>NC_139607.1:86359242-86994764 GCF_964270895.1 Podarcis filfolensis | reverse complement strand
TGCTTTGCTTCTTTTAAAATAGAATGTAATAAAACAACCAGGTACCTTGAAGTGGGAAGCCTACAGAAAAGCCATCAAGGCTGTTGCGTCAATATTTGTAATATTCAGGGGTTTTTTTTGCTCGATAAAAGCAAACCAGAAGCTGGAAACATCTGTCATTGCTCAGAGATACAACATGAGGCTGAAGGCTCACCAAAGTCATTGAAATGGAATCTCTCTCTTTCTCTCCCTCCCTCTGCCCCAATAAAAACTTTGCGTAATAAAAGCCTGGTGAGTTAGCAAATGTGATTGACAGTGACAAATAATGCCAATGGATAAGAGGTGTATGGTGGATCTGGAGACATGGAGGTGAATATGCACAGACAAACCATTCATTCATTTTCCACTGGCCAAATGTCTCAGTGGGGCAGGGAAGACCTAGGTTCTGCTCTAGAAGGCAAGAAGTAGATAGGATCAGAAACTTTTGTACATTTGATGTGGTGTTGGGACAACAAAGAGCCCAGATAGTTACATCTGGAACAGCAACTCAAGACAGTTCCACTTAGCATGGTGTAGTTCAGGAGTCCAGATGTTGCGGGCTAGAACTCCCATCATCCTTGCCCATTGACCATACTAGCTGGAGCTGATGGGAGCTGTGGTGCCAAACATCTGGAAGGCATCTTGCTGGCTACTCCTGATGTAACGGCTACAATGGCAGATTAGGGTCAGGGAAACCCAGGGTTCAACCTGTCAGGAGCTCAGCCTACTCTCGAGTAGGACCCCGGCAGAGGCACATGCCCAACTGGCATGTTCTCTCTCTCCTGGTCGATCGTTCAAGAACTTCAAAAGCTTTCTTCAGCCCAAACATCACAGTGACCGATGCCAACAGACATCGGCACACTTAGGGATCTGCAGAGTTTGCGCAGCTCGCATGACAGAACTCAGCATTTTGGCTAATCTCCTTTATTTACATATAAACACACACGGGGCACTGCAACATGACTCCTTCTCTCTCTAGCATCAGACAGCAAAGAGAAAAAATAAAGGACAATAGTCCCACTTCAGGAAACACAGTAACACAAACATCCTGTCTCCATCACTTCCCACTCTGTGGAGTCAAAACATATACCGTCATGTGATAGACAACAATCGCATGACCGCAATCATGGAGCAGGAATTCTAACACAACCCAGCCCCTCTCCAACCATCCATCTTCCCCTGTAGGAGCAGAGGCAGATTTCAGTCCAGTCAGCATAGATAACACTGGTGTGGTGAAGTGGTTAGGGTGTCGGACTAGGACCTGGGAGACCAGAGTTCAAATCCTGATCAGCCACGAAGCTTACTGGGTGACTTTAGACCAGTCACTGCCTCTCAACCTAACCTACCTCAGAAGGGTTGTTGTGGGGATCAGTTGGAGTGGGGGACAAACCATGTGTGCTGCCTTGAGCTGCTTAGAGAAAATAGGTGGGCTGAAGTTTTCAAACAGGACAGGAAGATTGGCTTCCAGGTGGAGAGGTCAAAATTAGAAACAGAGCTCCTGGAACCCAATACTAAGAATTTGTCAAGAATGTATAACTTGCTGTTGAAATGGAATACACAGGATGAGACGGTTAAATCAGCTATGATTAAATGGGCACAAGACATTGGTCATAACATTATGTTTGCTGACTGGGAACAGTTATGGACTACCGGTATAAAGTTTACGGCATGTAATGCCTTAAGAGAGAACATTATGAAAATGATTTATAGGTGGTACATGACCCCAGTCAAGCTTGCAAAAATCTATCACACGCCCAATAATAAATGCTGGAAATGTAAGGAAACTGAAGGTACTTTCTACCACCTTTGGTGGACGTGCCCAAGGATCAAGGTCTTCTGGGAAATGATTTATAATGAAATGAAAAAGGTGCTTAAATGCACTTTCGTGAAGAAACCAGAGGCCTTCCTCCTGGGCATGGTAGGCCAATTGGTGTCAAGGAAAGATAGGACGTTCTTTATGTATGCTACAACAGCAGCAAGAGTACTCTTAGCAAAGTATTGGAAGACACAAGAGCTACCCACATTGGAAGAATGGCAGACCAAGGTGATAGACTACATGGGACTGGCTGGGATGACTGGCAGAATCCGTGACCAAGGGAAAGAGACGGTGGAAGAAGATTGGAAGAAATTTAAAGTTTATCTTAAGAACTGTTGTAAAATTAATGAGTGTTAAAATGTCTTGGGTAATGCAAAATAGAATTGCAGTGACAAACAATTGGATATGAGAAAAAGGATTTAAAGAAAGTGCTACAAGTAATTGAAATTAGGGGTTGCTGGAAAGATTTAAAACAGGGATGCAGAAAGGGGAGGTATGGGGAAGTCGCTGAAAGAAGGTTTAAGGAAAAAAAAGGTCAAGAAATTATACGTGTTTATATGTTTGTTTGTTTATGCATTGTGTTGTATTGTCTTTTAATATGTGTTGAAAAACCAATAAAAAATTTATATAAAAAAAGAGAAAATAGGTGGGCTATGAATGCAATCAGTTAGTCAGTCAATGAAACTGGGCTAGATGGATTGGGTAGTCCTCCTAGGTTCCTATAGAACTGAATCAAACTCACAATCTTCAGGGAAGAATACATCAGACGGGAAACTTTTTCAAAAAACATAAGAAGCAAGAAAAGGACCATTTACAACAATGTTCTTAGTGCATATTAGCTTAAATTTGTTTTAAAGATCTTCCCGCATACCCATGAAATGATTATTTTAATGCCACCATCAGTTATGTGATCTGACAGACACGTGTGTATGTTTAAATTTTTCATTATTAAAGGAAGGGATTTGATTACAACTTTCCTTGCCTTGTCAAAATGAAAATGAATGATCGCGTGGCCTCTCCAGAGACTCTTCTCCCCCTGCATCCCCCTTTCAAAATGTATTTATAAGACTCTTATTACTACCCTGGAATCTTAGGATAAAGAAAAAAAGCCCTGAAAAACTGCACCCTGAAGTAATGTTTCCCCTCAGATAGATTATATAACATGGTGAAATTGGTCATTACGGACTGTAATTCTTTATGACTTCAGAGACCATTAGTTTAATTCCTTTCGAAGGGAAGATGTGATGGAGGACTTTTGAAATAGACAGAATTTGACCAATTAAATGATGCTGCATTTCAACTGCAGCATTCTGTTGCGGTAGCGCTGATTAGGCAGTAAGAGCCAATTACATTTGCACTCCTAATATTTCATATAACAAGATGCTGCAGCCAAAGGACGCCGTCCCCAGGAAATTGCTTCGCCTCTGCATTTTATACTTGCAAAACAACATGTCTGAGGTCTCATCTGCTCTGTTCATTTAAAGCAGAATTGTACCACTTCAAACATGGCCTCCACCAATGAATTCTGGGAGCTGTAGTTTGTGGGTGCAGAGAAATGTAAAGAGACTCCCGTTCCCCTTACATAACTACCAGACTTAAAAAGAGGGATTGCCCTGGTGGGACGATGATGAGTGGTCAGAGGGAGAAGAGGGAGAAGACAGGGAAGAGGAGGTGTCGGAAGCTGAAGGGGTAACAGGGCTTAGTGAGAGGAGGGGAGTCTGTGGCAGAATAAGAGTCAGAGGCAGAGTCCAGAATCAGAGGCAGAAGCTGAAGCAGGAGAAGAGGGAGCCCAAGAGACAGAGATGAGTCTGACTGGTGAAGAGGCAAGGGTGTCTCCCCCTCCTGTTGCGACAAGCTCCTCTTGCTCCGATCTCCCAGAACCAGGAGAGGCATGAAGAGGGCAGTGTAAAGGCAGTCATGAAGGCGCAGTCTCAAATGCTTGGGGAAGAAACCCTGAAGAGGAGGAGACATAGATGGCTGTGGGGCAGTGGGGACCTTTAGTCTTGGCAACTGCCTCATTGGGGCAAGACCTTCTGGAGATGAGTTGCTGCGCTCATTAGGCCTGACACTCCTGGGCAGCTCCTGTTTTGCTAATACGGTCGTACCTTGGAAGTCGAACAAAATCCGTTCCGGAAGTCCGGAACTCTCTCCCTAGGAGTGAATCTGGCCCTAAGTTTCCCTGCCATTGTCCTAGATGGAAGTGGCTGTGGTTGGGGGAACTTTTTAACATTTCCTTCCATTTTTGGACCTTCCCTTTCCCCCCTTTATCAAGGTTTTAAAATTATTTTAAATAAGGATCAAAAGAAAAACCTCAATTGTTTCCAGTTGACAGACAGGATTCTAGTTATCCTTTTAAGAAAACCTACTCTCTCTCTCTCTCTCTCTCTCTCTCTCTCTCACACACACACACACACACACACACACACACACACCCCTGCCCCCAATTTCCAAATTTTATTGATCTGCATGACTTTAATTTATTACCGTAGGAGTGCAATTCCTTTCAAATGAACCCCTGCCGAGCCGATCTGCTCGCTGACAGGAAATCATTCAGCTGAAAAAGAGAGTGTTTAATATCGCCTCAGGGAAGGTTCGGCTGAGGTACTCACTTTAATACATGGTTTTAACACGGGAGGTGACTGATAAGGGGGCTAGGAAGCACTATTAGGGCACATATGCATCAGGGCTTGACAGCGAGGGAAGGAAAAGCTATGAAGGAGTCCTTTTGTAGAATTCCACCCCTGCCGGTTTTATCCCACCTGGATTTTAGAGAGTAATTTGCCCCTGAGCTGCCAGTAGTTAAAGCGCAATTTCTTTCTTTCTCCTCTCTTTCTTGGTGACGCCATGGAAGGGATGGTCTGATCTTGAGCTATCGTTATTCTTTATTTCATGCATTTATATACTACATTTTCCTCCAAGGAGCTCTGGGTGGTTTCCATGGCCCTTCCCTCCCTGTTTAAGCCTACCAACAACCCTGGGAAGTAGGTTGGGCTGAGACACAGTGCTCGGCCCAAGGTCACCCAGGAAACTTCCTGGCAAAGTGGGGATCTGAACCCTGGTCGTTACACCAGAGCTGCTGCCATCAGTGTTGTCAATATTGAGCTAGATGGACCTAGGATCTGGCTCAGTATAAGACATCGTCCCAGGTTGAAGAGGTCCCCTCCAAATTTGTGAATAGGGTGGAGGATTTGGAGAGGCTATTTTCATCCATCTCAGCATTATTTCCAGTAATAGCCACTGCCCGACAAGTCTCCCTGGGAACCTTCTAAGCTGGAGACGGGGGTCGATATTTTTGGCTGCCTGAAATGAATAAGATGACACCCTTTCTCTTTCCCCATGTAGAAGCCCACTGGGCTGGCAGTGGAATTCTAAGTCCTTCCTGTGAATGATGTAGTATCCGCTACAGTACTTGAGGACTGCAGGCTAGCTTAGGTACTATAGGCAGGGCCGCCTTACCCATAGACGCTAGTGGTGCGGGGCGCCAGGGCGCCAAGTTCTGAAGGGCACCAGGCGAGAGGCCGCAGAACACTGAACGAGTGCACTGAGTGAGCAAGGGTGTGTGCGCCGCTCGTGCTGAGCGTCTGCTTGGTTTTTTCCCTTTTAGTCTGCAGGCGCCGAATTCTGTGGGGCGCCAGAAGGCTAAAAGGGAAAAACTGAGCCGACGCTCGGCGGGAGCAGCGCACGTGCCCTCTGTGCTGGTCCCAAGGGTTAATCTTGCGGTGAGGTCCGAGTCCAGTCCGAGGTCGAGGGTGCGGTATGGAGGCTGTCCGTCAAAGCTGAAGCGGGGTCCAAGGCAGGGAGTCGGGTGAGATCAGGAACTCTGGCAGAAGAGCAGGACAGGGTGCAGGCAGGAACAGGCTACCAACAATGTTGCTCCCGCCACCTGGGACTGGCGCCGGCTGGCTTTTATCTGCCCGGAGGCATAGGGCGGTCGCGGTCCACAGGTGACTCGCCTGTCCTGGCCTGGAGGTGAGCACTCCTCCTGCGGGAACTTAGTTCCCTCCGCCTCTCTGCCCTGAGCCTCTGCAGCTCAGGAGAGGCTGGAGGGTTACTGGACCCAGAGGCAACCTCAGCTTCCCCTGATGGGGTTGAGAGTGGAGCACCTGCAGGCAATGGGTCCCCGATCACCTCCAGAGCCAGAGCAGACTCAGCTGGTGCCTGCACCTGAGGATCCAGCACAGGTGAGGACCCTTCAGGCTCAAGCCCCAGGCTTAGGTGGTTCTGGAGGCGGGGATTCCTGTGCAGGCTGGGATTCCTCAGGTTCAGCCTCCGAGTCCGAATCCCAGGCCATCACACCCTCGCTCGGCGCACGCCTGCTCGCTTGGTGTGCTCGCTTGCCCAACGGGTTGAGGCACAGGCACGCATGGTGCCCCTCCTGCTAGCTGTTTTTGTCTTCGAGCCGGGCATCAGCCGTTGGGGATCTCCACGGGGCCAGTTCCCCCAGCCCACTTGTCGCTCTTGCCCGCCCCCTCCATGCCGCACTGAAGCAGCACCGCGCCGTGGCTACCATGGCACGAAGCGGCCAGCTGAGCCAGGAGGCGCTGCGTCCAGCCTCTGCCTCTTCCCCACTGGAGGAGCTGCCCTCCAGCCGCTGCTCCCCTCCTCCAGCCCCACAAAGCTGGGCGCGTTGCCGGCAGCACTGTCCTGTCCCAAGAGGCTTCCTCTGCCTCAGTGGCGTAGCGTGGGGGGTGCAGGGGGGCGGACCGCACCGGGTGCAACATCTGGGGTTAGGGCAAATCCACGGGTTAGGGGGCGCAAATCCACGGGTTAGGGGGCGCAAATTACTTGCCTTGCCCCGGGTGCTGACAACCCACGCTACACCACTGCTCTGCCTCTGCTGGTGTTCCCTCCCTAAAAAATGGTCGAGAACTGCTGTCAGTGGTGCAGCACCGGAGGGATCTTTGCACCACGGCACCAGATATGCTTAAGACGGCCCTGACTATAGGGAAGGCTCGAAGGGCATCAAAGATGGCAAAGAAGGAGGAGGAGGAGGTGGAGTTTGGATTTGATATCCCGCTTTATCACTACCCGAAGGAGTCTCAAAGCGGCTAACATTCTCCTTTCCCTTCCTCCCCCACAACAAACACTCTGTGAGGTAAGTGAGGCTGAGAGACTTCAAAGAAGTGTGACTAGCCCAAGGTCACCCAGCAGCTGCATGTGGAGGAGCTGAGACGCGAACTCGGTTCACCAGATTACGAGTCTACCGCTCTTAACCACTACACCACACTGCCTCCCAAAGAACAAGCAAGTAACTTTTACTGCTCTGGGGCTGGCTCAGGAAGATGGGGATGGCTGGGAGACTGGGGTTGAGAAGCAACAGCTAGAGAAAACTCAGCATGAACGGCAGAGGAGAATAACTACAACCACTATACAAAACTGATGCCTGAGGCAGCTGCCTCCCTCTGCCTAATGGTACAGCCGGCTTTAATTGATTGCCCCCAGGATTTATTGGTCTGATACTCTTCCTCTGAAGATGGAGGTCCCATTCAGCCTAATGGCTGCTGTTACACCATCCCTTCGTGACCTTGCCTAACCCTTTAAACGTGTCATGACCCAACATAGTGAGCGTTTCCCTTAGTCAGTGATGCATTGCACGGAGAATGACTTTCCTTTGCCTGCCCTGTTTGTCACGCCCATCGGCTGACCCCAAGCCCTGGTGGTATTAACGGAGAAAAATGTCTCTCCCTCGCAGTATTCATACTGCTTTATGCAATATGCATTCATTCCTCTTCTTTCCACCCCCAAATTGGTTGGAGTTAAATATGTAGCTCAGCAAATGTCATCCGATACAGAAAAAAAATCAATAGAAGGCAAAAAGTTTGAGAAGGTCAGGAGTGAAAAAGAGTTCAGCCTTATAATATTTGATCAAAGTACCATTGGAAAAGATATAAAATACTAACCCCCCCCCAAAGAACCCATTAAGCTTTTAGAAAGACTCTAGAATTAGTACTGAGAGAGAAAAGCAGAAATGATGCAGTTCCGGTGCTTAATTTTATTTTATTTTTGCTAAAAGAAAAGTGGGAGGAGTCGATTCTCTGCCTGGAAGAATTGCCCATCCATCAATACTAGACATTTACGAGATAGTTGTGGGTGGGGGAAGGATTTATTTGTTCTGCTTTTCACAGCTGATTGACCCACTCTAACACTGTCCAAGTTGCTTGCAGATCAGAATGTAACTCTCAGCCAGGTTATGCACTTATTTGAATTTAGCTTTGCATCTCCAGTGTGCAAGTGTTATGGGCAAAAATACGGCAGGAAACTGAGAGTTAATATGTGTATAATATACATTTGGTCATGGATGGTATTCAACTACCATGTCCCTTCAGTGCAAGGATTTCCACTTGTGCAATGGGACATTCCTCTCTTCTATCCCCCCCCCCAATCCGCTCCAGAGAATTGAGGGAACCCCTAGAACAGATTTAGGACTCAGCTACATTGGCAAAGCAAAAACGCTTTATATGTGTTGTATATGAATTATAACACTGTGACACCAAAAGGCGCTGTGGAGTTCCATTTTTGTTAACCCTATTTCTCATGCAAAGTTTGCAACGCCTTTAACTGAAACACTTTTTTGATGTGTCTAGATGCAGCCTCAGTTGGTGAGCTGGGGTAGGGGTAGGAGAAAATGTTCTGTTGTGCAAGGAGAAGCGGACAGAATGAGAGAATTATTGCTACTTTGGATTCCACCCAAATAAGTATTCTAGTGCATGCAATTTGCAAGAATTGCTTGTATTTTCAGCAGAAATGGGGAATAAAAGCTCATAGCTGTCAACCGTCCCTTATTTGTGTGTGGGGAGGGAGGAAAAATGGGGGGGAATAAGGATGATATGTTTTTGGATAATATGTTTTGTTTTAATTTTGAATAATAATAAAAAAGAACAAGACTGGAATTAGCAAGCAAGCAAGCAAGCAAACAGAAATCCCCACACAGATAAGGTCAGCATCAAGATTTTCAGAAAATTTCATCACCATGATTGGCCAAAGTGAATCTCCTGGATTCAAATCCAGCTCTCTTAACCACTACCACCAAATTGATTATCTTTTTCTGTAGCTGGGAGTGCTTGTAAAAGGTGCATTAGTTTATAGGACTTTTGTTTAGTAATCTAGTCCACACATCCACCCGGCTCCTAGTTTATGGGAAAAACTTCTCGTGGCAATTTATTTGCTATATGGATGCTATGGGAGTAATCAGAGAGCTGCATCGCAACAGGCATTTCAAGAGACATCCTGCTGCCTCCCCTCATTTCGCTACCAGAGAGATAAATTGGCTGGAGAACAGAATATGGGATCCTGCTTAATCTATCACTTATATTTGCTTTCCTAAAGCAATCTTAATTTTTTCTTTTCTTTCGCTACTACTAACAAATGAAATAAGACACTTTGGTTACATCTCACATGCAAAGCCCTGATGCACTGAAAAGTTAACAAGGAAAAAAAACATCTACAAAAAGCACTGAAGGCATCAGAAATGGTTCCTCTTAATTTCCAATTAAAAATTTTACAGGCCGCTGCAGTGCCATAATTTATTTTTTTTGAACCAAGCAGCTTCTCCACCCCCCTCCTGTTTAAATTAATTTCCCACGGAATTTACTTTCTGTCAATAGATAAAAACAAGCCCAGCAGGAAGTTGCCGCTATTGTTATAAGTTTTATTAAGAGGCCATACAAGACCTGCCGTCCTTCTCTTACTTGCCTTCATGGAAGAGGAAGGCTCAATTAGGAGATGAGAAAGAGGAAATAATGGACACTGGACCGCTGAGGAACAGCCCTCCCAGCAAAAATGTTAAGCAATTTTCAAAAAAACCCTCCTCAGGATCTCAAAGCTACACACTCTTTCTTGTCCCCTTTACATTTCATGCTTCCTCAAATTTACATAGGCACTTCTGTCAATTTCCTGTTTTCCAGCCAATCAGCTCTCTGAACCACACAGCCAATCCTAATCCAAAATAATTACTACAGTGGTATCTCTAGTTGCGGACACGATCCGTTCCGGGGTGCCGTTTGCACCCCGAAAAGTCTGCAACTGGAGCGGCGCTTCTGCATGAGCACGATAGAGCATTTCTGCACATGTGCGAAGCATGCAGAACACTTCTGCACATGGGCGGCGAAACCTGGAAATATACACTTCCGGGTTGGCCGCGTTCGCAAGTCGAAAAGACGCAACATGAACCTAACGCAACACGAGGTATGACTTGGCTGTGAGTTCCGGCAGATCTGCAGGTCTGCAGATGACACTAAACTAGGAAGTGTAACTAATACTGCAGAAGAAGGAATCAAGATTCAAGATGACCTTAACAGATTGGAGAAATGGGACCAAACTAACAAAATGAATAATTCAATAATGCTTTTGAATTATGGTGTTGGAGGAGACTCTTGAGAGTCCCATGGACTGCAAGAAGATCAAACCTATCCATTCTGAAGGAAATCAGCCCTGAGTGCTCACTGGAAGGACAGATCCTGAAGCTGAGGCTCCAATACTTTGGCCACCTCATGAGAAGAAAAGACTCCCTGGAAAAGACCCTGATGTTGGGAAAGATGGAGGGCACAAGGAGAAGGGGACGACAAGAGGACGAGATGGTTGGACAGTGTTCTCGAAGCTACCAGCATGAGTTTGACCAAACTGCGGGAGGCAGTGGAAGACAAGAGTGCCTGGCGTGCTCTGGTCCATGGGGTCACGAAGAGTCGGACACGACTAAACGACTAAACAACAACAACAAAATGAATTTCAATTGGGACAAATGTAAGGTTCTATAATAAAGGAACCCTGCTCCTCTGAATGTGCCACTGCCCTGCTGGATAAGTCTGAGTCAAGTGCACACGCCAAGTCATATGGACTGAAGTCTCACCTAACCGTTCCTCAACCCTTTTATTCTCTTGTTTTACCTTTGCTGTCAAAGCTGGTTTAAAATGACACAACTGTAAGATGTTCAAATATATCAGTGTGCCAGGTAGTATTTCACTCATAAATGCAACAGGGAAAAGATGATGAACGGAGAAATTAGCCGTGAGTTTGATTTATGTTATTTTAAAATCTTCGGTTGTCACTTAATGGGGTGGGGTGGGGGAGCCAGGGGGTGGGTGGAGAATAAAGATTGTTAAAGCAGCACTTTTCCCAGCACTTTCATGGGGAAATCTGGAGTAACATAATTATCTATTCTTCTCCTGGAATTAATGTTACATTTTATGATGGATTCTTTATTATAGATCTTTTACTTATTCAGACTGTTTAATGTCACATTAAAATGGAAACCTGGGACGCTAACCTCAAATCTCCCCATTAACATTCATCAGGAGTTAGAGGTCTGGTTAACGGTGGACTTCTCTGCAACTCAAAGTTGCCCTGGGTTGATTGGCGGGGCTTTCACCTCCTTTGACTGTCTACTTTTAAAACTGCTTTGCAATTTCCACGGGAATCTTTACGGCTGCCCCAGAGCCCTGAGAATGAGCAGTGGAACTTCATTCCCAACCAGTTCAATGGTGAAGCACATTCAGAGAGATCTGTTGCTTCTACAAAACATAACAGGGTAGCCTCCTGGGATTGGGATACCTGAAAGACAGTTTGCTGCCATATACACCTGCCCAGTGGCATGTCATCACCAGAGACATTTCGCCAGGTGTCCTCTATTGTGGAGGTTGGGTAGGTGAAGAGAAAGGAGAGGTGTTTTCTGTGGTTGTACTATTGAATGTGGAAACCTTCCCACAAGGGAGACCAGCACCTATCAGCTTTGACTGGACATGCTGTGTTAAAAACAGTTTTCGATTGCTCCCCAATTACCTGTTTTTAATAGGTCGCAGGGAAGGAACCAGAGAAAGGAAAGCACCTTAATAAAGGTGCACGTTTAGATATGCAGTAAAGCAAACCCCATGCATTTGTCTCGAATGTTGAATAGACAGCCGAGCTATTAACTGAGATAACAGCACCATCTATTGAGAAGGCTCTGTAATATTTACAGCTCCTGGAATTAGAAAAAGATTATTTCCATTTCGTTGTTCGGTCCCAGCTCCTGCCAACCTAGCAGTTTGAAAGCACGTCAAAGTGCAAGTAGATAAATAGTTACCGCTCCGGCGGGAAGGTAAACGGTGTTTCCGTGCGCTGCTCTGGTTTCGCCAGAAGCAGCTTAGTCATGCTGGCCACATGACCCGGAAAAACTGTCTGCGGAAGTGGACAAACGCCTGCTCCCTCGGCCTTTAAGGCGAGATGAGCGCCGCAACCCCAGAGTCGTTCGCGACTGGACTTAATTGTCAGGGGCCCCTTTATCTTTACCTATTTCCATTTAGGGTCACATGACCACAGAACTTCAGCGGATTTTGTACTGGTTTACACCTCAGAGTCCCACAAAGGAAACTGCGGGGCTTCCAAGTCAACCTATTTTTTTCTCTTTCAGAAACACAATGTTCGGCATCTTGCCTAAAGAAAGTTGCGGGGGCCTTAAGGAAGAAAGAGAGAAGCAGCGGTGCCCTATGCGGCCTAGGACCCACGTACCTACGGGACTGCCTCTACTGGTATGCCCCGTGGAGGACCTTTAGGTCCACAAATGATAACACTTTGGAGGTCCCAAGTCGCAAGGTGGTTAGATTGGTCTCAACTAGGGCCAGGGCCTTTTCAGTACTGGCCCCAACTTGGTGGAACGCTCTGTCACAAGAGACAAGGGCCCTGTGGGACTTGACATCTTTCCGCAGGGCCTGCAAGACAGAGCTGTTCTGCCTGGCCTTTGGTTTGGACTCAGTCTGACCCTTATGTTTCCTTCCCTTTATGGTTTTGATCTATGGACTACTATTAAAATGAGGCTGCATTTTAAATTGTATTTTAACCTGTATTTTAAATTATTTTTTTTCCTCCCCTCCCATTATGTTTTTATTATAATTTTATTGGTGTTAGCCGCCCAGAGCCCGGCTCTGGCTGGGGAGGGTGGGGTATAAATACAATTTTTAAAAAATTATTATTATTATTATTAATTTATTATGCCCAAAGAGAGCCCTGCTGCATCAGAGCAAAGGTCTATCTAGTCCTGGATCATGTTTCTCAGAATGGGCTGCACAGATGCCTCTGGGAATCCACTAGAAAGATGTGAGTGTTGGGATACTGCCGGGAAGACGGGGGCATCAGGCAGGCATCAGGCAGGCCCCCAGCTGGCTCCAGCCACCGGTCGGCAGCCGGTCTCCCTTGGAACAGCATCAATTAGCGACATGAGCCTTAGATACGTTTAGAGACCCATACACGCTCTGTTAGCAGAGTGTGTAAATCTTCACACAGAAGAAGAGGCGGACAGAAAAATGTGCAAGCAGTATATACAGCATTTTATTCAGCGTAGTTCAGGAACAAAGGAAAACATGTCTGCTTCCCTTCCTCTCCAGTAAAACAGCAGTATAGCAAAACCTACATACAACGGAAGTTCCCAGCAGACTGTGCTGGAAGTAAACAGGCATGTGATACACAACAGTCATGCCGGACCCTTTTAAGGTGGAATAGAACTGCCGTATTTTTCGCTCCATAAGGCGCACTGGACCATAAGGCGCACCTAGTTTTTAGAGGGGGAAATCAAGAAAAAAAATCTTATTTTTTCTCTCCTGGCCTCTGGAACGCAGTGGGAACTCACACTGCGCTCCGAAGGCTTCAGGCGGCTATGCGCACTGACCCCTCTCGCTCTCCAGGCTTCAGCGAAAGCAATGCGAAGCTTCCAGAGCACGGAGGCAGCGCTCCCTCTGCACTTCGGAGGCTTCGTGTTGCTATCGCTGAAGCCAAGGAGCCTGCATTCGCTCCATAGGACACACACACATTTCCCCTTAATTTTAGGAGGGGAAAAGTGCGTCCTATAGAGTGAAAAATACGGTATATCCTAACAGTGAGGGCATTGGGGTGGGGGTGGGGGGCTGCTCTGTGGTACTGGCCCACCACGCTGACCACCATAGAGTAGCCACCCCACCATTTTGGCTATCACGGTTACACACTTTTCTTAGATGGAAATTGAGGCATTGAAAATTACAGCTCCAGCAACAGACAACAATGGTTTTAATACGCCATCCTCCAAAGGCACCAATGTAGATCAAAGAGTTGCAGTTGTTTACCAAGGAAGAGGAACCAGAAAAGGGAGATTTCCTTGGTAACGGGGGGTTAGATGGGATATTGGTATTTCTTCCATTTGGAGAGATTCTGAAAAGAGGAAATTGATTTGCTTTATATTATATTTATATTTAAATGTTGTTAAAGGTGGAGGGCTAATTCAAAGATAGCCTTGATTCTGAGCTTTTTTATTTCTCTTTTCAATTCATAGGATGCTTAACGCAGGTTATAATACAGAATAACAATCGCTAATCAATTGCAAAAGCCCACCACATAATATCACGATCGCTGTCTTGATCACCACCACCATTTAAAGTCACAACAAAGGAAATTACAGAATAAAATAAGACGGGAACGCATCGAAGAATCGCACCAAGTAATGGGTAAAAATAACAACGCAATATACAAATGATTAAAGCCATTCATTGCCTTTACAGCAAAGTTATAGCCATATAGAGCAATTCAGCTGTGAAAATGTAAATCTGGTTACTCTCGAAGTTTTATAAGCATCAGCTCCATTAAAGTGGGACTCAGCTTTAACAGGCACCGGATCTTTTGCCAGCTTTTCCAAATGGGATTCAGCAATTAATCCCCAATGGTGGTCCATGGAACAGTACAAGGAATGGGTAGATCTTCAACTGTGCATCATCAGAGTTCTTCCTGCACTTTTGAATAAAGGGCTTTGGGCACCATTGACGACATTCTTTGTGTGTGTGAGAAATAAAGCCATACAACAGAAAATAACATCCAAATGCCCGACATCCTGTTTCCTCCTCCTCCACCTCCTCCTCCTCCTCCTCTTTCTCTTCTTCTTTAAAAATACCACCGATTGTGGGAATGTTGCTCAATGTGGTCAATGGAAGGTCTCTAAATTGCTTGTTTGGAGGCTATAGAGAATTGTCTTCCTGCACAGCTTGTGGATTTATTTATTTTTTTAAGTAAAAAAGGGCTGCCATTTGGTTCTTGATCATGTGAACTCATGGGCATCAGTGTGCCTGTCAGTACCCAACTTGTTGGTCAAAAAGGCGCTCAGGGCATCTTACACATACCTCACCAATTCTAAGACTGTGAGCCTCAGGGAAGGGAAGAATCTGAAAAGGCTTGGCACACAAGGAAAAATGAAGAGGAGGGAGAAGGGAGGAATCAAACCCTAGCACAAGTTCTTAAAGTTACAGCCACTGTCTGGATGCCTTGCCCTCAGTGAAGGGCAGCCATTCCCTGGGGACACTCCCTGTCACCTCTGATAAGATCCTGGAGCAGAACTGGCAACAAGGTCTAGGCCAGGACAGCTCCTGCCACACAGTTCTTCCCTCAGACAACGGACTTGAAGGCAGGATGAAATTTATGGATTTCAGTGCCAAGGGATTCAATGTTACGGTTAGCGATGTACGCTGCTTTGAGATGATATTGTTTTAATGGCACCCAGTGTAACGGAAGTCTAATCCCAACAGGAGTCCTGCACTTAATATTTATTTTATGAAGAAGTTGATTGCTACTTCCAGTGTCCCTTACTGTGGTTTTAAGAATTTTTTAATGGCACATATATAACGGAGGCCTAATCTCATCAGGGCCTTGGTACCAGGGTGATGAAAATAATAATAAAGGATGATTATCTCCACTGGAGGCAATTAACTGTCACTGGAGAGCAATACTTAAAATTTTTATCCTTTGGAGTGTTGAAAGGCTATTATCTTTTGAAGGCCTCCGTCCTTAACATGGTCTCTTTTCTTCCTTCTCTTTGGCTACTGAGGGCTAGGGCAGTGATATATTGAGCGTTTGACCTTACTGCAGGGGGGTGTGGTGGTGGCTGGAATCATTAAGTACTGATCGCTAGATTATTTCTTTCACAAGTACTCATTTAAGGAGGTTCAATTATGCCTGCAAAATTGATTTGGTGTGTAAAGAATGCATTCTGTTAATGGATCTACACATTCCGAAGAAGTAACATCTATTATGTTTCTCCCTACCCCATGGTAGAACGGGACCTCGGTCCTTTCCCCCTCCATTATTTCAGCATTTTCTAAGGCCTTAGTACATATAAAAAGTAAATAGGTTGGCTTGGAATGGAATGCTTTATCTAAGCATGATAGATCGATCTCATTGGCTCTAAGCTAATCCGTGGCAAACAACATTCACCGCTTGACACTCTGGTCAATTTATGATAGAAGTTATTTTCTGAAGTTGCAGGGGTTTGCAGTTACCCATCGTAGAATTTTCCCAGCTGATAATGCTCTCATGAACTGGATTCAGTTCACATTTAAAGGGCAAACCTACCAAATCTGCAGTTTCTGAAACAATACAAGAACTGAAACACAGCTGCCCTTTGAAATTTGCATTTCTCTGAATTTTACATTGCGTTTTTCTAACCAAGAATGCACACACTAGGGTAAAGTGCGCCTAGAAATGCTGATAAAATATATACAGGAAATGCATTCTATTTGGGGAAACTGCTTTGCAAAAACGAGTACGTTGAGCAAAAGTGCACACCAAAATGTGTCTATTAGGAGAAATTCGCACTAAGATAGTGATGAATTTTCACGAGGACTTTAAAAAAACCATTCACACATCGACGTGGAACTGTGGAGAACCGAAAAACCAGAATCAGTCACATACGATGTCAGGTGTGGGGCAGGTGGCTGTGATCTGGGGCAAAACAGCCTAATGGGCCAATTTGCAACCATTGCTGGGCCAAATTTGGCACATGGGCTGGAGGTTCCCCAACCCTGATGTAACAGCTGTGTCTTTGAGCATCGCAAGTCTGTGAGCTGTAGAGCAGGTCAGTTCATGCTGGAACTTACAAACAATGAATTCCTCAGGTCTACCTAGGCCTCGTTGTTCTGCGAAAGGCTTCCTCAAACTTGGTCCTCCAGATGTTTTCGGCCTACAACTCCCATGATCCCTAGCTAGCAGGACCAGTGGTCAGGGATGATGGGAATTGTAGCAGGGGCAGACTTTCCTAATTTGGCACCCTGAGCAAAGACAAATTTTGATTCCCTAAACATTTATTTGGCACCTTTTCCCCTCACCTCCTATACTACGCATGCTCTCAATCACACTATGACATAGTTGTGTCAGCTCAATTGCTTGTCTGACTGGGGCCCACCTTTGAGGAGGTACCCGTAGAAATATAGGTATTATTATTATTATTATTATTATTATTATTATTATTATGCACCCCCTCAGCTTGGAGCCCTATGTGGGAGAACCACACACACTGCCCTAAATCTGGCACTGTAGCCCAGGCAATCCCAGGCATTAAGAACCAAGCCAAATTCTCTTTTCTCATGTTTTTTGGTCACACCAGATTGTGCTGCAAATGAGTGCCATGTGGAAAATTTCTTCTGGGCGTGTCCCCTGGCCATTCCGTATCAATTCTATGAGAAAAGAAACTGCATTCAAAATTATAAAAGGGGAGAGAGAAAAATGCTAGTGGAATTCTCAGGAATGAGCTGCAGACTTTTCATGGGTGGTTTTTTTTTTTTTTGGTCTTTATCTTATTCTCGATTTGGCTTGGGGTTTTTGTGAGCTTCCTTTCTGTTGCTCTGCAAATCATATCTCTGGAGGTCGGCGTTCTGTAGGCTTCCTGAAAATCCCATGACGTCCTTGGCTAGGCTTTCCCTTCAGCAGAGGAAGTTGTCTGGCAGCTGTTCACAGATTTCTCTTCTTTTAAGTGGAGTATTTTGACTTTCAAAGAAATTAGTGAGGAAAGTGATGTTGTTTTTTTAAAAGATAAAAGGAAGGACTTTCCTTACAAACTGAGGCCATGTTCACAACATACATTTAAAACACTATGACAGGCATAGGCAAACTCTGGCCCTCCAGATGTTTAGGACTACAATTCCCATCATCCCTGACCACTGGTCCTGTTAGGTAGGGATGATAGAATTGTAGTCCCAAACATCTGGAGGGCCGGAGTTTGCCTATGCCTGCACAATAATATAACACTCATGGGTTCCCCAAAATAATTCTGTTGCCTGTAGTTTGTTAAGGCTGCTGAATGTTGCTAGGAGATCCCTATTATACTCCCCAACTTACAATTCCTAGAGTGGTTTAATAATCCTCTTCATAGGGAACTCGGGGAATTTTAGCTCTGTGAGGGGTTTCCAACCACTGTCAGCACCCTTTAGAAACTCCCAGAATTCTTTGGAGGAAGCCATTGCTGTTTAAAATAGTAGAAGAGTGCTTTAAAAATGAATCTAAGCTACTTTGTAGACATCTTCCCTGGCTTCCCATCCTTCAAGTAAAGCCCAGGGGCGAGACTGTTGGAAAACGCCCTGGGGCGCCCCTGCAGCCCCCGAACGCCGAACGTCCTCCGGTATGCGCAGCTGTGGAAAAGGCATTTCCCTTCTTCTCCAATGCGCTTCAGCGACATATATCCAATGATATATGCACACTAATCTTCTAGCATAACACAGCAAGAAGTGTGAGACATTGTAGAGTTAATCTACGTATTTATTTACACACTGTGTACAGACAAAGGATTCATGGCGTCTTCTCTCTCCAGCTCCGAGAGAAGAACAGACAGAAGTAAAAGCAAAAGTACAGTACATAGTACATACAGCGGAAGAGATAAGACTGTCTTCTGTTCCCACACTCTTCCCAGACAGGCATGTGATTTACACCAATCTCATATGCAGCATCGGAGGTGTGAAATACTAACAGAGACATCATAAGGTAGCTCAGGATTAAATAAATGGTTCTGGAAAGGGCAATCAAATGTTCAAGGGGATGGAACAACTCTCCTGTGGTGAAAGCTTACAACAACTGGGCCTTTTTGCAGTATTTCCCAAAACTTGGGTCTCCAGCTGGTTTTTTGGAACTACAATTCCCATCATCCCTGACCACTGGTCCTGCTAGCTAGGGATGATGGGAGTTGTAGTCTAAAAACAGCATTCAGTTTTGGGAAACCCTGATTTAGAGAAAAGGCGACTAGTAGGTAACATGATGAGAATATATAAAATTATGCGAGGCATGGAGAAAGTGAATCAACAGATTTTTAGTTTTTCCTCCCTCCCTCATAACACTAGATTACCTGGACACCCAACGAAGCTAACTGCTAGAAGATTTGAGACAGACCAAAGAAAGTTTATTCTTTGCACTTTGCATGCCTAAATTATGGAACTTGCTTCCACAAGAGGTAGTGATTATTTTGTGTGTTTTTTTTTGTGGCTTTTTGTTTTTGTGACTGTGTGGAACCCAGTTCAGCTACTGATTGATTGTGCGACTGCAGTACATTGTCTATTGCCTTCATTTTATGGATCAGTGGTCTTGTTAGATAGTAAAATTCATATTAAATTGCTGTTTTAGGGGTTGTTTTTAAATGTCTGGAACAGATTAATCCATTTTGCATTACTTTCTATGGGAAAGCGAGCCTTGGTTCTGGAACGCTTTGGTTCTAGAACGGACTTCCGGAATGGATTAAGTTTGAGAACCAAGGTACCACTGTATATCCTTATTCCTCCTGGGTGTGGCAATTATTCTGTCCATGGTGTTCCTTCCTGTCCTTGTAAAATGTTATGCCTATCTCTTCTCAGCCGTTGCTGCTCTCCATCATGTCTTGGGGGGAGCTAATATCCCACAGGAGTATCGGGTCAGGTTTAAGCTGCTGGTTTTGACCTTTAAAGCCCTTTGTGGCTTAGGGCCCTCATATTTATGGGACAGCCTCTCCCGGTATGCCCCGCTGAGGACCTTAAGGTCCATGAATCATAGTTTAGAGGTCCCGGGCCCTAAGGAAGTCAGATTATCCTCCACCAGGCCTTCTCAGTGATGGCTCTGACCTGGTGGAATGCTCTGTCCCATGAGACCAGAGCCCTGCAGGATTTAACTTCCTTCCACAGGGCCTGTAAGACAGAGCTATTCCGCCTGCCTTTCAATTTGAACTTAGCCTGATCTTTTATTCCCCTTCCTTCCCTCCTTCCCCCCTTTTTATGAAGATAACCCACTCTGGGATCCCACAGCTAATTCTCCCCTGGTCTCCTTGCTGGTCCAAATAGGACTAATTTAGCCAGCTAGCCCTGGTGATCATCTAATGTTTACTGGATGGATTTCCCTCCTAAATTGATTTTTGAATTCTGAATTTATTATTATTTATTATTATACTGTATTTTATGCTGTTTTTTGTTGCATCAATTAAGTGTTTTAAATTTGTTGTTAGCCGCCCTGAGCCCGGTTTTCTGAACTGGGAAGCACGGGGTATTAAAAAAAAAAAAAATATTATTATTGTTGTTGTTTCAGAAGTTCTCCATTGCTTCGTCACGTGGGTCATTGTTTTACAAAGCCACTTCCAAGCTGGAGAGGAGGTGGGGTTGCGGGCCCACCCCCTCCCACGCACGCGGGGTTGGCTCTTAGCCCCCGCGAGAGCAGGGGAATCCCCAGGCGCGTCTCTAACCCGGCCAGCCAATTGGCGGGCCGGGGAGGCGTGGCCTAGCGCATTTAAGGCCGGCGCGCCCGGGGACCGCCCTCTCTTCCCCGTTCCAGCTGTTGCGGTTTCCCATCCCACCTACCCTTAGGTTAGCTAGCCTTGACCTTGCTATGGACTCCGGTTGGTCGCCGCAAGGTGCCTGGTAGGAATTTTTCCATTTGGCAAATTTCCAGCCATTTGGTTTTTTCGCCTACCTCATAGCAATTGTCACAACTTTTGCGGTATTGGCGGTTAGGAATTGGCAGGGGTAATTGTTATGCAAATGAAGGGGGGAAGGAAGCGCCATCACCTTCCCCAAGGAAAAGGGTAGTCCGGTAGATGACTCCGGGGGGCGTTGCCCTGTCCGAAACCTAGGGAGGTGAGGGCCCAAGGCACGCCCCCAAGCGGTGACACCCGGGGGATCCTAGTTGACGTACTTCAGTAGGACTCCCCCGGCTGCGGTTAACCCTTCCCGGTCCCCATGCCGGGTAGTCGATAGGAGCCAATGCCTAAGGCCAATACCTTTCAATTCCTGTAATCAATAAAGTTGTGGCCTTTTACGCCCATTAACCTTAAATAATGTGTCCAGTGTCTTCATTTCACTAGGGGGGAGGGGACTTGCCACGCAACTTCAACAGCAGCTGCAAAAACCACACTGTTCCAGTATACATTCCAGTATATGTCCTGCGTGCTTGCCAAGGAAGGTTCATTACTGAGAGCCAGTGTGGTGTAGTGGTTAAGAGCAGTGGACTCGTAATCTGGTGAACTGGGTTCGCTTCCCCGCTCCTCCATATGCAGCTGCTGGGTGACCTTGGGCTAGTCACACTTCTCTGAAGTCTCTCAGCCTCACTCACCTCACAGAGTGTTTGTTGTGGGGGAGGAAGGGAAAGGAGAATGTTAGCCGCTTTGAGATTCCTTCGGGTAGTGATAAAGCGGGATATCAAATCCAAACTTTTCTTCTTCTACTGAGCTATTTGAAGTGTGTCAGATCACTCTCCTTCCCACGCTGAGTTCCCATGGGCATCTGGTTGGCCACAGTGAGAACAGGACGCTAGGCTGTTTTTGCCAGTCCTGCAAACTCTTTTTATGTTCCTTATGCACACACCCCAACATGTGGGAGTACGGGCAGCCAGGGAAGCTGTAGAATCCCAGATAAATGTTTAAAGGAAAAAGGGGAGGAGGAAGGGACACCAACTTTGGCCCAACAGCAAGGTGAACTTAACATCAGGCCCCTAAATATTTATTCCCAGGGAATATTTGGACATGTAGGCAATAAGCACAGCTTTGAAAACACCCCCACCCACGCCCTTGCTTTTAAGATAAGGAGTAATGGTAAACTCCCCCCCAGTTGCCCAGTATCCTTAAAAGGTAAAGGTAAAGGGGCCCCTGACCGTTAGGTCCAGTCGAGGCCGACTGGGGTTGTGGCGCTCATCTCGCTTTATTGGCCGAGGGAGCCGGCGTACAGCTTCTGGGTCATGTGGCCAGCATGACTAAGCTGCTTCTGGCAAACCAGAGCAGCACACGGAAATGCCGTTTACCTTCCTGCCGGAGTGGTACCTATTTATCTACTTGCACTTTGACGTGCTTTCGAACTGCTAGGTTGGCAGGAGCAAGGACTGAGCAATGGGAGCTCACCCCGCTGCGGGGATTCGAACCTCCAACCTTCTGATCAGCAAGTCCTAGGCTTTGTGGTTTAACCCACAGCGCCACCCGCGTCCCACCCAGTATCCTTATTGTATGTTAAATTTAGGCCATGTTAACATGCAAAACAACAGGTGGTGGATATTGCAGTATTCTCAATTAGAAAGAACAACTTCCCTCGTGTCCCTGTAATTTCACTGATATTCTCTAGCAGTTGCTTAAGAGCATAATATAAAATACCGGTAGCATGAGAATTACTACACTGGAACAGATAAATGCTCCATCCAGGGCTGGCATCCTCTGCCTCTTGCAGTGGCCAACGCCAGATGTCTCACAAGGAAGTACAGTATAAAAACCTGTCCTAATGTGCCCAATTGTGCTGTATTATACATGAGATGATATCTCTCTCTGTCCCCAGCTGGTAATCCCCTTATATCTAAAATTATCAAGGCTGCTGGCCCGTGTAATTTTTCTCCTAGTTAGTATAATTGCTAGGCATATTCTTGTTCATATAAATGTCTAATCTCTCTCTCTTTTTGTTAAAAAAAGTGCTAAGCTAAGCAACCGCTTAAAACGGTTGGAGGACGGATGGCAGCTAACAGATTGAGGTTGAATCCTGACAAGACAGAAGTACTGTTTTTGAGGGGACAGGGGGCGGGCAGGTGTGGAGGACTCCCTGGTCCTGAATGGGGTAACTGTGCCCCTGAATGACCAGGTGCGCAGCCTGGGAGTCATTTTGGACTCACAGCTGTCCATGGAGGTGCAGGTCAATTCTGTGTCCAGGGCAGCTGTCTACCAGCCCCATCTGGTATGCAGGCTGAGCCCCTATCTGCCCGTGGACTGTCTTGCCAGAGTGGTGCATGCTCTGGTTATCTCCCACTTGGACTACTGCAATGCGCTGTATGTGGGGCTACCTTTGAAGGTGACCAGGAAACTACAACTAATCCAGAATGTGGCAGCTAAACTGGTGACCGGGAGCAGCTGCCGAGACCTTATAACACTGGTCCTGAAAGACCTACATTGGCTCCTGGTACGTTTCTGAGCAAAATTCAAAGTGCTGGTGCTGACCTTTGAAGCCCTAAATGGCCTCAGCCCAGTATACCTGAAGGAGCGTCTTCACCTCCATTGTCCAGCCCGTACACTGAGGTCCAGCGCCGAGGGCCTTCTGGCAGGAAGTGAGGTTACAGGGAACCAGGCAGAGGGCCTTCTTGGTAGTGGCACCTGCCCTGTGGAACGCCCTCCCATCAGATGTCAAGGAAATAAACAACTAACAGACTTTTAGAAGACATCTGAAGGCAACCCTGTATCAGTAAATTTTTAATGTCTAATCTTTTACATTTTTTTATGTGCTGTAAGCCGCCCAGTGTATTATTAAACACACTATATTATTTTACATTTGTCCCCCTCGCCTCAGACTCTTTCCCCAATGAATACCCATCATCTGTCAAGCTCCCATTTACCAAGCAGCCTGCTAAAACCTCTCGAGACCCCCTTTCATCCCAGCTTAGCTCAGATGGAGCACTGTGACAATGTCATTTCTAAGGGCCAAAGCCGGCCCTAACGTTAAGTAGAGTGGGGCAGCTGCCTCAGGAAGCAGATCCTGGGGGAGGGGATCAGCAAGATGGAAGAGGACAGGGCTGTGTATGCCATGTGACATGTCATGTGACATGCCCTGTGTGTCCCACAGGCAGCCTTTGCCAACCTGTTGTCTAGGACCACAACCCCCATCATCTCAGCACAATCTCAAAGTTATCAGCGATTTCATTGACGACTGCAAACTGCAACTACTTTTAAAAGTTCATACCCCTCCATGTAGAAGGAAACGACTGAATCTTAGAGAAGATTTAGCGTTGGGGAGGCTATTGATTCTCTCAGCCGGGCTGCTCTAATGAAGCCACTATTTAATCCCATTATGAAGATATGTCTATTGATTTTCAAATAGTAGTTTCCAGTTGTAATGAACTCATCAATATAACAATATATTGACTTAAGGCTCTAGTAAAAATCGGCTTTTATTAAGCAGATATTTGTCTTCATTTTACATCTTTGATAGTCTTTGGGTGGGGTGTTTTTTTTGTTTTTGTTTTTGCGGGGGACGGGGGACGGATACATTTCAATTCAGGCCAATACTTGTAAAGTGCAAGGTACCCACGTTAATTGAAAGCAATATATTTCCATTCAACGGTCTATATGTGATGTAATTAAATGCACATTAGGCAGAATAAACAATCATCTGGGCTCTGTTAGGTCAATTTGTTTTTTTTGCTTTTATGGTGGCGTTTATTGCCACAATCTTCGCAAAGCCTGCTGGAAAACTCTTCTTGCCCAAACTCTTGTTCTGTAGTACATCACCATTTTGCAATGCACAGCGGACAGCCCAATACTATGGCTCACTTAAACTGGCTCGCTAAAATGCAGGCATACGTGACCAGCAACTGAAAAATGGGTCAATGCCTGGGAATTAGCAGACCACTAGTTTTCTCTGAGCGCTCCCCAGAGGTCTCTGATTCCCCCTTACTATCAGTAAGGGGTGGAGGCTAGGACAGGGGAAGGGAGAGACTATATGGGAGATAACTATGGCCACATCCACACCATGCCTTCAAAGCACCACAATGCCACTTTAAACAGTCAACGTTCCCCTCTCCCCCCAGAATTCTGGCAGCTGTACAGTGGTACCTTGGGTTAAGTACTTAATTCGTTCTGGAGGTCCGTACTTAACCTGAAACTGTTCTTAACCTGAAGTGCACCACTTTAGCCAATGGGGCCTCCTGCTGCTGCTGCGCCGCCGGAGCCCGATTTCTGTTGTTATCCTGAAGCAAAGTTCTTAACTTGAAGCACTATTTCTGGGTTAGCGGAGTGTGTAACCTGAAGTGTATGTAACCTGAAGCGTATGTAACCCGAGGTACCACGGTAGTTTGTTGAGGGTGCTGAGAGAAGTTCGGAGGCCTTTCCCCCCTCACATAATTCCCAGAGTGGTTTAGCAATCAATCTCTCTTCCTATGGAATTCTGGGAGTTGTGGGATGAAGGCTTAGGTTTTTGCTTTGGGCAGTTAAGCTTCAGGTTCTACACTCCTCGCTTTTGTTCCCTTTTGCTTTGACCACCTAACCCTGGGTGGTCCAACTTTTCATACTAAGTGGGCCGCAAGAGGACTTTGATGCAGAACCTGCGGGCCGCACGCTGCTTTGTCACAAGGGGGGGGGGGGGAGAAGCGAGGCCAAAATTTTATGTCCACCAACCTTCATGCTATTTCCCAAACCGTATAAGTAAAGTGCTGGGCTTTGGGAAGGGGGCATGAATCTCTGGCAGGGTCCTGGAGCCTTCCCATCTTCTTCCCAAAGCTGGGCAAGCACTAACTAGGCTTTGGGAAGAAAGAAGGAGGACTCTAGGACTCTGTCAGAGCCCTCACACCTCATTCCCAAAGCCCAGCACCTCACTTATCTTGCTTTGGAAAAGCAGCGAGAGGGCTGTGTGTATGTGTGTCAAATGTTGCTGAGCGCAGAGAGAAGAGGTCTCATGGTGCCCTTGGGCCACATGTTGAACCTCCCTGATAACCCCTCTCCTCCTTTCCTATAGGACCGCATTACTTCAGTGTTTAGATGAATCACATATTGGATACTGAAATAAAGCAGACATTTGCAGCGGCTCAGTTTACCGCCTAGGGACTAATAGGAATTCCCGCTTTGCGGGCTGGAGAATCCTGGTGCCTTGCCAAATACAGCATGTTACTACTTGCCAAATTTCATTTCCCAACATTATCAGAGCACCCTCCCCACTTCTTTTAAGAGCAGTCAGGAGGATGGAGGTCACTTGAACATTGATATGGCCTTTAAGAAAAGTGCACATTCTCCCCTCCCTCGCTGTCTCTTCCGCCTCCAAGAACTCCGGGAGGTCGATGGGAGCAGGTGGCGTCGGGTGCACAGAGGAAGCATACAGCTGCTGCTTCCTTGATTTTGTATTATCATCTGCAAGGGGTGTTAATGGCTGATTGAATTTTTATGACAAAGTAGCTTGCTGACGAGACTCCCAGCTCTTTTAGGTAGGAACTACTTGCTCGTGTCAGCTGCCGTGTCTTTAGGGAGGGAGAAATCTGCCAATTTCTCTCATTTTCTCAACCTTGAGTTCGGTTCATCCCATTTCTACAACGTCGCTTTAAAAGTCAGCATGGATATTCCTTTGCATCTGGGGCACATTTCTCGTAAAATGGGAGTTTTTGATATGCAGCTTTGGCTAATTTGTGGAAGTGATTTTCTCTACGTTGTTCTATATGGCTTTGAAAGAGGATTGGACAAATTCATGGAGGGTAAGGCTATCAGCCATGATGGCTCTGCTCTGCCTGTCAGGTCAGAGGCGATAATGCTTCTGAACACTGGTTGCTGGAGACCATAAGAAGGATTCTGCCTTCAGGTTTCCCACCAGCATCTGGTTGGCCACTGTGAGAACAGGATGCTGGACTGGACAGGCATTGGCCTGATCCAAAGGGCTCTTCTTATGTTACTATATGTTATTGTCCCTAATACATGCATTTTGAATATGCATGTGTTGGTTTAAATATTTCTAGACCACTCTTTCACAAATATACAGCAAGGCGGTACAGTGGACGCTCAGGTTGCAAACGTGATCCATGCGGGAAGCATGTTCGCAACCCGCAGGGTTCGCAATCCACAGCACCACGTGTGCGCACGCGTGGGTCACGATTTGGCACTTCTGCGCATGCGCAAAGCGTGTTTTAGCACTTCAGCGCATGCACAAGTGCCAAAACCCAGAAGTAACCAGTTCCGATACTTCCAGGTTTGGTGCGGTGCGCAACCCGAAATCGCACAACCTGAAGTGTCTGTAACCCAAGCTATGACTGTATATAGCATGCAAGAATACAACACCCATAATTAAAACACACAATAAAACAATCCCACGAAAACATTAATACATAACCATCTGCAACTGAACTATGTGGTAGAACAATCCTACTTAAACAATCCGGGGATGAAGACAGGAGACTCAGGTAGTGATGTCAAGGGGATGCCTTTGTAAACAGGTGTGTCTTGAACTTCCGGGTTAGCGCGAACGGCTAATGGCGGATTCCCTCCGAGCTCCGGAGGGAATCGGCTCTTCAGGAGCGGGGTCTTGCCGCTGCGGCGATGTGGGGACCCTTAGAAATCACAGGCGGGGAAGCCTGTGAACTTGGTGACTCGGCGGGCACCATTTGCGTCCCCCCCGACCCGTGAAGAAGCCGTTTTAAAGGCTTTGGAACGGGGGACGGGGTGAGCGGCGCGGTGCTGAGAGTCGACTGCTTCTCCTGGGGAGTGAAGCCGCGAGCCATGGTCGGAGGGCGCTGACTTTTTCCTGTGAACAATCGGACCCTAAAAGTAACAACCCTGAGTAGTACGGAAATTGGACTTTTTAAGGAAATTTCTTTGGAATTTGGCACGATCGGGGAAGGTGCAAACAGGAAGTCCGCCTCCCCGCCTTGTAAAAGATCTAAAGCAAGGACTAGTTAACTAAAGTCGAGAGAATTGTCTTTTCGATAAAAGATATCAATTTCACGATTTGGCGATACAATAAGTAATTGTGCTGGAGGATAAGAGTTAATTTTGAGAATTGAAGTTCCACCCCCCCCCCCGGACCTGGGAGTGATTCGCGAGAGAGCCTGTTGAGGAGACATAGAGAAGTTTGACAGCTGTCAAATTTAGCTGTCAAAAAGGAAAAAGAGAACTTTGTTTCTGCTGTCTCTGCTGGATACAGTTGCTGCAATCTGGTTATATTTTGTTGAAAATAAGTAAGAACGGATACAAATTAATCTGACTTTTGGATTTTAACTGGAAAGAATACTAAGTTACTAAATCCCTCTAGAGGAGGATTTGGGACACTACAAGAATGGCTGGAAAAGGGAAAATTCAGGCTGGGCTGGACAGAATATTTGTTCTCCTGGGAAAGTTACAAGGTCAAATTGAGGTTTTGTCTACAAATGTAACAACCTTGAATTTAAAAGCAAATAACATTACGGAACTTGATAAGGACTTGACTCAGGAAGCCCATGCAGCTGGACAAAAAGAGGACTTTGAGAATCTTGAAAGTGTGGAGAAAGAGACATATGTTGTTCCTGAGGAGAAGGAAGGAGGAGCTGTAACTTTGCAAATGACAAAAGAGAGCCAGAGGCCTGACATCATGCTCAAAAAGGGAAACAAAAAATCAAACCAAAGGCCTGACAGGATGATTACAAAGGAAAATAAGTACTGGATGATGAAATTCTGGTTTAAATTGGTGAAGGAAGAATCGAGAGATTCCTTTGTGTGGAGACCGGAAGATCCATGGATTACAAATCTGATTAAAGTGGAAGCTGGAGTCTTGGTGACAATTGGACTTTTGGACCTGGCTTTTAAGTATGGAGGCCTGGCTGGAAGAAATTTGGACCTTATTGAGACAGAGCTCCTCCAAAATTTGGAGTTTAATATTAAGGACTATCAAAAAAACCGGCAGAGAGGAACTGAGAGAGAATTAAGAGCCTCGGACGTGAGATCTCCAGGCTGATAGAAGATTAAGACTGGACATTTGTTGGGGATCGAAACCGGGAAAGGGGGTGGGGTGGGGGTTGAGAATCCAAAGGGTGTATAACTATGATCTGTCTTATTTTTTTTTTGTTTGGTTAACAATATGAAAATTGGGAAATTCGTGGAATGGAACTAGGGTCGACTTTAGGAAAAAGATTTGTGTATTGAGGTACAAATATTGATGTTTATAAGTTAAAATAAGTTAAAGAAAAATGAATTAAATATAAAAAGGTTAAAAATTGGGGATAGGAACTTGTTGAACAAACAACTTGAATTGGAATGCAAGAAGGGGAGGCGTGGGGAAGTCTGGGAAATATGGTAATGAAAATATGAAACTAAAAATTCTAAATTTTTCCTTTTTATTTTTATTTTTTTGCATTTTTTGTTTTTTTTATTTTTTTGTATTGAATTTGAAAAATCCTAATAAATATTTCATTTAAAAAAAAAAGTAAACAGGTGTGTCTTCAGAAGTCGGCGGAATGCCAATGGAGATGGGTGCCTCTCATATTTCAGTAGGGAGGGAATGCATTCCCTACAGGGGTCAGCAAACTTTTTCAGCAGGGGCCTGGTCCACTGTCCCTCAGACCTTGGGGGGGCGGACTATATTTTGGAAAAGAAGAAGAAGAATGCATTCCTATGCCCCACAAATAACCCAGAGATGCATTTTAAATAAAAGGACACGTGCTACTTATGTAAAAACATGCTGATTCCTGGACCGTCTATGGGCCGGATTTAGAAGGCGATTGGGCCGCATCCGGCCCCTGGGCCTTAGTTTGCCTACCCATGCCCTAAGACTTGCATCACCAGTGAAAAGGCTGCCATTGCATCACCGTTGAGAGCTCTGAACCACGAGGAGTGGCCTGCTCAGTTCCAGAACTAAGGGACACATTCCCTCCATCTCTTGCATTTGAAAGAGAGAGTATCTTTTTGCAGATGCAGTTAGAGCACTTCAGCTTCCATTGCTGTCAATCTAGCAGCTTGCGTGGCCTCTCTATGTAAATAAATAAATAAAAAGCATGCTAAAACAATCTTTTTTATGCACACGGCATAATTGCGTTTCCACTCGCCTTGCAAAGAGAAGTACGACTGATTGGGGAACTGATTGCTTTTGACTGTCAGATTCTGTCTCTGTTGCCAAAATTGCAGACTTCTGAGAACTGTGGCAAGAATTAAAAACCTAAGCACAGCAAGTTGTCGGTGTTTGCTTTAACTTGCTAAATTTTCCTCAGTTGATACAAGGAGGGGGTGGACTCTCATTCATGGGATGTTTTTTAACAGATGGCCACCTGTCAGGGATTCTTTAGCTGGGATATTGCAGGGGTTGGACTAGATGACCCTTGGGGGTGGCTTCCACTCTACAATGCCATGATTCCATGATGCTTTGAAAAACCTCTGCTGTCACACACATGGAACAGTCCCAAGAAGAGAAGACTAGGAACTCAGCTACATTAGTCAAAAAACAGCGTTTTAAGTGCGTCGTAAACATGCAACACCAGATGGCGCTGTTGAGCACAAAGCTTTTCTATGCAGTTTTACATTTTTTTTCTTTTGCTATAACGATTTAATTTATGACTTATCTCCCCCCCCCCGTGTGTAGGTCCACCCTAAAACAAATTTCCTCACTCACCAAGTAAGCAAACTAATCCTAAACTGAAAATAAGACCAAGTGTGCAGCTATTGAAAAACCTACAAAAGAATTTACTGTTATCTTGAATAGTGAGAACTGTAGACTAGGAAATGCCAATAGTTTACGATATCAGGGCTTGGCTGAGATTATAAGTTTCAAGGACTGCAAAGTTGTGTAGGATCACATATAATAGCAATATAATTTCTTTTAAATTTAAAAACACGTTCCTACTAAAGGAATTACCTATCCAGGAAGTGATTGTTAAATCTAATTACTCTTTTGTTATTAAAAAAAAGGCAATCAAGAGAGCTCTCTCTAATCCTACAAGACCCTTAAGACCCTCTTCAGAGGCCCTCCCTCCTATCTAAATAAACTGCTGCTTTGACAATGTTGTTGTTGTTGTTGTTTAGTCGTTTAGTCGTGTCCGACTCTTCGTGACCCCATGGACGAGAGCATGCCAGGCACTCCTGTCTGCCACTGCCTCCCGCGGTTTGATCAAACTCATGTTGGTAGCTTCGAGAACACTATCCAACCATCTTGTTCTCTGTCGTCCCCTTCTCCTTGTGCCCTCCATCTTTCCCAACATCAGGGTCTTTTCCAGGGAGTCTTCTCTTCTCATGAGGTGGCCAAAGTATTGGAGCTTCACGATCTGTCCTTCTAGTGAGCACTCAGGGCTGATTTCCTTAAGAATGGATACGTTTGATCTTCTTGCAGTCCATGGGAGTCTCAAGAGTCTCCTCCAGCACCAGAATTCAAAAACATCAATTCTTTGGCGACCAGCCTTCTTTATGGTCCAGCTCTCACTTCCATACATCACCACTGGGAAAACCATGGCTTTAACTATACGGACCTTTGTTGGTGATCCACCTGGAGCAGGAACCGGCAAGCCACTCCAGTATCCCTGCCAAGAAAACTCCATGGACAAAGACAACAGGCTTTGACAATACCGTTACACAAAGCAGGTAGGAGGTGACCTGACAAAAGTCTATAGAATTATGCATGGTAACAATACTGCATGGAAAAATTGCAGGTGAGAGCTGGAATGGCTCACTCTCCTTTGTTGTTTTTTTAATAAATATTTATTCAATGTTTCCAATTTTATACAAACACAAAAAGAAAAAGAAAAAGAAAAATATTAAAAACAAATCAATTTCAATATCAATTTTTCAATAACCTGTTTCTTTGACTTCCTCATACCTCCCCTTCTTGTTTTCTATTTCAAATTGTTAATCCAGCAAATCCTAATCTCTTTACATTCCTTTTAACTAACACCTTTTTTTTTCAATCAACTTTTTAAAATTTTATAACTTAAACAATATTAATCCCAGTTCTTTTTATCATAACAGCTAGAGACCACGTAAGTTCAATCCAACATCTTTCAAAGTTCATTAATTTTGCAATATTTCTGTAAATAGTCCTTAAATTTCTTCCAATCTTCTTCTGCCGACTCTTCTCCCTGGTCACGGATTCTGCCGGTCATTTCTGCCAGTCCCATACCGTCAATCAACTTCATCTGCCATTCTTCCAGAGTGGGTAGATCTTGCGTCTTCCAGTGCTTTGCTATAAGTATTCTTGCTGCCGTTGTAGCATACATAAAGAAAGTTCTGTCCTTCTTTGGCACCAAATGGCCGACTATGCCCAAGAGAAAAGCCTCTGGTTTCTTCAAGAAGGTATACTTAAATACCTTTTTCATTTCATTATAAATCATTTCCCAGAAAGCCTTAATCTTTGGGCACGTCCACCAAAGGTGAAAGAATGTACCTTCAGTCTCTTTACATTTCCAACATTTGTTATCAGGCAAATGATATATTTTTGCAAGCTTGACTGGGGTCATGTACCACCTGTATATCATTTTCATAATATTCTCTCTTAGAGCATTACATGCCGTAAATTTCATACCAGTGGTCCATAACTGTTCCCAGTCAGCAAACATAATGTTATGTCCAACATCTTGTGCCCATTTAATCATAACTGACTTAACCGTTTCATCCTGTGTATTCCATTTCAGCAGCAAGTTATACATTTTTGACATGATCTTAGTTTTAGGTTCTAGCACCTCTGTTTCTAATTTAGATTTTTCCACCTGGAAGCCAATTTTCTTGTCCAAATTGTAAGCCTCCATTATCTGGAAATAATGAAGCCAGTCTCGCACTTTGTTTTTTAGTTTCTCAAAGCTCTGCAATTTCAATCTGTCTCCTTCTTGTTCCAAAATTTCCCAATATTTCGGCCATTTGGCCTCCATATTGAGCTTTTTCTGGGCTTTCGCTTCCATTGGTGACAACCACCTTGGGGTCTTATTTTCCAATAAGTCCTTATATCTGATCCAGACATTAAACAAAGATCTCCTAACAATGTGGTTTTTAAATGCTTTATGTGCTTTAACCTTGTCATACCACAAATATGCATGCCATCCAAAAACGTTGTTAAAACCTTCTAAGTCCAAAATGTCTGTGTTTTCGAGAAGCAGCCAGTCTTTCAACCAGCAGAATGCTGCTGATTCATAGTAAAGTTTGAAGTCTGGCAGGGCAAAACCACCCCTTTCTTTTGCATCAGTTAAAATCTTATATTTTATTCTGGGCTTCTTGCCCTGCCAGACAAATTTAGAAATGTCTTTCTGCCACTTCTTAAAACAGTTCATCTTGTCCACAATTTGCAATGTTTGAAACAAAAATAACATTTTAGGCAATACATTCATCTTTATAGCTGCAATTCGACCCATCAAGGAAAGCTTCAAATTTGACCATATTTCAAAATCTTTTTTCACTTCTAACCAGCATTTCTCATAATTATTTTTAAATAAATCCATGATCCACTGCAGATGGTGACAGCAGCCACGAAATTAAAAGACACATGCTTCTTGGGAGAAAAACAATGACAAACCTAGACAGCATCTTAAAAAGCAGAGACATCACCTTGCCGAGAAAGGTCCGTATAGTTGAACCTATGGTTTTCCCAGTGGTGATGTATGGAAGTGAGAGCTGGACCATAAAGAAGGCTGGTCGCCAAAGAATTGATGTTTTTGAATTCTGGTGCTGGAGGAGACTCTTGAGACTCCCATGGACTGCAAGAAGATCAAACGTATCCATTCTTAAGGATACCCATTCTTAGCTGTCATATTAATCCCCAAATATTTCACTTTCTTCACCACAGTCAAACCTGTTTCATTCTGAAATTTCTCTTTTTCAAACAATGTCAGATTTTTCTCTAAAACCTTAGTTTTGGACTTGTTCAGTTTAAATCCTGCCACCTGACCAAATTCTTGAATTAATTCTAAAACTCTTTTGGTACTAGATTCTGGCTCCTGTAACGTCAAAACTAGGTCATCTGCAAATGCTCTCAATTTATACTGTTTGGCTCCGACCTGTATGCCTTTAACCAACCGGTCCCTTCTAATCATATTCAGCAAAACCTCCAGGACCGATATAAAAAGTAAAGGGGAAATTGGGCACCCTTGTCGTGTCCCTTTTTCTATCTTAAATTGTTCCGTAACCACATTATTTACAATTAATTTAGCCTTTTGTTCAGAATATATTGCACTTATACCATTTTCAAAGCCTTGGCCTACCCCCATACCCTGTAGATTCTTTTTCATAAAACTCCAAGAAATATTGTCAAAGGCTTTCTCCGCGTCCACAAATATCAGAACAGCTTTAGTGTTTATGTTCACATCTAACTTTTCCAAAATGTCAATTACATTCCTCAAGTTATCAGATATATGTCTTCCCGGTAGAAAGCCCGCTTGGTCCTTATGTATCTCTTCAATCAATACTCTTTTCAATCTCTTGGCCAAAATATCAGCAAAAATTTTGTAATCCACATTTAGTAAGGATATGGGACGGTAGTTTTTAAGTTGAGTCTTTTCAGTCTCTGTTTTCGGTATAAGTGTAATGTAGGCCTCTTTCCATGATTCTGGTGCCCCTTTCCCTTCCAAAATCTCATTGCAGACTTCCTTCAGAGGTTGGATTAACCAGTCCTTCAAAGATCTATAGTATCTGGAAGTCAACCCATCCGGTCCCGGAGATTTGCCCAATTGCATATTTAAAATGGCACCTTCCATCTCCTGGTCTGTTATTTTACAGTTCAACAGTATTTTACTTTCCTGTGAAATTTTTTGTAATCCATTTGTTTTCAAAAATCCATCAATGTCCCTTTCATTCTGTGGCCCTTGTGCATATAGTTGCTTAAAGTACTTCTGGAAACAGTTTCTAATCTCATTTGGATTGTTTATGTCTTTTCCTTCTACTTCCAGGTTTGTAATTGTATTTAATTTTTGTCTTTTTTTCAGTTGCCAAGCCAGTAATTTCCCACATTTGTCCGCCGATTCAAATGTCTTCTGTCTCATTTGTTTAATTTTCCATTCTATTTCCTGATTCATCAATTCCATATATTGCGTTTGATAAATCTTTATTTCTCTCAGAATCTCTTGTGACTTCGGCTTAGCTCTCAATTTTTTCTCACCTTCTTTAATTTTCTCCAAAATTTTATCTTTTTTCTCATTTTGCCCTCTCTTTTTTAATGCATTCTGTTGTATCAAAAACCCTCTCATCACAGCTTTACTTGCATCCCAAATTACTCTTTTTTCCATATTTGTTGGCAAATTTAATTCAAAATAGTCTCTTAAAGTCTTTTGGGCCTTGTTGTATACTTCTTCATCTCTAAATAAGGTGTCATTCATCCTCCATCTGAAGGTGCCGGTTGTTATTTGACATAACTTTTGGTTTTACCTGTGGGGCAGCAGCTCCTACTGTGCCCGCTGCACCAGCTATTGAAGGCCTTCTTGTAGTATCAGTCTTATATTGTCTACCAGACCTGCTAGTTTTTTCCTGTGTCAACTCTGTTTTTTTTTTCATCTGCCATAACACTCACATACACTCCCAAGGTCGGTCCCACGCTTGGAGAGTTTGTTTTGAGAAAGAAAAAAAATTCCACAGCAGTACTTATTGACTAGAATGTCATTGCAACATAGTCACCTCTAGGGGTCACAGTTCCAACTTCTTATTGCAACTTTATAACAAATAAAGTCCTGATAAAGTCCCAGTATCTTAGTAACAAATTTTCAGTCCTAAAAGGTTACTTTAATTTCCAATGTAATTCTGTCCACACTGTATCCTTTGCAGAGCTGAATCAAACTTTTTTTTTTTTTTTTGCTCTTACAGTTTGACTCACTCTCCTTTGTGCGGAATAAGGGTTAAGATACAACCTTGACAGAGGGTTTGGTGTTTCTGTTTCTTCTTCTTCTTCTTCTTCTTCTTCTTCTTCCTCCTCCTCCTCCTCCTCCTCCTCCCTATCTTTTCCTCTCTGTTTTATTTTTAATTAGACTACCATAAAAGCCAAACTAATCTATGTTGAAAACTTTCAATTAAAAAATTGATTATATATAAAAAAGAAGAAAATGCATGTGTAAGTTTGAAGCAGTATAATACCACTTTAATGGTCATGGCTTCCCCCAAACAACCCTGGGAGGTGTAGTTTGTTAAGGTCGCTGAGCATTGTTACCAGCAATCCTGTTTCACTCACAGAACTACAGTTCCCAGAGTTCCCCAGGAAGAGAGACCAATTGTTAAAGCATTCTGGCCAAACTGCGGGAGACAGTGGAGGACAGAAGTGCCTGGCATGCTCTGGTCCATGGGGTCATGAAGAGTCAGACACGACTAAACGACTAAACAACAACAATGCCGCAGCAGTATATGGAATTGTATTCCGTCTCTGAACGAGTTTTTGAATAAAATCTGTAGGGCATGAATGCAGCTGGGGAAGCTTTCAGAAGGATAACTTGCATTCTACTCATAGCTGTAGATGGATTTGACTCTTATTGGTCTGACCGTAGGTAGAAGGCTTTTAATGCCTTTTCCTATTCCTTAATATTCTTTGCGTATTCAGACCCAGAAATCTCCCCCCTAAATAAATTCACACTTGACTCAAATTTTTGGTTTGGTTTTTGGCAGAATTTAGGCCACAACTTTATTGATTACAGAAAGTGACTGGTTGCATAGGCTCTGGTTCGACTAGCTCCCTGCTATGCAGGTAGCGCTGACCCAGGGCAACAGCATAGGTCAGCCAAGGGTGAACACCTGGATAAGCGGAAAGTTGGGCATGGGCTAACTCCACCACCCAAATGTCCCCCTGGACTCGGGCACGGGCACAACCCCCTCACAGGGGTTGACCAAATCACCGAGTCCCTGGATTCCTTTAACAGAATACCCTTCACATAGGGATGGCGAGAGCGTTCTCCCATCCCTATCAACTGAACCAGAGCCGATCCGCAACCTTACAAGTTGTGACGATTTGCTACGTGGCTGGCGAAACCCAAATGGCACCAGCCAATCAGCCAAATGGGGAAAATTCCTGCTGTGCCCCTGTCCCAAAGACAGATGACACACGACAGCATAGCAAGGTCAAGCGCAACAAGCCCTAAAAGTAGGGAGAGGTGGGTGGGTGTTCTGAATGCATGTGCCGAAAGAGGAAGCTCTGGGTCACATGCGTGGGCATAAATAGGTCCCTCGAACCGTTTGGACTGCATCCCATTGGCCAGATTGTACCCAGCTTCGAGGGACCTACCAATCGGGTGTTGTGGCTTACCAAATGTACCCACCCACAACACAGGGTGTCGGTTGTCCAGGTCTCACCGCGGTACGTGCCCTCTTTAAGGGAGGACCTGATTTGCACTTTCTTTAAGACAATGTGCCTTTCTCAGGAGGATCTTGCAACACGTATCAGCTTTGCTTCAGCACCCAAGTTTTTGTTTTTTTAATATATATATATATCAAGAGGTGTCAACAGTCAAGTTTACCTGGAGAGCTGCTTTCTATCCCGAAAACCCTGGGTTAGAATAACTGAATTGTAGAGTTGAAAGGGACTATGCGGGTCCGCTAGTCCAATCCCCTGCTATGAGGAAATCGTTCGCCCACCATGGGGCTCAGACGCACAACCCTGAGATTAAGAGTCTCACGCTCCACTGGCTGAGCTAAGCGGTCCTTACAGGGAGTTCTCTCTTTAACTGGCAATATGTTTATAGTTTCTTCAAAATGTAGTGAGCCATCCCTGCTGCAGTGGGGGAACTGCCTGCTCCTTCTGCTGTGAGAGGGTTCTGCCCCAAAGTCTGACCCTGATGCCATCGCTGGGTTCACACTTAAGATGCAGGGATATATAAGGCAGTGTATTTTGTTCTCCAGCATTGACCTACCCAGATTCTACGATCCAAGACATTTGGTAGAATCATCTGAGGTACCCTTTCTCTCCCCCTTTCCTCATTAGCTACAATAAGACAGGTCTTCAATTACCATTTAAGTAGATGAGAGCTAAATAAATACACGTTTTATGGAGTCCTTGCCTTTGGCGCGGTGGTTGTGGGTAAAAAGGGGGTCATCTTCTGTCAGTGAACTCCTGAGTTCTACAAAGAGTCATAAATCATTTTTATAAGGTCTCTGCTTCTGGGGAATATCTGGTGTACTTTAAAGTTCCAGCTTGAGTTCAAAGTATAAAGGAGAGCTATGCTCTTTCATCATCTCTCCCAGTGTTATTAGACCACCTGCCCGGAGGGTGGAGAGGGCTCCAAACACATGAAAGCAGGGCTGACTCTAGAATAATGCATCTGGGGAACGGCAATGATAGCTAAACCATGACTGGGGCAGCAAGGAATTTATTTTTTGCTCTTATGGCTGCATCTGTCCCTGACCAGGTAGCTACTAGACATACATGGGTATGTGTGCATTCCTGGTGGGCGGGTTCTGCTGGCGTCAGGCCTACAGCCATGACACCCTGAAAACATCTCGGAAGTTAAGCGGGGTCAGGCCTGGTTAGTATTTGGATGGGAGACCGCCTGGGGATACCGGGCAGTAGTTAACCTGTGGGATGGCTCAGTTGGTAGAGTATGAGGCTCTTAAGCTCAGGCTCACGGGTCCGAGCCCCACCTTGGGCAAAAAGATGATTGAATCACGGGGTTGAACTAGATGACCCTCATGGTCCCTTCCAACTCTATAATTCCATGATCCTAGGAAAGCTGCATCTCTTCCAGTTAACTTTATTGGTGGGTTGCAACACAGTGGGTAGCAGCTGTGAAAAGGAACTGAAAATATACAAATGCCATTGTATACATTATACAAACCAATGCTGCTTTGGTTGCCACACCTCAGAAAGGATATTGTAGAGTTGGACAACGGTGGTCACAGTATCCCAGTCCAGGATCAGCTAAATTTGGTATGCATATACAGAGGAGCTCCCAGTTGACCGGGCCTGTGCTTTACATATACTTAGCAGAATGATTGCTCTAGCGCCTGCAACGGCGACACAGTATTCCTTCTGCAATCTCTGTTTTGTTGCAGTCAAAATAATAGTGATTGACCAAACAATTACGGCGAATTTGATCGATTGTATACCGGGAAGAGGACGCAGGCAGGCTCAAGCCTTTGTACGGCTAGTCCAGTGAAACGTAACACAAATGGACACCAGAATTAATCAACGAAACCAGGACTGTTGATGACAGCTAAAGTACCAGTTCCTGGTTTGCTAATGCAGATGAGGGCACTTGAAAAACAAGATCAATATGAAAAGATTAAATACCCAGCCATATAAAATCCTAAAAATACTCCGTTGTTAGTGCTCTCTAGGTGATGGGTTCATTAGAAGAAGGGAAGAAAAGCATGCAGGTTCTCTGCTATGGATTCTCCCAGAAGGCTGTGTCAATCGACAGTGAGACAGAGCAGGGGTATCTGGGCCTTCAGGGTTCATGGCACCCCGACCTCCTCCATGAGACATAAAGGGCCACAGCACAGAACTGGCTGTGGAAGCTGAGCCTATTCAGCTGCCAGATAAAGGAGTGCTCACCTGAAGAAGAGGAACTCCTCTAGAGTAAGGGGCTACTTGCAAGGAAGCTACTCCCCACAAGCAGACCAAATGCTTCAGGCAATCCTGATGGCCTGCAGCTGCACTTTGAAGGCTCATGGTTAAAGGCCTTCAACCAGGCAGAGAGTGCTGGAACAAAATGGCTGCCCTAGCTTAGCTGGTGACTGGGGTGATTTGACCATGGATTGAGCCTGGACCTCGCCTCTTGTAGTGTTTTGACTTTGTACTGTAAGCAGACTTTTAAAATATACAGGCATCCCCTCCACTAAAGTGGGTGTTACATTCCAGCGCCCTACGTCAGTAGCGTAGCGTGGGTTGTCAGCACCCGGGGCAAGGCAAGTAATTTGCGCCCCCTAACCCGGGGCAAGGCAAGTAATTTGCGCCCCCTAACCCGGGGCAAGGCAAGTAATTTGCGCCCCCTAACCTGCCGCCGCCAGCTTCTTCTTGCTGCTGCCTGGTCTGGTCTGGTGTGGTTCTCTCCCGCGCTCAGCGCTGCGCTGGGCGGCCGCTGCACTGTCCCTCCCCCAGATAGTCCCTCGCTCTCTCTCTGCACCGCACGCCTGGCACCCACCTCCTCCACAGTGGGCGGCAACCCGGCGGCTCGGATTCGCACAGCCAGCACTGCAGTGAGAGAGAGTGAGTGAGCCAGGTAGGGGCAGAGAGCTGCGAGTGCGAGCGCGCCCCCCCCAGATGTTGCGCCCGGTGCGGCCGGCCCCCCATGCACCCCCATGCTACGCCACTGCCCTACGTGCATCAGTGAAAATCGCGTAAGTGGGGAGCATCCTGTAAACACACTTTAAATGCTCTGGTGCTCTCTTTCTCCAATCCAGACCAAAGACACTGTATCCAATATTATCCACAACTAGAATGGACGCTCTGGGACTGGCTGGAGGATGCGCAGGAAAATGGCGACGGCTGCTGCGCTACCCAGCGGGAGGAGGCTGAACAGCATAAGCAAAGGCCCAATGAGTCTCCAGTCTCTTCTCCACCCTCAGTGAAATCCTCTTTGGGCCTAGGGAGGGCCTCCTCATGACTCTCCAGCTTTCTCCTTCCATTTCCAGGTATAAATTAAATTATTTAATTATTTCCTGGCTCTGTGCGTATAAGCGGTCGCGGGTCGATAGCACAAAAGTGAGATTGTCCCAGTGAGTGGATTTGGGACTCGTGGATTTGGTTTCATCTGAAGCAAGACGCTACCTAAATTGTGCATGATTTTTCCTGTGCTGTCATATATCAGGTCCAACTATCGGGCCATCTAGTTCAGGGTTGACAACACTCAATCGCAGTCGCTCTTTGGGGTTTCAGACCCAGGTCTTTGCCAACCCTCCCAGGAGATGCCAGGGATTGAACTTCTATACATGAAGCCAGAGCTGTACAACTGAGCAACACTGCTTCCCAAACAAAAGGAATAAATATCTGTGGCTCATTGTCTACTACAGCACATCTCTGAGGGGTAATTAAAGTCAGGTCTCAAATTTGCTGTATGAAAGTATTTATTGAAATGCCGATCTCCGCCTTCTCTCATTAAATCAATGCATCAAGTGAGTATCGAGGGAATCGCTGCCATGCTGACTGCTGGGTGAGCAGCCTCATGGTACACTATCTTTTTAGCCTCTATCTTTTTAGACCATGACTGTGTCAGGGCAGCTCAACAGAAATAATTCCCACCCCCCATACCCCACATCAGCATTTTCAGTCCCTCCGCCCCCGTAGCTGCTTAACAAAGCCAGTTCTTTTCTTTGGGAACATTTCAGCTAGGGGATTAAGTGCAAGTGGAAAGATGGCTGGTGAAAAGATGAAAAGGTCAGATGCAAATCTTACAAAGCTACAGTGGAAGAGTTCAAGCTGCGGTCGAACCTTGTGGACCCAAGGAGGTGCAGAGAGATAACCCAATGTAAGTTGTACTGAAATTTTGCAGCTCGTGTCATAGTCTGTACACCTCTCCTCATGCCTTGAATGCCCCTAAACTAGGCATAGGCAAAATCAGCCCTCCAGATGTTGTAGGACTACAACTCCCATCATCCCTAGCTAACAGGACCAGTGGTCAGGGATGATGGAAATTGTAGTCTCAAAACATCTGGAGGGCCGAGTTTGCCTATGCCTGCCTGTGATGTTAACATATGAGAGTGCTGGAGGTGAAATAGTTAAACAGGTTACCCAATCAGAACCCGGGGGGGGGGGGGCGGGTGGAGTCAGAGGGACTATAAAACCAGCTCTGGGAGAGTTCTTTGGGAGTTGGGTGGTTGGTTGGAGTGGGAGTGAATTGGGATAGAGTCTGTGGGTAGGTTGAGTTAGTGTAGCGAAATAAGCTGAGTCAGGAACAGTTAGGGGCTAGGAAGACAAGTAAATATGTGAGAGGTGGTTTAGTGAGTGAGAGCAGGTAGCAGAAGTTATAGGTCTGGATAGGCACCCCATGATTGTAATTGACCGATATCGTTTATGAAACGATAAACTGCAATAAATAAACAGAAGTTTATGTTCCAATTTAACCCTGACTGGACTCAGTATTGTACCAGGTAGGGCCTGGGTGCTGGCAGCGAGAAATAAAGCAGTGGCACAGGGATCAATAGACAGTGAAACGTCCAGGGACCCTGTGTGAGCGCCACACTGCCCTAAACCAACCTTCCCAGTGCCAGGGACCTTGGGAAATGTCATTTCCTCAGCCACCCTGAAAACTGTACCTCTCAGGGCTCCTTGCATGTGGGACGCTTCTGGGCAAGGTAGCAGAATCCTAGGTGAACGGAACTCTGTAGTGAAGCACCCTGATGTCTATACTAAAAATTATGCCAGGGAAAATTACATTTCTCAGGATCTGGTTCTTGGGATGCTGCCATAGCACCACTCAAGGTACCAGTGAGTATGGCAGGAAGAGAAGGAAGAAATGGAATGCTCTAATTTTTCTTTCTGCTCTGAACAGTGATGAATAAAGTACACTTCGTTATTTAAAACCAAAGTGTTTCCGTGTGTCCATGATACATCAATGACTCCATGTTGGACAGATTAACTATTCAATCACATCTTTTTTTTATTGTTCCTCAGCCAGGTCCTGATTAAATGCAAATCTGATCATGTGGAGAGCACAGCTACCTCTTGGAAAGCCACTGTGCAAATGTGTCCTTCGCGGTGGCTACTTATTTTATCAAACGAGGATAATTTGTCATAGAGAGACGGTGACACCGACTTCTTTCCTCAACCTGCTGTGAGGGCAAGGGACAAAGGACAATTGATTTTTTTCTGATTAATATACTCCATTCTGCACAGCTACTGAACACCAGAGAGTACAAAGTACTAGGGCTGCATCTTGCCTTGAACTATGAAACAGAAATCTCTCTCGAAATCAATATGGAGTCTGCTTCAAAATCAATGGCTCCTGGCCAGGCATTAAATATCCTCGCCAGATGCAGGCTCAATATATGCTTTGGACATGGTGACACCATCTGAGCAGAAGAGCTGCTTATCCGTTGTGTTGTCACCATCTGTGTCATATATTGAACTGAACACCCGTCTGTTATTTGGAAAGCATATTTACAGTAGGTAGAACAGGGGGTCACCAACATTTTCAGGCCCATGAGCACATCTGGATTTTTGAGTAGCCAGCTGGCCACAGCCCTAAACAGGAGCACCTCCTCATTTGGGTCTCCATTGCATATCTGTCTTACATATACAGTGGTACCTCGGGTTACATACGCTTCAGGTTACATACGCTTCAGGTTACAGACTCTGCTAACCCAGAAATAGTACCTCAGGTTAAGAACTTTGCTTCAGGATGAGAACAGAAATTGTGCTCTGGCAGCGCGGCGGCAGCGGGAGGCCCCATTAGCTAAAGTGGTGCTTCAGGTTAAGAACAGTTTCAGGTTAAGAACGGACCTCCGGAATGAATTAAGTACTTAACCCGAGGTATCACTGTACAATGTAACCTCTTTGGCAAGGGGATGCAGCAACAACTCTCCTAAGAGATTTTTAGTTTTGAGAAAAGTCAGGTTAGATTAGAGATGTATAAAATTAAGTGGCTAGAGAGGAGGTTTTATTTTCTTTCTGCCTCTCTCATAATACTATGCAATGAAGCTGAGTGTTGGAAGATTCAGGACAGACAAAATAATTTATTCACATAGCACCAAGTTAGGGAATTTGCTCCCATAAAAAGCAGTGATGGCCACCACCTTAAAGGTAAGGTATCCCTGCCCGTACGGGCCAGTCATGTCCGACTCTAGGATTGTGTGCCCATCTCACTTAAGAGGCCGGGGGCCAGCGCTGTCCAGAGACACTTCCGGGTCACGTGGCCAGCGTGACGAAGCTGCTCTGGCGAGCCGGCACCAGCGCAGCACACGGAAACGCCATTTACCTTCCCGCTATAAAGCGGTACCTATTTATCTACTTGCACTTAAGCGTGCTTTTGAACTGCTAGGTGGGCAGGAGCTGAGACCGAAAGACGGGAGCTCACCCCGCTGCGGGGATTCGAACCGCCGACCATGCGATCGGCAAGTCCTAGGCACTGAGGTTTTACCCACAGCGCCACCCGCGTCCCTGGCCACCACCTTGGATGGCTTTAAAATGAGATTGATGGAGAGTAAGGCTACCAAAGGCAGCTAACCATACTAGCTCTGTTATACCCCCACTGCCAAAGGCAGTATGTGTGGGATATTTACAATGCAGTCAAACCAACAATGCATATTTGCTAGACAGGCACATGATAGGAGCACAGAGTTCTTCCTGCAGAAAGGACTCTGAGAGACACTGGCACAGTTAGGAGAAGGGCGTATCGATACATATAATGTCCTCACCTGGCCAGGGCACTTCCTCTTTGCTCTTTGACCTCCTTCCAACATCTGCTAAGTCTGAGCCAAAGCTCAGACACCATTTTAAACTGGTATGCCTTTGTAACTGAATTACCATTTTAAGCCTGCCTGAACAAAGCTGCCGTTATCTGTTATTCTTCAGCAAGTACTCTGAGTGAGTAAATGTCACTGCTACCTTTCACAAGACCTATTTGTGTGATTATTGTTTTGACAGGGAGAAAAGGGGGAAGGACCAGGACACTCCAGTCTGCCCTAAAGCAGATTATCTAAAACAAAAGGATTATTTAAAACTAGCATATCAAATCTTTCCTTTTAAGATGCACTCTCCTGGACTCACAAACGCAAGGAAGCAAGGATAACATCTGTTTTTCGGTGTATAAGACGCCCCTATGTATAAGAAGCCCCCTATTTTTGGGGACTCCAAATTAAGAAAACACCCCTCAGCACTACCCGTATATAAGACGACCCCCAATTTCAAACCTATTTTTTTTTTGGTAAAAAACCCCCTAGTTTTATACACAGAAAAATACGGTATATCCTCTTCCATTATCTATAAGCATCCTTACAGTATATGCTTCTGAAGACCTGCTTCTGGCCATCACAGGTAGGAAGCAAGCTGTTGCACATAGGTCCTACTTTTAGGCATCCCATAGACATCTGGTTGGCCACTGTGAGATCAGGATGCTGGCCTAGTTTGGCTATTGACCCAATTCAGCAGGAATCTTTATTAGAATCTTAAATCCACTGAAACATTTCAGCATTTTCCTCCCAGGACTTCATCCCTTCCTAGTCCTTAGTGGGAAATTGTATTGTGCTTGAAAGCAATGAAGTCGCCTTATGAAACAGGAGAAGGCCGTCATTTTCCCCAGATTTCAAATAACCGAAAAGTAGTCACTGCAGAAAAGAAGGGCCGGTTGAATGATGAGCGGGATTACATTTTATTTTATTTTAAAAAGGAGAAGACACATTGTTCGGAGTCCTCTTCCAGATGGGTACCCTCTTCCTCCTTTCTGAAAGGGAAGCATCGCAGGCAAAGTTATCTACTGAATCACATAATAGCACCCAGGAGATGAAACGGTATCTTTTGTCTGTCCTGCTCAGTGCGAGAATCACTTGCCTTGAATGCTTCGTCTGAAAATATTCCTCTCCCCTCTTCTTCTTTCTATGAATAGAAAGACATCTCTTATGCTCTCCTTGTCATGCTCTGGCCTGGTAGGAAATGTCGCTGCAGGGCGGTTCTCCTCGCCTCTGTCGGCTTCCGTTAAGGCGTTCCACTCCCCGCTTCCCTGGTTCCTTCAAAGCGCCACCTAATAACAGCTCACAAAACGCCTTTGGAATGGGAGATCAGGTAAGAAAAAAGGAGGAGGAGAAGAAGAAGAAGGAGAAAACACCCCACTAAGTTCCTGTGACAACATAATGCCATTCATTTTGGAGAAATAGCTCATTAACGCAAAGCCCAGGAGATCCTCGTCTCTCCGTTCTCCATTCAGCCGCTGCGGGTATGAGAATCGGAAAGATGAAATTCAGGACACTGTGCTTGAATGTCCCCTTGATGACTCCTTGTTCCAGGTCTGGCATTCGCTCCGAGGCTCATGGGGCTCAGTGTGATTAGGCAAAAGGCAGACTCAAAAGACCGGCATTTCTCCATGTTTTGAGCTCGTCCTCCTAATGATCTCTAAAGACCAGCTGAATGGAAATAAAGGCTTGGCGTGCAATCCTGAACAGTTAGGCTGCTTTAAATTCTATCGAGATTTTTAGCAATAGCTTCAAAGGGGCTGCTGAGAGCAGGAAGTTGCAGTGCTAGTGAACAGCTTCTGTGCTGGTTTGTTTTTTACAGATTTTGCAGAAATACACTGTGTTGATTTTTAAAGACGGAACCTGGTCAACAGCACAGTGGGTTGGGCCCAGATTCCCATTAGCTGAACTTGGTTCCCATTGAAACCAACCAGATTTAAGTTCAGTGGGAGCCAAGTTGCAACCCTAACCCTGTGTCGGCCCCACAGAATTCAATGGGTTGCATTTGATGTGGTGCTAAGCTAAGGTGCAGGATGAGGGGGGAATGGCCATGAAGGTATGAAGGGCAGCACAATGATGGTGGTGAAACCAAATTGGTGGCTGGTCACTCCTTTGCAGCATAACCCACCTCATACGGTTGTTGTGAGGACATAAAGCCCTAAATGGCCTCGGTCCAGTATACCTGAAGGAGCGTCTCCACCTCCATTGTTCTGCCCGGACACTGAGGTCCAGCGCCGAGGGCCTTCTGGCAGTTCCCTTGCTGCGAGAAGCCAAGTTAGAGGGAACCAGGCAGAGGGCCTTCTCGGTAGTGGCGCCCGCCCTGTGGAACGCCCTCCCACCAGATGTCAAAGAGAAAAATAACTACCAAACTTTTAAAAGACATCTGAAGGCAGCCCTGTTTAGGGAAGCTTTTAATGTTTAATAGGTTATTGTATTTCAGTGTTTTGTTGGAAGCCGCCCAGAGTGGCTGGGGAAACCAGATGGGCGGGGTATAAATAATAAATTATTATTATTATTATTATTATTATTATTATTATTATTATTATTAAAAGGGGGGCAAGATGACTGGGTGTTTTCCCTTAGCTTTTTTTAAAAAGCCTTGACACTGCTGAAGAAGCAACTTGGTTCCCCGCAGCTGGGACATAGCATGGTTCCCATCAAACAATCTGGTATTATTATTATTATTATTATTAGAAAGAGAAAGAAATACTTGGCCAAGAAGACCTTCCCAAAATCATAGCTTTGTATTGGAACTCATAGCTTTGAGTTGGAAGGAACCCCAAGGGTCCCCATCCCATTTGAAACCATACCAGATCCTACTTAGCTTTGCAAATGTGCTAGCAGCTTTATTGCTGCACCACTAGGAGGTGATCTTAAAATTTTGACACTTGTTTTCCCCATCCCCACCTTCACAGAGGATAGGAATCAGTGTGGTATAATGGTTAGAGTGTTAGCCTGAGAGATCTGGGTTGCTCATTGAGTCATCTTGGGCAAGAAAGAGGGAGAGAGAGAGAGAGAGAGAGAGAGAGAGAGAGAGAGAGAGAGAGAGAAAGAAAGAAAGAAAGAAAGAGAAATATTGCAGAGGAAATAAAACAGGAGGAAACACAAATGTGTGTTAACATTTCAGAATAGTCTGTGTTTAAGCTTCTTCCATCAGCCAGCTTGCCTGGCTTAGATATAAAAATCTAAAACACTGCTCATGAGGCATCAGGCAATGCTCAGAATCCTACCGTGACAAAGAGAAAAACTTATTTTCTCTCTTGAAAGTAAGTGCTTTAGTAAAAAAGGAAAAAAACCCCACCACATTCAAAGTACCTGGGTTTAATGATCCAAAGGTCAGCCACGGGAAATTGCAAATAAGGTCCATTTGTCTGGTGATCGAGTTGACTTGCTGACATTAAGAAAGAATGTTAAGACTTGCTGAAATTAAGGTAATTGGGGAAAGCGCTGCGGAAGATACTAAACTCTTTTATTTTACCCTGTGTCATCAAAACACAGCTTTAATTGGCTACAGTGCAGCTGAATTGAGCCAATAAAAAGTATCATTGATTATAACCCCTATATGGCGGTAATCGCGGCCATCTTTTTTATGGTATTGGCAGCCAAAATTGCATTTCCTCTTTGTCTCAGGTCACTAACCACCCAAATGAGCATTTGTTAATGGAACCAGATCATTAGTGGCGCCTTTGCTGGAAGTTCCGTGGCACCGCCTGAGTGCACTTTTAAACGCACGTGGAAAATTCGAGCTCAGCTTCCCCACGCCACCTGAGGACGGGTGTCTCTGAGTTTTGACGGATGGCTCTTTGTTCTGCAGCCTTGGAGCTCTATTGAGCAGAAAACGCTGACCACTAACTAGGACGGCCTAATTACCTCAGGAGAGAAGCTGGATCATTATTGTTATAGAAATGAGATGAAACGGAGGGAAGGGCGCAGCAGGTCAGACAGGCATAGCCTGGGTGATCATTATTTCTGGGGCTTCCTTGAAGCGAACCTTGTCTGGAGAATAGGTCACTGGCAGGACATCTGCCTTCAAGCAGAAGGTCCCTGGTCAATCCCCAGGATCTCCAGGTAGGGTTGGGAGAGGCTCTGTGCCAGAAATCCTGGAGAGCATCTGTCAGTCAGTGTAAACAATGCTGAGCAAGAGGTACAAATGGTCTGGCTGAGTTTAAGGTAGCTTCTTAAGTTCCTGTCTGTTGCTGTAGCATCAGAGCAAAGCTGGCATTAAGGAGCAAATGCACGAGTCATGCGGACAAAGTCCACATTAGGGTTGGGCTAAATAATAATAATAATAATAATAATAATAATAATAATAATAATAATAATAATTTATTATTTGTACCCCGCCCATCTGGCTGGGTTTCCCCAGCCACTCTGGGCGGCTTCCAACAAAGATTAAAAATATATTAAAATGTCACACATTAAAAACTTCCCTGAACAGGGCTGCCTTCAGATGTCTTCTAAATGTTAGGTAGTTGTTTATCTCTTTGACACCTGATGGGAGGGCGTTCCACAGGGCGGGCGCCACTACTGAGAAGGCCCTCTGCCTGGTTCCCTGTAGCTTTGCTTCTTGCAATGAGGGAACCGCCAGAAGGCCCTATATAGCGCTATATCATCCAAAATTGGTTTGAAGTCCATATCGTCAAATGGGTTTCATAATTTTTGACCTGAATCGTGAATCATGGTGTGTTTTTGATGTTTGAATCATGGAAGTTTTTGATGTTTGATCTTTCATCGTGTTTTTATATTTTGTTGGGAGCTGCCCAGAGTGGCTGGGGAAACCCAGCCAGATGGGCAGGGTATAAATAATAAATTGTTGTTGTGGTGGTTGTTGTTGATATATCATGACATGAAAAGCAGATATCACCCAGCCCTGCGGTTCGCCTCCACATAGTTCCATCCTTATTTCAGGCATTGTGATATATCGATATATCACAATGTTTAGCTGGTGATATATCACGACATTGACAACCAGATATTGCCCTGGTCCAGATACATTGGAAGCAGCACTCAGTACCATATAAAGCATACCTGTGCTTCCATTGGCATGGCCCAAATATGGCACGGAAGAACTAAAATGTACAAGAAAAGCCTCGTCCTGGTGGATCTGTTGTAGGGATGGACTACTTCAGTCTGAAAGAGGAGGATCTCAGTTGGTAGAGCTCCAGACTCTTACTCTCAGGGTTGTGGGTTCGAGTCGCACATTGGGCAAAAGATTCCTGCATTGCAGGAGGTTGGACTAGATGACTCTTGTGGTCCCTACAATTCTATGATTTAGAATCCTTCCTACATACATGCAAAACTAGCATGTCTGGTCAAAACTTCTCAGCTTGCCTTCTCACTGACATGCTGGGGTTGTAGGAGTCAGGAGAGCTATATTTTGGGAGGTAGGCAGTCAAATCAATCAACCTCTTTCCTGCAGTCTAAAATAGTTCATCCCTGCCGCCCACCAGAATGGCGTTGTTATTTTTGGCTCATCATCTTTGGAGAGCTCAATGTAAACTTCGGGAATTTCAGAATGCTTGTTTGATCATTGCTCGATTTAAGGAATTCATACCCTGCTTTTAAGTCCCAAAGCAGCTTAAAGTAAAAGATAAAGCACACAATTGATACAGCATTCTGCAAGTTGTATAATGAGAGCACACTCTGCCATCGTGACGATCTTGAAGACTTAATTCCCTCTGAGTGTTTGCCCTCAGCTGTTGTCTGCACATGCCATTATTTTCAGCCATGCCTAAACACCCTTTGAAAGCGGAGTTTCTGAGGGCTGCTTATGGTTACGTAATACCATCATCCTTGGGGGCTTCACTCATGCAGATAGTGTTACATCACTGCTTTGCCCAAGGAAAAAGAATATTCAGCGCAAGGCTTGGGAGGAATATGGCTGAGAGACACATAATTTTGACCCTCTCTGGATGTTGGGTTTTATTTTATTTGCAATGCCAGGGGCCAGCCAGGATATGAACAGGATACAGTGGTACCTCGGGTTAAGTACTTAATTCGTTCCGGAGGTCCGTTCTTAATCTGAAACTGTTCTTAACCTGAAGCACCACTTTAGCTAATGGGGCCTCCTGCTGCCGCCACACTGCTGGAGCACGATTTCTGTTCTCATCCTGAAGCAAAGTTCTTAACCCAAGGTACTATTTCTGGGTTAGCGGAGTCTGTAACCTGAAGCGTATGCAACCGGAGGTACCACTGTATAGGGGATAAGTCTGGGCAGGCTGGATCGACTCTTCAATGGTGCCCTTCTTTGATGTTCAAGCCTTTCTCACAATCAGGGTGTTGTGGACTGAGTGTACCCAACATTTCCTACATTTTCAGTAGACCCACAACTTATGCAGGGGTTATGTTCCGGGGATTCAGCAGGGATCTTTTTTATGTTTTTCAGTTCTAACATTCATACTATGCTCCAGTGACCCCCAGCTTAGCCAGGTGACCCACAGCAATTAGAAGAGGCAAGTGGTGAAAGAATTGCACTGATAACAACAAAGACCTCTAATTATTCCAGCAGATGAAGCATGAGTTACTTTAATTACTCTGCAAGGAATCAATACAGCAACCATACAGAAATTAAGTATACTATTAAAAATGGCAGGACATCTTTTGCCCACAAGTACATGAACAGCTGGCTTGGGAGACGTCTATTTTTGACTTAATCACAGGAAATGAATAAAGCAGGATGAATTATTGGGCTATATTGCAACACATCGGAACGCGATACTTTTTCAGTCGGTGGAAGATTTGTAACTATGCTTTGGGCTTTTTTTTTTATAAAGGGAAATCTTCAGCCTCGAAAGTGCCTAACAAAATCTTGTACACTCAGGGAACCACCCAAACTTCCCTCTGTCTGAGTCTAGTGGGGTTTTATGCCATGACAGGACTACTACTGCATCCTCAGTCCTGCCACACATTGTAACTGAGGTAGACTGTGGGGACGGGGCGGGAGTGGGGACTGGCAGATTGCTGTTCCAGTATTGAGCCATCATGTGATAGCTGCAGGGCCTTCAGCCATCAAGTGATAGTCACACTGATAGTCACACATGATGGAAATCGTGTCATCTCTTACTTAATAGTTTCTCTCAATGTAAAAGTCCCAAACACTGCAACCCAAATGCTGCAACCTTCCCTCACAGGGGAGGGCTCGATCCCCTCAATCATTTCGCTTGCTCTTTTCTGAACCTTTACCAACCTTACAACGTCTGTTTTGACACGAAGAAGAAGAAGAGTTTGGATTTGATATCCCCCTTTATCACTACCCGAAGGAGTCTCAAAGCGGCTAACATTCTCCTTTCCCTTCCTCCCCCACAACAAACACTCTGTGACGTGAGTAGGGTTGAGAGACTTCAGAGAAGTGTGACTAGTCCAAGGTCACCCAGCAGCTGCATGTGGAGGAGTGGGGAATCGAACCCGGTTCACCAGATTACGAATCTACCGCTCTTAACCACTACACCACACTGGCTCTCACGAGGCGGTTGGAACTGTACACAGTATTCCAAATGTGGGGCCGCACCATAGATTTGCATCCACCACCCCCGCAAAACAAACCAAGATTGTTTTGCATCAAGCTGTGCGCTGCGCTGCTTTTGATCACGGTTCTCCTTCCCTTTGAGTTATCACCTCTTTCCCCACGCGTAGAAAATATATTCTGGAATGTAGCTGAGCCCCGGCTGATCTCCCCTGTGTTCCCTCACAAATCTCTTTTGGAAAGGCAAGATAAATAGGCAGATTGATAGACAGGCATGCAAAAGCAACTGCATCTTTAATGCATTTCTATGCGAATACTATTTTGTGTGGGGGGGTGGGGGTGAGCCTTCAGCAAAGCAACCATGTATTAAAACGATTTTTCCTTGCATCAGGAGATGGGCCAAAAATACCTTTAAGGGAAGATGTCAATTCCTGTGCAGCCATTAACAGCTGGAATATATTATTTTCATGTTTCATCTACAGTGAAGCAAGCAGCAGTAGTAAGTCATTCTCCGTTTTTGGGGGTTTTTTTGGCCTCAACGCAATAATCACATTTTGATTAAGCTGATTCAGGAGGTGGGGGTAGCCCCTTAGCAGGAACCAAAGTAATAATGATTCGCAATCCGGACTAATACATTTTGAAACGAAAAGAAACCCGATGGCTAAATCTCTTGTTTGTTCTTAAAAATGGAAAATGTACAGAGACACCCAGGTCTCACTGACTCTCTTGCGCCATATAAAAACTGTTACGGTTTGTCCCACAGGCAAAGGAATGCGGCAGAGACGCAAAGGCGAGTTGTGCCGATTACTAGGCAGAAATAAAAATAGGGTGGTTGTGCATTGCCAGCCAGAAAGGTTGGATGGCTGTTTGTCATGGATGCTTTAGCTGAGATTCCTGCATCGCAGGGGTTGGACTGAATGACTCTTGTTGTCGTCATCATCATCATCTTACTTAAATGCCGCCTTTCCATAGTTGAAACTATGATCAAGGCAGCTTTCAGCATGACAAGATTTACGTAATTACAGACATCATAGAAGTCATAAACAATAAATAAATCACATCAAAAAAGTACACAACCAAATGGAAACAATTTCCACGTAAATCATAAGATCTAAAACCAACGATAACAGCAACAGCTCTCTCAACCCCCCGTAAACAATACTCCAGCCCAATAATCTGTTCAACAGGCTCAGCTTTTGCGTGTTCAGAGCTTTAAACCTCCCCCTGAAATAAATTCAGACAAGACTCAAATTTTGGTTTGGTTTTTGGCAGAAGTTAGGCCACAACTTTATTGATTACAGCAAGTGACTGGTTGCATAGGCTCTGGTTCGACCAGCTCCCTGCCATGCAGGTAGCGCTGACCCAGGGCACCAGCATAGCTAACTCCACCACCCAAATGTCCCCCTGGACTCAGGCACGGGCACAAGCCCCTCTCTGGGGTTGACCAGACCATCGCGTCCCTGGATTCCTTTAACGGGATACCCTTCACATAGGGATGGCGAGAGCAGAGGAGGGTGACCAAGAATCCAGAAACCACGCCTTATGAGGAACGGTTGAAGGAGCTGGCTATGCTTAGCATGAAAAAGAGGAAACTGAGAGGAGATAGGGGTAAATGTGGCAGCTGCGAGGGAGCATCTTGTTGCCTCTGCATGGCCTCTCCACAGCCCCTGCTACTAGCCTTCCCCCTTGGGTGATTCGTTGTGCCTGCTGGAGAACAGTCGAAGCCCAGCCCTGTGTGATGTGCTGGCTCTGAGGGGCAGGCAGAAGCCGGGGCTGCCATGGGTGGGGAAAAATGGGGAGTGGAGCAGGGCACGAGGAGTCTTGATTATTATTATTTTTAATGCTTTGTGCATAATCTTGACCTTTTCTAAAACCGGTGTGTGTTTTTATTTTTTGCAAATCTGCCAAATAAATAAATAAATAAATAAAATCGGGGTTTTCTCAGGACTCTGGAGGGTGTATGTGCTGTGTCTTATGGATGAAGTGGGCATGGCACTCACCCTTCTTCTGAGAGGAAATGCTCTGTAGTGGGTCGGAGAGCAGACAAATTATGGGCCTTCCAGTTGCAGGGGGCGTGCGAAATGCCCCCAATTCCACCTGAGGATTGTTGCAGGGTATGTATGTGCCCTTGCCACCCCACAGAAGCATGGACTACGAACCGACACACACTTCTTTATATTGTGAAAACAGGGGTGATTAAAAACGATACATCAGGAAGTGGCACTTGGTGCTCCGCATTTACCTGTGAAAAATACGGGGCTGTATGTTCATCTGGCAGCCTATATTTTCTGCAGACATATTTTGGTTTTCAGGCACTCCTAGGCTTTTATTACTGACAGCTCTCTGGGATGCCTTTCCTACCCTACAGTCACATTCCCAGTGGCCCCCATTGTTTCGCTTCTCACACTGGCTGGCAGCCCCCCCTTACTTGGCTCTTGAGAACTACATACAAGACCAGTAAATTATAGAGTACAAGGAAGGTAATCTTGGCAGCCCGCAAGAAGCCAGCTTTGTAGAACAGGAGATTTTTGTTTTTGTGTTTTTTTTTAAAAGAATACCTCTTATCAAATTAAAGGCTGTCTGAATAATTGGCTGCGCATTCATTTTCTGTCAGCTCCTCTGCAAGTCCCCAGGCAAACTTGGCGTGCTTTCAGATGGCAGTGATGAGAACATTCCTAACATTTAGACAAGGTAGGAAGCCGGAATGGCCCTAACCGTCGTCACAAGCGATGTCTTAAGAGCACATTCACTGTACTTTGGGCCGGCCAATTAAATCAGAGCTGACAAGCGGGAAGATGAGAGAGGGCTATTAAATTCATGCAGGGGCAACGACAGGATTTCTGGGGCCTGGTGCAATGAATGTGGATCAGGCCTCCTGCAAAGGGTTGCCAGACCTCAAGGTGTGACCTGAATTCTCCAGGTTTGGCCTTCTCTGGGTGGCAGGTGGAGGGCTTGAATTTCCAGGTGGGTGAGAGGGCCTATATGCTTTAGCTGAGATTCCTGCATTGGAGAAGTTTGGAATAGAAGACCCTTTGGGTCCCTTCCATCCTGTCCTGTCCTGTCCTGTCCTGTAGAGAGAGAGAGACCAAGACTGTGCATGCAGCTTGCAAGATTCGTCCCGGCACAAGCTGGCTGCAAATAGTAACATATCCACTTCGGAGGGCGGGGAGTCTTCCCTCCTCCACTCTCTTCTCCCAAATAACCTCTGTGTGCTGGTCCCGTGGGTTACCTAAGAGGCAAGGTCCTTGTCCGGTCCATGGTCAAAGGTGCAACATGGAGGCAGTCTGTAGTAGCTGATAGGGAGTAGGTGGTTGACAGCATGTGACCCCTCTGCTAGAATATTTGCACCAGCTGCCCATAAGCTATCAAGCCAGGTCTAAAGCCCCAAACAACTTGGATCCAGAATACCTCTAGGATCACGCAAGCCATTAAATCTCAACTCGACCACTAAGGTCGTTCGGAGGAGGGCTGTTAGTTGTGTTAAAGAAGCCCAAGCCATGCATCTAATGCTAAAGTCCATCTTTCCATCTAACCTTGGTCTAATGCTGCCCTGTGGATAGCTCAGTTGGTAGAGTGTGAGACTCTCAATCTTAGGGTCGTGGGTTCGAGACCCATGTTGGGCAAAAGATTCTTGCATTGCAGGGAGTTGGGCCAAATGGCTTTCGTTGTCCCTTCCAACTCTTCAGCTCTGTGATTCTGACATGTCCTGGCAATACTGTTGTCAGAGCAAAGACCTCGAATCCACCCGAATCGTAGGAAAGGAAAAACAGAATTGCACCTGCAAAGTATAACTACTTCTTCAAGGTGGGGCAGATCTGTCAGAACTTGGCAAACCATTCTTTTTAAGAAATCAGAATGCTCGAATTGGCTTTCCTAGATCTTCTTTGATGGTGTGCTTTAACGCAGGGGCCTTCAGAGTCTCTCTGTGCCTATATGAGGGCACTAAAGGGGGGGGGGATATGACAGATCTGGAGGAGCGTTGGCACTGGATGCAGAAGGATCTAAATCATTTTCAATACCTTTTCTCTAATCTAAAAGACAGATGTTGAAAACCAAATTCTGCCACCAAGACTCTGACGCAGTAACAAATGGCAAAGTGCTGCTGGCTCGTTAGGAGGGCCTGGAAATAAATTTGGAAGTTATTATCGAGGAATTCCCCATGGCCTTCAGTTCAGTGCATGCCTGTACTGAGGAGGGGGAGAGGGAAGGCAAGTAGCGCTGCCAAAGATACACAATATAAATCAAAGGAGATAGCATTATTGTATATAAAGGAGTTAGACGGTACCTGGGGTACGATAAACCACAGCAAACATCTCACCTTCAAAATGATGTAAGTGCCCCTAAGGGTGTGATACGGAGGAGACATATAGGGTCCCCAAAGACTTTGAAGAATCTAGGGATCTCGCCCCCTCCCTCCAGTGCAACAGTCAAAACTTCTGGAGACCATATTTATTTATTTAAACTTCTGTGGCAAAAGTGAAATTGGCAGCCTGGCCTCTGCCCGGTTTCTCAATGTGGGTTCAGTGCCAAACCCAGATCATTATAGGACTCTGGTCTTAACGGTCTTATAGCCTCCCCTCTTACATGGTACTATTTCCCTTTTAGGGACGGGAGGTGGAGAATAATTCCCACCCCCTCAGCTCACATTGCAAAGCTTCCTGATTTGCACTTCCCAAAACAATATGAGAAACAAAACACAGACAGCCTTTGAAATCCACACTTCTCCACATTTTGTGCCGCCATTCTCCGGCCAAGCAAAACCCAGCACGGGAAAAGGTGGGGGCCAGTTAACCTGTTGGGACATCTTCATTGTTTCATCCCAGTTCTGAACTTCTTGCCTTGCTCCTGAACTTCTGTCTTGCGACACCTGAGCACTGTGTCTGCTAGTGAACCTGTACCCTTACCTGCCTCAATAAAGACCTCTCTCATACTTACAAGTCAGAGTCCTCCTGGTTTCCCCCATTTGGATATAGCAGGGACTTCTGGTGCAACAGACGATGGGGTCAGTTGGTGCATGATGGTAGGAGGGGAAGTGGAAATTTGCAAGAGGAGTGTTTGGCCCTGACATTTGTTCCTGGCTTCCTAAATCACAGTTTATGACGCTTTGGACAATTGTCCAGACTGGACCATTAAATCTCATTAAGTTCTATCTGCCGGTAAATAGGCTGGAAAGTCCTGCATCGTCAGGAGGAGGAAAAACTTGCTCCCCCCGTTCCCTCACAGCAAGAAATTAAGCTGCTTTGCTTAGAAAGAAGAATTTTCAGCTGCTTAATGTACGCCTGATTTTCTGTTTTCTGCAGCCTCTTCCTGGAGGTTTCAGGATCAGGAGTCTTATGGGTGTTCACTGTTTTGGTGTGCTTAATATTTGCTTTAAAGTCTGAGGAAGGGGAAATTAATGAAAGTAGTACACAGCAGGGAGAAGCTGTGAGCCCGGAAGAATGCGTAAGCAGAGTCTAAGCTAACAAACACCATAATTAGATCTTGCCATGCCTTGTTTGTTTGGGAATATGAATACATTATTATGGAAGATTAGATGTAATCACTGATACCTAGCGGCTTGTACCTCTGCATGTTTGACTGAGAAACGAGGGCTTAAGATGCACAGAACGTAGCTTCTATCTCCCAGACTCCTGGATTCTATGGCGAGGTTGATGGAGAAGAGAATGAAGAATATAGAAAGCAGACTCATATTGAGCCAGACAATTGCTCAATGTTGAATGGCAGCACCTCCTCAGGCTTTCAGATCAAAGATCCTCCCACCCCTACCAGGAGATGCTGGGAAGTGAAACCTAGATCTTCTGCATGCAGAGAACTTGCTATACAACTGAGCTACAGTCCATCCCTTACGGCAGGCATGTCCAACTTGAAGTAGGCTGTGATCTGCAATCCAATATAAAAACTAGCAATGATTTACCACCCAGGGATGAGTGTGTTAGAATTCCTGCTCTGTGACTGCAGTCATGGGATTGTTGTCTATCACATGACGGTATATGTTTTGACTCCACAGAGTGGGAAGTGATGGAGACAGGATGTTTGTGTTACTGTGTTCCGTGAAGTGGGACTATTGTCCTTTGTCTCTTTGCTGTCTGATGCTAGAGAGAGAGGGAGCCATGTTGCAGTGCTCCGCGTGTGTTTATATGTAAATAAAGTAGATTAGCCAAAATGCGTAGTTGCTGAGGTCTGTCACGCAAACTGCAAAGACTCTGCGGATCCCTAAGTGTGCCGATGTCTATTGGCATCAGTTGCTGGCAAAAGCTCCCGATCGACCAGGAGGGAGAGAACATGCCAGTCGGGCATGTGTCTTTACCAGGGTCCTACTTGAGTGTAGGACAAGCTCCTGACAGGGTGCAGGGTGGGTGGGCGCGTGCCGGGGCAGGCGTGGGTGTGCATGCAGCGTCAAAACAGCCTGGCTCCCCTCAGCTCAGGACGAGGTGGTGGCTGCTCAGGAACGCCTTCAGTGGAGGGGGCATGGCGATCAACCAGAATTCATTCCAGGATCGACTGGTTGATCGTGACTGACGCCTTGGACAATGTCTGCTTTAGATATTTGAAGATGGCTATCATAGCTCCTCTCAGTCTCCTCTGCTGAAAATCCAGGTGTCCCCTATCTTATATTTATGCAGAGGTTGAGTTCCAGCAGACATTGTGGTAGTTGAAGTATCCCATGACTACTGTACGCTCCTTTTTCACTGTCTGGTAATCTGCTTAGTTTTAGAACCAAGCCCCTCTGGATCCAAAAGTACCTTGAGACAAATGAACCAAAAGTGACTCAACCCTGGATAGTCCCAGGTCAAATGGAAGCCAATCCAAAGTGCCAGATTGGGCCCAGATCATGGTGTTTGTGTGTGTGTAATGCAATGCTGTGCATATTTATTTGCGAGTAAATCTCAGCGATCTTAATAGAACTTCCTCCTGGGTATGAGTATATAGATTTGCAGCCTATAAAAATATGTACAAGCTTTTTCATATACACACCTGCCTGTTCTCTCTCTCTCTCTTTCTCTCTCTCTCTCTCTCTCTGTGTGTGTGTGTGTGTGTATGTGTGTGTTTAAAGGATTATTCTTTGACTTGCATTGCTAACATTGCAAAATCAGGCATACAACACATCAAATGCTCTTAAAATACATTGCTGGGGTGAGAATTTAATCCAAAAGAGGGTCTTTAAAGTTTATCGAGCATTCCTCCTATTTGAAATCCTCTAGCCTGCATACAACCAAAAGCAGAAGAAAAATCAGCTCTGTGCCTGACCAAAAGGAAGCCGCTTGTTGTGGTCCTCGTGTAACCTAATGCAGGTTTTCCGCTCTGCATCCAGCAAATGTTGCTGGTTGCATTCTTGACTGTTTGAAACGTTAAGCATTGCCTGAGATTCCTCCAGGGTGCGATTTCCAAGACGGAAGGCAGTCAGGTGCTGCTGTGACCTTATACACAGATATAAAACACCTGATCTTCCTGCTCTCATCTCCAGGGCTGCCTTCATTCTTTACAGAGAGTTAGAATGATTTAAACCACCTGCCTCGCTTCCTCTTCCTCGATCTATTCCCGCATCCCATTCCAGGTTTCTTTTCCCTGTTTGGAAAGAAATTGTAAATAAACAAAAGCTCCGCTTGCTTCAGAGATATATTGCGAGCTGCACCTGCCTCTTTCATGTTGCAAAGGAACAGTTCAGGTGCTTCGCTTGCCATCTGCAGTACGAACATAGAAACCTGCCTCATGCTGAATCAAAGCATTGGTCCATCTAGCTGAGCCTTGGTGGCTCTCCAGGGTTTGAGGCTGGGAGACTATCTCTGCCCTACCTCGGAGATGCTGGAATTTTAAGGAGTGAAGTTGAGAACTGCTTTCTTGGAAGGAAAGGTGAGAACTTAGAATTTAATAAACAAAAGTTGCCACGGATTGTGTGAAGGGAAAGGTTAGCTTTAGAATTAATTTCATTTCCCTCTTACAGCAAAGCCCCCAGATTACAATTGCTTGGTAAAGCAAACAACCAAAATTTATGCCCTTAGACGGCGGATCTGCCTATTAAAATCTGCCCTCGCTAATTAAAACCAGCCTGCGCCGATCAGTCAGGTAAAGCTTTCGTTGATTAATGAACTGGTTTTGGGTACTACAAAAAGCACAGAATTGTTATTCGAAAGAGTAAAACCATCACCTTAAATTAAGAGTGGTGGTGGTAGAGACGCAAACTGTAGAGTTGTGTACTGTAATTCACAGATTCATTGCCCATAGTCATCTGCACTACCCAAAATGAAAAACCTGTCTCTCTCTCTGCCCAGGGAGTATATAAAGTTGATGCAGAGAGATCCCTGCCACGCTCAATGATTTAGAGCATCATTTGCACAGGAGCAGCCTACACACCCGTCGGATACAGGATGCTTCAGAGCCGTAAACTCTGCTTTATAGGGAAGGGACTTGTATTCCCAGTTTGCTTTGATTTATGCACAAATAACTGGGACTTTATGCAAAAAAAACAAAACAAAAACCCTCCACCAACAACCGTTCATAGCTGTCAACTTTTCCCTTTTCTTGCGAGGAATCCTATTCGGAATAAGGGAATTTCCCTTAAAAAGAGGGAAACGTTGACAGCTATGCAACTGTTGATGAGAAAGCAGGAAGTGGTGGCAGGAAGAACTTAACCTACACACATGGCTGAGTTTTCTGGGTTCATGATACAGGATGGCATCACTGTGACTTCGCTACCGTTCCTAATTCACACCATCCGGAGATCTGCCAATCGGAAAACAGCACAAGCTGCTCCAGCAAGAAGGTGCTGGGCAGGATCCAGGAAGTTGATGCTCCTGGGGCCACCAGAGCAGGATGGACCTGCAATCTCGTGGAGAGTCTGAACTGAGGTGAGACCGCGGCTGCAAAGCAGCCAGGAGGCCAAGAACTCGGGAAAGCAAGAAGCTGAATCTCAACGTCTTTCAAAGTAGGATGTTCTTCCACAGTGGAAATAGCTCACTTAAAACAGGGAGGCAAAGACTAAGCAGATTTTCTCATTGGGTTGCTTGACATATAGGAGTAATATAGGAGTAATTGCTGGAGTTGAGCCAATGCTGGCCTTTGGGCTTTGCAGTTTTCTCTGCAGGCTGCTCCTCTTTTGGACAGTGCTTTGGAGAAGGGTGCAATGTCCGTCCACAGTCTTGCCACACTATGAGTGGAAGCCAGAGCTTTGACCGTGTTTAATTTCTGCAGCCCTGGACTAACAGGAAGTAGACGAAAGGGTGAGGACATAACGTTATCAGGAAGCAAGTGATAAGTAGCCAGCACCTGAAACAGGTGTGTGTATAAGGTGTTAAGTTGTGGGTGAACATATCAGATGACACAGCGATTCTTCAAACAGCTCTTGTTTATTCACAGGCCAGGACAGAACTGAACTGAAGGGTTCAGTCAGCCTGCTTATATAGAGCTCCAGTACAATGTAACTGTAACAATTTTCTAAAACTATCCAATCACTGACGTCACTTTCGATCCCTTATTTGCATAACTATCTACAGTATCCCCCTGCTGGCCCAGGGTGAGAACTTCAGTGCATAACATAAGGCATCAGGACGGCCAATGTAGGAAACAGGAAATTGGACTAGATTTGCTTTTGGTCTGGTGCAGCAGATATGAAAGTATCAAGGTGGTTCTGGACTGGTGTGGCTTGGAGTACACTTATGCATTGGGAGCCAGTGTAAGGCACAGAGAGAACAAAGGTACTGTTATTATTATTTTATGATACCAGCAATTGGGGGGGGGCTGTGGTCCTTCAGATGTTGGGGAGTTGGGGTACAACTCCCATTGTCCCTGATCACTGGGCAAGTTGCCTGGGGCTGATGGGAGGCAGAGTCCAGCAAGATTTGGCTACAGGTTCCCCATCCCCATTAATGCACACGGCATGTCACTAAGTTGCCTAGGCAAAGTAAATGGGGGCTTTTGCCTTCAGGGAGCTTTCGTTCACAGGCCGAACTGAGAAAATAACAGAGAGCAAGAGAGGCAAGGATGTGCACAAATGCAGTGATGTGCTTAAAATAAGACTGCAGAGAAGGTCAGACCAATCTGTCAATTTGGGTTTCTCCCCTTCCTAGTCGTACGTTCGGTTCTCCACAGTTCCGTACCAGTTTGCATCTAAATAAATGAATAAATAAAGCCTTGTGAAAATTTGCCAGCATTTTAGTACGTGTTTTGCCTAATTCAGTGGTACCTCGGGTTACATACACTTCAGGTTACAGACTCTGCTAACCCAGAAATAGTACCTCAGGTAAAGAACTTTGCTTCAGGATGAGAACAGAAATCACGCGGAGGTGGTGCGGTGGCAGCGGGAGGCCCCATTAGCTAAAGTGGTGTTTCAGGTTAAGAACAGACCTCCAGAACGAATTAAGTTTTTAACCCAAGGTACCACTGTATCCATATTCTTTTGTATTCGCTTTTGCAGAATATGCAACATTTTGCAAGGAATAAAATGTATTTCTGTATGTCTATCTCTCTCACTCACGCACACACACACACACACACACACACACACAAAACACCCACCCCTCACACACTTTCCCCCTTTAATAACATTTTTATACACCACATTTGGTTGGAAAACTGCATTGCAAAAGTCGGAGTAGTGTCCATTTCAAAGCAGAGCTGAATTTCAGCTTGCATCTTGTTTTGGGAAGTGTGAAATGGATAGGTTCACATTGAAATGTGGACTAAACTGAATTTCTTCTGCATTCCTAGTTAAAGTTAGGAATGAACAGCTAAGCCGCCTTTGGGAGGAAGGATGGGATATACATTCAATTAATAATAGTAGCAGCGGTAAAATAATAATAATAATAATAATAATAATAATAATAATAATAATAATAATAATATTTTGCTAAGGGATTTGAAGATAGCCATGTTTGGGCACCCTGGAGCAGTGGCGTAGCGTGGGGGGTGCAGGGGGGGGGGCCGGCCGCACCAGCCGCAACATCTGGGGGTTAGGGCAAATCCACGGGTTAGGGGGCGCAAATCCACGGGTTAGGGGGCACAAATTACTTGCCTTGCCCTGGGTGCTGACAACCCACGCTACGCCACTGCCCTGGAGGTAGGGGCCAGGCAGTGAGGGAGGATGGATAGAGATGTTTAAGGAAGCAGCAGACTTTTCATTGGCTGATAGTGAAACGTTACCTGGGGAAGGTTGTAGGAAAGCTCTGTGCTAGAGACTGCATTGTAAAGAGCCCTTTTACACAATTATTGTGATTGTAGTGGAGTTGCGCCAATTGACAAACCGGCCCATTATCCCTTGGAACATAAAGGAAAAGCTTTTCTTTTCCTGCTGATGTTTTCTGGGAGGCCTCTGAGCTTCAAAGGAAAGGAGGAAGTAAATAAATGAAAATACTCAAACTGCTGACAAACACACAATTGAGTGAATTCCCACTCACCCCCACTGCCCTATCTTTTAGATGCTGCTTGAAACTCTAAAAGAAATAGATTTGAGATAGATAGATAGAGAGAGAGAGAGAGAAGGGAAAGTTGATTTTCAAGTTGTTTGTGCCTCTTCATGCAAAATAGGTCAGGTATTTCAATACCAACTTCTCAGAATTTATTTCAAAATACAAAGCATTTAATGACACTTGAAATGTACACTTACCTGTACATAATCTGCTCTCCCTAAGGGAATGGATATGAACAGCACTGTTTAGTTCTGACATCCTATTTTAAGCATGTATGATAGCTACAAAAGAATCGTAAAGCATTACAATAGATTTTATGAGCTGTCTTGTACCCAACTTTGCTCAGGAATCGTAAGCAACCAAAACATGAATGCTGTTTTGAATTCAGTAGTTAAAATCTGTGCAGTTTTGAGCTTTTTTTGGGCAAATTCACCGAAAACAATGAAGTTTTTGAGCTATTTCTAACAAAAATCACTAAAATTGACACTGCCAATAACCCTAACCCTATATGTCTGGATTTTCCTGGACATTTTTGTGATTTCTGTCCAGATACTGCTGTATTCCAGATATGTCTGGGAAATTCCGGGCATATGGCAACCCTATACCACCATCTGGATTCAAAATGGCATCCAATTGTATCTAAACATAGATAGAAACTTGCTCTTAAAAGCACCTCTTCTTTACCCAACTGCCAAAAAAAGATTTTGGTTAGTCAGTTTTGCTCTTGCTGCAAGTAGAAATTGCTCTCAAGGGAAAGAAATATCTTCTACAAATTTTTGCCTGCCTCTGCTCTTAATCAGCTGAAACAATAGAAAGGGGATGAGCAAGGAAGAATGTTTTTACTCCTCACTAGAGATGGGGGAGAAACTTACCTAAATTAATGTTCAGTGTTTTATTATGTTTTTATATGTGTTGGAAGCTACTCAGAGTGGCTGGGGCAGGCAATGCAGCCAGATGGGCAGGGTATAAATAATAAAAATATTGTTGTTGTTGTTGCTGTTGTTGTTAATTTGCATTTACAAAAACCAAAACATAACCCCAGTTCAAGATTTGTCCTTCCCCAAATGTTGCAGTGCAGTTCTGCAGCTAGCCAGTGTGTAAGTTGGGTAAATCATGCGTTAAATGCATATATTAGTGAAAATAGCATATGCAAATGGATTTTGCACAATTAAACATGGTTAGCAAAACTTGTACAGTGGTACCACGGGTTAAGAACTTAATTCATTCTGGGGGTCCATTCTTAACCTGAAACTGTTCTTAACCTGAAGCACCACTTTAGCTAATGGGGCCTCCCGCTGCCGCCGTGCCGCCGGAGCACGATTTCTGTTCTCATCCTGAAGCAAAGTTCTTAAGCTGGGTTAGCGGAGTCTGTAACCTGAAGCGTCTGTAACCTGAAGTGTATGTAACCCGAGGTACCACTGTACTAAAATGCTGGCAAATTTTCACTCGGAAATGTGGAGAACTGAATTTAAAACAGGAAAAATTAAAAATTGGGAGAAAACAGAATCAACAGATTCATCCACCTCCCTGCTGCCACCTCTCCAGTTTTTAAAGCATCCACACCTGTTTAGTAGGACTTGTGCTTAAACGCCGTGCCAAATCGCACAGCCCAGACACAGTTTGGAGTGGGATGTTTCCGACGGAATGGCGGAAAGCGGCGTAATTTGAAAGATACAAATGTTGCTCTTCTTCTCATCTCTGGGACAAAATAGATGCCCGCAACCTTGAGGGAATGATTAGAGCTAACAATATCCATCACAGCTTCGAGGGGAGCATCCAAGAACCAAGGTCAAGTCAATGAGGAAAGCAGGCTAGCCCCGCCAAGCTCCTTCTTGATAGATTGCTTAATTATCTGAGTCCCAGGACGATGGAAAACGGCGAGTATTCCTAAGAGATGGCGCTTCGGCACCAGACTTGAAAATGGCTTAGTCAAGTATGTTGCTGCTTGGGGGGGGAAATTAAAAGAGCTGATTGGAGTGATGTCTTCAAAACAAAACAAAACAAAAAGCTGGAAGAACCGTCTCTATTTCCTACCTTTATTGACAGGCTGTTAGTGGCATAACAAGATAGAGAGGTCTCTGCGAGCTGGCACAATTGGTAAGTGCCCTGCAGGCCGCGAGGGAAGAGAAAAATGGTTGGTTGCTTCGACAGATGCTCCTCATGCAGACCCAGCAGCTGGAACCGCCTGGTGATATTCATGCCTCTGACAGAGTGACAATCTGGAGCGGGAATCTCCAGTGGATGCAGAACAGTGTCAGGGAAGGATGCCACACACAGGCACATTTGCCATTTAATCAGCTCGACCCGATTGCCAATTAACGTCTGAGGGATTTCGAGAGCCAGGGAAAAAGAAAGAAAAGAAAAGAAAAGGGAGGGACGGGAGGTTAATTTTTTGCATAACCTTAGTTTGTGCCCTTCCATGACAAACCCACTAGTCCATTAGGGCAGACCGGGCATTGCCCCACCAAGCTTGGTCCACCTGTGGTATAGTGGTTAGAGTGTCGGACTAGGACCTGAGAGACCAGGGTTCAAATTGTCGGACTTGCATTAGACCAAGCGATTCCTCTGGTATCGCCTCCGATAATGATTAACGACCTGAGCCTTTGATGAGGCTCCAAGCATGTTCCCCTGTTATGCAGAGTATCCAGCACAGGGAAGGACAGAAGTTCATGAGCTACATTGCTAAAGAGTTTTATTCCTAACTATGCAGACAGAAAAGAAATATACATGCTCTCTCTGTGAGAGCAGAGAGCAACTGAAATAAAGGAACCAGTAACATCACATCCGTCTCCTGTCTTCCGTGAGACTTCCAACAGTCTGGAATGTCTCTGGAATGTAAACAGAGTCTTGTGACTCCAAAGCACTGCACAGTGGCAACAAACAGAAACCAACACAAATCCCCCTTGGCCACAAAGCTCATGGGGTGACCATGGGCCATACACTGCCTCTCAGCCTAACTTACCTCATGAGTATGGAGTGCTGGCATGTTTTTTTTGTGTGTGCTGACCACGACAGCGATTTTGTTCTTGCACCCACAATACAGGTGCTTTGTTTTGCTTTGGGTTGTTTTGTTTTTTGTTTTACTAAAAGGAAGCACGGGTTATTGTAAAGTTACAGCTTTACTTGACTTACCTCTATCCACAATGGCATTTGTTTCCATTCCTAGGACAAAAAGGAAACTATTAATGGAGTTTCCCGCCTAGATTCAATTTTGAACAGTGTCAATATCTTTTGTCATGACGTAAAGGTAAAGGGACCCCTGACCATTAGGTCCAGTCATGGCTGACTCTGGGGTTGCGGCGCTCATCTTGCTTTATTGGCTGAGGGAGCTGGCGTACAGCTTCTGGGTCATGTGGCCAGCATGACTAAGCCGCTTCTGGCGAACCAGAGCAGCGCATGGAAACGCCGTTTACCTTCCCGCCAGAGCGGTATGTATTGATCTACTTGCACTTTGACGTGCTTTCGAACTGCTAAGTTGGCAGGAGCAGGGACTGAGCAACGGGAGCTCACCCCGTCGTGGGGATTCGAACCGCTGACCTTCTGATCGGCAAGTCCTAGGCTCTGTGGTTTAATCCACAGCACCATACAGATTTAATTTCCTGGAATGGAAACACTGAGTGTGTTGGATATTGGTTTTGAGGGGGGGGGGAGGAGATGGTTTGCATGCTGTTTAATGGTAGAAAGGCAGTAGGAGGCCTTGGCCGTTGACAAAAATAATTGGAAATGGATTGGCGCATTGTAATCCCTACAGCCTCTTCCATGGCAAGTGCTTCCTGTGAAATGATTTTGGCTATACTATGTCCTAGCTTTATACTTTATGCCAGGTGCTTTGAAATTATTGGGCCAGCAGAAACATCTGGAAAATTAAGAAGGTACTGTGGGCCACCCATCACAAAATGGCCGTCACAAAATGGATGCCGTGAAGGGTGTGGGAGAGGCTGAAGCAGTGCAAAGAGGAACTGAGCAAAAAGAGCAAACCATCTCTTGTGCATTGTGGATTTTTGACGGCATGTTTACTAAGATATTTTGCAGATGCCCTTCGTGGTATTGGCAGGCACGTTGACTCCTTCAATTTGCTGTATGGTACAGACCACATTTGTTTCAGGACGGTGAGGGGAATGGGAAAGTTTGGACCAGAACTGCTGAAAAACCTTGCTACATAAATATTCACATCTGGATAAAATGGAAAAGAAATGGGAAAGAGTGATTATAAATAACACAGCTGCCAGGAGGAGACTTGGGAGAAAGGCAACACTGCTAATTTTATATTTTCCAATTCGAATCACATTCTTAACACAACTCTTTCCACCCTGATCATCTGTTGGTTAAGCATGTCTCATTCAATTACTGAAAAGTACACAGCGGTTTTCACAGACTTAAAGACACACACATGCGCAGAGCCAGTATTATTTGAAAATGCAGCTTATCGTTGCTTCTTACTGACATATCATTTCTGATTTTCAAGAATCCCAAATGTAATTTGAAATGTTTACAACCCTGTGGTTATTTCAGCTCCCCTCTAATCGATCTGAAGTACATTTACAGGCCTGCACTAATTGCATTAATGACTATTTGTTCTAATTGCATGAAATGCAAACAGTAGAAAATTGTTGGCAAAAAAGGCCCTCCAGAGAGAAGGGGGACGGGAAGGGACAACAACCCCCAAAGAAATGAAGTAAAATTCTGATTTAGGACAGAAATAGATAATTATTACAAAAGGTTGTTCTACTCAGAGGAGGGATATCAGGAGGTACCAATTTCTTTCCTGTCCGGGGTTTGTTGTAATCAGCACTGTTTCCATTTTGATACACTTCGGTTTCTGCTGAAACCTTTGTTATTTTGTTATTTGTCTTGCAATTTGCTACGGCTGAAACTTGTGTAATTAATTTCAATGCCTTTCAATGGAAGGGAAACGGCAAAAACAACACAATAGGTAACACAATAATTTATGTAACATTTGTAGGCTAAAACAACAATAGCAACAAATACTGCTCATATTTGCTTGTATGATATCCATTCCTGATCTCTGATGAATTGAGGGAATTTCCACTCCCATTTTCATTTCTGATGGAATTCCCTGACATCCCCAATCCCATTGAAATTAAAGAACCTCAATTATTCTTGTCCATTTATCTCAGGGGGTCTACTTTAAATGTGACTAATGTTGGGTAAAGCTGAAGATATTTGCATCTGGAAGGGAATCTTAAGGTAGATCCTGCCACATGAGGCGGTCACCTCACATGGGTGACCTCATGGGTGGACTGACTCTGTTTCTGGACTTCCACATACACCTCCTCACCTCACCACCCGATAATCTTGTAGTAGCCACATCTGCCTTACAAGCAGAAGATCCCAGGTAGGGCTGGAAATGTCCCTTGCTTGAACCTGTGGAGAGCCATTTATTTTATTTTAAATCTCTATACCACCCTTCATCTGAAGAACGCAAAAATACACAACTTGGACAACACTGAGCAAAATGGACCAATGGTCTGACTCAGTATAGGGCATCTTCCTATGCTTCTAATACATCAGAGGTGAAGACTAGATCTAATGGGGTTAAATTACAGGGGAGCAGATTTCAGTTGTTAAGTAAGGTAAAGGTAAAGGGACCCCTGACCATTAGGTCCAGTCGTGGCCGACTCTGGGGTTGTGGTGCTCATCTCGCTTTGTTGTTAAGTAACAGGCAGCTAAAACTGTCTCCCCAAATATCCACCCTTCCTTTGACTCACACATAACACATAAACAAAATATAAAATTAATAATAGAATTTTACACTTATTTTATTAGGAGCAATATTAAGATTATTCCAGAGCAATTCCTTCCACTGGCATTACTCAAAGACTCATACCCTTTTGGAATTGGGCCAGAAAACATGGTTTCTGTAAACCACAAAAGAACCAAGAACTCCAGAAACCTTCATTTCTGCACAAAATTCAATTGGGAGTGGGTAGGGGAACTTTGCAGGGAACCTCCGTCAATTTATATATTTAGACTCAGACCTCCTTACAACTTTCCTTTCCCATTTCTCTGTGCTTTGGTAAGGCTGAAATTTAAATTAAACAACTGAAGCAAACTCCGTAGAGCTTCAATAGATACGCTCCATGTGCGAAACTCAGAGGTAAGTGTTTCAAATTTTAAGTCAATTGCTTTAAAAGCCTCGTAAGGCATAAGCAGCTGAAAACAGGTAATTTGCTTTGAATCGGAGCATAACATACTGCTGTTAAAACACATCTATTGCTTGAATGTAAATGACTAAGTACTGTTACATTGTAGTTATATTCAGCAGGTATTGCTGCTGAATATTTCAGGCCATAGTTACAACATAGAGAGCACAATATGTTGTAACTATTGCAAGGTATTGCATTTGTTTTGAATATTTCAGGCAAGATATTTCAGTGCTAGATTCTAAAAATGTTGTGCTTTTAATACTTGTTTGTCCAACATACAGTCCAAACAGGGAACAATATAGAGTTCTAGAACTTAACTGAGGCTCTGTCTGCACTGTACATTTAAAGCAGTGTTCTGTTTCTTTAAACTGTCATGATCCTCGGAACTGCAGTTTGTTAAGGGTGCAGAGAGTTGTTAGGAGATCCCTGTTCCCCTCAGAGAGCTCCAATTCCCAGAGTTCCCTGTTAAACCACAGTGACCGCCGATAAACATCAGGCCACCGCAAAGCTAACCAGGTCCCACTGACTTGTCATAGTGCCCTCAGTGTGTAATGAAGAGGAAGATGGTTTTCCAAGGTAACCTGGTCCAGAGATATTTGGGATTTTGTATGTAAGTAGCAGAACCTAAAAATTGTCATGTGGTTCATAGGCAGCCAGTGCAGATCCTTCAGCACTGGTGTGATATGTACCTGATAAGGAGCATCACTCACCACTCAGACTCTGGCATTCTGAACCGGCTGCAAGGGAAGTCCCACCGAGAGCACATTGCAGTAGCCCAGATGTGATGCTTGTTGGGATACTGCCAGGGAAACGGAGGCATCAGGCAGACCTCCACATCATCTCCGGACGATCTCCGGTCTCCCGTAGAACAGCATCAGTCAATTAGCGACACAAGCCTCAGACACATTCCAAGAATTCGTGCACACCCTTTCTGCAGAGTTTCCACAACAGAAGATTCAGCCAGGAGAGCATATTTACAGCTTTATTCAACGTAGATCAGAACAAAGGAAAAACATGACTGCTTGCATCCGTGTCCAGGAAAACAGCCGGAACAAAAGCTATATACAAAACGGAAGTTCCCATTGAGCAGGAAGTAAACAGGCATGTGACACACAACAGCCTGTTCCCTTTTAAGGTGGAACGGAAATATCCTAACAATGCTACTGTAGGACATCAAACCAACAATTCATGTTTTGCCAGATGGGCACATGAAGGGGCTGAGGCTCACAGAGCTTTCCTGTAAAATTTGCTAGAGAGAGCTCTGTGAGATCACTTCCTTTGTCTGCCTTGGCAGGAAGCTGTAATGCTACATACTTCCTTCCTGCCTGGACATGTCTCTCTTTCTTCATCATGCTTTCAAGCTGACCACATGGGCATGCCTGAGATCAGGAACTGTTTTTGAACTTACGTTTTGTACTTTTATAATTTCAATAGTAGTTATCATTTTGCTTCTGTAATTGCTGCTTCAAGACCTAGATTATATAAGTAATTAATACTTTTATTTCTTCACAAAACAATGTGTGTATGATTGTTGTTTTTAAAGGTGGGGGAGGGGTAATACCAGGAAAATTCAGTCTGCCTTAAAGCATCCTGGATTATTGTTTCTGGATCTAGAAGGTTAAGTCAACCTTGTCTTAGCTTCCAAATTTAAGCTGCAAACAATTGCAAACAATTGTACTTTGCTGATCTCACTAGCATGAGCAAGGAAGGATAATACCTAAACAATATATCCTCTCCTAGTGTCTAAATCCATTCCTACACTTATCAACACATGTGTCATGGTGGCCAAGGTATCCCTGTGCAGGAAAGGGCACAGTTGATGCATGAACTGATGCTGATGATACGCACAATTTGCCTCAGGTGTTACCTGGGCCTCCATGGATGAAGGATGCTGCAAGAGCACTCCTAACTGCTTTCTTTCAGAGGGAGTGAAATCCTACAGGCAGGCTTTCCAATTCTTAGACCTGCAAACCACTTACCTACAATCTTTCTGTCTTCAGTGTCTGTCTACTGACCCTCATCCACTCCACCATTGCATCCAGGCAGTGGTTCAACTTGCGCATGACGCCCCCTGATTCAGATTTAATGGAAAGGTAGATCTGAGTGTCATACTGATTACACCATACCCCAAACCTCCTGATGATTACTCCCAATGGCATCATGTTGATGTGAAATATGATTGGGGACTGACTCGTGCCTTGTGGCACCACACAGCTAAGCTGTCAAGATGCAGAAATAACAATAACAATAATAACAATAATAAAAAAAATTATTTATACCCCACCCTCCCTGGCCAGAGCTGGGCTCAGGGCAGCTAACACCAGTAAAATTACAGTAAAAACATAATAGGAAAAAAAACAACACAATTTAAAATACAGGTTAAAATGCAATTTAATATGCAGCCTCATTTTAAAAGTAGCCAATAGATCAAAACCATAAGGGGAGGGAAACATAAGGGTCAGACCGAGTCCAAACCAAAGGCCAGGCGGAACAGCTCTATCTTGCAGGTCCTGCAGAAAGATGTCAAGTCCCGCAGGGTCCTAGTCTCTTGTGACAGAGTGTTCCACCAAGTCGGATAGGCCCTGGCCCTAGTTGAGACCAATCTAACCACCTTGTGACCTGGGACCTCCAAAATGTTGTCATTTGTGGACCTTAAGGTCCTCCGTGGATACCAGGCATACCAGGAGAGGTATGAAGTCCTCAATGTTATTCTTTGTTAGAAGTCATGAGGTAAGACTGGAACCACCCACAGAGACGGCCAAGGAAGATGCCCTATTCAATGGTGTCAACAGCAGTCGAGACAACGTATTAATAACCTTGAAACTGGCTGAATTGGGATTATATCCCAATTCATTCACTATGGGTTATATCCTGGCTTGGTCTTCCACAGACAGAACGGCTCTTTCCATCTACAGAAGGCTTTTTAATCCAGTGGAGGCTGGTAAGTGGCATTTGCTTATTCTTCCTCTCTCTGCCACCTGCAACGTGTCAGGAGTTCAGCCTACACTCGAGTAGGACTCTGGCAGAGACACATGCCTGACTGGCATGTTCTCTCCTTCCTGGTCAATCCTTCGGGAGCTTCAAGCTTACAACCTGCCTGAACATCACAGCGACCGTTGCTTACAGACACCGGCACACTTAGGGATCTGCAGAGTTTTCGCCGCTTGCATAGACTTCTGGTTGAGAGCGACCCCATCGCAAGCGGGGATTTTTCCTAAGCGGAGAATCCCGGTTTTTTTTGGAGGATTTAGGGGTGTCACAGGGCGCAGTGACCCCCAGAAGTAGTGTCTGGAGGGTGTCCAGACACTCAGGTTCCCGCGGAGAGCCGAAACGCAGACCACCCAGCCGCCAGGTAACTCCCAAAAGGAGCGAAGAGAGCGGCGGGGAGGGTAAGTGGGCTGAAGGGAAGCCATAGCTAACTCCGGAAAACGAAGCCCCGAGCTTGCAAGGGAAGCGCTTAACTCTCGATAACAAGGAATTTGGACCTAAATTATGGGAAAAGAGTGGCTTAAATTATAAGGGAAGGCACCGGATGAAAAACAAATAACTTCGAGACCGGCTACTATCTGCAATCAGTTTAAAACGCATTCGGAAAGCAAAGCTGTCAAAAGTGAAAGTGAGTTGCCGCTTGCGGCTATTGTTTCTTTTCCCCTTTTAGACTTGCAATAAACTAACTCTTTAGAAGATACAAATAGTTTAAGAAGAATTTAAGCTAAAAGGGGAGACAGAGGGCTTGAATTTGCTACATTAAGGGTCCTCTTTGGAACTGTGATGCGATAAGTTGAGAAACTGACTGCGGTTTTACTTTTATAAAAAACTGCGCAACAGAAGAAGAGTCTCCGACTCCATTGTTCTCTGACGTCTGCCCCTTTGTTTGCCTTCTGGCATTTATAGAAAGAATTTTTCTTCTCTTCTCTTTTTTAACGGATACTCGACGGATTATTTGGACTAAACATTTACTGGTCACCTGCAAATCGGATTATTAATCTATTATTTTGAAAATATTTTTTTTATTTTTTATTTTTTCCTCCTAACTTGCGGAGGCTTTGGGTCCCTTGTGGTCAGAAGGATAATTACAACTTGTTTTTCTCTCTTGTTTTGCTTGCTCCTCTTTGTTTTCTTTCTTTTTTTTCTTTTTTGGATTTGGCGAAATTTGGATTATAACTGGTTCATAAGAATTTATAAGGATTAGCCTAATTGGTGGCAGAAGAAGGGGAAATTTTTGACAAGTCAAAATAATTTTTATTTTATTTTTATTTTTATTTTTTATTTTTTATTTTTTAATTTTTTTTCTCGTGATACAATTGGATTACAATTGGGACAAATATTGGATTATAAGTGGAAATTTATGACTTTTAAAAGGATTAGCCTAATTGGCAAGAAGAAAATGTTTTAAGGGCTTGTGGTTCCAGTTAATTCCAGTTAATTATTCTCCCTCACATTTACCGACTGGGCTGAAGATTATACAAAATTGAGAAAGCTTCAAAAAGACAACATAAAGTGGGACTTATATAAATTATAGAAGCCGATTTCAAGTGTCATATTTGATTAGGGGCTGAGCCCATATAAGATTGAAGTGGTGGTGGGTTTTAATTTATTTTAAAGTACTGAAGGGTATCTGTGAGAATGTCTCATCAACCGAAGAAGGGTGTGGAGGGAGGAACACCAGGAGATAGAAGAGGTTCAAAACCAGAATCAGATTTTAAGGCTGAAATATTGAAAATGTTTGCGGAAATTAGACAAAGTGAAAAGAATTTGGAGGACAAATTGGAGCATGTGGATACAAGAATAGAACAGGTAGATACGAGAATTGGGAAAATGGACCAAAAAATTGATGAAACTGTAAAAGAATTGAAAGGCCAAATTAAAGAAGTTTCTAAGAGAACACAATCCTTGGAAGAAGGAATGAAGAAGACAAGAGCAGAAATGAAGGAAGTGAAACGAGAAGAAGAGAAAATAAAAGTGGGACTATCGGAAGTTAATAAGACACAGGAGGAGATATGGGACACAATTGCCATGAATGAATTGAGGCAACGGGAGGTGAATCTCAGGCTGAGAGCGGTCCCTGAAACACAAGGTGAAAATATCAGAGAGAAACTGGTAACAGAGATAGCACAATGGCTGGAATTACAAAAGGAAGAAGTTGAGAGATCAGTACAGAATGCATTCAGAATGAGAGTAAGAACAACTAAAACAAGGATAGCTCCGGGAGATTGTTTGATTACTTTCAAAGATAAAGGCATGAGAAATTTAATTCTTCAAAAAAATAGAGAAACAAGATTGAACATTGAAGGGAATTATATAATTATTTTTAAAGACATTCCAGTCAGACTGCTGAAATGAAGAGACCCATATAAGCCATTGGTCCAAATTCTCAAGAAGAATAAGATTGAATTCAAATGGGAATTCCCTCAGGGGATTTCCTTTGTTTATAAAAGTAAGAAACACAGACTTACCAGTCCGGAGGAAACAAGTAAATTTCAGAGGCGCTACAAGGAATTAATGGAAGAGGAAGAAGAAGAAAAAGGAGCGGTAGGAGGAGTTGGTCCCCTAGGAATGAAGTTTCCGGAAGAAAAGGAGCAAAAGAATGGAGAGACGGATGAGGAATTAGAAGGAGAAGAACAAGAAGAGGATAGATTATAATAAATTAAATTAATTTTAATTAGGAAGAAAAGATGGCACTCAAACTTTGGAATTGGAATATTAATTGAATGAATGATAAGAAAAAACGAAATAAAATTGAACAATACTTAAAAAAGAAAAAATTGGATATCATCTGTCTTCAAGAAACACATGTGGCAAAGAAACACAGGAAAATTCTGATTAAAATAGATTGGGAAATGAATTTATATCCTCTGACAAAGGTAAAAAGAGAGGGGTTGTATTATATGTAAAGAAAAACATTGAAGCGCAACAAATTTTCAAAGATGAAGAAGGACAAATAATTGCAATACAGGTCAAATGGCAGAGCGAAAAATTAATAATTGTCGGGATCTATGCACCTAACGGAAATAAGACTTATTTTTATAAAAACTTGGAAGAAAGGCTGTTTGATTACATGGATCAAAAAGTGATACTTATGGGCGATATGAACGGAGTAGTTTCATTGGGAATGGACAGACTAAGAGAAAAAGAGGTTAGCAGGGAAGGAAAACTACCTAAGACTTTTTTTTCTATGACGAAAAACTGCAATTTAATTGATATTTGGAGACTCAGACACCCATTGGAGAAACAGTTTACATTTCATTCGGAACGAAATCAGTCATTGTCGAGAATCGATCAAATTTGGGTCTCTAATGAATTAACTCCAAGAATTCAACATATAGAAATTCAGCCAAGAACAATTTCAGACGACAGTCCAATAAAAATGGAGATAAAAGGATATGAAGAAAGATCTTTCAGATGGAGACTTAATGATTATCTTTTGGATGATCAAAAAATCATTCAAGAGGCAAGGAAAAAGTTGATGGAATATTTCATGGACAATATGAATAAAGGCACAAGCATGAGTATAGTCTGGGATGCAAGCAAAGCGGTAATGAGAGGGTTCTTCATCCAACAGAATGCGATTAAAAACAAGAACAGAGAGAAAGGAAGGAAGGAAATTCTAAGACAAATAATGGACAATGAACAAAAACTAATCAAGAAACCGAATAATTTGAAAATAAAACAGAACATCAAAGCCCTGCAAACACAATTCGCAATGATCATAAATAAAGAGGTGGAATGGAACATCAAAAGGTTAAGACAAAGAAATTTTGAGTTCACCAATAAATCAGGCAAATGGCTTGCATGGCAAATCAAGAAAAGAAAGAAACAAAGTACAATTAACAAAATTATCGTGGATGGAGAAGTGGTAGAAAACCCAAAAGGTATTAGGAAAGGATTCTTGGACTTTTATAATCATTTATATAACAATAGAGAAAAGAATAATATGAAGAAAATAGAAAGATTTTTAAGAGAAAAAAAGGTGCAAAAGATCCCGACAGAAAAGAAAGACAGACTGAACGCTCCAATTGAGAATGAGGAAATAACTGAGATTATAAAAGAAATGAAAAAAGGAAAGGCACCAGGACCGGACGGTTTTACATCCAGTTACTACAAAGAATTGAGGCATACCCTGACGGTACCATTGAAGGAAGTCATGAACAACATTCTGAAACAACGAGATATCCCGGAAACATGGAAAGAAGCCTTTATTACACTCATTCCCAAGCAAGACTCCAACTTGACACAAGTGAAGAATTACAGGCCGATCTCACTGCTGAATACAGACTATAAGTTTTTTTCTGGAATACTAGCAAAAAGATTAAAAAAGATACTGCAGGAATTTATCCATGCAGATCAGGCAGGTTTTCTCCCTGGCAGACAGATGAAAGATAATGTGAGAAATATAATAAATATTTTGGAATATCTGACTGCCAGGAATGAGAAACAAGCTATACTAATGTTTGCAGATGCGGAGAAGGCTTTTGATAATATATCGTGGGAATTTATGTTAAAAAACTTAGAAATGATGGAAGTTGGAAATGATTTTTATAATGGAATAAGGGCAATTTACTCAGAACAAAGAGCGAAGTTGATTGTAAACAATATACTTACAGAAGAAGTTAAGATACGAAAAGGAACCAGACAGGGATGTCCTCTATCACCACTGTTATTTATAACGGTTCTGGAGGTCCTTTTGTGTTCAGTTAGGAATAATGAAATAATAAAAGGAGTGACAGTCGGTCAAAATGAATATAAAGTGAAAGCCTTTGCTGATGACCTGGTAATAACGATAGAAGACCCTAAAAACAGTTTAATTGAGGTGCTAAATGAGATAGACCAATTTGGTAGAGTGGCCGGATTTACGCTAAACAAGAGGAAAACTAAACTAATGGTTAAGAATATGGATCAGAGTTTAATAGAAGAAATGCAAAGAGAAACAGGGATTGAAGTGGCTAAAAAGATAAAATATTTGGGAATTTGGTTAACCCCCCAAAATATTGATTTATTCCAGAACAACTACATACCGGTGTGGAATGGAATTAAGAAAGACTTAGAAAGTTGGAGCAGAATGAAATTTTCTTTCTGGGGTAGAATTTCGACGATCAAAATGTGTGTGCTTCCAAAGATGTTATTCTTGTTTCAAATGATCCCTATAATCAAGGGAACAAAGATCTTCAAAGAGTGGCAAAGAACGATTTCAAGATATATCTGGCAGGGCAAAAAGCCGAGAATACAATTTAAGTTATTAACAGATGCCAAGGAAAGAGGCGGTTTTGCCCTGCCAGACCTGAAACTATATTATGAAGTGTCTTGTCTCTGTTGGTTAAAGGAATGGATAAAATTTAAAAATAATAAACTTTTAGATTTAGAAGGTTTTGATAATAGATTTGGATGGCACGCCTACCTATGGTTGGAGAAGAAGAAAAGTCATAAGGGTTTTGACAATCATATTTTCAGGAGCTCCATAATAGAAATATGGGATAGGTATAAAAATATTTTGGAACCCAAAGTTCCACACTGGTTATCACCATTAGAGGTAATGAGTGTAAAGAAAATCAATATGAGAGGGAATTGGATAACTTACGGAGATTTAGTAATTAAAGAGGGGGAGAAATGGAAAATGAAGCCATATGATCAAGTTAAAGATTATGTCTATGATTGGTTGCATTACCTTCAGGTAAATGAAATGTTTAAAAAGGATCTTAAAGAGAGGGGATACATAGAAAAAGAATCGAAATTTCAAATAGAGATAATAAACAATGATGTTAAGACAATGTCAAAAATGTATAAAATGCTATTGGAATGGCAAACAAAGGATGAGGAGATAAAGTCGGTTATGATACATTGGGCCAGAGATTTTGGTTACAATATACAATTGGCTGATTGGGAAAAAGTATGGAATGAAAATATGAAATTTACTGCATGTACGGCGTTAAAGGAGAATATTATGAAAATGGTATACAGATGGTACATTACACCCGTAAAGTTAGCAAAAATGTTCAAAACATGTAATAAGTGTTGGAAATGTAAAGAAAAAGAAGGATCATTTTTTCATATGTGGTGGGAATGTAAGATGTTAAAGGGGTTCTGGGAACTGATATATAATGAGTTGAAAAAGATGCTTAAATATACGTTTGTAAAAAAACCAGAAGCCTTTTTGTTAGGAATAACAGGAAGAGAGATAAATAGAAGGGATTACAAACTTTTTCAGTATGCAGTAACAGCGGCAAGAATATTAATGGCCCAAAAATGGAAACAAGAGGAACTACCGACTTTGAATGAGTGGAGAATGAAACTTATGGACTACGCAGAACTGGATAAAATGACTGGAAAAATTAGATACCAGAAAGATCACAAATTCATCGAGGACTGGGGAAAGTTTACGGATTATCTGAAAACTATATGTGATGAACAGATAACACTAGTGGGTTTTAAGGAGGTTTTGTGATAGTACAAGGTATATTGTAAAAAAGAAACAGAGATGGAAGGATAATATTAACGGGCAATATTATATATAGAAAATGCGTGAAGATAGGAAAAATGGATGATTGATGGAGGTGCCGGTGGAAGTTCAAAAATTGGAAATTTGTAAACATGGTTGTATGGACTTATTTGTAATGGAAAAATTTAATAAAAAAATTATATATATATAAAAAGAGTTTGCGCCGCTTGCACTTGACAGACCTCAGCAACTCAGCATTTTGGCTAAACTAATTAATTGACATATAAACACACCCGGAGCACTGCAACATGGCTCCCTCTTTAGCATCAGACAGCAAAGAGAAAAAGTGCAAAGGACAATAGTCCCACTTCACGGAACACAGTAACACAAACATCCTGTTTCCATCACTTCCCACTCTGTGGAGTCAAAACATATACCGTCATGTGAAAGACAACAATCCTATGACTGCAGTCATGGAAAAGGAATTCTAACAAAACATCCCTTCCCCCACTGGGAGTTCCCCAACTCTCTGGAACAGTGTTGGATATTACAAGGGGGCTTCAAGGATATGGGGGAATTAGAGAAAGTCACCTCTGCCCCCAAGCCATTGTGGGACTCTTCCATTTTACCACCACAACCACCTTGTGAGGTATGCTGACAGAGATTGCAACTGCCTGCCCATGAGGCTACTTGACTCGGATATTAGGGTCAAAGTCCTAGGCTCTGCCCATTATGTGACGCAGGCTATTTATAACCTACGGTTTTAATCATTTGTAAAAGTCTTCTGATCCCCTTCAACCTTTTGAAGCTTTTATTTTTTTCAAAAAAATCAAATTTTAAAAAATCAAATCCAGCCTGTACTTGTCCACGTTTATTAACTCTGAGTCAATAAGCTATGAAAATCAGAACCAAGTGAAACCCCAAGCTCATAATTTTGATATGTAAAGGTAAAACAGAAAGTGGAATTGAAGCTGTAATGAATTTTTCTGCCTTAATGCATAAAAATGACTTCCCACAGCATGGGGGAATTCCTTTGTCAACTAATAATATCTGTCTTTAGGGCAGATGAATTCATCATTCCCAAGATGATAAGAAACAAAGAAAAGGAATAAAGTTTTTTTTCTTATTTTTTAAAAAATTACATTCCTTAATGGGAAGAATAACTCTTCCTTGAGATGCGGGGAAAGATTTGCTCATTCTGTTCTAGAGCTTATTTACCTGTCTCATCACAAAATTGCCCTTAAAATTCAGTTCAAGGTGTTTGTTTTAACCTTCTGCTCAAGATGTTGGTTTTATTTTTCATTCACATTTATATCCTACATTTCCTCTAAGGATGTGTACATGATTCTATTCCTTTCTATTTAATTACCACAACAACCCTGTGAGGTAGGCTAGGCTGGGAGACTGTGATTGGCCTAAGATCCCCCTGTGAGTTTCAGTGCTGAGCAGGGATTTGAACTCTGGTCTCCCAGGTCCCAGTCCAACACTTTAACCACTAAACCACATTTCAAAACCCTAGACTAGAGCTGGGGCGCCCATGTCACCCTCTGTATGTTGCTGGACTCCAGCCCCCATTATCTCTAGCCAGCATAGCCAATGGTGAAAGATGATCAGAGTTCGAGTCCCACCACAAATGGAAGTTCACCACCCATGTCCTAGACAGTCTAAGCCCATATTACCCGAAGGAACGGTTTTTCTTCAGATATTGATATTGTTTGATGAAATTTTGTTCTGAGATTCTCTCCTTTTTAAGGCTCATAACATGGCAACATGAAACAGTTCTTTAAAAATCCTCATACGTCAATCTGACCATTTCATTCAGCCACACTCACACCATACATCCAAAGCACTAGGATATAACTTTAAACAGTCATTACATCCCCCAGGGAATTCTGGGAGCTGTAGTTTAAGGGTGCCAATAACTGTTAGGAGACTCCTATTCCCAAAGTTCCCTGGGAAGAGGGATTGCCTGTTAAGCCACTCAGCTGCCCATGGGAGATGAGGTCTGTCTCTTCCTCCAACTCATTTGGCTTCGGTAAGTAAAGGGCAACTGAGATCTTGATTTCTGTGACGGGGGCTTTGCAGTCGGATGCACAATAGCCACCTCCCCTCTTCCCTCCTGCTCAGAGGAGAAGAATATGGTTCGCTCCCCTGCAAACTCCCATGCTGCTCAACTGACAGGTGTGCAACAACCACATTGGGAGTAATGAGACTGAAAAAGGGGGGACAAGGAGTGAAAGGGGCCTTGGAGGACAGACTGGCACAGCTTGAAAAAACCACCTGAAGGCTGATAGAGGTGTTGAGTTCACTGTTGTCCTGGCTTTGGGGCTCTTTTGCAGGTTTGTGGCTTGGCTTTTCTTTTTAAATAAGTAGATTTTAATGTCTTAATTTTACTGTTGCTTCTGCCTGAGACAGCCCATGGTGGCTTGATTTGGCAGCATCAAAACATATTGTCAAGGCAGGAGTAAGTCAGCAATAACTCACAAGGTGTCAGTGAATTTAACACTTTATTCAGAAAAACAAAACAGCTCAGGCCTAGTGATCACAGGGACTCTTCCCAATTGGTCTTGCCCCAGTGTGGCCGTTCTGAGTTCCCCGCCATCCCACTGCTCTCTAAGAAACCTGAGACTTCTTCATCTTGTCTGTTTTTGCTCTGCCTTCTTCATACCTCTTCTGGTCCCAGGAGACCAGGGTGGAGGGGAGCTGGTCACAGCAGGAGGGGAAGACCCCCTGGATTCTCCAGCAACCTGCCTCGTATCTACCTCTTGCCCCCCCTCCTTTCCAGACTCTGATTCTGCCTCTGATTCTGGACTGCTCTCTGCCCCAGCCTCTTCCTGCTCAAAAAACCCTGTGCTGCCTCCTCCCTTTCTGTTTCCTGTTCTCCTTCTAACTACTCATCATCGTCCCACCGCCATCCCCCTAGCTCTGAGTCTTCTTCCCTTGGGGGTTCCTTTGGGGGTTCCCCAACTGTTGCCCCCCCCACTCCTCTGCATCCAGTCCATGCCATGGCTCTGCACTTCTAATCATCTTGTCCTCAGCAAAGGGTATCATAGCATGTGGCCTTCAGGACCAGGCATCTCTTTGATGCCCTCAAGCCAAGGAGGTCAGCCTATGGGTACTGCAGCTGCTGTTCTCTGCTCTGTGTTTCCAGAGAAGATGTCTGTCTCCAGACAAAGTCATCAAACCAACACCTTTCACGAGCTATGAATCTCAGGGCGGGTGTCGGGACACACCAAACAAACCCTGAAAACTAAGGAAGAGAAATCTCCCGGCCGTCAATTAAAAAGCTGGATTCATTACAAAACTCCTGCCGCCAAGTGTGCCTTCCACGGCACAAAGGCACTTCCCGATAATAAAGCGGCTTGCTGATCTGAGCACGGAGCGAGTGCACTGCTGATCACAAACAGGCTTTGGGGTACAATAAAAGAAAATCGCTAAGCAACAGCTGTGCCTTCTCCAAAATCAGACAGAAACCAATGGAGGATTAGCAAAAGGCAGGGCCAAAAGCAGGCTGGTTAATGCTACAAAATCATGCTCTTTAGTGTAGGGTCTGCCGTCGAGGTCATAAATCAGAAAGATGGGCTGCCCCAATAGCAAAGACAGTGGTGCTTTAAGAGACAGCCATCCAGAATATGTACGTATTTATTTACACATACACAAACGTCCCACACACTTCAGGTAAATCTAGAAATCCAGTTTGGAGCGCAAGAACAGAGTACACCTAGCCCTGTTTGGGGGGAGTTTTCCCTCCTTAACTTATTTCCTAAAGCGTTTAACTACTTTTGCAAAACATGGGGTTCCCCTGAGCCTGCTGATACTGCCCTCTTGTGTACGAGGGGGAGCTCCTTGAGCTACATAAGCATCCACACTTGAAGAATGAGCTTGCTCTTAGTTTACAGGGCAATTCGTGCTCTAATTGTTGAGGCTTCTGAAGCTTTCTCAAGAGACGGGCAGAGTAAACTACGGAGAATTTTAGTTATGTTAAGAGGGGGGTGGGGGTGGGGGACGACAACAAAAGCCTGTGGCCGCTTTCCTCCACCCACCCATTATTTATCACTCCTTATCTTATGCTTCCTTCAGGGGCTGATTATTTTCTCTGTTTCTTCTCTTAATCCTTAGGGGAAATTAGCTGTTAAAGGAGAGATAAGGTAAACAGAGATAAACAATGGGCCGGGGAATTCTGGACAGTGTCTAGCTACTCCTTCCAAGTCTATTCACCTGAAATTCATTGTACCTGGATATTTATGACGCAAGAGAACTCTGTAGGCCTTGCTTCTGACCGGATATGTGTGGAGTTGCACGGTGAATGAAACACTACCTTCATTCTTCAGCTGCCTAGATGGGAAACTCTCAGGGATAGGGCAGGAATCCACAGAACTCAAGAGTCCAAAGTAGACTCACCTGATTGGATCCAGGTGGATCATGAGCCAGATCAGATCCCAAGTCCATTTTAGAATTTGCAGACTTGAGGGTCCCTTGACAAGGCGTTGAAGGGCTGCAGTGCTGCCTCTGTCTGGGTAACAGTCGTCCCGGATTCCTGGCCAATTTCTTACTTGATCGTTATCATTGCTATTATTTTACATTTGTATCCGGCTTTCCTTCCAAGGCTTAAGGAGGTGTACATAATTATTCTCTCCGTTTTCTCCTCACAAACATCCATGCGAGGTAGGTTGGGTTAAGAGATAGTGACTGGCACGAGGTAAGGCGCATGGCTGAGTGAAGAAGAAGAAGAAGAAGAAGAAGAAGAAGAAGAAGAAGAGGAGTTTGGATATGATATCCCGCTTTATCACTACCCAAAGGAGTCTCAAAATGGCTAACATTCTCCTTTCCCTTCCTCCCCCACAACAAATACGCTGTGAGGTGAGTGAGGCTGAGAGACTTCAAAGAAGTGTGACTAGCCCAAGGTCACCCAGCAGCTGCATGTGGAGGAGTGGAGACGCGAATCCGGTTCACCAGATTACGAGTCTACCGCTCTTAACCACTACACCACACTGGCATAGTGAGGAGTTGAACCCTGATCCGCCAGGTCTTTAGGTGGGTCCCTGAGCTTTACTGGAGAGACAGTTTCAAATAGAAGGCTCTTTCTTCTCTGACAATGATCTTATGCAGCCACACAAAACCATTGCAAGTAACTTCAGGCAAGGCCCATTGATTTGTTTCAGACAATTAATGGTCTAATTGGCCATTTCCTAAGCAAGAGCATATATATATGTAATTGCTGTTATGAACCAGTATTCTGAGATGGCTTTTAATGGCAGAGGATTCAGCTAGAGGATGTACCCGCTCTTTATTCTACCAGATAAACTCTTAATATTTAATCAAAAAGGTCTTCAAAATCAAGAGATCTGATTTGTGTTGCTGTTTTGTAAATTTGGATCAGGCCCAATTTGGTAAGGACTAACGTAGACTTCTTTTAACTCACTCTAGATCCGAATCTGGATCATAATTCAGAAATCCACAAATCTCCAGAAGTCCCATAGAGCTGTACAGTGGTACCTCGGGTTACATACGCTTCAGGTTACATACGCTTCAGGTTACACACTCTGCTAACCCAGAAATAGTGCATCAGGTTAAGAACTTTGCTTCAGGATAAGAACAGAAATTGGGCTCCGGCGGCGCAGCAGCAGCAGCAGCAGGAGGCCCCATTAGCTAAAGTGGTGCTTCAGGTTAAGAACAGTTTCAGGTTAAGAATGGACCTCTGGAACGAATTAAGTACTTAACCCGAGGTACCACTGTACTGCAAAATCAAAACAGCCATAACTTTCTGGTTGGTTCATATAGGGGCATGTAATTTAGTGACATGTTAGCCTGTGCACAGAGGGGATTGAACCTATCAGATTTCAGCTGAGTAGCTCCAGAGGTTTTCATGCTAGCCATCTTGAAACTTGATACTAACACTGTTTCACTGCAAAAGTTTGCATTAGATTTGCCGCTGAAAGATATTATGTAGGCTGCAATCCTATGCACACTTACCTGGGAGTAGGGATGGAGGAAAAAAATCAATTCTGTTCACATTTAAACATACCTAAATCACACTTCCCAAACAATATGTGAGCCAAAATGTAGGGATGCTTCAAAATTCGCACTTCTCAGAATTTTGAGATGCAGTTCTCCAGACAAGTAATGTGTACAAAATGCATATACCAAGGGAAAATGTTTATTACACTGTATGTTTGTGAAAATAATATTAAAAAATTCATCATATTAGCATAAATTGCTTTGCGCGCATTTGTATATTAAGGGAAAGTGCATAAAGTTTGTATATTGGCAGAGATTTGCTCTAAAATGCAGATGGATTTTTATGAGGGCCTTTTCTAAAACATTGTAAATGGGTATGGAAATGTGGAAAATGAAATTAGAAATTAGAAAAATGAGAAACCAAAATTGATGTAGTTGCCCATCCATGATTTACTGGACACAGAACACCTTAAAGGTAAAGGTAAAGGGACCCCTGACCAGTAGGTCCAGTCGTGGCCGACTTTATTGGCCGAGGGAGCCGGCATACAGCTTCCGGGTCATGTGGCCAGCATGACTAAGCCGCTTCTGGCAAATCAGAGCAGCGCACAGAAACACTGTTTACCTTCCCGCCGGAGCGGTACCTATTTATCTACTTGCACTTTGACGTGCTTTTGAACAGGGCAGGAGCAGGGACCGAGCAATGGAAGCTCACACCGTCGCAGGGATTCGAACTGCCGACCTTCTGATCGGCAAGTCCTTGGCTCTGTGGTTTAACCCACAGCACCAGTACACCTTATTCTGGAATAAATATGCATGGGATTGCTGTATTAATGAAGTGAAATATTGAATCTGAGAGTTCTTCCACTGGAAAAAGCAAAATAATTAGTGACATTCCTTGGAATTCTCCGCCCTTCGCACCCCTGAACACCCACTGGCCTTCACACCCTTAGTTTGCATTTCCCTGGAGAGCGGACAATTTCAAACTAGAGGATTAATCACCTATCTTCTCCAAATTTCATTTTTCAGCGCCACCCACCCTCTCAATGAAAGGTGTGTGGGGACTGCAATGCTTCAAGGAGGGAAGCAATGAATCCTAGGCAACAGATATTTGGCTGCTGTTATCTTGGAAGGCAAGGTCACAATAGTAACTCCTACATGGCATCCATAAGCTATCTCTGGGATGCAGCTCATAACAAAACACTGCAGTCACAAGATGACCTTCTGTGGCTTCTCTGTTGCGTTTGGTATGGAGAAGCATGACAATAAATTGGTTGTGTCCCGGTATATTTTTCTTCCTGACCTTTTACTTCCTGATGCTAAGCAACATTTCAGAAGCAGCAGTGGAGAGGGGTCCAGTAGTGAAATGGGGACTTGATGCCTCTGCATATGGAAGCTCAGCTCGAAGAATTTAAATAATAGGTTTGGTCTATAAAAAAAAGAGGAATATATATATATGTCAAATCAGGCTTTTTAGGGCTGTGTGACAACAGACATCGGAGCTCAGGACTCGCTTTAGGATCTGAGTCATGGCTGTATTCCCAGTAGAAGACACACAACAAATCTGGCAATTTTGGTTTGGGCCAGCAGGGGGATAGATAGTTTTCACTCAGGTCCACATATGCAAATAGGGGATTGAAAGTGACGTTCAGTGATTGGCTAGTTACAGAAAGTTGCTACTGTAACGTTGTAGTGCAGCTCTATATAAGCAGGCTGGCTGAACCCTTCAGTTCAGTTCTGTTCTGGCCTGTGAATAAACAAGAGCTGTTTTGAAGAATCGCTGTGTCGTCTGATATGTTCACCCACAACTTAACAATTTCACCCCCTTTCCAAATCAGTTTGTGATTTCCACTACCCCACACAGAAATAATTCCTCACAAAAATGCACCAGTATTTTGACACGTGTGATGCAATGTTCGTCTGTGGGTTTCTAACAGGAATCTGGTTGGCCACAGTGAAAGCTAGACTAGATTTTTGCCTGATGCACCAGGGCTCTTTTCAGGTACTTATGGCCCAAACTGTTTTGTTGTTGATATGATGTTGTTAGCCGTTTTCTGATGGGCATTTTGCCTAGAATGGAGGGTTTGAGCTCTTATAAATTAAGGAAAATAAAACAAATTTAGTTGGATTGCATTACTCAATGATAGCTGTGCTCTTTTTAATCATTTTGCCTACATTTCATGGGATTTCGGGCAGTTAAATCCTCAGAGCCCTCAGCACATGCATTAATTTTTTTTAAAAAAACCCACAGTTAACAATCGGCAAATATCTAGCACAGCTGCATTATTGCCTATAAATGGCGACGTAAAGAAACTAATATTCTGGGTAAATGAGATGACTGCACCCATGTAGTTCTCCCTCTGACAGTGAATTTAACTTGTCTCCAGTAATGAGAAAAGTATCTAAAAGGCTCAAAGGCATACTTGAAATTTATGCAGTTTGGCACACTTGCAAAATTCTGAAATATCCAAAATAGCAGGCAAACAGCAGAGACGAGGGCTGAAAAATACATGGCAATCTGGCAGATACATCTCAGTCACCTGGATGATATTTTTAAGGGGAAGCTTCAAAAAAGTTTTCAACTTTAATCTGTGCCGAAGTTCAATTCATGATATACTCGGCAACAGCAGGCTGAAGTTCAAATGGTGTTCATCTGGGATGCCTTTTTGGCAGGACCTGCTCAATATATTTTGTGGCCTGAGGTAAACAACAAGATGGTGCCCTTCCCCAAAGCACACACAGAAGCCAATTGCACTGGTAGTTGAATCTTACTTCAGTACTGATGAAGGAACAGTGTCTTTCTCTGCACTTGAGGGCAGCAGGCTAGCATGGGGTATAGGGCAGGCTACATAGCACCCACAGCTCTGTCCACTCCCCACAACTCTGCTGCCTGAGGCAGCTGCCTTACTCTGCCTCACGTAGGCTGGCCCTGTCTTTTGGATCAGGTTGAACATGTTCTGTGAAGTCCAGGGCCATTTTTAGCATATGCGGCATTGCCCAGCGCCCCCAATTTTTTTTAGGGGGGCAGCTCAGAGTTGCTGAGCTTTTTTGGGGGGGAGGGACGCAATTATCTCCCATGCCGCTGTGGGTGGAGGGAGTAGAGCAATCCCTGCAGAGCTTGGAGGGAAGCTGTGCGCCTCATATGAGCAGCAGTGGGCGTGCCCTGGGCGTGCCTCTCGATGGCCCGCCAATCCTGGGCAGCAGGAGGGAGGAGCCTGTGGCACTCCGACGGGTTCCGCTCTGCTCAGCAGCAGCTGTTGGCTGGCCTGGCTCTTCAATCCCCAGACTCCAAATCTCATCCCCGGACTTTCAGCCTGGCACCCCTGAGAGCTCGGTGCCTAGGTGCTCCACACCCCTAGCACCTATGGGTAAGCTGGCCCTGGTGAAGTCTATTGAATTTAAACCTCACCTTCCTTCCATCAATGGAACCCATGATAGCATAGATATGATTTTCAGCTAGTCACCCATCCAGGTGTGAACCAGACTTGGACCTGCTTAGATTCAGCAAAGCAGTGGCCCCGATGTGCCTTCAAATTTATAGAATCATAGAATTGTAGAGTTGGAAGGGACCCTGTCGATCATCTAGTCCAATCCCCTGCAATGCAGGAATATGCAGCTGTCCCGTATGGGGATCGAACCTGCAACCTTGGCATGATCAGAACCATGCTCTAACCAACTGAGCTATCCAGAAGATTTAAAGAATATGAAGTGCTTTTCAACACTTATGGAACCAAAGACAAAATGAGTGCCAAAGTGGACATGAAACTTTAGTCACTTGTGGTTTCTTCCTGCTGGTTTTTACGTGAAAAATAGTCTCAGGAGGTTAAGATTGGTTTTTATGAACACTCTGTAAAAAGTTCTTTTGTGAATAAAAACTACCTGGGCCAGGGGCTGCACATTGGAAAGGCACAGAGAGAGGCACGATTATACGCACCCTTCCCAGAGTCTTGCTGGTTCAAGTCTCTGTGTGTATTCTTATTAATCAGAGTTCAATCCTTTCTTTACTTTGCGAATGCAACACTTTACATGATTCGTTTTGCATATCATAAATCCTTGCATATTTTCCAAAAACTGAACCATTCCATTATTACAGTATTCCATTATTACATCCATAAAAACTTATTTACACTGTTGAATTTATCTTAATGCTGTCAACACTTTCAGGTGTATACAATTGCTCCCCATGTATTCAATGAACGTTTTCCAATCTTCTCTAAACGCATGTTCTTCTTGTTCTCTTATTCTATATGTTAAGTCTGCAAGCAGCACATATTCTGTCAGCTTAAGTTGCCACTCTTCTTTAGTTGGGACCTTGCTCGTTTTCCATTTTGGGGCTAACAAAACACGGGCCGCGGTAGTGGCACGCATAAATAACCTTTTTTTGACAGTCCTGCTTCTGTGTGTCATGTTCCTCCACAGGTTTATCTCCTGCAATGACTGGTCTCCCCCCACTTGCATCACTGTTCCAGGACAGACCACTCTGCTTTTCTGAGAAAGCCCTACTCTCGCCCAGTAGCTCAAAGTGTAGATTGGCGGGCCTCAAGTTGCTGTACCTTCTCTTCTAACAAGGCAACCAGCTTGCCCTTGCTGCGAGTGTAGTTTTGCACATTCTCAGGCTGGAAGACAAACATGGCACAGATGTTGCAGGTATCTGTGGCTATTACCTCACCGTCCATGTCTCTTGGGACGCGGGTGGCACTGTGGGTTAAACCACAGAGCCTAGGACTTGCTGATCATAAGGTCGGTGGTTCGAATCCCCGCGATGGGGTGAGCTCCCGTTGCTCGGTCCCTGTTCCTGCCAACCTAGCAGTTCGAAAGCATGTCAAAGTGCAAGTAGATAAATAGGTACCACTCCAGCGGGAGGTAAATGGCGTTTCCATGCGCTGCTCTGGTTCGCCAGAAGCAGCTTAGTCATGCTGGCCACATGATCCAGAAGCTGTACACCGTCTCCCTCAGGCAATAAAGCAAGATGAGCGCCACAACCCCAGAGTCGGCCACGACTGGACCTAATGGTCAGGGGTCCCTTTACCTTTACCGTGTCTCTTGGTCCTACACACACCATGAGACAGCACATCCTCCCTCAAAACGCCCTAGCAACCCCCCCCCCCGTGTAAAAGTCCTTGTCATGAGCTCCCAGATGCTGCAATCAGCTAAATAGAACAGCTGCTAGCTCCTCTCCCAATGGGTTTACTCTGAGTAGGACTAACACTGGATCCAACCCATTGTCTCTATCGTACCAATTTCAACTCTCCATCCGTCTTCCGTCTGAAACAGCAGAGGGATTCTCACGGAACTGATAAGAACAATTTCACCCAAGTATAGTATATGTGGCTCAATTTAATTCTGGTCATACTTCCTCTTGTTAATGAAAGTCAGGAAAAGTGGGGTTATTTGTACAGTGGCAAGATTGCCTTACACTTGCAATCAGCAGTGGATTTTCCAATAAACAAGTAATAGCCTTTATTTCCGCTTTCTGTCGGCTTTGCTCTTGGTGTTTATGCCATTCTTTGGATACACTTTGCTTTTTATGATGGGTTCCATTATGACCTCTAAATAGCGATTGTTAGAGGTAAACGGTTTAAAATGTTCCGGGGTGGATTCCAACAGACATCTATTTCTCACTGCCCTCTTTGATGTTATCATTGAATTAGAAACTGTGAAAAAAACCCAGGAGTGACCTGTTTCTGCTCTTCTGGCAAAGGCTTCCTGTGCAATTTAGAATTCAGATCTTCCAGAAGGTTTAAATTATGCAAGGAAAACCAGCTTGAGTCGCACAGGCTCTCCAATGAATTCAATCTTAAACTACGGCCATAGCTCAGTGGTGGATCATCTTGCATGTAGAAAGTTCCAGGTTCAATCTCCAGGACTGAAACCCTGGATATATGCTGCCAGTCAGTGTAGACAATACTGAAGAAGATGGACTAACAGTCTGACTCATACAATCACAGAATCGTAGAGTTGGAAGAGTCATCTAGTCCAACCCCCTGCAATATAGGTGTATCAGCTAAACCAACCATGACAGATGGCCATCCAACCTCTGTTTAAAAACCTCCAAGGAATGAGAGTCTACAACCTCCCAAGAGAGACCGTTCCACTCAGTATAAGGCAGCTTCCCATGTTTCCTAGTATTCAACATTCATTCTAAGGTTAATATGGATTTATTCCATCCGGCTTTTGGGTCCTTATAATGCTAGATACTGAGCCATTTGCTGCTGTATTGTGACCATGTAATGCACCATGCATATGTTCTTTTAAAATTGCATTGGTAAAATTGCATGTTATGCTTTCATTTGTAATGCAAGCCTCTCTTGTGTTGCATTTCTAAATGAAAAGCGACCCATAAATGTAACAAAATGAGTAAATAAATAATGACAACCTGAATGAATTTTAAAAAGTTAGAGAGGCAGAACATTCCTTTGCCCAAGCCATCCTTGTGGACCAATTGCTCAGTGTCACGGCATCACAATGATTTTTTGCCTGTGCGGTTTGAAATTAAACTATGCCTGTGCAAGTAGTATGTGCATGGCTCTTAGAAGGCTGACCATCAGGGCTTCAAAGCATCACTCAGGGCTTGAGGCAAACACCGACTATAAGCTGTTCGCCACAGCTTTGCTGGGCACTTTGAAGGCCCAACCACCAATGGGTGGATGGGACTTCAAATCACTGTCACATGGTTCTATGCAGACCCCTTTTGGGCCCAGTCACATCTTTACCTGCCCACATCTGACAACATATATGACTTTGGGTATAAGGCAGCTTGGCATGGCTTGAATGAAACGGCATTGAGGGTCAAATTAGGCACTTAGGCTGGAGGTTCCTCCCCTGCTGTTCTATTTTTCTTTTTGCACTTGAATGATGCTTTCCATCCATTTATCAGGAACAGAACTTAGATGTTAAAATCATAGAACTGTATAGTTGGAAGGGATCCTGAGGGTCATCTAGTCCACCCTCCTGCAATGCAGGAATCTTGACTAAATCATAAATGACAGATGCCCACCCAACCTCTGCTCAAAAATCTCCAAGGAAGGAGAGCTCACCACCTCCCAAGGGAGTGCGTTCCACTGTCAAACCGCTCTTACTGTCAGAAAGTTTTTTCTGATGTCTAGTTTTGTTAAGCTAGCTACTGTTATTTTGATAGCTCAGTCAGTAGAGGCATGAGAGTCTTAATCTCAGGGTTGTGAGTTTGAGCCTCATGTTGGGCCAAAGATTCCTGCATTGCAGGAGTTTGGACTACATGATCCTCGTGGTTCCTTCAGCCTCTACAATTCTGTGATAAGTATGGTGATCCACTGTGACACATTGGTTCAACCGATTGACAGCTCACTGATCTGCATCTAGATATTGAAATATCTAGAAAACATCGTCCCAAATGCTATGGAGAGGCTATTACCAAGTACTTCCCCATCTTTTATAGAACCAAGAGACGTTCTCAACATGAGAAATAGTGCATTTTTTAAAAAAAAGTAGATTTCTGCTTCAAAGGATTTCATACACTTGCATCCCTTGCCCTTTTGACTCGGAACTGCTTTGCAATGTGTCCTACAAGGTTCTGCTTTGTGCACATTGTTGAAGAAAACGATTGCATAATGAAATACTTGGGAGATCTGAGACATTATTCACATTATACAGATAAAAAGCACTCTGTTTATGAATCTGGAAACACTGACCTGTGTTGAATGAATATGCAATTGGGATTTTGTCTTAAAGTTGGGACAAATGCTTTCACGTCTCTTGATTTCCCCAGCCAAAACAAAATCTGAAATGAAAAATTAGCATCTGAGACAGGTGGGTGGTTATGCTTTGTCTATCATGCTCAGCCAATGGAGAAACCTAGTGACCCAAATTTAAAACTCACTTTCTAAAAGGGGAGGGGGGAAGAGGAAGAATGGGATGTTTCTTGAGGACTTTCACTAATGGCTAGATTGCTTTGAAATGATGAGGAAAAGTTTGGGAACCCTTGATGGATGTTTTGCATTGCATGTGGGAGCCAGAGGAACATGGTGCTCCTGTCTGAACCCACCATACAGCCCTCAGCAAACATCTGCCACTGCATAATATATTGTCTCTGGGATCCAGATTGAGAATCATCATCTTACTCCCTGCACCACCAGCCAGCCTAAGTTATTATTTAATCTTGCCGTTTTGTATATATAAAAAAAGATTTTGTAAAGCCCTTTGAATGCTTAAATGGAAAAGCAGGATACCATTTTTATTTTTTTAAAAAATAAGATACAGTGGTACCTCTAGTTAAGAACTTAGTTCATTCCGGAGGTCCGTTCTTAACCTGAAACTGTTCTTAATCTGAAGCACCACTTTAGCTAATGGGGCCTCCCGCTGCTGCTGCTGCCGCCACATGATTTCTGTTCTCATCCTGAGGTAAAGTTCTTAACCCGAGGTACTATTTCTGGGTTAGTGGAGTCTGTAACCTGAAGCATCTGTAACCTGAAGCGTCTGTAACCTGAGGTACCACTGTACTTGAAATTGCCAAGGGACCCATTACTGCTACTTCCTAGAACTACCTTTACTGGACAGACACAGTGAGGGTTGGTTAATTCACAGCAGGTGCATCTATCTCATCCACATAGTGTACACCAGGGATCAACAGTGTGGCACCTATGGGCCCAAATGGGCCCACAGAGGCCTTCCCCGGTTCCCACAGGCTTTCATCTCCTTGCTAAAATTGAGGTTGAACGAAGTATTCTGTTGAAGCTGAAATAATTGTTTGCAGTGTGTTCTTGGTTGTAGTGCACGTCTGGTACCTGCTATAGCTCCTCTGGTTTGCAAATATTCCCAAAGGACCAAAGCATTTATGCCCATTCCTTACAATTTCAACTCTGTTTTCATCCCAGATGCTCAACTCTACAATCTGCTGGGGGATTTAGCAAACGTATCTAAAATGGGACAATGTGTTAGTGAGCTGTGTTTCACCAAGTGGCAGATCACCAGTGGGTGGTCTTAATTCTTAATGGCGGATAGGAAATCATGCTGGTGAAACCATTTCCATGCTGACATATCTGTAGGTACCTATAGTCCCTCATCGAATTCCTTAGACTGTTGACAAAGTAGTAGCATCTTATCCCTCTCTCTCCCACCTCTTGCTATTATAGCATCTTCTCTATTGATACTCCCCTATCACAGAAAGGCGGGAATTAGGGAGCAAGAAGATTTATTAGTTCACCCAGAAAAGAGAAGAGGAATCACTATTCTGCGCTTGCCAGGGTCTGTCAAAGCCAGCTTCAAGTTGTCCCTGCAAAAATATATACAAAAAATGGTTTCAGTCGATTCTCTTGGGAATAAATGCTGTGACTGAACACATCTCACTGTCAAGAGGCCTGTAGTGTTCAAATTTGTTCCCCCCATTTTCTCCCTAGTTACAATCCTGCCTCAAATATCCAAATAATTTTTCCCTCAACCTCGGTGGTGTCAACAGCCTTCAGATTGTCTATGTCAAGATGCTGTTCCTTCCTTAATCATTATTTGGCCAAGCTACACACATTTAGCTAGCTTAATCTTTCCTCATAAGTCACCGTCTCCTGCCTCTCCCTCCTGTTCTGGTTGCTCTTCTCTGCAATTCCCTCCAATTTGTCAACGGATGGTAGAAATTATGCTTCCCAGAGAAATAAATGTTTCTTAGCCATTGCAGTCTCTCACTATGCCAGCAGGTCGAATGGGAAAATACTGCTGCAGTCCTCCTGCCTGCTGAAAGCAAACTTCGAAAAGATCACGAGTGACTGACAAAAGCAACAACAACCCCACATATATTAATTCACCCAGCATTGTAATTAAAATGCTCAGGAGACCAAAAAAGAAAAAGAAAAGAAATAAGACAATTTGGGTGAGATATAAAGAGTTCATAATCACCTGAATTCTCTGTTAAATGAGTGTAGTTAAAAACCTCTGCAATTATATAGACACTGCAAACTCCTATTGGCTTTAGATACCCATTTAACTCTTGTGGTGCCCCCCAAATAATTCTGGGAATGGTAGTTTAGTAAGGTGCTGAGAATGTTACTTGGGACTTCCTAGTCCCCATCATGGAACTACGGTTTCCAGGAATCTATTATGTAGCAAATTTACCAGCAACCTGCTTATGCGATTTCTTGTGGAACAACAAGTATAAGGCCAAGTGACCCAAACTTAGTGCTTAGAATGACAGAATCCTAGATTTGTAGAATGGGGAGGAATCCAGAGGATCATCTGGTCCAACCCCCTTGTAATGCAGGAATCTCGACTAAAGCATCCATGACAGATCTCTGCTCAGAAACCTCCAAGGAAGGAGAGCTCACCACCTACTGAGGTAGTCCACTGTTGAGCAGCTCTTACCACCAGAAAGTTCTTCCTAATGTTTAGTCAGAATCTCCTTTTTTGTAATTTGAATCAGTTAGTTTGGGTCCTACCCTATGGAGGTTTGCTTCATCTTCCATATGACAGCCCTTCAGATATCTGAAGATGGCTTCATTCATCTATAGTGAGCAGAAGTTGCCAGTGATGATGGGTGGGTGAAAGCTCCCCAGATGTGTGCATGGTTGAGATGGACATGTCGGAACACAGACCCCGGAATGAGACAGACCTCTCTGGGCATCTTCCTGATGAAGCGCAGCCCGGGACGTCCATAAATCTTCAGTCCCGGCATGCACCAGCGACACATATCAGAAAACTATGTGCATGCTCACTCAGCAGAGTATTGGTGCTGAGTGAGTGTTGGTGCCCTAAACGGCCTTGGTCCAGTATACCTGAAGGAGCGTCTCCACCTCCATCATTCTGCCCGGACACTGAGGTCCAGCGCCGAGGGCCTTCTGGCTGTTCCCTCACTGCGAGAAGCCAAGTTACAGGGAACCAGGCAGAGGGCCTTCTCGGTAGTGGCACCCGCCCTGTGGAACGCCCTCCCACTAGATGTCAAAGAGAAAAATCACTACCAAACTTTTAGAAGATATCTGAAGGCAGCCCTGTTTAGGGAAGCTTTTAATGTTTAATAGGTTATTGTATTTTAGTGTTTTGTTGGAAGCCGCCCAGAGTGGCTGGGGAAACCCAGCCAGATGGGTGGGGTATAAATAATAAATTATTATTATTAGTAGTAGTATAGCAGAAACCATCATGGAGTGTGAGTGTGTGCTTTCTAAGTATTTATTAAGCAATATATACAGGACAAAGCAATCATGGCGACCTCTCAGTTCTTCTCCAAGAGACAGAGATAAAAGGGGGGGGGGGACACAGTACAAAAGTACAGTAGAGTGGAAGAAATAAGACTGGCTTCTGTTCTCACACTTTCCAAGCCTAGAAAGTAAACACAGACATGTGATGTAACAATCACACATCCAGCAACGGAGGAGTGAAATGCTAACACCCCCTCACATTTTAAGGGGGGCACTGAGACTGCTTCCTCTGGGGGTCCCCCAACACCTGGAGCCAGTGATGTGTTTTTCCTTTTACTGGGACGTAGTTGGTAAGCCACTGCTAGCCAGAATCCAAGAACCACAAACTCAGTGGTTAAAGAATGACGAATTCAAATCCCAGTTGGACAGCTCCATTTGCCTAGATGAGCTTGAACCACTGTTTGTTGTTCTGGAAGAGCTGACTGCCGCATGCCATACAATAAATTGCTTGGGAAACTCAGATAGTGGGGAGCAATGACCACCTCAAGTTTGGGCCAACGTGCGATAATTTCTTAAGAGCACTGGAGGAACAGCTTCTCTCCTGTGATAAACAACTGCAGTGATATTCTTTCTTGGAAAACAGATGGCACAACAAACTAGTCCATCATTGATTTAGTAATATGTCAAGCAATTCCAAGACCTTGACTCAGGCTCTGATGTTCTGCTGCATTTCCTCCATGTCTGATCGGCATTCAGCTACATTAGTCTCTCTCCTCAGATCGTCCTGTCGTAGCGTGAAACATAAATGTATTTTCTATGTTACACTTGTCCAACGCTGCCTATTATTTGATAGCTCCCATACAAAAGGGGCGAATGCTTCAAAAGTTTGTTCCAGCCACCGATTTTTAAGTGAAGAGGTTTTTTGTTTTCTGCCAAGAAATTGATTTATGTTGTCCAATGCAGCATGAGCGAAGGGGGGGGGGGAGCATCACAGATGCACAGAAAGAAAAATGCAACCCTATCTTATTATTTTGATTAACTAAGCCTTAAAAAGAGAGCCTGGAGGGAGGCGTTGTCAAAAAGGTAGGTAGGAATGGAATGTGAGGAGGGATGAATCTCTCAGTTTCCCTTTCTCTCAACAAGGGTTCGAATCTCCACTCCATGAACCTCACTGGGTGACCTTGGGCCAGACACTGCCTTTCAGCCTAACCTACCTCACAAGGTTGTTGTGAGGTAAAAAAATGAGGAGAGAACCACATTCATCACCTGGAGCTCATGGGGAAGGGAGGAAAGGTGGCATATAAAATGTAACAAACAAACAAGCATTTATTTATTTAAAAATCGCACTTTGTTTTTTGGAGAAAGTTTGTACAAAAAATTGTATGCATTTTTTTGGGGGGGGATGCAATTGTGCCAAATGCAACAAATTTTCCCCGATATCATGCATCCTTATGCTTCATTAGGTGGAGGGAACCTTTATCCAGTAAAATTTAGAACTTTTTATTTATTTATTTGGCAATAATTCTTTCCACTCACCAAAAATAGTCGCAGAGTAATTTGCACAAGATAAGACCATGTGTACACACTAAACTTTTAATTCATGCCTCCCCCCACTCCCTCAGAGGTACTCAAGGATAAATAGCATCGACACCTCTCTCTCTTTTTGGTTAAAAAGTGTGACACTTACTGTAACATCTTCATGGTGAGTACCAGCACCTATTTTTCTAGAAAAAACATACACCCAACTGCTTTTAATGCATATTCAGAACACATTTCCCCCCTCAAAGAATTCCGGGCACTGTAGTTCACCCCTCACAGAGTTATATATCCCAGCAATCCTCAACAAATAACAGTGTCCGGAATTCTTTGAGGGGGGAAATGTGCAGCAAATGTACTTTAAAGGTATAGTGTGGACACAGCAGCTTAATGGTTAACTGTGCACCGTATATTTAAAGCAAGCAGCTCCCTGCAAAGAATCCTGGGAACTGTAGTTTGCAAATGGCGCTGAGAATAGTAATTCTGTAAGGAGTAAACTTCAGTTCCCAGGATTCTTTGCAAGGAGCCATGTGCTTTAAATGCGCTTTAAAGGTATGGTGTGGATGTGACCAATATAAAACAGAATAAGGAAGAAACAATTCCTATAAAATGTATGGTTAACCTAATTGGCAGCATCCTAATTTTAAAATGTCTTAACAAAAAAATGACATAACCTGCCAGCCTCTAAAAGGTTGGCAAAAGAGATGAGATTTTATTGGCCATCTAAATAAACGTAAAAGTTTGTGCAAAATGAATATAAAGTTTGAGCAACTATAGATTTATTTGTTTGTCAGTTAATTTTAATTGTAACTTTATTATTATTATTATTATTATTATTATTATTATTATTATTATTATTATTATGCCACCCTATACCTGGTAGTCTCAGGGCGGTTCAGTTTACACAGATATGAGAATTCCTTTGTGATAGCCTGATACAAATAAAGGAATCTGAATCTGGATTGCTTTGTTTTGTTTCAAAAGGCAGAAACTGTTTAAAATATACATTTGCACATTTTTATATGAGGAACACATCAGCCTAACTTGCATTTCTCATAATTTGCACAAGTTTGATCTCATAGCAACTATTTACACCAGATATTACCAACTCCCAGAAGTAATCTGTATTAAGGAAACAGAGAGGTAGGTTTTTCTGCTACAGAGGCTTGAATAGCACCACATTAATGTTGTTTAGAATTTTGGCTGGAGGCGGTAAAGAAAAGCATCAACTTTTTAATGAAAACTCAAAGTGTCCATGGCAGTGTGAAAATTTTAGCATTGCTGTATCTCCCCATATTGCTTTTTAACAGCTCGAAGGGAGAGAATAAATGAGTGGGGGGGGAGAGAACCCCTTTTCATTTTAAATGATTCTCAGTTAATTTACAAAGAAATTAGAAGCAAGGAAAGTTTTAAAAAGAAATAGGCTAGTTTCAGCTGCCCAAGTCATACAAAACCAGGCTGCCACAAAGCAGTCACCTATTTTTGAGGCATGAACCAAACCATTTGTCTGAGTGTTTACTTCTGGATTTACAAAGAACATGCTGAAGAAGGCACGACATTGCATACTGTCGGTGTTTTGTTTTTTTAAAAATAATATTTATTACTTTTAATGAATACAGAAAAGGAAAAGAAAAAGAAAAAAGACAAAAGAAAAAGAACAAAGAAAAAAAACAATACAATACAATATATAAACAATACAAAACACAACCTAAACACATTAAACTAAACTAAACAAAACCCTAACCCACCTTAACCCTAAACAAAACAAAACAATAACCATTTTAAAAAAACCACATACATTACACCTTTTCCATACTCTATCTTTCATTCCCTTGTTTCCTCGACTTCCTCTCGCCTCCCTTTTTGTATTCCACTTCTATTAATTGTATCAGCAAATCCTTTCCATCTTTCTCTATTTTCTGTCATATTATAAATATCTTAACATATTTTTTATCATTAAAACTAAAATACTTATATATGCTTAACTCCTTATAACATTTCTACTAAGGCCATAAAATTTCTTTCCACCATTTTTCTATCATTCATTAATTTTACAGTATTTCTATATATAAACTTTAAATTCTCTAATCTTCTTCCACCATCTCCTCTCCCTGGTTTCGGATTCTGCCAGTCCTTTCCGTCAATTCCATATAGTCCATCAACCTGGAGATCTTATGTCCGAGGCTCTTAACTCTTTTCCAGGTCCCTTCTGCAGGTCTTCTTCATATTCTTTAATGCCAAAGAGCAGTTCTCGGGAAGACTCCAACCTAACAATGCTTTTATTCCTTCCAGGCAGGTCAGCCAAATTTCCATAGCTGAAGCTGAGGTCTATAAGATGTTTCATGACATGTTTCAAAATTCCTCCAAATCCAAAGGCCCCCAGAACTCCAATCTCCTCCAGACCCAAGTCCATGTCCCAAAAGTCAGTTAATCCCTGCATAGAGGGATCTTTCCAACTTTCCTTCTTCCGTCCAAGCCGGGATCCAATCCTCAAAATCTAGCTTTTTCTAGATTCAATCGTAGAAGGCCTCAACTTGTAATCCTCAATTTGCTTCTGTAAAACTGAGGATCCCGCTTGTATTACTTTAGGCTCAACAACCACAGCTATCTCTTTCTCCTCCACAGTTTGTCCTGCCAAAGTAGATTCTTGTACCAAGTCCTGAGTTATTTCTGTGTTGGTGCTCACTTTTTGGCTCCAATTATTCACTTTTTGATCCAAGTTGTCAATTTTAAAAGACATGTCATCCGTCTTCTTATGAAGCTGTTCCAGCGAGTAGCTTATCTTGCATAATACCGTCACAATGGCTTCTCCTGTCAACATTTTGAGTGGTCCAAGGTCAATCTCTGGTTCTCACAATTACTTATCTTGCAGCTGGTGATTCCCCAGTTGTACTCCTGTGACAGTTTCAAAGACTCCCTCTAGAGGGAAACAGTCTCCACTTGTATCAATCCTTTCAGACACAAAGCCATAAAAATAGTTTCAATTTCCAGTTACTTTTCTTCCTTTTTAAACGCAGTAGAGGACAATGGAAACAGTATCTTTCTCTTATTTAGCTAGCTGTCAAAGATGTTTTGTTCACAGTCAATGAATTCTCCCAAAACTTCATTCTTTCTGGCAGCCCTTCTCCAGGTTCGGAGCAGTGGTAATTTGGTTTTTCACTCTCTCCTGCAGGCTCGCTAAGTCCAAAATTTCCCCCCTCTTCTCCTGCTTCCAAGGGGGGGTTTGTAGTTTTAACCGATGAAAATTTAATCCTTTACCAAAAGCTTTCAAAGACTTTAGCTTATAACATCTTTGCCTCAATCTATTTACAAAAGGGGAAGGCGGACTTCCTGTTTAAGACCTTCTCCGTTTCGGTGCCGAATTAAGGTATTTAAAGATCCAATTTTCCGTTCTACTCACGGGTAGTTGTTTAAAATCCAATTATCCACAGGAAAAAGTCAGCGCTCTCCGGCAACAGCAATGCAGCTTCACTCCGTGAAAGAAGCAGTCAATTCGAAGCACCGTGCCACTCACCCCACGTCGCTCCAGATGCATACTGTCGGTGTTGTGTGTTGCCAAGGTGACTCCTCTGATGTCGCTCAAAGTCATACGATGTCTGTGCTATATATACACAAGGTGCCACATATCATACATTTAAAGCGCTGTGATACCATTCTAAACATTCACGGATTCCCCCCAAAGAATTCTGGGAGCTGTAGTGCCGAGAGCCATTAGGAGTTCCACTCACAGATCTACAATTTCCAGAGTGAAAGGGGATTTAATAATAATAATAATAATAATAATAATAATAATAATAATAATAATAATAATTTTAGGAACTGCAGCTCTCCAAAGGGAATAGGGTTCTCCTAATGACTCTCAACATCTTTAAAAGACTACAGCTCCCAGAATTCTTTGGGGGAAGCCATGACTGTTTAGAGTAGCATCATAGTGCTTTAAATGTATGGGGAGTGTGGCCCACACAGCAGCCAGCTCAGAAGGTTGAAGCATGAATTTGGAAATGAAATGGGGCCAACCCCAAAAAATTTCCACATATTTATGAGGCGATTCCTAGGCAGACGTTTATGGATTTGTAATTCAAAGGAATCAGGGGAGGGGGTACTTGTGAATGGAGCCAAGAGCATGGCTTGTGTGTGTACTTCATCAGATTTTTAAGATGCCAGTCACCATGGTGATGTAGCTGTGAGGGAGCAGGTTTTCATCTACGTTTGGATACAACTGGACGCCATTTTGAATCAAGATGGCGGCCTGAACCTTTCAAAAGTGCCCTGATTTTAACCACTGGCTTCAAAGCGGCACTGATTTTTAGGTCTCTTAGAATTCCCAAGCAATGCCACGTACAAGGTTGCTAGATGTTTATATAAAGGATTCCTGGTCCCCAGTTGTCTTGAGTTCCTTGTATGTTCTCTTAATCAAACTAGCTTTTCTTTTTTCCTCAACAGTCTGCTACTGGGGAAAGAAGAAAAGTATATTGAACTGTTATTCTTTTTCTGTGACTTCAGCTATATCATACTGACCTCCCATATCCGTTTTTCTTTCTGTTGCTGTCGGATATTTTCATGGACTCTTGTAGGAAAAGTTAAAAAGTCCAGAGTTGCATTTGAGAAGAACTTTACCTCAGTGTCTGTGACTTTTCACACATTGTGGCTATCGAAAGGTTTTAAAACCTCCCACACGAGGAGAATGGACTGTTTAATGAACTCGAATTGCTGTCATCCCTCAGAGAATGAAACCTGAGCTAAAGTTCCAAGGACAAAGACCCTGAGCTATGAGCCAAAATATTACAGTGGTATAATGGAGAATTTAATAAGAGAAATAATTCCTTTTAACAACAACAGGAAAAGGAGAGAGACTTTTGTGCCGTTTCGGGATCCTAAGAATGAACGTTCATTGAAGCACACCTAATGTCTGTGCTTAAATCATGAGTTTACGACACCATTTCAAGGAGATAAGGAACCATGTGTGCCAAGGATTGCGGATCTAATAAAGGACATTGCTAGCTGCAGTTGTTTTAAAGAGGCATGGTGATAATCCTTAAAAAAAAGGTACTTCTTGACTTTTACCTGCGTGGGAGTTGTACGGATACCATTTCTAATAGCTCTCAACACAACCTGAAGCTGGAAACATTTCATAATGTGTAGGAATTCTAGTGTGTTTGTGTATGGGCTGATTCAATTGTGAGGATTATTGTGTTGGTTTTCCTAGAAATAATGCTAATGATTCTGTCCCAGTTTTTAATGGCCCTTCTATATGCATTAGTTGTTGTGTTATGGAAATGTGGCTTTTCGATCACTAAATTGTTGCACTAAATTTCATTTAAACCAGTGGGTAGGATGTAACACAACAACAGATGTCGTTGGGCATAGAATCATAGAACTGTAGAGTCAACTAGTCCAATGCAGGAATCATGTTACCACCACCCCATTCTTTTGATTTTCAGTCAACCCCATGATCCAATTGAAAGTCTCAGTTGATAATTCTGCTGAGTTATTAGTGTGGTTGACTGAGATGGTGGCTCTCTTTCCAGTTGGAGATGAAGTTCAACACTGACCTTGCAGATGGCTGAAATATGAGTTCTACATATGGAAGGGATTGGCCTGTTCTGAATAAGGTGAACCAGGAGGTCCAGCTTTCTTTTAATTAGGGCTTACATTTCATCTCGGCCTAGCTGGTAATGAATATGAAACGGCATATGGCTCACTTTGCAAAGGTGATTTCAAACAGCTTTCAAATGTAATTGATGTAAGGAAACTCCATCGCTGGGATCATACCCAGGTATTTCTGACAGCTCTATCCATCATGAAGAGGTTGGAAGGTAGGAAACAGCATTAAGGAAGAATGAGAACCTCGAAATAAAACAATCATCTCTTCACAACTTTGTTAGAGGAAATTGGGCAAAAGCCAAGATTGGAAATTGGAGAGATGGAAATTAATGGGAGGAAACGTTACAGGCTGTAAATCAAATGCATTTACAAACCATCGAGCTTGTCAAGGAAGAGGAATGAATTGTGATTGACAAGGGAAAGGTATTAATTTGGCAAGATCGAGATTTCGGAAGAGGAGAAAAGAAAATTTTGGAGATATGGAAGGGGAATGGTTTACTGAAAGCAAGATGTAGAAAATGAAACCTGTGAAGATTAATGTGTGTGAGAGAGATTTCACCCACTGCCTACCAACCTGCCCTCCATGCATTCGTAGTCCCATTTGCAGCCAGAATTATTTGTTGTTTTTTAAGCATCAGCTGTGGACCTTGTCAAGGTGTGGGGGCCCCTGATAGCCACCCAAGAATGCTGGGTGGTGGCACTAGCAGTAGAGGTGGGAGAGAGTGGTGACAAAGAGCAATGCAAAGAGCAAAGGACAGATGTAATCAAGGACAATCTCATAAGAGCTGTGGCTCAGTGGTATAGCATCTGCTTTGCATGTGAACGCGGTCCCAAGTTCAATTCTTGGCATCTCTGGGTAGGCCTGAGAATGTCCCCTGCCTGAAACCCTGGATAGCTGATGCCTGTCAGCATAACCAACACTGAACTAGATGGACCCCATGGTGTGCGTAAGTAACGTAAGGCAGCTTCCTATATTCCCTAGGGTTTCAATACATCTGGAATTTCCCGGGCATACCTGGGATTTGGTTGTTGGAAACACCGTATGTAAACCCATGTTGGAAATGTAGATTTTGGCAAATTTCATTAAAAAAGAGCTCAAAAACTTTTTTTTTTTGGCAAAAAGCCCAAAAAAGCTCAACAGCTTTTGTGTCTGGATTTTCACTTTTTGAAATATGACAATCCTACCCAACATGTACTTTGGAGTCATACTGTTTATTCTAACATTCTCCTTGAAGCTCTGAAAATGTCCTGAAATTACATTAGTAATGCTGTCCAACAACATCATTCTACTTAAACCTGGCTTTTCACAAACCTGGATTCCCAGATGAGGTTGGACCTCAACTCCCATCATCCCTAGCTACCAGGATACTGCTGGTCAGGGATGATGGGAGTTGTAGTCCAACCCCATCTGGGGACTCCAAGTTTGAGAAAGGTTGGCTTAATCTGTAACTAGTTTTAATAGCAATAGACAACTGTGTAGCAGTACTCCATTGTTAGAATCAAACAGTTATTGTTATATTTCACAAACAACTATTTCAATTATTCGCAGCAGGGCTTGATATGCTGCTGGAGCATCAAAGTCATGTGAAATTTCAATGGGACACCTAAACCTAACACCTTTGGCTATCAATAAAGCTTGACAAGGCCACTGTAAGTTTTGACCTGAAGGCCAAAGAAATGCACACAAGAGTTCTGCAGAGGATTGAACTGAAAGTTTAATCAAAGGATATATCTATAGTTTAATATTTTTTTGGAAGCCGCCCAGAGTGGCTGGGGAAGCCCAGCCAGATGGGTGGGGTATAAATATATTATTATTATTATTATTATTATTATTATTATTATTATTATTATTACTCTATCTCTATCTCTATCTCTATCTCTATCTCTATCTCTATCTCTATCTATCTCTATCTCTATCTCTATCTCTATCTCTATCATCTCTATCTCTATCTATCTCTATATCTGTGTTAGTGGAATCATAAGAAATACAACTGAGCACATATTGTGCGTTTACACAAAGCTGACCACATTAATGCCTCGTGCAAACAAGCAGGAATGAGAAACAAACCATAAAGCCCAGGTGTTGCAGGGACATTGTATGATAACAAGGTCTAATCCTTTAAAAAATGCAGTTCATTTTTCTTTACCATAAATTCCCCAAGAATTCTTTAAATATTTTAAGCCCCTATTTTATTGCTTCATTTTCTTCCACTAGGTGAAAACATAAGAATGAAATTTCTCTTGGAAAGGGCTGTGTTGCTGGAATTCTCCCTTCCTTTTGAAAAAAAAAAAAGAGCATGTATCAGTAGGCTTCTTCAAACATTCCGCTGAAGGTCCAGGCTGACTCTGCAAATGTACCAGCGCTTGTGTGAAAGAGTGTAAGTTTTTACAAATAGACATTATGCAAATTGAAAGTTGCGTGTGAATAACTGTGTGAGTGTGCAGGTCAACTATTAGTGTGCACAGATTGTATACTTGTTGTATGTAATATGTGAACACCCTTTGTATCTATTTATCTTGGCCAACATGAACTCACGACACACTTCCTTCTTCTTGAACATAGTGGTTCTGTTTTATTTTATCAACACAAATATGTAAGCGTTTTTCAGTAATATTACAAAATTCAGGAGAAATTCAGATTAAAATGCTAATGAATTTTCAAGAGTTTTTTTTATATACAGTGGTACCTCTGGTTAAGAACTGAATTTGTTCTGGAGGTCTGTTCTTAACCTGAAACTGTTCTTAACCTGAAGCACCACTTTAGCTAATGGGGCCTCCCGCTGCCGCTGTGCTGCCGCCGCCACCCGATTTCTGTTCTCATCCTGAAGCAAAGTTCTTAACCCGAGGTAAAATTTCTGGGTTAGCAGAGTCTGTAACCTGAAGTGTATGTAACCCGAGGTACCACTGTATATAAAAAAATGCAAGCTGGTGTGGAAATGTGAAGATAAGTTTGGAAAAATGAGGAGCTGAGAGAAACCAAAATTGGCAGATTTGCTCATCCCTGACTGGGAGACATTCTTTGTCCAAACTTTTTTCAAAGAGGGCTAGATTTGATGAAGTTGTTGACATTTTTTTTTAGGATTGAAGTTGTTGACCTTTTTAAGATTCAGGTTATTGAGTTTACCCCAGGAAATACTGCCACAAGGGCTGGATTAAACCGACTGGCAGGCCGGATTAGGCCCCCAAAACGGACTTTGGACATGCCTGCTCTTTGGGAGAGATACCCATGCAGTGGAAATTGCTCCTAGCACCAATCACCCCATGGAAGCAGAGAAAGGTTCAGATAGTTTACTGTTAGATAAGGCTCAGTAAAACGGTTCATGAAGGAGATTAACCCCTTGCTATGTCCAGTTACTCCGACAGACACCAACCTGTGATGCAGCAGCTTTACCTGGCATGTCTGTCAAAGCTGGGAGCCCAAGAAACACAATTGCAGTTGCTGTGGCAACCGAGATGTCGAGTGGCTTTGTTGACAGCTGAGAGCGCTGGTGCTCCTGTTTCCTAGGTGCAATGGGATATGAGACCTGAAGGAGTGGATTTTGAAAGACTAGCAGGCTTACCCTGAAGACTTCCCTATCTGTTTATGATAAACATATGAGGGAGGGACAATGGGGATGAGCATACTAGCTCCATTCCCATTCCAAGATTTGCTTGGGGAGGCTCTGTGCATGGTTGGGAACCCTGGAAAATCAGGAGTTTGGTCTTTTCTGTTCTGCCAACCCATTCTCTCTCTCCTTCTCTCTCTCCCCACTTCTCTCTCTCTCCACCCCACTTTTCTGTCACCCCTTTCCCCTCTCTTTCGTTCACACACCCTTTTCTCTCTCCCATCAGTAGACTGATGGAGGAGGGACACATTACTCTTGCCAGAGGTCCAAACTTGCGGGCTGCAGGTTGTCCACCTCTGACACAGGTCCAGGGTCACAGGCTTTTGGGTCGGCTACGAGAAAGGTACTGATTTCTCATGGGTTTCTGTGAAGCTGCACCTGGAAATGTCGCCACCCCCCTTTAGAAAGGAGGGCTGACTGTGTCTCTGTTTGGAAGAGCAACCTTGAGTTGCCCACTTTGCTATCGCTCATCATGTAAACAAGCCTGTAGTCTGGAGTGCGCCGCAGGTAGCTCGTCATCTCAGCACCGCAAGGAAGCATTTGAATAAATATAGTTAGATTCTGCTTGGGTTTTTGCAGGTGTGACTCACAGGGGAAGCTGTTAGTTTGAAGAAAATCAGACTCTACAGCTACAAATTAAATATTAATTTTATCTAAGCTCTGGGGCATTGTTTTACTGAGTGACTGGCAACAATTTTTTGGTCATTAGCATTTGCAGTAGGAATTTCGGCAGTAGCATTGTTGGAAAACACACACAAAAGTGCAGGTATTTTGCTTCCACTGCTGATGGAAAGTCTGCGCCTTTTTGAGATTTCCCTTTTTGAGGTTTCAAGAACAGGGGATAGATGAAGTCTGTCTGAGCTGCCTGGGTTCCTGCTGCAGTCCAAGTTATCAAAACCCACCCCGTTTTGGCCCTGTCTGACACTGAGCTGGCTGCCTCTGAGATGGCTGCCTCCTATATTCTGGAGCCATGTTTATCATTCCCCAGATGACTGAGAAAGCAATCTAACAATAGGATATCATGTTTATTATGGGGCTCTTCTGTCTGCCAATTTTAGTTTTTGAAGAATTATTGTCGACTGCAGAATGTCAGGGAGAGGGAGAAGGGATAGTTTCTCTCTTATGACAGCATGGCAACATGTTTTCAAGAATTGAGATGTGGTGTGATCGGAGTATTTTTATTTGATTTTATTTTAAAAAACAATGCCTGGAACTAGAACTGTTGTAAAGGTCAGGATCACTGTCTGCAGCATTGTAGATCTGTTAATATCTGTAATAAGCGAGCAGGCTACTAACCCAGGCTACCTGCTAGTTTCATAGCCACATCTCTATCCATTGTACATTCTGTTTTATCACCAGGGAGGATTTAATCTGTAAAAAATAGAACTCCTTGTGTCTTAACCTGTGGAACTGCATGTAGAGAAAGGGGATAGAGCGATTTTTTGAAAAAAAAAATACTTCCTTTATACGAGAGCTCAAGGTGACACAGTGAAGAGGATTGATTGGCAGTAAATGCAAGGTGAGTGGAAGAGAGTACTTAGCACAATAATAGAATCATAGAATTGTAGAGTTGCAAGGGACCCCAAGGGTCAACTAGTCCAACACCCTGCAATGCAGGAATCAAAACTAAAGAATCTCTGACAGGTGGCCATCCAATCTCTGCTTTAAAAACCTCCAAGGAAGGAGGTAGTCAGTTCCACTCTCATACAGCTCTTACAGTGGTACCTTGGTTCTCAAACGTAATCCGCTCTGGAAGTCTGTTCCAAAACCAAAGCATTCCAAAACCAAGGCACGCTTTCCCATAGAAAGTAATGCAAAATGGATTAATCCGTTCCAGACTTTTAAAAACAACCCCTAAAACAGCAGTTTAACACGAATTTTACTATCTAACGAAACCATTGATCCATAAAATGAAAGCAATAATCAATGTACTGTACTATAAAATAAATAAAACAGTATTGTAGATGATAAAAATTAAAATTATTTTTTTCCCTTACCTACACTGATGATAGTCATTGTTTGGATGGGAGGCTTTTATTCATTTCCTCAGTCACACAATCAATCAATCAATCAGTAGCTGAACTGGGATCCATACAGCCACAAAAACAAATTAACTGAAAATGCCTCAAAACAAAAAATGCAAAATAAATAGCAAAAACAAAAGCACCAAATATAAGCTCCAAATATCACCTCAGAACACTGCAATCGGCAACGGAAAGCTTGAATTACAATGGGGGGACGCAAATTAGCAGCGCAACAGGAAACACAAGGGGACTCAAAACAGAGCACGTTTGGCTTCCGAAGAAAAGTTTGAAAACTGGAACACCTACTTCCGGTTTTGCAGCGTTCGGGTTCCAAGTTGTTTGTGAACTAAGCTGTTCGAAAACCAAGGTACCACTGTACTGTCAGAAAGTTCTTCCTAATGCTTAGCTGGAATCTCCTTTCTTGAGTTTGGATCCATTGTTTTGAGCCTTACCCTCTAGAGCAGCAGAAAACAAGTTTGCTCCATCTTCCATGGGACAGCCCTTTAGATATTTGAAGACAGCTATTGTATCACCTCCCAACCTCTTCTCTATGCTAATCTCCCTCAAGTGTTTCTCACAAGGCTTGGTTTCCAGGCCTTTGTCATCTTGGTCACCCTCCTCTGCACACGTTCCAGCTTGTCAGTATCCTTCAATGCATTTAAAACTCACAGAATTCAGTAGAACAAAGCTGGGGAGATAGAGCCATTATCTTAGATGGCTTTTTTAAAAAAATAAATATTAAAAAGGATGATGGTTGACAACAGAAGCCTTCTCCAATGTAGTGTGGTACAGATCTTTTGGACTACAACTCCCATCAGCCCCAGTGAGCCTATTCAATTGTCAGGTGTATTGGGAGTTGTAGTCCACCATTATCTGCAGTGCATCAGAGTGGGGAAGACTCAGCTAGTGTTTAGATGAACCGAGTGCAGCCTCCACACACAACTTAGCCAGGGAAGTTGTTTAATGGAAAGAGGAAAGAAACCCTCAAAGGATGAATGGTTGAGGAAAGCCTTGGAATGGCAAGAGATGGCAAAATTGATGGCACTGATAAAAGATCCAAATTTAGAATATTTCAAACCATTTCTAATCTTATATAAAAAGTTGTTTCCCATATGCGAAGATCACAGCAGGGTTTGAAGTGTAAGAAAATAGCAGAATGTATTAAGAAACGTGTCAGAGAGGATGAAATTAGAAATTAGACGGACCCTTAAAACGCCATTGTATGTCATTTGAGTTATAAACATTGATGCAGGGGTGAGCGGAAAGTCCCTAGTTTTGTAGAACTGGAATATAATTGTTGAGTAGCAAATGTAACTTTCTATATGGAAAGAAGAGTAAAATATTATTACACACCAGCCACCACTTTTAATTGCTGTATGAGACTTGGGGGGGGGGGGAGGAAAAAGGAAAACCGGCACGTTCCGGGATCAAGTCAGAAACTGGGATGGCTTCTGTAATTCCGGGGCTGACCCTGGGAAATAGGGACACTTGGAGGGGAAGGTAGAATGTTCTTTGTTTGTTCTCTCCTGTTCAATTTCTTGTACTCCCCGCCCCCCAATCGATACTGAATCTGAATATTAGGGTAAGGTGCTTTTCCTATGATGGTACTTGGCAAGCGCTAATTATGCAGCTCGCAAGCATGGAAGGCTAAGCCAGGACTGGCGCAGGTGAGCTAAAGGGCTGTCATCCCCCCAACAATTAAATATGGTTCACTAAACTAAAAGCATCTTTGTTCAGCCCTTCTGGCTGGTCCAGCATTCCACTTGTGTAAACAAATACCTTGCATTTATCCACAGTGCTTAGGATATATATATATATATATATATATATATATATATATATATATATGGATGCAGAGTGCATCTGTGGACTTTTTTCCTGGAGCACCACTTGCTTTTCGTTGTTGCTCTATTATTAATAACATGCGAAGCAATTAACTTTTCAGTGTTTATGTGTTTTGCTGTTTTTATCTGACAGACAAGGCTGTGTGAGGTGGGTCAGGTTGAGAGGGTTGCATAAGGATTGCGGCTGGAAGGATGGCTTAGTCTTGTCAAAATTATTTCTCGCTTCCTTTAAAGGTGATTACGCAGATTTCTCCTGAGCGAGATCTTTCAAATTCACCTTGAATTCCACAAGAGGCCGCAGTTCCCATTAAAATCTTTTGCACCATCCAGGAAGAGACTTCAGGGCAAACAGAGCATGGGGTCAGGCTGTTAGGAGAACAAACTCTTCAGCTGGAGTTTGGTTTCAAAGAAACTTACTACTGAATTTATTTGATTTATATATGGCCCTTTATCAAAAGATCCCAGGGTGGTGTACAATATTCAGAACACGTTTTATGGAGCATAATAACAGACAGTATCATAATAAAATAATCATAGTACAGTGGTACCTCGGGTTACAGACGCTTCAGGTTACAGACGTTTCAGGTTACAGACTCCGCTAACCCAGAAATAGTAACTCGGGTTAAGAACTTTGCTTCAGGATGAGAACAGAAATCACGCAGCGGCAGCAGGAGGCCCCATTAGCTAAAGTGGTACCCCAGGTTAAGAACAGTTTCAGGTTAAGAACAGACCTCCAGAACGAATTAAGTTCTTAACCAGAGACACCACTGTAACAGTGACCCACCCACTGCCGGGCAACAGCTTTAACAGGCCTCTCTGGGGAGAGCATTCCACAAGCTGGGAGCCACCACAGAAAAGGCCGTTTCATGTGTTGCCACCCTCTGGTCCTCTTGTGGAGGGGACACATGAAGAGGGGCCTCAGATGATGATCAGGCAGTTCATATGAGGAGAGGGAGTCCTTGAGGTATTGCGGTCCTGAGCCATTTAAGGATTTATAAGCCAAAACCAGGACTTTCAATCGAGTGGTCTGGCCAGTGGTCAGGGATGATGAGAGCCGTCGTCCAAAACATCTGGAGGGCACCAGGTTGGGGAAGCCTGCTGAAACGGAGAAAACAAAACTCAGGGAAATAAGTACTACAGACGCTTGCAATCACCCCAGCACCAAATGCAGCGTCTTCATAGACAGCTGCCTTAATTATGGAACACAAGTCAATAAACTGTTCAGCAAGGATGTGTTGAACTACCATAAAATGATTCAGAGAGCTGGCAGGCAAGGTTGCCCCAGCTCTGGGTTTTTATTAACAGTGTGGGTGTTTGCCGTCTCACCCTTCCCCTTCCAGGTCAGTAAATCCTGATAAAGGGCCATTTACACATTCTACGATCTATATTATCCAAAGCTATAAAAGTTTACAAATGAATGGGACACACTTTGACTGCTCAGCTTTCCTGTTGCCTGCTGCTACATTTATCATATTTATTTCCCATCTCTCAGGTAGCCAACGAGGTGTTGTGTGCGGCTGCATGAGTGGAATTCAAAATATTCAGATTAACCCTTGTGCTGGAGAGGCCCTCGCTGCAGCCAGGCTGCTGTCTCCACAACAAGCACAGGAAGAAAGCAGCAGGTTGCCTTAGGCCATTTGGTCCATCTAGCTCCATATGGCCCACACTGACTGGCAGCGACTCTCCAGGGTATCGGGCAGGAACTATTTTTCATCCCTGGGGATTGAGCCTTCTGTGTTCACCTTCTCCACTGAACTGCACCCCTTCCCTACATCGCTGCAGGAAAATATATAAAAAAATAAAATAATTCTCCAGTAGCACCTTAGAGACCAACTAAGTTTGTCCTTGGTGTAAGATTTTGTGTGCAGGCACACTTCTTCAGATACCAGGTGCTGTAGGAAAGTTATGCATTTCTTAATTTGCTGTAGGTTTGAGCTGGGGAATTATAGCCATAATGGGCACCACAGTGTGTTTTCTTGAGTCTCTGAGAACATGGGTCTGCTCATGGGCATCTGTTTTGGGTGGAGTGGGAAGATGCAAGGGTCTAAGCTGCCCTTCCCCCCGGATGAACCATAACCTCCAGATTTTTGGCTTTCTTTCTTTCTTTCTTTCTTTCTTTCTTTCTTTCTTTCTTTCTTTCTTTCTTTCTTTTTAAAAAAGTATATTTTTAGAATCCGTAGAACCTGAAAGTTGACACAAACTGCATCTCTTCTCTTCTCTTCTCTCTTTTTTTTTGTGAGAAATTAGCCTGCTCCTACTTTTCGGTGTTTTACTTTGCCCCGTCAAAACGAAAGCCCCACACTCCACCGTGAAAGATTCATGTGGATGCCCTTCAGGTTTATATTTGTTTATGTATGTGTGTTTGTTTACTAATTAAGCTTCTATCCTGGACTTCTTGTTTAGCCGCTGCCATTTTCAGATCCACTCACACCTCACATAGCGATGTCACAAGCTCCGTTTGAAAGTGGCTAAGTATTCTGGGACCTTAAAATCCTAACCTGAATTAACAGCTAAACTTATAATTAACTTGAGGAGGTTTAAAGGGATTTGGAAGGTGATATAGAGGGTGATGAATAAGGAAGTCCACCCTGACGCTGGTGGAGAATATGGCGCAAGGAAAAGAGCATTATGAGCCAGCACTGAAGAAACACACACACACACACACACACACACACACACACACACACACACTCACACCAGTTTAAAAGGCCATAGATGGTTTAATTAGCCAAAGGCCTGGGAGAAGAGGAATGGTTTGCCTGGTCCCTTAAGATATGTAACAAAGCCACCAGGCGAGCCTCCCTGGGGAGAGCATTTCACAAAGGGGGAGCCACCACAGAAAAGGCCTGTTCTCGTGTTGCTGACCTCTGAAAGAGGCTCATGAAGAAAGTCCTCTGATGATAATCACAGGTTGGTTCATATGGGGAGAGGAGGTCCTTGAGGTTGTAAACTGCTTCCCAACAAAATGTTTCCAAAGCGATATCTATCTAGCCACCTAGGTACTCAGTGCTGCAAAGTTTGAAAGTGGAGGGAGACTAGCAGCCCTCTCCTAAGCAGCGGGGAAGTTTCGGAGGACAATTCTTCCATATGGGCTCTTGAAAAGAAGCTATTTGTTGGCTCCAGCCTTCAGAGAAACACATGTCTTTCTCATCCCCCCATTGTTTGATTTATGGTGTTATCAAGTGACTGTGCTGTGTGTGCAGATTTCCATTGTTGCAATGTTGTTTGTTTGTGTGCTTCATCTTCTGACTCCTGTAGGGCTGAGATGAAGCTGGATTTAAAATAAAAAACAAATCAAAACAAGACTCCTCATAAATATATCCTGCATAGTTTTAAAACCAATGAGGCTTATAATTTTTTTATTTTTTAAAAAATCTACAGCATAAATTGAAGATGCTGAAAATATCTCACCAAGCTGCCACTACACAAACACCATTTAGCTTGTTTCATACAGGTTTCTTTGAGAGCAAATGTTTAAAGTAATCCAGTTGTAGAATGTGATGTGATACAATCAATAGATTTCAGCATGCTTTTGGCACAGGTATGCTAGTGTCCTTTTTGTTCACGATTACAATAAAGTTCCACCAGGAGGGAAAAACAAAGCTGCAACTCTCAACTGTCTGTATTTGAAATCTATTCTGTAAAATTTGAATAGAGCAACTTAATAATATCCAGATAATATCCAGGAAGCCCTTCATGTTCATGGGCTGACCCCTCTTAGAGATAGGATACTGGGTTGCGCTGGCTGGTCTCTTTGTTCCAACTGGAGTCTTTGAATCATCATAAAGAGAGGGAAAGATAGGACACCAGGAAAATAATTGACGATGATTCCCTGCAAATAAAATGCGATTTGTTCATAGACTGGAAGGCCTATTCCCAACTAGAATTCCCATCAGCTCCAGTGAGTATGGTCAGCAACCAGGGATGTTGAGATGTTCAGTAACATCTGGTGGGCCAAAGGTTTCTCACACTTGGTCTATACAGTAACTATGCATAGATGCTTCAATAGACGAATTTTAAGATTGGAGTGGGGAAACTTTTTAAACCTGGGAAGCATGTTGCAAATCACAAATGGGATGGTGGGGTCACAGTCTAAATGCACCCCACTTTACCCTCTTATAATTTGGATTAGGGTTGGGGAAGAAATTCAGTGTGATTCACATTGTTTAAAGTGAATTGGAGCAACTGGTGAACTGAGACACAGCCACCCTTCAAAATTTTACCTTTTCTGAATTTTGTGATGCAGTTCTCTGCCCCCCAATGTGCACAAAAACACATGCATGATGGGACAGTGTGCATGAAAATGTAGAAGTGAAAATAACATACCAAAATGTATTGTGTTAGAGAAAATTGCTTGCAGAAATAAATCGGGCAAAATCACATAGAATGTTTAAATTAGAAGAAATGTATTGGGTGTATATGAGGAGCATATCAGCACTAATATGCTGATGGATTTTAATGAGGATCTTAAAAAAAACCAACAACTTCATGTGGAAATGTGGCAAACTGAATTTCAGAATGGAATAACGAGAATAGAATAGAAACCAAATTAGATTTTTCTCCACCCCTAATTGTGGGTCGAACTGTGTCTCAGCTACTGGACATCACTAATGGTGACCCTGAGCTGGGACTGTTTATCCAAGAGGTGTCACACAGCCCTTATGTCCATACCTAAAGCTTGACGTGATTCCTCATTTTTTTATTCCTCATTTTTTTTATTGCACACAGAAGTACTTTTCATAAGAGTTCAGAAAAGCACAAAACAGCCCTGTGTGGTGCATAAAGCATTCTTGTTCAGGAAGATTCTGGACAGATACAATAGAATAAGGCACTTCTTCATGTAGTGTGTAGTTAAAACTATGGAACTCACTCCCACTAGAGGCCACCAACCTAGATGGCTTCAAAAAAGGCAAATTCATGGAGAGGAGGGGTATCGATGGCCACCAGCCATGATGGTTGTGCTCTGTCCCCACAGCTGGAGGCAGCAATGCTTCTGGCAACCAGTTGCTGCAAACCACAGGAGGAGATAGGGCTCTTGGGCTTGGATCCTGCTTGTGGTTTTCACGCAGGCATGCGGTTGGCCACCGTGAAGATGCTGGACTCTGAAGGGCCATTGGCCAGGATGTTTGTGTTACTGTGTTCCGTGAAGTGGGACTATTGTCCTTTGCTCTTTTTCTCTTTGCTGTCTGATGTTAGAGAGAGAGGGAGCCATGTTGCAGTGCTCCTTGTGTGTTTATATGTAAATAAAGTAGATTAGCCAAAATGCTGAGTTGCTGAGGTCTGTTACGCATGATGCTCAAACTCTGCGGATCCCTAAGTGTGCCGATGTCTGTTGGCATCGGTCGCTGTGATGTTCGGGCAGAAGAAAGCTTTTGAAGCTCCCGAACAATCGACCAGGAGGGAGAGAACATGCCAGTCAGGCATGTCTCTCTTCCAGGGTCCTACTCAAGAGTAGGCTGAGCTCCTGACAGACTGTTGGCTAGCAATCTAGTGAGCTGGAAGCACCTGGTAGCATTCTGTCTCCCTCTCCTTGCTGCACACACTTCCTTTGTCACATGACTTTGCAAAACAATTCTAAGCTCATTCACAGGAAAGGGGGAGGGGAGAGCGAGAATTGGAGGCTTGTGTTTTTAACTGGAAATATTTTATTTAGTGTCTCTTGGCAGGTGTGTCAGAAGTGAACAACAGCAGCAACAAAAACATCCCAAAGAAAATCAGATCAAATGTGACCAACAGAGATTCTCCGGGGTTTTCGAAACGTCTCATTTCATCACTCCTGTTTTTTGTTTGTTTTTGTTTTTGTAGCTTTGTGCACTAGCAGATGACAGACTCACAAATGAAGCCCCTGAGCAACTGAGGTTTACTGTTGTGCTCCTGGTGAGGGTCTTAAAAACATAACTTGCTCTAGCGTACTACCTTCAATGAGAGCCTTTCTCTCAAAAGGGCACTGGAGTCATTACGGAGAGAACAAGAGATGTGGCGCAACGTGGGCACAAGCTGCTCCATACATTCAGGTGGAAAGAGAAGGCACAGAAACATGTGTTTCTGTTTCCACTTGCGTCCCATAACACCGGCCTGAACACGTTGTGGCTTGCAAGCTGAGCACTGCCTGAAACTCAAGAGAACTGCTGTCAGCCATTGCTGACAATACTGTTAAGTATAATGGTTCAATTGTACATTGGAATGGAAAATAACTATAATATATGTACTATATGTGTACAGTCGTACCTTGGATGTCAAACACCTTGGCTTCCGAACAAATCAGTTCCCTAACGATCGAAACTCCAAAAGGAGTGTTCCGGTTTTCGAACAATTTTCGGAACCCAAACGTCCGAAGGGGCTTCTGTGGCTTCTGATTGGCTGCAGGAGCTTCCTGCAGCCAATCAGAAGCCGCACTTTGGTTTCCGAACATTTTGGAACTCGAACGGACTTCTGGAATGGATTCTGTTTGACTTCCAAGGTACGACTGTACAGTGGTACCTCGGGTTAAGAACTTAATTCATTCTGGAGGTCCATTCTTAACCTGAAACTGTTCTTAACCTGAAGCACCACTTTAGCTAATGGGGCCTCTCGCTGCCGCTGCGCCACTGCTGCGCGATTTCTGTTCTCATCCTGAAGCAAAGTTCTTAACCCAAGGTACTATTTCTGGGTTAGCGGAGTAGGTAACCTGAAGCGACTGTAACCTGAAGTGTCTGTAACCCGAGGTACCACTGTACTGCTAAAAGCATAGCATGTATAGTTCCACTAAACTAACCAAAAGAGTTGCAGAGAGCAAAACAGTTATAAATTAACTAAGAATGTATCTCTGCTCTTCTGTCACAGGTTTAACTTAAGATCACATGAAAGAGATTGAGTTTCAACTTTGTACATATGTTAATCTGTGGGCAATCCATTTTGTGTGACTTTTTTCTGAAGCAGGGGAGAAGAAAAAACGATTCTCTGCAGGAGGAAACAGCTCAAAGGCTAATGGAGGCTGTTTGCAGGAGAGACAGAGCTTTATCTTTAGCTCTGGACACTGGTGAAGAAACGGGGGGGGGCAGGGCGGGGGAAAGCGCACCGCCCCTGGCACCATCCAGGAGGGGGGTACCATCATGGCCGCCCCCCCAGACATGTGCCATGCACCCCCCATGTCTGGCACCATGCCCCCGCAGGTGGCGTGCCACGCCCCAGGATGCATGCCACACTCCCAGGGATGCGCAACAGCCATGCCCCCACCTGCTGTCCGCCCCCAGTGCCGGAGCATGCAGCTTCGCCACTGGCTCTGGATAGAAGAAATTCATATCTCGAAGAAGTTTTGCCTGTGCTGGGACCAGCACATGACATTATGCAACTATCTGGATGTACAGTGGTACCTTGGGTTACATACGCTTTAGGTTACATACGCTTCAGGTTACAGACTCCGCTAACCCAGAAATAGTACCTTGGGTTAAGAACTTTGCTTCAGGATGAGAACAGAAATCACGTGGCGGTGGCGCAGCGGCAGCAGGAGGCCCCATTAGCTAAAGTGGTGCTTCAGGTTAAGAACAGTTTCAGGTTAAGAACAGACCTCTGGAACGAATTAAGTACGTAACCGGAGGTACCACTGTAACATTTTTGTTTTAAGTGTGCTTTGAAGCAAGTTCCATTAGTAAAGCTTTTGAACCATATTTTTGGACTGGACCATTTTTATTTCAAGGAGAGTCCATTTTTATTCATTCCGTTGCTTCCAAATGTGCAATATTAATAATGGCAATAAACACTGAGGTCTATTTACCTGGCCTAATAGTGACTTGGAATATGGCAGCTTCTTATGACATACGAGGTGTGATTCTGAATTGGAAAACATCCTTTCTTTTGACTGTCCTCCGCTCAAGACTGCAGCCTTCCACAACTGTTTTTCATTTTTTAAAAAGAGAAGTTGAGGGGAAGTTTTGTGCAACTGGATGTAATGGATCCTTTGGCCCTAAGTATTTGCTTCCTTTATTCCGGAGTGGGTTCAGGAAGTTTCTGTACTACCTGAGCGTTTGGAAAGGGCCTTGAAATTGTTCCTGTAAATTAGGTGGCTTCCCCAATTGATGGCAATAGTCCCTCTTTCAAAGTTCTTCTCCTACTGGGTAATTATGGGGAGAAAGTCTCAAATCGTAGCTGGCTTTCTGTTTCCCCCCGACTCGCACCAAGCGAGTAAATATAGTCTCAGCCACAGAATTTAACTGCCCTGCTCTGCGGCTAACACAGTCAATTCAGTAACAAGCTGATAAATGAAAAGGATTGAAAAAGCCAAGGCATACATCAAATGTTAATGTTCTGTCATACACAGAAGGGGCAAAAATCAGACACATCATTCTTTTACACTTTCATTCCGAGCTAATGGAGAATTGGAATTGCTTATTATTATTATTGGACAGTGGGCTTGGCCTTGCAATGAAATTGTTTCATTTCATATCTGTATATTTTAGTCTGGAAAAGAGTAGAACGGCCGAGACATTCTTTCAAATGTAGGACTGTATTGAACATTCTCTGGTTTTGAGCATTGGCCAGAAAAAAAGCAGCAAAAGAGGAATTGGAAAATCCCTTTGGGGTTGAAGCCAATGTAGTAGTAGTAGTAGTGGTGGTGGTGTTAATAATAATAATAATAATAATAATAATAATAATAATAATAATAATAATTTTTTATTTATACCCTGCCCTCCATAGCCAGGGCTGGGCTCAAGGCGGCTAACACCAAATATACATTAAAATAAAACATAATAGGATAACAAAAAACAAAAACAAAAAACAAACAAACTGGGAACGTTTATATAATTTAGCAGAGTTTAAACAATCCCCTGTTTGAGTTTATGCAGCGACAAGCAGGTTGCTAACTTGTTTGAGTCCTATCAATAATGATACCTTCCTGGTTGATAATACCTTTCTGTCCCTCTTAAAGAAAACACACATGAATCTGAATCATATTAACATAAACTACTTTACTTTCAGATTCATTCAGGTTTACAGAGTTGTTCCTGAAGGCAGGCTTAGGTTACATAACAGATAAACTATATACTAGATAGTAGTGAATCATGAGAAGACTGCATCCGAGCAGTTTCTAGTTAACACTTTTTGCAGCAACCGACCAACTGACAAAACTGCCTGCCACATAGCTTGTGTGTTAGTCCTCTTGTGGAATGTTGGACTTGACTGACAGCTTTATATCACACACAAACAAACAAAAAAACCCCAGTTAATTAAAATACGGCTTAACAAAGGTCCATATAGCTATGGTTTTCCCCGTAGTGATGCATGGAAGTGAGAGCTAGACCATAAAGAAGGCTGATCGCCAAAGAATTGATGCTTCTGAATTATGGTGCTGGAGGAGACTCTTGAGAGTCCCATGGACTACAGGAAAATCAAACCTCTCCATTCTGAAGGAAATCAGCCCTGAGTGCTCACTGGAAGGACAAATCGTGAAGCTGAGGCTCCAGTACTTTGGCCACCTCATGAGAAGAGAAGACTCCCTGGAAAAGACCCTGATGCTGGGAAAGATGGAGGGCACAAGGAGAAGGGGACGACAGAGGATGAGATGGTTGGACAGTGTTCTCGAAGCTACCAGCATGAGGTTGACCAAACTGCGGGAGGCAGTGGAAGACAGGAGTGCTTGGCGTGCTCTGGTCCATGGGGTCACGAAGAGTCAGACATGACTAAATGACTAAACAACAAATATAGCCTTCCTCAGACTAGCATAGACATGACTAACTTGGGTTTGTCGGTTTCCATGGGTCTATGCTCTCTGTGCAGTCGGAAATTTGCAGGAGGGACTGGAGTGAATAAAGGAATTTCAAGTCTGCGCAATTGAAGTGGGTCCAAGTGCCCCAGCACAACAACAAATCCAATTTAAAATCCTCAGAAGGTGGTGGACTGTCCTTCATTCAAGGTTTTTCAACAGAGGCTGGATGGCCACCTGTCAGGGATTTTTAGCTGTGATTTCTGCATTGCAGTGTTGGACTAGATGATTCTTAGGTTCCCTACCAGCTCTACAGTTCTACAATTGTATGAATAAATAATTGGAGTAGCTCTCCTTCCTGTTCTCCTTAAGCTTTTTGTCTCCTTTCTTCTGGGTCCTGGTAATGGCTTTATTTTATTTTTTTAATCCTCAGCAGGCTCTTACGTTCTTACGTTTACACATTTTGTCTACTTGAAGAAGCCATGGTCCAGTCTGAAAAATACAAATATTTAGGTTACAACACTATAAAAATAAAGAAAAATTAAGTTTGCAAAACAATAATTATCATGTGGTTAGGGTAGATCAACATGTCAGTGTCCACTTATCCCCAGTGTAAATATGACATATCGGCAAAAGTCGGAAATTGAAAGATAACTATAGCATGTACACGAAAATCGATTTCAGATTTGAAATCAGCATTGAAAGAACATATAAGAACAGTTGAAAAATCCCATGCAACAGAAAATTCTTCCCCAGATGTCATATTTGACCATCAGGACAGCTAAGTTATTTTCTATCAGGCCTGCCTGTAGATGGTTCTCTAAGTGTTGGCTTAAGTTACAGATTCCTTTGGGTGACATCCTTGTTTTATTAATGAGCCCCTTTTCTGATTTTACATGAAAATGAGATTTAAAAGAGCTTTGTTGTGGATGTTAAGTGTTGTTCAGTATGATGGGAACAGGGATATCCATCATTTGGTCCATTATCCCAACCCCTAAGAGGAACTGAGTTTATGCCATGCCACTGTAATGAAATTGAGCCTTGTCTGCCCTTTCCCACAAAGAAACACAATATGCCAGCCTTAGGTCTGCTTCACATTATCATTAGCTGTTTCTCTCATTTATTCAGCTATTTCAGTAATTGCCCAAGAGACATTTCCTTCCACAGAACACTCACAAAGGATTTTTTTTTATACAAAACCTGGCCTTTCAGAACAGCTAAATTTAACTCCTGTGTACTGTAATGATGATATTTGTTTTATCTAAAGTTAAAATATCCTTAAAATATATAACATGGGGAACATTTCTTGAATTATTTTAGCATTAACTACCTATACAGTGTTACCTCAGGTTAAGTACTTAATTCGTTCCGGAGGTCCGTTCTTAACCTGAAACTGTTCTTAACCTGAAGCACCACTTTAGCTAATGGGGCCTCCTGCTGCTGCGCCACCGAAGCACGATTTCTGTTCTCATCCTGAAGCAAAGTTCTTAACTCGAGGTACTATTTCTGGGTTAGCGGAGTCTGTAACCTGAAGCGTATGTAACCCGAGGTACCACTGTGTGTGTGTGTGTATATATATATATATATATATATATATATATATATATATATATATAGGATTATCAGGGAGCAACATAAAGCAAGCCAGTGTAAGTCAAGCTGGGGTGAAGTTACACCAGATTCAAACCCCATTCAGCAGCAGCATGTTGGGGCATTGAGAAGTATAATTGATTTAACGGATACAGAAATGGAAAATGTGTATTAACGAAGGCTTAAAATAGAAAATGGCTAAATCTGGATTGCTTTTTTCACAGTAGTTTTCTAAGTGGATGCTGAGCTCTTGCCGAGTTAATGATTAACTAACTGATTGTTCTCTGGTAGCTAACATGTGAGAGTTGTAGCCTTAGATCATGTGATAAAGGTATTGAGTTGCAAATCTCCATTTTGAAGGGAGTTGCCTTTGAGTCCTTGGTCCCAAGCTCCCTGGAGTAAAGAAGTAAGTGAAGCTCTCCTGAAGGGAGAGTAAACTGCCTAAGGCTAGAATGCAGGCTGGAGAGAGAGAGAGAGAGAGAGAGACTTTTGCTTCTAGGTCTGTTTGGATTATTTCATATTTTCTAAGATGCTGAGCCTCTGCATGGATATTTTGGGATGTATCATTTGATGTTCCTGTTTTATTTTGAAGAGTTCTGCTAGAAAAATTTGAATAATATTTTCATGAGTCTGGACAATGTTTCATTTCCGAAAGGAACTAGTTTTCATGCATCCAGTTGCTTCAAACTGTGCAATATTAATATCTGCAACGGGCATGGCTAGTGTTAATGGTTTAATGTAAGGGTTAGGGCCCTTTATTTGTCTAAATATGTGTATACCACTTGGAAAGTAGATCCTCAATTCAGTCTGTTCTGGTGCTGCTATCAGTGAATTGTCAATCATCCAGACACCAAACTTTAAAAGAAGATACAGGGGCCTTTGCTGAGTGCTGCTGAGAGATCACCCACCGAAGCAATTGGATCATAGAAGCATAGAAAACTGCCTTATACTGAGTCAGTCCCATGTTCCATTTAGCTTAGGATTGTCTACTGTGATGGCCTGGGACTTGGGCTCGGAACCAGAGGAGTCTCAGTCCGCACCGGATCTTTGGCCTCAGGCGGCATTTGAACCAAGTCTGGGTCCTGATTCTGAAGAGCCCCAGTCTGCACAGGTTCCCCTGCAACAAGCACCAGCTGGGCCTGAGCCTGCCCTGGCTCCAGATGCGGGGATTACCTCGTTGCCTTCAGCCGGGCAATCACTTACAGCTACTCCTCTACCAGTTGGGTCAGGAGAGGCTGAGGCGGCCTCTGGGTCTAGTAACCCACCGACCTCTTCTGAGCGGCAGAGACTAAGGTCTGAGAGAAGGAGAGACCTGAGTACTCGCAGGAGGAGTGCTCGCCTTCGGGCGTGACAGGGAGGTGAGTTACCGGGGGATCAGGACCAGCCGTTAGCCCGTCAGAGATAAAAGGCTGTTGGACCCTGCCCCAGGTTGTGGGAGCAACATCACTGTTTGCCAGAACCTGCCTGAGATCCTGTGCCTGACCTTGCCTGGTTTTCTGCGTTGTGTCCTGCCTTGGCCCTGTTGGACTTACTCCTCATGGAACCCTTGGATTCGGGACCGGACCTGGACCGCGTTACTCGGGTTACCCCCGGGCCCAGCACAGTCTACACTGACTTGCAGCTGCTCTCTAGGGTTTCAGACATGGAGTCTCTCCCAGCCCAACCTGGAGATGCCAGGGATTGAACTGGGGCCCTGTTAATTGGAAAAGTGTGATTTGCATTTAAGCCTGTGAGGAGAAAACAGCAATGCTGCTGCAAGTTTTTGCAGGAAGCCCCACCAGCAATAAATCAGAGGAGGTCACACTTCTCCTCTCAGAATGCAGAGATGAAGTGGAAGCACTGATGGGGTGGGGTGGGGCTTTGATGAGATACAAGAAAGAAGAAAGCAGAGAGAAGCAGGAGACGAATTGTCAAGACACTTTCCATCCTGCTGGGGGGAATTTCCAAAAGGTGGCACTTTGCCCTGGATCTTAGTCAAGTTGAGAGGTTCGGAGGGTGGCAACATGAGAACGGGCCTTCTCTGCAGTGGCTCCCTGTCTGTGGAATGCTCTCCCCAGGGAAGTTCGCCAGGTGCCTTCATTACACACCTTTAGGTGCCAGGCAAAAACGTTCCTTTTTAACCAGGCCTTTGGTTGATCTTATTGACATCCAACACCCTTTTAAAACATGGCTCTTTTTGGGGGGGTTATTGTTATTGGGTTATTGTTCTTATTTTGATTTTATATATTGTGATCTTTTCTGTGAACCACCCTGAGACCTCCAGGTATAGGGTGGTATATAAATTCAACCAAACAGTCAATTGAAAAAAATCACATATTTTTGGCATTTTTGTAAAAAGAAAAAAAAACCTAAACAACTTTGGGGTTTGTCTAAAAAAAAGAAAGCTCAACAATTTCGGCGTGTCCTGGTTTCTACTTTTTGAAAGATGGCAACCCCAAATTTGAGGGAACAGAGTTAAGAGGGTGGAGCTCTCTAAAGCAGTTTCCAAAAGTGTGTGTGTGTGTGTGGGGGGCAAATTTCAAGCAAATAAGAAGGCAACAAGAAAGAGAGATATTGGAGTCAGGTTCTGGGACAAAAAGTCTTAGTGTTGAGTGCTGGAGAAATTCCCCTTGGTGTTTCATGTATGGAGATTCATACCAAATTCACAGACTTTATTCAGTAAGGTATGACTGGACAGCGTTCAAAGAGTCTGTAAGAGCATTTCCCTGAGGACGCATGCTATATAGGCAAATATATGTCACCTTAGCTTCTCATCCTTTACTCAACTACCTGCTGCCACCTCAGTGCTTCACCATTTCTCATCCAACCACAGTCCATGTACCTTGTACATTGTATGGAGTTGTTGTTCACTTTAACAGTCAATCATTTATTTCTTTTTTCATTGGTTCTTAGCAGGTCACACTCATTCTCACTAATAATTACCCAAACAGTAATTCTACTTCATGAGCCTGTAACAGGAAATTGGTGGAACATAAGGAAAATAGGGATAGGAAACAAGATAAAGGGAAGGAGTACAGTGATGAAAAAGGAGTCTGAACTCTTATAGCAATGGTCCCCCCAGTATACTCTGAAGTGAGAGTATATTGGTGCTCTAGGGGCTGAGAATGGTAGATAACCATGGAGAAAATATAATAGAAACTTAATCTTGAAAAAGAGGATTGGAGCGTTATATAATTCTGTTGGAGCACTCCAGAGTAAATGGTCTGTTGATTGCAGTGTAAGGGTCTATTTGCTGGATTTGAGCCATGGCAGCTGAGCAGAGTCAGATATGGACAGCAGCACTGAACATTCTTGAAGTGTCCGAGGTCAAAGGTGTACAGATAGGTCTGCATTTGGCTAGCGGGACTTCCTGTAATGTTAGGTGAGACGTTCTCACTTAGTGTCTTGTGAATTTCATCTTATCTATTTATTTCGTAAAACTTATACAACACTTGATTCTTAAAAACCTCAAAGTGGTTGAAGAATATGTAAGAAGCACCATTTTTTTGTAGGACTAAAACATTGGAGTGTCCTTGTTTTCCTTGTTAAAGCGGTTGTCACTTGAGCCGTGGTCTTACTGTATGTGGTTCATAAGGAACAGAACTGACTCAAGACATTTTATTGCCTGAAGCATCTTCCACTCCACATACAGAATCCAATGGACTGGAAGATTAATCTTGTTGCAACACTGTTGCAATCTTGCAATCTTGTTGCAATGGGATGATGTTCTCCACCATAACTGAAGGCAACAGGATAGCTTAGGAGGTCCAGAGCAGGTTAGAGGAGGGCACACCAGGGGAATGGTGGATGTCCACCGCCGCCCTCTTGCATCTTCCATCTGAGGCAGCTGCTCCACTCTGCCCAATGACAGGGCCCTTTCTGTTTTAGACAATCAACTCCTAGGGAACGGGTGCACAGGATTCGCAACAGGCTTTCCCAGCTTGGCACCCCAACTCTGGAACAACACACCCCTTGGAAATTTGTTTGCTGCCAACCTTCCTTAGCTTTAGATGAGAAAGGGGGGGAAAGTGCGATTTTCATCATGGCTTTGATACAAAATATGCCAGGACTACAGAATGTAGTTAATTGATGGTTTGGAAGTAATTTTCTCTGTGGGAGCCCCTAAGCTGTCGCATTGCTTCCCCACAGAGGTGCACCTGGTACCTTCATTATGTAGGTTTCTGAAAATGCACATCTTTGACACCTGAGATATATGTTTCAGGGCCCATGTTATTCTCTTACCGGTAATTTGTTTTAACTGATTTGAATATTGTATTTTTAAATGGTTGTAACTTGCCCTGGGACCTGAAGGTGTAGTACAAATTAGAGAAATACTACTACTACTACTGGGACGTGGGTGGCGCTGTGGGTTAAACCACAGAGCCTAGGACTTGCTGATCAGAAGGTCAGCGGTTCAAATCCCTGCGACGGGGTGAGCTCCCGTTGCTCAGTCCCTGCTCCTGCCAACCTAGCAGTTCGAAAGCACGTCAAAGTGCAAATAGATAAATAGGTACTGCTCTGGCGGGAAGGTAAACGGCATTTCTGTGCGCTGCTCTGGTTCGCCAGAAGCGGCTTAGTCATGCCGGCCACATGACCTGGAAGTTGTACGCCGGCTCCCTCAGCCAGTAAAGCGAGATGAGCGCCGCAACCCCAGAGTTGGCCACGACTGGACCTAATGGTCAGGGGTCCCTTTACTCTTTACTTTACTACTACTACGACTACTGATAATGGACCGTTGTATTTGTTTTTCTAAGTCGCCTTGATGCCTAGAGATATAGCATGGGGTATTAATTTTAAAAAGAATATGGGATCTGCCTGTGTTGCCTATGGAAGTGGAATGCTCCCTCTATACACTGATGGTATGATACACGATATGAGATTTTGCTCAGTCTTCATCCAAGATCATTGCAGGAGTGGAACGACTTCTAATCATGCAACAGAACTGCATCTCCTCCTGTGTATGTCCCTGCAACCCCAGAGTCTGCTCCAGAGGGTTGGTGAAACACTCAGAGCAGGTGTGTGTGTGTGTGTGTGTGTGTGCGCGTGCGCGCAGGTGGCATCTGGAGCGAGGAAGTTCTGCTGTGTGACTTGAAGTCATTAGGAACATAGGAAGCTGCATTATGCTGAATTGGACTGATGGTTCCCCCATCTCAGTATAGCCTACACTGACTGGCAGCTGCTCTCCAGGGTTTCAGGAAGGAGTCTCTCCAGGGACTGAACCTGGGAAGTTCTGCTTGCAAAGTAAACATTCTGCCACTGAGCTATGGCCCTTCCTACTGATCATGCAATGACTTTAATTACTTCATCCCATAATAAAAAGATAACAACAATAATTATCCTAGACTTTTATGCATATAGTGAACAGCTTCTTAGTAATGAATGGGACTTCTTCAGTCAATCAGTAGTCAAAGTCAAAATGGGTTTTTCCAGATTCCCTTGCTTATATTTTTTATTTTGTGTACGCACACCCACATGCACCCACAACTGGGTACAAAATGACACATTTGTTAAATTTAAGTTTTGAGGGTTTCCCCTCTCACTAGGAAATGAATAAAGACATTGTGATTCATCTTGTTTTAGCAGAAACATAAGCGGAAGGATTTGATTGGGCCCTCTGAGAGATCAAACACAGAAAAGTACTATAAAAAGCAAATAATTGGGGGCCGGGGGAGCGTCAAGGCTTTGCAGAGCGCTCCCCTCCCTGTGTCACTGTGAAAGAATTTCTCCTTTTCCCTTTTGCGGTGTGCGCCTGCTCTCAAAAGGTGAGGCTGTTTTAGGTCATCGGAGAACTCCCAGAAATGGAGCTGTTAGTGCAGGGATGCTAAAAGGAGAAAATAGGATTAGGTCTGCATCTCAAAAATGATGCAACAATTGCCAGAAGATTTACTAAGCAAACACATGGGAACTTCAGCTGAGATAGCAATCAGGCTTGGTGTGTGCAATGCTTTTTTTCTAGAAAAAAAGGTGTTGGCACTCACAGTTGTATTCCTCCTGCTTTTCTCAACACTAATTTAAATGCCAGTGCTTCGTCGTCCTCCTCACCTACCCTTTCCCTCAGTTGGCTTAAAAAGCAAACATAATAATAGTTTCTCGGCCTTTTGGCTAAGATCAAGTGTAAAAAGCAAACATAATAATAATGATAATAATGATAATTCTATGCCGCCCATCTAACTGAGTTGCCGCAGCCACTCTGGGCAGCTCCCAACAGAATATTAAAAACACTATAAAATATCAAACATTAAAAACTTCGCTAAGCAGGAAGTTTCCTCTTTTTCTCTGCCAGGTCTTACCCTTCTTCCCGTTCCCCAGCCCCGTCACTTTCTCCCTCAACGGCCCTTTCTCTCCCCAAACATAAGAACACCACCTCCCTCACTGCCCCACAAGGCTTGATAATAATAATTTGCAATAATTTTATAATTTACCGTGCCCCTCGGGAGATTGTGGGCTCTCCTTCCTTGGAGGTTTTTAAGCAGAGGTTGGATGGACATCTGGTCCATCTGGGCCAGACAATTGGGGTCCCTTCCATGGGTGCTTTAGTTGAGATTCCTGCATTGCAGGGCGTTGGACGAGATGACAATTGGGGTCCCTTCCAACTTTATGATTCTATGATTTATATGCCGCCAATCTGACTGGGTTCCCCTGCCACCCTGGGCAGCTCCCAACAGAATATTAAAAACACACTAAAACATTAACCCCCTATATGGGGCTGCATTCAGATGCCTTCTAAAAACCTGATAGTTGTTTCTTTCCCTAATATCTGATGGGCGGGTGTTCCGCAGGGTGGGTGCCACCACTGAGAAGGCCCTCTGTGCCTCTCGCTCTCCTTTTAATCCACACACCCTAACCTGCTCTTCCTTCCCCTTCATGGTTGTCTAAATCACGTTACTGCTTGCTTCTCCAGCTTCCAGACTTGTCTGAAGGGGAAAATAGTGCAGCTGCATGGTTGGGGCTGAGAGAGAGAGAGAGAGAGTGTGTGTGTGTCTGTGTATGTCTGCTTTTTTTTGGGGGGGGGGGGATCTGGTACTGTGTACTGTTGAGTACCAAAACAAAACAAAACAAAACAAAACACTGGGTGTGTGGAAAATCCAAAGGCAGTTCAACTTGCCAGGTCTGTTGTTGTTGTTTAGTCGTTTAGTCGTGTCCGACTCTTCGTGACCCCATGGACCAGAGCATGCCAGGCACTCCTGTCTTCCACTGCTTCCCGCAGTTTGGTCAAACTCATGTTGGTAGATTCGAGAACACTGTGCAACCATCTCATCTTTGTCCATGGAGTTTTCTTGGCAGGGATACTGGAGTGGTTTGCCAGTTCCTGCTCCAGGTGGATCACGTTTGGTCAAAACTCTTCACTATGACCTGTCCATCTTGGGTGGCCCAGCACAGCATAGCTCATAGCTTCTCTGAGTTATTCAAGCCCCTTTGCCATGACAAGGCAGTGATCCATGAAGGATCTAATGTCCTGCAAAGTGAGGTCAGAGGAACGATCTTATGTCTCTCTACTCATTCATGGAGGAGAAGGGTATAAATGACTACAAACCAGGCTTGTGTGTTTCCTACAGGCATTGTGAGAACAGGATGCTAGACTAGACGGGCCATTGACCCAGTTCATCAGGCTCTTCTTACATTCTTATGGTACAGTGGTACCTTGGGTTACATACGCTTCAGGTTACAGACGCTTCAGGTTACACACTCAGCTAACCCAGAAATAGTGCTTTAGGTTAAGAACTTTGCTTCAGGATAAGAACAGAAATCGGGCTGCGGTGGCAGCAGGAGGCGCCATTAGCTAAAGTGGTGCTTCAGGTTAAGAACAGTTTCAGGTTAAGAACAGACCTCTGGAACGAATTAAGTACTTAACCCGAGGTACCACTGTATTTAGATTGCAAACTCCTCAAGGTGTGTGTGTGTGTCTGTATCCCCGCAATATCTCTGTTTTCTATACATGCCATATCTTATGAACAAGTCTTCCGACACATGAACAGGCAGACATAGTGAGCGGTGTAATAACCCCCTTTTCCAATTCTGTATTTTTTAACAAAGAATGTTGGGTTGTTGTTGTTTTTTGAGTTTTCATTTCTCCATCTAATCAAAAGCAAAGAAATAGTCCCCAACCCCACCTCAGCCAAAGATATGCTGGTACAACTTGTGTATGTGTGTGTGTGTGTGTATATATATATATATATATATATATATATATAATATCTTTGGCTATCACAGCCTAATACTTCCTTCAGCCCCTTCTAAATTCCTTTCTAATTCTGCATTTTGTTACTATGCTTATTGCTATGATTTAAATCTTACCTCCACAATTCTTAGTCTGCTGGTGCAACTTGTTCATCCTGGCTCAGCCTCGTCTCAGGCAGCTGAGCTGAGGTGGATGTAAGTCCCCCCCAAATGGACATTTCATAGAATCATAGAATTGTAGAGTTGGAAAGTGTTATGTACTGAAGTTCTCACCCTGGGCCAGCAGGGGGATACAGTAGATAGTTTTCACTCAGGTCCGCATATGCAAATAAGGAATTGAAAGTGACGTTCAGTGATTGGAGAGTTACAGAAAGTTGTTACTGTTGCTTTGTAGTTGAGCTCTATATAAGCAGGCTGGCTGAACCCTTCAGTTGTGTTCTGTTCCGGCCTGTGAATAAACAAGAGCTGTCTGAAGAATCACTGTGTCGTCTGATATGTTCACCCACAACTTAACAGAAAGGGACCATGAGGGTCATCTCCAACCCCCTGCAATGCAGGAATCTTTTTGCCCAACATGGGGCTCAGACCCATGACCCTGGGTCTTTTTCTCTTCTGACTGAGCTATCCCAGAATCAGTGGGGCATGGCCAGAGATGGGGGATTTAGGCAGAATCCTAAACCCATTCAGCTCCGTCACATGACTGGAAATCCAGCATAGGACACCGAAAAGGGTTGGGCTTCCCTCTACCAGGCCTTGGCAGAGCAGCTGCCGCCATTCCCCACAATAAACATGGTTTGGATCTGGTGTAACTTCATTTACACTGGCTTGCTTTACGCCAGCTTCTTGTGCATAGGGTTGCTCTCTATATCCCTATTTCCTTTTTATTATGATTGGCAGAGAAATTCAGTCTGGCTCGCATTTTACTGCGAATCTAGCTAATTTGCAGTGCCTGAGGCAACATGCCAAGCAAAACACAACTCTTCTTTGGAATGTCTCCTCCTCCAGATTTTGTAATGCAGTTCCCCAAGCAAATAATGTGTACAAAACTGAACGCCTTCGCGGAAGGCATGCATAAGAACGCATATGGAAACAAGGTACAGAAATGCATCTTGTCAGGGCAAATTGTTCGCAGAAACCGTCTAAGGCAAAAATGCATACAATTGTGTTTATGTTAGGAGAGATGTGCCTGAAATATTCTGGCAATTTTTGTGTGTGCGTGATGCCTTTTAAAATTCACAAAATGATGCAGAAATGTGGATAATGAAAGAAAAGGGAAGTCGAGAGAGGCCAGAATTGACAGTTCCTTCCATTCCTATTGACAATAGAATCAATATGCCTCCACAGAGAAAGAAATTGACAAACCACCAGTGCGCACAGCAGGAAGGGGGAGAAAGAGAGAGAGAGAGAGAGAGACAGTCAGTCCTGTGCCGAATTAAAAGACGATTGTTTGAATGCATGCAACTATATGAGTTCTACTGTTTGGGAGTTTAATCCATCTGCATTTTTCCGGATCCAGAAGGTGGCGCTTTGAGCCAGTTTTATCTAGCCTCTCTTACAATTCAAGGGTGAACCTCAGAAAGCAAAGAAGTTTAAGATTCTTCCGCAGGCCAGACACGTTGAACCCTAAAGAGCCACCTGAGCCCCCCACCTCACCCCAAAAGGCAAGGGACAGCAGAATATGGAAACGTGGTATGCATGCTGATGACTACAAATAATTTGATTTTAGATAAGGCAGCTTGCTATGTTCCGATATGTGTTATATTCAAGCACAGTAAATTAATTGTTCGTTGTCTCATTAAGCCTCCAAACTGCTGTCTTCTCTTGCGTTAGGAGAAGCCCTGCTGCAGGCCTGTATTAAGAGATCCTGCCAGGGAGGTGTATAAGACCTGTCAAACGCAGCCGCTACAATGCCAGATCTTGTGTAGAGCCAGAATGAATAATCAAGGTGACACAACAGGCTTAACATACAGGGTGATTCCCGGTATCGAAGGCAAGTTCTGGGTTAATTATTTCTGAACCCTTCTTCAATGTAATCCCTGACACGATGAATTAAGCAGCAGCAACAACAGTTCTGATTCCCAGGCAGCCCTTTTGCGTTGAGAATCTGAAAATACATGAATCATTGTATGAAGCCTAAAGAACTGGCAAATATCTCTGCTGAATGTTGATCAGAACATACTAAGTGTGACCAAGAAAAAAGTAATGCGACGAAGAACTTTTTGAAAGACTATATGCCAAGATCTGTTTTCCGTCTTTTTGTTCAGAATATCTCTGTTAGGATTTGCCATATGAAGTAGCTCAGTGATGGAGGGCTGGCTTCTAAAGACTGTCTTCCATCAAGAGGTTGGAGTCCCTACTCCCTCTGGTTTTTTTGCTTCTGTTTTTTCTCTCTTCACCTCTTTTATTCCAGCTCCCTTTGATGTAAAAGAAACTATTACACTGAATAGGGACCAGGGGTGCCAGCTTAAATAAAATATATTTTTTGGGGGGGCAGGTAAGTCCCACCCCACTTAATTGCTCACAAGATGCGGCACTTACACACCATTTAAATGGCAATTGCCGTCAACTTTGGGGCCCCCTCAAATATTTTATTGGGGGGGGGCAAAGGGACCTCTGTCCCTAGGAGTTGGCTCCTATGAAAGGGACGGAGGTGCAAGGTCCGAAACACACTGCAGGAGGAGAACCCATTCCTCTTCAAAGTTGGGGAGGTTATTCCATCCTATTGGAAAGAACTGCTTCCATTATATTGAAAGAGACATTTTACTGTGGAAGTAGAGAGTCGTTGGCATCTCGGGAGACAATGGAAGGTTATTCCTTTGAGAGTAAAGTCAAACTGTTGGAGAGTTACAGCGCCTGCTGTGGCTGTAGAGACCAATACAGGAGAGACATGTTTTGTTGCAGGTGGGGCAGATGCCTAGTTTTGCTGCTCCATGGTGTTTCTTCTCCTGAAGGATTGTAGAGAGAAGAAACCAGATGCCTTCATCTGACCCACCTACAATAAGCATATCTCTCCTGTATCAGTCTCTACAGCCACAGCAGGCATTGTAAGTCTTCAACAGTTTGACTTTACCCTTGAAGGCACACTCTTCCGAGACAGACGGATGCCAACAACTCTCTGAAAAAGAGAGTGTTTCTTAGATGTCTGGGGAAAATTTGCAAGCAAGACTTGAGCACAAGGGTATTCAAACCCTCCTGTAGCTTCCAGGACCTCAGAATCATTACTGCCTCTGACCATGGCTAGTAGCCCTGATGACTAGTAGCCACTGAAAGCCGTTTCCTCCATAAATTTGTCCAATCCTCTTTTAAAGTCATCTAAGCTGGTAGCAGGATGCAGGTGGCGCTGTGGGTTAAACCACAGAGCCCAGGACTTGCTGATCAGAAGGTTGGCAGTTCGAATCCCCGTGACGGGGTGAGTTCATGTTGCTCTGTCCCTGCTCCAGCCAACCTAGCAGTTCAAAAGCACATCAAAGTGCAAGTAGATAAATAGGTACCACTCTGGCGGGAAGGTAAACTGAGTTTCCGTGCGCTGCTCTGGTTCGCCAGAAGCGGCTTAGTCATGCTGGCCACATGACCCAGAAGCTGTACGCCGGTTCCCTCGGCCAACAAAGCAAGATGAGCGTCGCAACCCCAGAGTCTGACACGACTGGACCTAATGGTCAGGGGTCCCTTTACCTTTACCTAAGCTGGTAGCAGTCACTGACTCCTCAATGTGCAGAGTGCCATTCCCTCACTGCTGAAATCATTACAGCCAACCACAACGCTTTGACACCTTTCTTTAAATGAATTAAGCGAACTGATCTTTGACGATGCTATTCCTGGTTTTGAACCTTTTCCAATTAACAATCCTGTCATACAATTAGAATTTGCCTTACAGTGGTACCTCAGGTTACAGACGCTTCAGGTTACAGACTCCGCTAACCCAGAAATAGTACCTCGGGTTAAGAACTTTGCTTCAGGATGAGAACAGAAATCGTGCTCCTGTGGTGCGGCGGCAGTGGGAGGCCCCATTAGCTAAAGTGGTACCTCAGGTTAAGAACAATTTAAGGTTAAGAACGGACCTCCGGAATGAATTAAGTTCTTAACCTGAGGTACCACAGTTTTTTTTGTGTGTGCCAAGTGTTGGTGTAATAAGGGGGGAAATTCCAGAGCTGTCAGGCAAAGTTTTCATGCTATTATATCCATTATTTAGGGAGGATAAAAGGAAATTCTTTGGAGCGAGCCTATGGAGAGAAAATGAATTTAAATGAGAAGCTTGCGTGAACGATGGAGGTGGTCAATAGATTTTGAACCAAGTAAAAGGATTATCCATGAACGCTGGATAGGGACTGAAGCACCTCAATTGTCTCCATCAAATATATTTAACTCCAGGAAGATTGTTTATTTGATGCAATCAGTCCAAATCGATGCCAGATACAATTCAGAAAACACTTACATTTGGAGTGGAATCTCAAACAGACCTAGCAGGAACATTGGCTTAGATATTTTTTGGGGGGGTGGGTAGGGTGAAAATTGCTTGTTTATTGACATCTGGAGGTACAGAAATGTCCTTAGAAAATCTGCTAGGCTTCCATCGCATGAGTGCCACACATGCCCACGACACGGTCTATTGGTAGTAAGGGAGGAAACTCTTTTTGCATTCTTCCACTTGTTCTGATCTATTTTGTCAGTACGCTGTATTTTTTGCCCTTTGCGTGTGAGAATGGGATGCAGCTGCCCAGAATATGCTTGCCAGTGTTCATCTTAGGCGCCCTTTCTTGCTCTGGGACAACAAAGGTATATATGTGGCCCTCGACCTCCTTTCATGTGGCCCTCCATCAAATGCAGGTGAGAAGGAGAGGGGAAATGGGGCCAAACAGGATGACAAACAGAGAGAAAAGCTGGTGACTGATAATAATAATAATAATAATAATAATAATAATAATAATAATAATAATTTATTTATACCCTGCCCACCTGGCTGGGTTTCCCCAGCCACTCTGGGCGGCTCCCAATTGAATATTAAAAACACAATACAGCATTAAACATTAAAAACTTCCCTAAACAGGGCTGCCTTCAGATGTCTTTTAAAAGTAGGATACAGTAGTACCTCGGTTTAAGTACTTAATTCGTTCCAGAGGTCCATTCTTAACTTGAAACTGTTCTTAACCTGAAGCACCACTTTAGCTAATGGGGCCTCCTGCTGCTGCCGCGCCGCCGGAGCACGATTTCTGTTCTCATCCTGAAGCAAAGTTCTTAACCTGAGGTACTAGTTCTGGGTTAGCAGAGTGTGTAACCTGAAGCGTATGTAACCTGAAGCATGTGTAACCTGAGGTACCACTGTATTTGCTTATTTCCTTGACATCTGATGGGAGGGCGTTCCACAGGGCGGGCGCCACTACCGAGAAGATGAACATATATAGCAAGTCAATCTGTGGTCTCTCTATCTCCGCATCTTCAACACAAAATGGAGGTGGCTCTCTAGGGCCTCAAAGGAGGTATTGATTTAAATATTAGATTTCTACCCCACCTTTCCTTCAAGGAGCTCAAGGCATGATCCCCCTTCCCACTTTATCCTTGCAATAACCCCGTGAGGTAGGTTAGGCTAAGAGTCATAGAATTGTAGAGTTGCAAGTGATCTCGAGGGTCATTTAGCCCAACTGCCTGCAATGCAGCAATCTCCACTAAAGCATCCCTAGTCTCCTAGATCCTAAGTCCAACACTGTAACAACATTATTTCCAAGGCTCTACCTGGGTTGAACCTGACAGCTTTAGCTTGCAAAGCAGATGCTCGACTGCTGAGATACAGCCATTCCACAAAGAGAGGGAAAGAAAAGAGGGAACCCAACCAGTTTTGAATCTAGCCCCACTCTCCTCTGGCTTTGGTCTTGCCTGACCCACCCCCAGCATGTGGCCCCCAACAGATTAGCCCTGTGGGGATGTAGGGAGGCTCCATCCTGGACTAAGCATTTGAAACATGCAAAATGTTATTCTGTTTCTTATACATCTAGGACAAACCAAAATTACCTATTTTCTTTGCTGGGAAACTTGCCTAAAGATTTTTTCCCAGTTGCTCATCGTCCAGGCACACAATGGTTTAATGCATCAATAAATACTCTGCCTGGATGTGGGAATTTGAAACAAGCTTCGCACCCGAGCTGAGCTTCAGAATATACTTGACATGCCTAATGGGTTTCTGTATTTTGAGGGGGGAGGAAATGTAAAATATCTGGAAATGCTCCCTTTGAAGTGTTAACTTGAGTATGCACACACAGGATTATCGAATCAAAAGACTTTGTTTTCTTTCTCTGGATGGGTTTGAAAGGCATGGCTATGACAGAGAATAGAGTTCCTTTGAGGCTCTCACAGTCCATCAGGTAAATAATTCATATTTTATATGTTAGGATGCTTAAGTAAATGCTTGCATAAAGTGCTTGGGTTCTCTCGGTGCGATGCCTTTGATTTCATTGGCAGTCAGTCGAAAGCCTAGTTGGGTGTTCAAAGAAAATGTGGGGGATAAAGCAGGCAAGGGCACATGGCACCATGTGTGCCAGCTGTGCCCCCATGGCAGCTTCTATGCAAGATGGCCCTGTCCTGTTGCCACCCCCAAGCTTCCTGCGTTGAGCATTGATGGCCACCAACCTAGATGGCTTTAGAAGACAAATTCACGAAGGAAAGGGCTATCGATGGAGATTACACATACTGGCTATGTGGAGGAAAGGGGTCAAGTTCACTGCATGTACAATGTTAAAAGAAAACATAATGAAAATGATGTATAGATGGTACTTGACCCCTGTAAAGTTAGCAAAGATTTATCACAACAGTGATAATCTATGCTGGAAATGTAAAGAAAAGGAGGGTACCTTTTACCATATGTGGTAGACCTGTACCAAGGTGAAAGACTTCTGGGAAAAGATTTACAATGAACTGAAAAAAATGTTGAAATATACATTTACTAAGAAACCAGAGGCCTTTCTTCTTGGAATAATAGGTTTGGAAATGCCCAAGAAAGTTGTTAAATTATTTTTGCATGCCACAACTGCAGCAAGAATTTTGTTAGCGAAGAATTGGAAAACAAAGGAAGTACCAACAGTGGAAGATTGGCAGATGAAGATGATGGATTTTTCGGAGCTGGCCGACCTGACTGGAAGAGTCCACGACCAGAAGGAGGAGTACCAGGAAGAATGGAAGAAATTTAAAGACTACTTGGCTAAATATGTTAAGATAATTTAATGGGAAAAGCTTGCAAATAAATAGATAGGCTTAGGATTTAAATATGCAAGGATAAGATTTAAGATGTTTAAAGTCAAACTGGAAAGAATGAAAGATGTTAAGTGACCAAGTTAATTTTTTGAGAAAATCGATTTTGGAAAACTGTTAAAATGAGATATAATGAAATTCAACCAAGGGGATTTGAGGAAGTCACTTAATAATGTTACCAAGACTTAAACAGGATGTTTGTTTGTTTGTTTGTGTGTTTTGAATTTGTGAAAACCAATAAAAAATTTTGGGGAAAAAACTATAATGGCTATGTTCTACCTCCACTGTTTCCTTGGGGGTTCAGACATGGAGGCTCACACCAAGTTCCTAATTGGTCAGGCTTTATTTAGTAATGCATTACTGGACCATAGAATAATAGAATTTAGAGTTGGAAGGGACCCAAGTGTCCATCCCCCTGCAATGCAGGAATCTCAGCTCAAGCATCCATGACTGATGGCCCTCCAACCTCTGCTTAAAAAATCTCCAAGGAAGGAGAGTCCACCACTCCAACCTCTGCTTAAAAAATCTCCAAGGAAGGAGAGTCCACCACCTCTTGTGGGAGTCTGTTCCACTGCCAAACACCATTGGAATCCAAAGAGTCTGCGAGAGCAATTCCATTAGGACACACACACAATATAGCAAATATATGCTATCATAGCTGTTCGTCCTCTACCCAACCCAGCACTTGTCAATTTCTCATCCAACCACAGTCCATGCAATGTAACTTACTCAACCCTTTTTTTACGGTATGTGTCAGAGCCCTCCTTGTACCTTATATGCAGGGCCAGATTTAGGTTTGATGAGGCCCTAAGCTACTGAAGGCAATGGGGCCCTTTATATGTCCAGCTGTCCTTTGTCAACAACAAATTGTCACTGTGTTTTTCTGTTGAATATATGTTATATGGTAATTTATGGGCCTAAAAGGTAACTAAAGGCATTTGCACATGCAGAATGTAGGCACCCTATATATAGAAATGAACAAACCAGTGATATTTTAGGGAGCAAGCTTACAAATAAAAATTTATTATTATTATTATTACTACTTACATCATAGGAGCCTACACAACACTGTTGCTGTATGCAGGTTTTATTTTTATTTGTTTTTTATCTTATATTTTGGAAATGTACATCCAGTTTTTTTCTTCTTCAATTTTTTAGGGGCCCCCCAAAAGAGTGAGGCCCTAAGCTATAGCTTGTTTAGCTTATACGTAAATCCGGAACTGCTTATATGGAGCTGTTTTTTCACCTTAGCATTCAGCCGTTAGGTGCCTCTTTAACTGGTTCCAACTGGTCTTGTAGTGATGTATGGAAGTGAGAGCTGGACCATAAAGAAGGCTGATCACCGAAGAATTGCTGCTTTTGAATTATGGTGCTGGAGGAGACTCTTGAGAGTCCCATGGATTGCAAGAAGATCAAACCTATCCATTCTGAAGGAAAACACCCCCGAGTGCTCACTGGGAGGACAGATCGTGAAGCTGAGGCTCCAATACTTTGGCCACCTCATGAGAAGAGAAGACTCCCTGGAAAAGACTTTGGGAAAGATGGAGGGCACAAGGAGAAGGGGACGACAGAGGACGAGATGGTTGGACAGTGTTCTCGAAGCTACCAGCATGAGTTTGACCAAACTGTAGGAGGCAGTGGAAGACAGGAGTGCCTGGCGTGCTCTGGTTCATGGGGTCACAAAGAGTCAGACATGACTAAACGACTAAACAACAACACTGGTCTTGTGGTGAGGTCACAGTCTGTGATCAGGCCTCACTAACAAAAAATCCACTTCAAAAACCAGGACTGTTAAAGTGGTGGATTCTGGCATGAACCAGCCACAATGCCTGGCACGCTTTCTTTCTATTTGCAAAGAGTAAACATGGTTGGTGGGGAGAGTATTGAGACTTGCAGTCCCTGCCCCAGCTGTATCCTGAAGCAGTACAGCCCTGGAAAAGCTTTTTGCAATCTGATTCTGCTGGCTGCGTGAACCCAGTCTGAAGTCCCATTGATTTCCATGGGAGAATTTTCAGTGCTGTATGTGTTTTAACTCTTCCCCCTGAAATCAGCGGCACCTGAAAGCATTTCAGTTTGCCAGGATACCACCTGTAATTTTGAAGTAAATAAATAAACAGAGGAAGATGTAAACAACAATTTATTTCTACCAATATTCAGTGTTGCTATGTGACAAAAATTATTAAGGTGTGAAAGAAGAAAAAGAGGAGCTAATGTTTGTTGACTTGTTGAGACATTTTTGAATCATAATATGGAAGAATTTATGTTTTGTCAGAGGGTATTACTGAAAAGGTGCAATATTTAAGGGTCAGTCGTTGAAAGCCAACGTTATATGAAGAAATATTTCTAAACCTTGCACGGTATAATTTTTCAGTAACTCTTTGTCATCTTAAAAGATGTATAAATACTGTTTTCTACCTCAGAACATCTGAAAAAGGACCCACTACAATAGGGAACTTTTGCCGAAAAAAGAGAAACCTGCAACTGAAATTATGTTTGCTTTTCTCCCAGTAGCTTCAAGAAAGCACATTTTATATTGAAGGAAACTTTGCTCAAATCATCAACCATTACATTATCGATAGTTAAGATTCTCAGTAGCAATTAACAATGCAAGTATGAGCAAATGCCAGATGTTTTATGACCAATGTATTGTTTCCCAGATCCTAGTCCTACACTCTAGCCACTACAATGAACTGGGCTGCATCTGCCCACAGTTTCACAAAGTTTTCTACCTCTGCAAAGTAGGCTCCTGTTTTTCTGCCCTATTCTAAGGGGCTTTATAATTTCTTTTCAACTTCAGTAATGGCAGGACTACAGAGAGGAGTCCAATGGTTAGAATCTGGCTTATAGACTGAAAGGTAGGTGAAATATATTTGGAGTCCTGCAGTGATTTCATGCTCTTTATTGCAGCTTGTAAAACAGTGATTGAATTGCCCCCTAAACCTCAGGCTTTTATACACATTATTTACACAATGAGTCCCGTCTGATTCTGCTTCCCTTCTGGAGCCTGATTGGTCTTCTCCTGCAAGCCAATCAGTTGTTGCATTCTAGGATCCTACCTGCCTATTGTTCTAGGATCTAAGCTCAGTACATAACAGTAGGACTGCCATACGTTTGGGTTTCCCTGAATACATCTGGGATTTGTCTGTCGGAAATAGAGTCTGGGTGGAATTTCTGGAAATTGCTAAAATGTCATAGCAACCCTGTGAAAGGACATTCACAAACACCGGCCAGCCCCTATAAAAGTAAGGGTTGCCCCAGCCACTCTGGGCAGCTTCCAACATATATAAAAACATTTTAAAAATCCTTCTCTATACAGGGCTGCCTTCAGAGGGCTCGGGGGTTGGATAACTCCATACCCTCCAACATTTCTCTAATGAAAATAGGGACGTCCTAAAAAGGAAAAGCAGGACATTCCAAGATCAAATTAGAAACTGGGATGGCTTCTGTAAATCAGGGATGTCCCTGGAAAATAGGGACACTTGAAGGGTCTGTATTAGTGAAAGTGAAGGAAATCTCTTGAGGGTGCAGTTAGTATTGGTCTTGTAACTCTACCCCTTCTCCATCAATCATATCAACTGAACTGCCTCTCCAATCCTTGGCTGTGCTGCTTTCTGTAGGAAACTCACTAAGGCCCCATTTGCACTACAGTGGTACCTCTGGTTATGTACTTAATTCGTTCCAGAGGTCCGTTCTTAACCTGAAACTGTTCTTAACCTGAAGCACCACTTTAGCTAATGGGCCCTCCCGCCGACGCCACACGATTTCTGTTCTCATCTTGAAGCAAAGTTCTTAACCCGAGGTACTATTTCTGGGTTAGCGGAGTCTGTAACCTGAAACATCTGTAACCTGAAGCATATGTAATCCAAGGTACCACTGTATACATTTTAGACAGTATCAAACCAAGAATTTTGGGACATTTTGTCAAGGGTGCTGAGAGTTCTTCAGAGGACCTTGTTCCTTTCACAGAGCTCCAATTCCCAGAGTTCCCTGGGAAGAGGGACTGCATAGTGTCCAGCAGCCCCCAAAATGTCAGGACCATCATGGAAACCCTTAAGCCATCACGGCTTCTCACTTTGTAACACAAAGTCCCTGATTCCCATCTTTGTTGAGGTACGCTAATCGGAATGGCTTCACATTGGAGGAAGCAGAGGGAAGAGAGCTGCGGACTGTGGCCACCTATTCCCCTGTCGCCGTTCCTAGGAGTCGGAGAAGGCCTGGTGTGGGGAAGAGTCTTGTGTCAGGTCCATCATTCCTCATAATTCTTTGTGGGAAGCCATTACCGTTTATGATAAAGCAGTATGATACTGCTTTAAATGGAGGGTCTGAAGAAGCTGGATGGCATGTTGTTCAACTCCAGTGTGATAAATGCCATTGTCTGCAAGCAATGCCCTTCTGCAGTCTGCATATGGCAAAACAGGCCAATCTCTATGCAAAAGAATAAATGGAAACAAAAAAGACACTACAAAGGGTGGTATTCAGAAAGCGGAAAAAAAACATTTCAACCTCACAGGGCACCCTGCTGCTGACTTTAAACTAGCCATTGTGGAAGAAAGGAACTTCAAAGAGGAACTTCAGCATGAAACTGCTGAATTACCATTGACCAGAAAATCCAATCCTATCGTCTTGAATCAAGATTAGGTGTTTTATCCCACACCGGCTTGCTTTAGCTAGCTTGCCAGCAGCAGGATGTTTGTGTTATCGCCCACACAGCTTTGTTAATGATCACGGAAGCAATTTTGCTTTCATGTAATTGCCATTCATCCACAGTGCATTTCTGTGCAGTCCATTTCTCCTTGACCTCCCTCCTCTTTGTCCGCTCCCATGTGTGTATATCAACGATGGACAACATTTTTGCCCCTAGGGGCCAAATGTAGTGGTGGATGGGCACCTGAGGACCACATGTAAGTTGTGAGGCTGAAGCTGTGGCCTGTGGGGACACACACTCGTTCTCTCCCTCTCTCCATTCACCCCGACCCCAGCAGAGAGAGAAAAACACTTTGATAATGGGAATCATGTCATTGACAGCTCTGGGGCACCACAGTTGAAGGTGACAAGGTGGAATGTGTGCAGAGGAGGGAGCCCAAGATGATCAAGGGTCTGGAAACCAAGCCTTATGAGGAACAGTTGAGGGAGTTGGGTATGTTGTGAAGAGGAGACTGAGAGGAGATATGATAGCCGTCTTCCAATATATAAAGGGTTGTCATATGGATAATAATAATAATAATAATAATAATAATAATAATAATAACAACAACAACAATAATTTATTATTTGTACCCCACCCAATCTCGCTGGGTTTCCCCAGCCACTCTGGGCGGCTTCTAACAAAGACCAAAAATACACTAAGATGTCGCACATTAAAAACTTCCCTGAACATGGCTGCCTTCAGATGTCTTCTGAATGTCAGGTAGTTGTTTATCGCTTTGACATCTGATGGGAGGGCGTTCCACAGGGCGGGCGCCACTACCGAGAAGGCCCTCTGCCTGGTTCCCTGTAGCTTTGCTTCTCGCAATGAGGGAGCCACCAGAAGGTCCTCGGCATCCGGACACAATGATGGGGGTGGAGACGCTCCTTCAGGTATACTGGGCCGAGGCTTCATGGAGGATGGAGAAAGCTTGTTTTCTCCTGCTCTGGAAAGTAGGTCAAGAACCAATGGCTTCAAGTTAAAAGAAAGGAGATTCCGACTAAGCACCGGGAAGAAAGTGTAGCACCCTGCTCGTGGTTAACTCTTAGCTGGAATGAAATATTCAATGCAGCAATAGAGAAATTAAAATAATAATTTATTTGTCAGACAAATAAATGATAGGCACAGTGGTATATGGTTACCAAAGCTCTGCCCACTCCAGCCCTGATGGCCAGCACTTATATTTCCTCAGCCCAGCCCCCTTGCTCCTCATTTGGCTGCCTCTGTCCAATCAGCCTGGTTGAAATTCCTATTGGCTGTTTGCTAGAACCAATCATAAAAGATACACCCATTTCCTATTACCTTTTATGGGAGACAAAGAGCTATATTTCCTTCTATCCATAAATGGCAGACAAGTAGCCATATATCTTACATTTGCCTCGACAAGGCACCTTAATTACCAGATCACCTTTTGCCCCTGTTGCCCCTGCATTCCAAAACAAATGGCTAAAACAGATGGCTCATGGTATTACATTCTATCTAAACAGAGATCTTGGGTTCACATTCTCACACACCATCAATGAAATAAGAATCTAACATAAGAATCTAACATTTCTTACTTTCTAAATCCTTTGCATAATTACATTAAGCCAACAAAATCTCATACATAACATAGATAGCTTTTTAGAAGAAAAGGCCTTTTCAAAGTAAAAAGGAACTCAGTAAAAACAGCTTCAAAGAAGCCTCTTCAGTTTACACCCCCCCTTTCCCAGCCAGCTGCTTTTCCCATTAGCTCTTGCCCTTTAACTTTAGGAAAATATGGCTAGAGTCTGATGGGAGGCACATGGTATTATTTTCTGTTAAACAATAAATCTTACTATTTACCAACTTTTAATTAGTGTTTTTGCAGCTTGATTGTATTCTGTAATATGTAGGGTCAGTATAACCTTTGCTCCCAGCCTGTAATTCCCTTTTAAAACTTTGAGAAATTTGTCTCCTGCTACGGCTATAAATCAGGGGGGCCCTGTTCAGGAGGATAAACAACTGCCAAAGTACTTAGCCAGCTGCTTTTCTGCCTGGCATGAAACATACAAACATTTGCAAATATATCTTTTAAGCTCATTTTAAAATACAGGCCTTGATCAGATGCCTCAAATGTTCTGACAGTAAGAGCTGTTTGACAGTGGAATGGACTCTCACAGGAAGTGGTGGGCTGCCCTTCCAACTCTGCAAATCTATGCTTCTGTGATCCATTCCTCACTTCCAGAGGCTATGACTGCCAGGACAGAGAAGGGGCAAAGGTGGATCTAGGAGAATGTGACTGGTGCAGAGTTTCTGCGGTGCCACAGAAGGCCCCACAACTGTGACATCCAACAGAAGGCAGGGCGGGGCACACAGGTTTTGGTGTTGCACAGGGCTCCACTGAAATTTGAGACACCAAGGTCCAACACTGGAAGGGCAGACACTTTTCCAGACCAGCAGGGAGAGGTCAGGCTTCCCCTAGTCTGTCAAAGAGCTGCCTGATGAGCTGGGAGGAGCACAATTTTCATGAGGAGAAAGGCACGTGGCGATGACTCTCTCCTAGGCACCATCCTTGCCACCACAATCACACACTCCTTTGTGACCATGCCTGACGTTTGCATGCAGCGCATAGCTGTCAACGTTTTCCCTTTTTAAAGGGAAATTCCCTTATCCCGAATAGGCTTCCTTGCAAGAAAAGAGAAAAATTGACAGCTATGATGCAGTGCTGGCAGAAAATCAAAAAGACCCCCCCTAAAACAATAATCAAGAAAAGATTCCCTGCACAAATTCCCCCAGATAAACCTGTCTGGAATTTGGCCGGCTTAATCCACTCTGGAGTGTTTTCTTTGCCTTTGATAAGGAAAAAAAATATATACAGCCATTTTTAGATTCCCTATTATAGTCACTGGGAGTGAACTGGAGCTTTGGATGTAACAGATCTATTTGCTACCTGAACAATGAAATGAATCAGAATGGCACAGAGCTGGAAAAGTTTCCAAATGCTACAGATGCAAGGTGAAGCTTGTGGTCACTGCACAGCCCTACTTTCAAAGGATTAGACATATTCATATGGTAAAGAATCTGCCAATAGGTATTAGCCATGAGAGCTGCTTCACAATGAGCTGGTGCATTTAGTCAATATGAGTGTTGGAGTCAGACCAGGAATACCAAGCTAATAGGTATGTGCTTTGCAAAATTGCACACATACTAGGAAGACATTGCCCTAGGATGAGCATGAATTTCCATACAGATTTAAAAACAAATCTACAAACTGGTGTGGAAATATAGAGAACTGAACTTAAGATGAGACAAATTGTCCCAAATGTCTGGCTGGTCAATGGTGGAAACAGAATCCTGGGGAGGCACCTCATGGTCTTATCATGCAAGTAGAGATGGGATGAAAATTTGGTTTGGTTAGGATTCTAATGGGAATCTACCTCGCTCTCCCTTTCTGTGCACTGAAGCACAGCTATCCTTTGAAATCTGCACTTCACCGAATTTTGTAATGTGGCTCTTCGACTGTGAAAAAAGTGCACATTTTTGAAGTATGCAATATTAGCGAAAACAACGCGCAAAATGCATTACGCTAGGGGAAGTTGCTTGCAAAACATGTATGTTAGGCAAATTTGCAAAATGCCAACAAATTTGCACGAGGAATTCTTTTTCCTTAATGGCAAATGGATGCTGAAATGTAGAGAACTCAACTTAAAGCTGGAAAAAATGAGAATCTGAGAGAGAAAAGGGGGGGGGGAATTCACCCAACCATACCAGCAAGGCAATCCTTTGTTGTTGAATCCAGCAACGTCATTAAACAAGTGGAAATGGTTTCCGTGGGGCAATGGAACTTTCTCTCCCTTTCATCTCCCCAATCCACTCCCCCCAATCTATTCCAGAGTGCTGGGTGAACACCCAAAGTTCTGTAGCACAAGTGCAATTCATTCCAGTCACGGAACAACTTCCTTGGCTGCAGCCCTATGTTTTTCAGCTGAATTATTTGAACATGGCACCACTTCTTTCAAAGCTAGGAAGCTGAGCAGCCATTTGCTGTCTCAGGGAGCCATCAGAAGGGAAAACATATTTAAAAGGTGGAAAACTGCTTGGCGCGGGCTGCGCCGGTTGCCTCGCTGTGGACAGCTGTAAGATCCTTCGACCTCCTGTAGAGATCAGTTCTGCTCACGACTGTTTCCGGGCCACATTCAGCCATCATTCCCCACCCCCTGCCATCGTTTGGTGTTTTCCCTTTCTGAAGTGACACGCCGTTGTGCTCAGCAAAACGAACGGTGTTTTCCCTTTGAGACATTTTGAGGCAATTTATATTCTCTTTGCAAACACACACTTTTAATCGCATAAATAATTCACCGGCTTCCATAAAGACCAACCTCTCCCCCCCCCAACCTCTTAAAAAGATTTCGCTATATACAGCTCTTTAAGCCTTCTCAGTAGGGGAGTTTCTAAGATCTCAATTGCAACGGCAGGTCGGTATGTCTGACCAGCATGATACCATTGTAAAGACAGTGTATACAATCCATGTCTGTGTGATAGCTTGGATTTAAGGAGTCTGGTGCACGGCAGGTGGTAGAAAATTCCCTTTACTGGGGAGATACTTGCAATAGGCTGAGAAATTCATACTTGGGAGAAATCCAGCGATGACAAAAGAAACTTATAAATGTCTAACAGGCTTCAGCTGCAATTGATCGCCTCGCATCTCAAGCAAAAAACCCACTAATGTTCAAAGCGACTCTGACATTTTTCAGAAGTTTCTGACGGCTTGATCTGGCTCTCTTAAGCTACCCCATTTGACCTTTCTAGGACGCTGAATCAAATCCTGGTAGCATTAAAGTCAATGGGATCAGCTTTGCTCTGTTGCTCGCGTTTGCGATAAGCTAATTGTCTGAAAGATGGCTATGGATAGCCGAATAAGTCATCATTTTATACCCCTAATGGCTACTAAGTGAGATGTAGTTGACTTCACTAGGAATCTTCTGGAGCAAACGATTAAAGGACAGCGGCCCCAATAACGGAGTTACAAGGATATAATTGCGGCTCCTTATCTTATTGCATATTTATTGATTTCCGTTCAGAAGTGGATTTATACAATGTGTTCAGGGCAAGTGAACGGGTGTCTGTGAAGAAAGCATACATGCACACTGTTTGATTTTTAGCTAGATCTGGGCTGAAACGGCAAACTCACATTTGAATTCATTTTTGCCATGGCTGAAAATTGATTTGTTTTGGGAATTGGTTTGGCAGTCGACCCAACCTACTTGTTTGCATTTTCAGTGGTGCGATGGACAGAATTATGTAATATCTCCACAGCATATCAATATATAAACGACATGCTATTGGCTTCAGTCTTATTGATAAATACCTGGGAAGGGAGCCCCATTGGTTCAATGGGGGGAAGGCTGTAGTTCAGTGGCAGAGCATCTGTTCTGCACTCAGAAGGCTCCTGGTTTGATCCTGAGAATTTCCTGGTCAAGCTGAGAGAAATTCTGAAATTCTGTATGAAATTCTGGAGAGAGTCTGCCAGACAGTGTCAATAATACTGAACTAGGGAGACCCCAGCCACTCTGGGATGCTTCCACCATAGATAAACACATAATAAAACATTAAAACATTTAAAAATGTCTCTATACAGGGCTGCCTTCAGATGGCTTGGAGGTCAGATAACTTTGTACCCTCCAACATTTCTCTGACAAAAATAGGGACGTCCTATGGAAAAGCAGGACAGTCAGGGATCAAATCAGAAACTGGGACAGCTTCCGTAAATCCAGGACTTTCCCTGGAAAATAGAGACACATGGGGAGTCTGTTTAAAGGTGCAGAGCATTGCTTTAAATGTATAGTGCAGATGAAAGCTTACCATGGTTATTGCTGACCATTTGGATTAACATTTAGGATTAGCATGTTTAGGGAAGCTTTTACTGTTTAATAGATTATTGTATTTTAATATGCTGTTGGAAGCCACCCAGAGTGACTGGGGAAACCCAGCCAGATGGGCAGGGTAGAAATTATTATTATTATTATTATTATTATTATTATTATTATTATTATTACATTTCACAGTGAAGTTATATTAGAAATTTTTTGTTTTAAGAAATCTAGGTGTGCACATGTCCAACTATTCACCATTCCCCACCAAGAAAAAGAAAAGTGCAAGTCCAAGCTACTCCATAACTCTTGACAGACATTTCCCAAAATCACTCCCACTGTCTCCTCCTTTTTGTACACTCCAGTAAAATTATTGGTGTCTGTAGGGTGTGCAGCTGCCTGTGCACATTTTTGGCATTTGTTTTAGAAAAGGCAATTAACTCAGCCCCAGCACATGGTCCACAGACCTTGAGACAAGACACCATGTAAGTAAGCCAAGTCTGTGAAAAGCTGCAAAGGTTTCGCAGGCCATGGGAGTAAAGAAACAAATTGGCAAAAAGGTAGGAGGGATTCAAAAGGCAAGTCAGGCTTGCCAATAACAAAAGCCACGGGAAGGGAGAGTGCTCTTGGGCTCAGGTGCTGCTTGTGGATTTCCCACAGGTGTCTGGTTGGCCACTGTGATAACAAAATGTTGGACTGGCATTTGACCTGATCCAGCAGGCTCTTCTTCTGTTCTTAATACCATCATTTTTTTAAAAAACCAATACAGTGGTACCTCGGGTTAAGAACTTAATTCATTCTGGAGGTCCGTTCTTGACCTGAAACTGTTCTTAACCTGAGGTACCACTTTAGCTAATGGGGCCAGAGTGGCACCACACAATTTCTGTTCTCATCCTGAGGCAAAGTTCTTAACCCGAGGTACTATTTCTAGGTTAGCGGAGTCTGTAACCTGAAGCGTCTGTAACCTGAAGTGTCTGTAACCCGAGGTACCACTGTAGCTTACTGCAATACTTCAAGGACCGCCTCTCTCCATATGAACCTACCCAGTCCCTGAGGTCATCGTCTGAGGCCCTTCTTCATGTGCCTCCTCCACGAGAGGTTTGGAGGGGGGCAACATGAGAACGGGCCTTCTCTGCAGTGGCTCCCCCTCTGTGGAACACTCTCCCCAGGGAGGTTCAGCTGGTGTCTTCATTATACACCTTTAGGCTCCAGGCAAAAACATTCCTCTTTAACCAGCCCTTGGGCTGATTGACATCCTATGCCCTTTTAAAATGTGCTGGGGGAGAGAATAATTGGGTTGTTCTTGTTTTTATTTTTGGTGTGTGCTTTGTGTTTTGATATTGTAATTTTGTGTTGTGAGCTGCCCAGAGACCTGTGGGTATATGGTGGTATACAAATTTTAACAACAACAACAACAACGGTGGAACCCTATCATTGTGACTATTTTTTAAAACAGTTCTAATGTACAGTGGTACCTCAGGTTAAGTACTTAATTCGTTCTGGAGGTCCGTACTTAACCTGAAACTGTTCTTAACCTGAAGCACCACTTTAGCTAATGGGGCCTCCTGCTGCTGTTGTGCCGCCGGAGCACGATTTCTCTTCTCATCCTGAAGCAAAGTTCTTAACCTGAAGCACTATTTCTGGGTTAGTGGAGTCTGTAACCTGAAGCGTATGTAACCTGAAGCGTATGTAACCTGAGGTACCACTGTATTTCAAATATTTGTGATACTCCTAGGACCTTGGTGTGGTCTAATAATCTTGGTAGCTGCTCCCCTCTGCTCCATCCAACATCTCTGCTGATTCTTTTGGGGCTTGTTTCATCTCCTGGGCACCATAGCTGGGCAAGCAAGACCTGTGGCCTATTGATCTTTTTTTCCTTCCGTCAAACTTTTTTTTAAAAAAAATCTGACCCCCAAAAAGACTTGTCCCCCCCTCTTCTTCTGAAACTCTGCTAGTGCCTTTCCGTAAAAGCTTGGTTTGAGGATCACAACATTCCCATGTTGTGTGCCAGTCTGGAGAGTACCAATTAAGACCCTTCAAGGCCACAGTAAGAGGCCTCAGGTGGGAGAAAATAGCATCAAAGAGTCGCTGCTGAAAACAGAGCATACAGAAAAGTCCATTTCAAGGCTTCTTTCTGACCTCCTCTTCCCTGAAAGGTTCACGTTGCAAAGACAGTTGTGATTTGTGTTACCTGCTGTTTGTTGAGTTGCAGTAAGTGGAACTGATTGAGTGCACTATATCGATCAATTAAGATTCACTGGGGTCTGTGACTAAAGGAACATGGGAACTGTTTGATTCCTTCGGCCTTGTGTAATTTCCTGTCTGTAGTCAATGCCAATAGTTAGCCCGCTGTCTTCTTTTGCCACACGAGGAGCTCCTGATCACCTGGGCAAGGTGATTGAGAGGGTATGTGTTGGGATCACAGAATGCTGTGTGAGATAGTAAGTCTGCAGGCTCGAGTTTGCTAGCTGATGCAACTGGCTGATGCAATCAGCCTGCAATACTTTCTATGGAAGTGCTGGGTCAGAATGACTCAGCAGTAATGTGCTGTGAGTTGATTGGCTGTCATCGGTTTAAAAGGGAAACCTATCTAACAGTAAGGTGGTGGTGTAGAGGAGTGTGGTCAGAGAGAAAGAGTCTTCCTATTTGCCTTAAGGTGCAGCCAGGTACTCAGTTTGACTATATGAACTGCTCGTGTATTATAGCCTGTAGATATGTGTGTGTATATCTATATCTATATCTATATCATCTATATCTATCTATATCTATATCTATATCTATATCTATATCTAGATCTAGATCTAGATCTAGATCTAGATCTAGATCTAGATCTAGATCTAGATCTATATCTAGATCTAGATCTAGATCTAGATCTAGATCTATAAATCACAATAAATATACTGCAGTGAAGAACCTGGAACTCTGAGCATTTCTGCTAAAGCGCCGTGAAGCATTTGCGACAGTATGCCTGGAGGAAGCAGATTTCCATCTGCTTTTACCAATGGATTCAAGTTACAAGAAAGGAGATTCCAACTACATACCTGTAATGGCTTTAGGGGTTGCTTGTGCGTAAGTTACCCCCGCTCTGGGCTAGGTTGCCTGGTTAAACCGTTTCTCGCTGGACAGCCATCCACGCCGTGGCTGTTCAGTCGCTGGCAGAATCCGTCAGTGGGCGTTTCTTGAACCTCTTCCAGCAAAGAAGTTCTTTGACGCCAAGTCGCCGCCTACTTTCCCTGCGCGGAAGTCTTCTGCGCAGGGTGGGTGTGGGCAGCGGAGGACCTGTGCTCTCCTCACTGGTCTTCTGCGAAGAGTCCTGGAGCCTCCTCTCTGCTTCCCCCATCGGCCCCCCTCTATCCCTGGTGTTGCGCTGATTTTCTTCCCCAGCCGGAGACCTGCCTCACTCCCTGCTTGGCCCCTCTCCAGCATCGCTGTGGAGCCTCGCCTCCTCCGCTAGTTCCGATGGCAGTTCCCTGACAATACCGTATATGGAAAAACCTCCTGACAGGATGAGCTGTTCAACAATGGAACTGCCTCCCTCTGGAGATTGTGGACTCTCCTTCCTTGGAGGTTTTTCAGCAAATGTTGAATGGTCACCTGTCATGGATGCTTTAGTTGGGATTCCTACATTGCTGGGGGTTGGACTAGATGACCCTCGGTGTCCCTTCCAACTCTGCAATGCTCTTCCAATTCTACGATTCTACAATTTGTAATTTCCCTACACCTACGCATTTTTATGCACACTTTCCCCTAATACTGAGCTAGATGGACCAGTAGTCTAAGGCAGCTTTTTAGTTTATGTTCAAGAACCAGATGATGAGAAAATAATAAAACTGGATTTTGGGAACAGCTCTTCTTTCTACTCTGACGTATTCAGAATTTGAGTTGCAGGGAATTTTCTGCCTTTAGCACATGTCCTCATGCAAGGCTGGCTTATTTCTTCTGCTACATTGATATAAGGAACAATTCTTCTAGAAACAATTTGACAGTCTGGTCTCTAAGCGGAGGCAGTGAACTCATGAAAGTTCCCTTTCATCGGCTCCTTTGCTTTGGGAGCATGTGTTGTTCCTTATGTCAACTTAGCTCATACAGATGTTGCAAAATTAGTCCTATTTCCTCATCTAGACATGCCCTTAGGGGAAGACTATGAAAACCGTATGCTTGGGAACGCTCGACCAGAAGTTCAGCAGATTTTAATTTGTGTGGTTGACATGCTCTGCAACTCCGCTGACATTGGCACAGCCCTCCGCTCCTTCCCAGGCAAATTAGCACAGCGTTTTGCAAACTTTTGATCTGTTAGCTCAGACGTCCTTCTCTTGAATTCAATAGGGCTAAACTTTAGTGAGAACAGGCTCAGCGCTGGCCTGTGACAAAGGTGTCTTAGGCTATAAGCTTTTGTGTTTTAACAAAATGGCCTCACGAAGTTGGCTTTTGACGTGCACTGTTTTGCATGGCGTTTTGCACGGCGGAACCTCAAGAAGGCAGAGGGCTGCGCTCTTATCTAAAGAACAGAAGGCAACATCTATTTTAGTTTTACATGCCATAGAGCTGGACACACTGACTCCACATTTTTCCGCTGGGTTGGATCCAATGCTGCATGAGCTGTGTTCTGGTTTTGCAGTGGGGCATCCCTTTCCTCTCCTCTACCTGCACACCCACAAAACTGGCTCCAGAGCCCACTGGATCGGATTTTGAGTAAGCCCTGCTGCACAAGTGGAGACCTGTTGTGCAAGTGGAACAGCAGCATTGCACACAGCTCACTGGGTCAAAGTCTTTCTCCATAATCCATCTATAGGTAAAGGACCCCTGGACAGTTAAGTCCAGGCAAAGGTGACTATGGGATTGCGGCGCTCATCTTGCTTTCAGGCAGAGGGAGCCGGCATTTGTCCACAGACAGCTTTCCGGGTCATGTGGCCAGCAGGACTAAACCGCTTCTGGTGCACGGAGGACCGTGATGAGTGCCAGAGTGCATGGAAATGCTGTTTACCTTCCCGCCGCAGTGGTATCTATTTATCTACTTGCACTGGCATGCTTTCGAACTGCTAGGTTGGCAGGAGCTGGGACAGAGCAACGGGAGCTCACCCCGTTGTGGGGATTCGAACCACCAACCTTCCGATCAGCAAGCCCAAGAGGCTCAGTGGTTTAGACCACAGCGCCACCCACGTCCCCTAATCCGTCTGTACCATTAAATTATGCATACCTATCACACTGGGATAAGCACAGAGAGAAGAAACGCCATGGTGCATCTGCAGCAGCACAACCGGACACCTTCATTGGCCCCAGATGCAACAAAACATGTCTCTCCCTTATCAATCTCTACAGCCATGGCAGGCAACCGTCCAACAGTTTGACTTCACCCCCTAAAGCGCACTCCTCCATTGTCTCCCGAGGCCATCTGTCATGGATGCCTTAGCTGAGATTCCTGCATTGCAGGGGTTTGGACTAGATGATTATCAAGGTCCCTTCCAACTCTAAGATTCTATGATTCCTTGATTCTATGCGACAGATGGATACCAACCAACTGACTTAATGTTTTCTTACGTTTGTATCACACCTTCCTTCCTTCCTTCAAAGCACTCAAGGTAGGATAAGTCACCCTAGGCAGTCACCCACCTAGTCAATGACCAGACTCCGATCTGCTTAGTTCCAGTCACTTGTACCTTCAGACCATACCCACCACCTTGTGAACGGAAGTTCTTTGGACCTCTCTCAAAATTTCCCAGTTATTTCAGGAGAAGAAGCATCCTTATTCAGTGGCACCACCACTTGCCTGCACCTGGTTTCATTTGCCCTCAGTGAAATAATCACTCTGCTCAATCTGATTGGCTGTGTAGAATTATAGTACCTTGCATTGTGTGCTCCCTGATTGGTTAAGAAGATGCTTCTGTTTAAACAACATAAAATATGGGAGCTGGTTGTCTGTGGTGAATCCCACAGCATTCATGTAATAATAGAATCATAGAGTTGGAAGGGACCTTGATAATCATCTAGTCCAAACCCCTACAATGAAGTTTATGTCAACACGTGGTTCCCTGTCCAAATTGAAACCGCACCAGCCCCTGCTTAGCTTTGCATATGTGCTAGCAGTTTTATTGCTGCACCACTAGGAGGACATAGTGTTTAAGGGCTTGCCAGCAAGTGAGCAAGTCCAGCTCCCATCCAGTTTTGCACAGTTGATTTCAGAAGCACTAATAGCTTCATTTTCATGCTCACTTTCCCCAAATGCACTCCTCTAATCTAATGTATGCAATTTTGTCAACATTGGTCGGTTGCAGAATAGCATCACAAAAATTCAGGCGAGGTTGCAGTGTGGCTGCGCTTCAGTTCACATTTGGCTTCAGAAAGTGCAGATTTGATAGATTTGACTTGAAATGTTCACTGAATCAAATTTCTCCTCCATCACTAATATGAAGGGCACCATGTTGGCAACCCATGTTGTAATGTCTGTAATGGCCCCTACTCTCAAAGTTATCTAATTATTGGTGCACATCCTGTTGTCCTTATAGATATGACACCTTTCTGGTTTCACATTTTCAGTGCCCTTTTGCTATAAAGTGAAGCTCACTAAGAGATGAGCTCTTGTCTTTGCCTTTAAATCATCTTTGGTTTTTGTTCCCCTTCAGATGTTGTTCCTTAAAAGTACATGTTAGGGGAAGCCTTATCATAAGGGTGTAGTTTGGAAAAAGAGCAGGTGTAAAACAAGAAATAAATTGTTTCTACACTAACTATGTTGAAAGCCTGTCAAGTTTCACTTATGTGAATGTAAGGAGTTGAAACATTTATAAGATAGATGATGAAATACAACACATTGCTTTTTATTCTCTCTTCCTCTCCTTGCTACACCCGTCAGATCTAACATCACCAGAACACTCATTATAATGATGAGATGAGCAATTATTGTCCTACATAAGATGGACTTGACAGATTCCTGTACTGAATGGCACTTAAACTACACTCAGAAGATATGCACAGAATAATATGAAAGGAGGAATACCATCGGATTAGAAAAATGATGGCTTTAATCAAAATATGCTCAGACAGGTATCAGTGGGGAAGTATTTGGATTTTTTTATCTTGGAGTATACAAACTGCTTACACAAACATTACATTTTCCTGGATTTATTGTGGAGATCTCTCCTTAAAGGCAGATAGTTAGCACTTCCCCCCTCTTGCAGCTGTGTTTCTGGAAGTTCAAGCAGTGGCCTGCACTGCCGGTTTGAAAATAAGCACAAAATGAAGGAAGGATATTTGTGAACAGGTCTCCCCGTCATGTTGGCATGTACTTGACTGGATGTCCATGCTCTGTGCTTCCAAGCTGGGCTCTGGAAGAACACCGGGGCTGAGCTGAAACTGCTCATGATGTCTTGTGTGTATGTGTGCGAACATTTTTAGCAATATTGAAACACACCTTTTTTGTTTTTGCTTTAAAGAGGATTTTGGGGGGCCATTTTGTGTGTGAAAATATTCACATTTCATTTCATTTAAGGTTTTCTTTACACACACATACAGCGCTGTTTTTCTAGAAAAAGAGGTGCCGGAACTCACCATTGTTCTCCTGTTCTCTTGTAACTGAGTTCCAGCTGAAAAAAGTGCTCAGCACACACATATATGCTGAACATACAATGAAGTGTCATAGCATGAACTCCCAACAGACATTGCTCTCCATCAGTTTTCTAGGGGAACCTTTGTAGCAGTAGATTCCCACAGAGCAGGCATGCCGGGTTCCACCCAGCTTTTTTTGGGGGGGTGTGGCTTGGCACATGTGACATCACATGCATAGTGCATATGACATCACACGTTGGGAGGAGGCCTGACAGGGCCCAGTGCACCCTCTGAAAGGGGGGAGGGACCAATGGGCCCTGCCTGACTGCAGAATATTGAGGGGACCTGGCCCCCTCATTTAAAATTGGAGAGGGCCTACCCAATAGATGGTGCTTCTGCCACAGAGGAGATGTCAGGTCTCTAAAGATCTTTTAAAGTGCCAGGAGCTCCCAGTTGATTGTCCTCTTTAATAGACACAGAGACTTTGATGGCATCACCTGGGGAGGAAATAAATAAATGCATATCTACTTCCGGAAGGTTCTCCAGCTGCTCCCTCCTTTGGCAACAAATCACCTGCACTTAGCCACTATCTCTTTAGTTATGCAAAGTTCCATCCTCTTAGCTCAGGCATGTCCCACAGGCAGTTCCTTCCTGTGGTTCTAAAAAAATGGTCAACAACTTTGGGGTAAAATCCTAAAAAAAAGGTCAAAAACTTCAATCCTAAAAAATGGTTAACAACTTTGGTCAGCCCTCATGCATGTTCACTTCATCAAATCTGGCCCTCTTTGAAAAAAAGTTTGGACACCCCTGTCTTAGCTAAAGGAAATCTGTCAGGCTAAGCTTGTCTAACCAGTTTATCCTCCTTAAAAATCTCTTTTCACAGGTAACAGGGTTTGCTGGGGTGGGGAGGCCTTTGAGAGCACCTTTTACTATCTCCTGCAACCTTGTTTGTGATCGAAGCTAAGAGGTTGGCGGTAGCCTAAATGGACTGAGACCTAGAAGGTGATTTCAGGGTCACAATCTTGTTCCTCAGTGCTTTGTGGAGGGATTCATTCAGGCTCTTCCAAATAATTCATCAGTACTGGGGGTTGTTAAATTGCATGCAATTAGAGCAATGCCTCCCCCCCCCTCTTTCAGAAAGCTTTTCTCCAATATATTGTGTTTTGGAGTGAAACAAATATCCACCTTCACCCCTCACACACACCTGCACACAGATGCACACTGGCCCTAAGCATACGACGACGACGCCCTGTTTTCCAGCCTCTCTGTTCACCAGTTGCCATCACTGATCTTCCACCAGGCAAACAGTATGTATAATTTAAGATCCAATCCTTCAAGGGAGAGCAGACAGGTGCATATCCATGCTGACTTTCCAAATTCAGAGACTGTGAAATTAATATTTGTGACAAAGTTTAGCCCAAGGTTCTCCGTTTATAAAATGCAGATGAAAATGTCCAGTTACCACAGGCTATACAGCCAGGAACACGTGGCTCTTGAACGAAGCTTGAGGGCATCAGGTGAAGATGCCGCTCCTAGTTTTATTTGTATCTTCAGTTCCTTGTTATGTTAACAGAAGAGAATGATACGTATTTTTTTTAAAATATATATTGCTGTATCAAAAACAATAAAATAAAAGCAATTTACCACAAGAATGCCTGTGTGCAATAAAAAAAGTTAAATTGTAAAATCGGAGGCCATCAACTAATTATTATGGAAATATGTTTTCTTAGTTTATAGAATCGTAGAGTTGGAAGGGACCCTCAGAATCATCTAGTCCAACCCCCTGTGATGCAGGAATATGCAGCTGTCCCATATGGGAATTGAACCTTCGACCTTGGTGTTATCAGCACCATGCGCTAACCAACTGAGCTATCCACTTGGATAAAAAATTGCCTGCATAAACTTGGCAGCATGGAAACACAGAAGGCGCCTGCTGAATCCCTATTGGCAGAGCATTCCACAGGGCTGGTCTGATGATGCTAATGGCTCAGTTTCTTGTTGCTGACAAATGAGCTCCACCAATGCAAGGGATGACCAATTGTGCTCCTGTTAAGTATAATTGTTTGATTCACACTGAAGTGGAGAATGGCTAAATGTGTGTTGCTAACTCTGGGGAAATTCCATGGAAGCTAAAGAAGTGCAGGCTTAACATACAGAATAAGAGAACAAGAGCAACATATGTTTAAAGAAGATTGGAAAAAGTTTATTGAATATATGGGGAAATAATTGTGTACAGCTGAAAACGCTGGCGGCATTAAGATAAATTCAACAGTGTAAATAAGATTTGATGGATGCAATAATGGATTACTGAATGGTATAGTTTTTGTAAAATATGCAGGGATTTATGGTATGTAAAATGAACCATGGAAAGAGAAGAAGGATGTTTTAAGGATGTAAAATGAGTATTTTAAATTGCAAAACAGAAAATTTAATAAAAATGTGTGTGTATGTGTGTTCGTGTTCTCTGAGCTTTAACTGGATGATAATTAACTGTGAATGTTCTCTGCTCTGGGCGTGTGCCTTTGATCATGTGACAAAGGCATTTGTTTGCAAATCTCCATATGCAGTTTGAGCTCGGCCAGTTTCCTGTTGTAAGGGTCTAAAAAGGAATCTTTGCAGGGAGATTCATTGATTGGCCTATTTCTTTTTGCCTTTTCCTCCTGGGATTAATTTGATTGGCCCTCTGGGAGTGGCCTGTGGTCACATGGCCTGTGGTTTACATTGAGTATGGGCAGGTGAGGAGGTAGGAGGAAAGTAGGAGGGAAACTGAGGCATTATTGGGTTAGGTGCCAGGGCTTTACACCTGGAGGCACTTGCAGGGGATACTCTTTGTGCCTGGCATGTATGCTCAACAGTGTCAGAAAACACCCCTTCCAGAAAACCTGTTTATTGAGCATTCATCCTGAGTTTTTTGCACAGAGAAAGCTACACAAGGTGTTATATACAGTCATACCTCGGGCTGAACGCGCTTCAGGTTGAGCGTGTTCGAGTTGCACATTACTTCCGGGTTTTGCCGCTTGCGCATGCGCAGACGCTCAAAATGACGTCATGCACATGTGCAGAATCAGCAAAAAGCAACACGTGTGTGCGCAGATGTGCCGTCGCTAGTTACGTTTGCTTCTGGATGCAAACGGGGCTCCGGAACGGAACCCGTTCGTATCCAGAGGTACCACTGTACTGTTTATTTTTACATTTATATACCACCAGTGCTTTTTTTCTGGGGGTACACAGGGGTATGCATACCCCTAAATATTTTGTGAATCTAAGTTTGGCCTCATTGAGTATTTCAATATGAGTAGGAAAATGAGAGTACCCCTAAACATTTTTTTAATAGAAAAAAACCACTGTGTACCCCCTTGATGTTCAAAGATCTCAAGGTGGTCTACTGTACATGGTTGTCCTCCTCCACACTTGTGAGGTTAGTTAGGCTCAGAGATGGTGACTGGCCCAAAGTCACCCAGTTACCTTGTTCTCAGAGGCAGTTCCAAGCATGTGAAGGAGAAATGAAGAGTGTTCCCCACCCCAGGGGGTGAGGAGCTGAAGACCTTCAGACAAGGGGAAGGTGGCACAGTGGAAAGAGTGAAGTTTGGGGAGTTCATTGCGGACAGAGGGGCCTCCTAATTTGTAGTGAATGGTGCATCAGTGTGGCCTAGGAGTGACCATATTGCTTTAATTGCTATAGTTCTCAAGTCTCACACTCCTTCTTTTTCTTCCTTTGTGCATCAAGATCTCTATCTCATATATCTACACACACACACACACACACACACACACACACACACACACTTGTGAAGGAGCGTCTCCACCTCTATTGTTCAACCCAGACACTGAGCTCCAGCTCTGAGGGCCTTCTTGCGAGAAGTGAAGTTACAGGGGACCAGGCAGAGGGCCTTCTCGGTAGTGGCACCTGCCCTGTGGAATGCCCTCCCATCAGATGTCAAGGAGATAAAGAGCTCCACAACTTTTAGAAGACATCTGAAGGCAGCCCTGTATAGGAAAGTTTTTAATGTTGGACGTTTTATTATGTTTTTATATGTATTGGAACCCGCCCAGAGTGGCTGGGGCAACCCAGCCAGATGGATGGGGTATACGTAATAAAACTATTATTCCTACATTAATGTAGGCTTGGGTTCTACTCTTCATAAAACTTCCTCCAGTCCTCTTATAGAATGTACAATAATATCTATTTCTGCCTTCACATAATAGTAAATATACATGCCTCTCAAATGACACAATTTCCTCCTCCTTTCTCTTGCCCCCCCAACACCCCTCCTCGCTTCCATTGCTCTCTTTGCCTACAGTCAACAGAATCGGTGGTTTCAAGAGGCCCCCACAGCCATAAAAAAATCTCCATACCAGGTCACTGATATGGCACCTTTTCATTGCACTGGGAACCAAAGGGACCTCACCAGGGCATCATTGTTCAGCGAAGGCCTCCTTGTAGCGCTGGAATGATGCCACGAGTTGCATGACATGGCACCAAAGGGATAAGGATAGCACCTGGCACTCATAATTTGAGAACCCCTGAACTATGGCACTGTCAGATGAGTGGAAATATTTTTCTCCGTTTTTAATATTTGAGTGAAATGTAGCTGATAAATGTCAGCACCCTGGTGCCTCCTTTAGGCCCTGGGATATATAATTTTCCAGTTGAAGTCAATGTGTTGTGAATATTAAGCTCTTTCATGACTCTTCGGGTGGTTGTATCGATGTCATGTAGATCAGCAATGGCCCATTTTTTAAATCTCTGAAGAGCGTGAGGGAAAAAGAAACTCAGCGTCGATCAGGCATTAACAGCCTGGGTTTAAACTGTTTGCAAAGAATTCAAATTTGGCTTTTCTCTGTGTGTGCATTTTTTAAAAGTATGTAAAAATTTGCAGTAGTACTTTGTTCAATAACGCTCTCTCAAATGTAGCCCATATTCTCTATCGAAACAAAAAAGGAGGTCCTCAGTTATGCAAAAGACAGGTGAAGTTCAAGATTTTCATTGGTTTGGGGTTCCTTCGATGTTGACTGCCTTTTCTATATTCTCTATCAACACCGTTAGATGATGATAATTGCAGAAATTTGAAGGCCTAGACCAGGGTGGGGAACTTGTGACGTTCCAGATATTGATGGACCAAAACTATCACCACCTGTGACCATTTTCTGTGCTGGATCCAAACTCATTCATCCTGGTAGATCTTAGACTTGGGTTGCTCCTTAAGGATACAATGTGGAAAGCCTCCCACATCCCACCCCCTTGATTTCACTTAGCAAGTCAGTTTTTGTGTCCTTAAGACAGAGATGGGGGAGTCTCCTGGTGCTGTTTGACTACATCTCATATCATCCCCGACCACTGACCATGCAGGCTGGGACTAATGGGACTTGAAGTCCTACAACATCTGGATAGGCCACAAGTTCCCCATCCCTGCCCTTCAGAGATGCAACCCAGAAGCTGGGGATTGGAGATGAGTCAGCTGGGAGCCAAAGATCCATGGGTATTGGTTTCCTGCCTCCCTCTTTCAGTGTCTTTCAAAGGATGCACACTTAGTTAAACAGCCTCCTGATGGGCCTCCAGCAGATTCAAGCTAAAGGACCGTCTGTACTTAACAGGCTTTAAGTCAAAATGTCTCTTCCCTTGTGGTTCCTGGCCTGCCATTCTATCAAAGTGATCTAATGTCAGATGCCTGAGTGTTTGTTGTCAGCAAAACAAATAATGCACTGCACCACAGGGAGCGACATGAATCTGGAGGTAAAGGTGAAAGTGTTTCTTTCAGCACCATTGTCAGCTGAGGTTGGGAAATAAAATATTTATTGCTGCCTGCCAGGAACAGCTAATTAGAAAACATATCTGCAGATTATTATTATTTTTTTAAATCCTCCTTAAAAATTATATATATCCTTCCTTCCTTCCTTCCTAGAATAGAATCATAGAATGGAAGAGTTAAAAGGGACCCCAAGTTTCATCTAGTCCAACCCCCTGCAATACAGGAATCTTTTGCCCAATGTGATCCTGAGATCAAGAGTCTCATTTTCTTTCTTTCTTTCTTTCTTTCTTTCTTTCTTTCTTTCTTTCTTTCTTTCTTTCTTGAAACAAGACTTTTCAATTCCAAGAGTCAAAGAAGGAGACAGCTGTGCAGAACTGAAGTCGTCATGCTGTGTGCTGAAGTTTTCTTGAAGAAAAATCCACACAGTTTAAGCAGTAAGTAAAACTGGGGCAAGATGTAGTTTGTATGTAAGTAAAAGTGTTTGGCCATGAGCTGTAACAGCAACACTTGCAAGATCGATGCAAAACACAACCCAAAAGCAGCCCTTGCATGGGTACATCGTATACAGATTTGTTTGGCGCAAAGGTCATGACGGAACTGTACGCGCACGCAAACTGATTTGATGAACAAGATGTCCAACTCTATATTGTTATTGATCATTAAAACAATCTGCCATAACCTCTGGCCGTACTCTAAGATGCAAAAGCATCTATGTGAAGGTGTATAAAGCTTTTTGTTGTGTAGTCATGGCTGTTGTCTAATGGAAAATCATTATTTTTGGAGCTCATAGGAGTCACACCAGAATAGCGACAATGTAGAACTGAAGGCCAAGGAAATTCAGCATCCACAGGGAGCACGATCTGGCCAGAGATATGCAGCTTTGAGTTCCACAGAGCCCTTCTTTGTGTGCCTCCTCCACTAGAACAGGCTTTCTTTTCCCCCAGTGGCTCACGTTTTGTGTAATGCTCTCCCCAAGGAGGTTCAGCTGGCACATTCATTATATGCCTTTAAAAAGGTAAAGGTAAAGGACCCCTGACAGTTAAGTCCAGTCACGAACAACTCTGAGGTTGCAGCGCTCATCTTGCTTTACTGGTCGAGGGAGCCGGCGTTTGTCCGCAGACAGTTTTTCCAGATCATGTGGCCAGCATGACTAAGCTGCTTCTGGAAACCAGAGCAGCGCACAGAAACACGGATTACCTTCCTGCTGGAGTGGTACCTATTTGTCTACTTGCACTTTGATGTGCTTTTGAACTGCTAGGTTGGCAGGAGCTGGGACCGAGCAACGGGAGCTGACCCTGTCACAGGGATTCAAACCACTGACCTTCCAATTGGCAAGCCCAAGGCTCAGAGGTTTAGACCACAGTGCCATCCGTGTCCCAATACACCTTTAGATGCCAGGTAAAAACATTCCTTTTTTACCAGGCCTTTGGCTGATTGACATCCAATGCCCTTTTAAAGTGTGTTGGGGGGGCTTACTGGGTTGTTTTTGCTTTTTTATTATGTTTTTTGTGTCCTTATATTGTGATTTTATGTTGTAACTGCCCTGAGAACAGAGGGTATAGGGTGGTATACAGATGTAATAAATAAAATAAGTAATAAGTAAGAGTCAAGTGCACCTTTCTGCTGTTGAAATGAACAGGACACCAGTTGCGCCTATTTGAATATTCAAAGTGCTTCAGATAGAAAACTTCAGTGATTTTTACAGCAATTGTGTGAGGAAGGACCATGTTGCTTTTTTCATGTTACAGGTGTGAGTCTGAGGAAGGCAAGGACAGCCTAATACAAGGCCCTCCAGAAGTTATTGGGTTCCTCCTCCCATCATTGCCAGCCAGCAAGGCCTATGGTCATGGTAAGGGGCAGACAGTCCAGGCTGATTTTCCCTTCCTCCAAGGGAAAATGTTAGCTAGGCAGCAATTCTAAGCCCACTTACCTGGTTATTGTTACGAAAAAGGAGCAATGCTGCAGCTGAGTGCTCCAGATGGCTGGAAAGCCAAACAGGATGTTGATGTTTTGGGACTGTACCGTGGGAACAAGGAACAGTCTATTCTGTGCACTGAGCACCGGATGTTAGCTCATAGTGTCACATGACCCTGTACTGCAAGTACATGGGTGGAGTTATTTCTCTCTCTGCTGTTGATGTTAAGAGAGTGCAGACACGTTTTCTCTGTACTGCTGGAAAGACAGAAATAAAGGCATGTAAATACATTTCTGTCTGTCTCTCTCCCCTCCCTGGGAATGAGGGAGGGGGGAGTGGTGTGTTCTTCTCACGTTTGAGGAGAATCGCCGATAGTTATCTCGCCTTGTCTTGCCGGGAGTCGAGACGGGGGAGATCAACAAGGAATCCAAGCCGGGCACCTGGAGAGTGGCCAATTCCTCTGACTAAGGCTTGAATTCCGACAGTTATAAGTCTCATTGAATTCAGTAGGACTTAGTTCTGCAGATGCATAGGACAATGGTTTCAGTTAGTTAGCTGAGCTTATTTCAATGCCGCCACAAAGTCTGTCAAGGTGCTCACAAGAAATGTGCAAAATTCAAGCTGTGAAATCCAGCTTGCAGAAGTTTAAGGCAACAAAATCCCAGAAATATATTTAAAAAGAAAATCATGATAACAATAATACATGAACTCTGGGCATAGCTGCTAGAAACTGGGAAAGGAAGGCTTCAAGTGATGATAAATTGATTAAGCCGAAGACTGACCTCCACGGAAATCCTAGAGTACCCCAGCTATAATGACAAAGGTGCTGTGTATTCTAAGGCATGGTGGTGGAAGCAAGAATGTTTTCCTTCTGCCTGCGCACCACGAACCACAAGAGACCACCCCCTAGGTCTCCAGGCAAACAGACATGCATTTCAGTTAACTCTTGAAGTGACAGCAAGTAGCTTCAGACAGTAGCGAGGACCAAGACTTGGAGGGAGGAATCCTGTGGAAATGGACATTGGAGGCAGTGTGGTGGAGAAGAGGGAGATAAACAAATGAAGATATCAGTTGGAGAGAGGAAGGGAGGGAAGGAGGAAGATGTGAAGCTGGTGGGATCAAAAGCAGGGCGCTTATCACATTGCAGGCTGCTAAATATTTGCTTCTTGACATTTAAATAACAAGAGGATCTCCAGATTGCATTCCAAGCCTATGTGACCCCAGGACTGAAGGGCACGCTATTAAGCCAAGAGGCAGCATGGGAGCAGTGATAGATTGGTTGTCAAACACACATGGTGGTGATTTATTTCATATTGTTATTTGTTTTTAAACCTGGTGCTTTCTTTATTTTAGGGATTCATGCTCTGCCCTTCAGCAAAATTCCCAGGGTGCCTGGTTTTGCTTCTCTGCTCTTCAGCACAAGGCACACAAAGCAATCCATAAAACAGAAAGTATGAGATATGGGCTATTTGCAGCAAAGCCATCCCACTAGTATTAGTAGTTTTGCATGTGCAGCAGGGCTTCCTCTCCCCCTATGCCTCTTGGGCCCCCCCAATCTGTTTTGGGGCACCCTCAGCCCTCCAGAGCAGATTTGGGAGGTGCAGGAGGGGAAGTCGCATTGCACAGGCAGAAGTCCTTGCACTAATGGGACGACCTCTTTGGATGCAACCCCACATCTATATTGAGGGATGGGAGAGAAATTTAGTTTAATTCACATTTCAATGGGAACCGACCTAACACACACTTTCAGAAAGTGAAATGCGAGTATCCTTCAAAATTAACTCTTCAGTTTTTTGTGATGAGCTACAGTGGTACCTCGGGTTACAGATGCTTCAGGTTACATACGCTTCAGGTTACAGACTCCGCTAACCCAGAAATATTACCTCGGGTTAAGAACTTTGCTTCAGGATGAGAACAGAAATCGTGCTCCGGCAGCGCGGCGGCAGCAGGAGGCCCCATTAGCTAAAGTGGTGCTTTAGGTTAAGAACAGTTTCAGGTTAAGAACGGACCTCCAGAACGAATTAAGTACTTAACCCAAGGTACCACTGTATTTAACAACAACAAAATACAAAAATGCTATAGTCGGTGAAAGTGACCATAAAAATGCATCTATTAGCGAAAGCTTATTTATTTAGTTGCTATTTTGTTAACGTTTTTCATATCGTTTGATAGATTATAAATGCTTTGTTAACCATGTAATATGACTTTTTCTGTAATTGTGATGTTTAGCTTATTTTAGTTGCTGTTTTGTTAATAGTGTTTTATGAATTATAATTGCTTATAGATGATTCGTTAGTTATTATATCTGTCTACCAAAGAAGCTCACTGTCGTGTGGGCTAAGCTGGTTGTGCCAATTTCAGACCATATGGCTTTTACAAGCCAATAATTCAGAAACTTTCACCACTGTCACTGAGCCAAGTTTTACTGCCTGTGTTTTCTGACTGATATGGGAAAACACATGAACTTGACCTTTGGAGAGTTTGTAAGTAATCCATTTTAAATTTACTAAACATGTAGTTTTTTCCTATTCTGAGGGAAGAGGGGACTATTTTGAAACTCACTTAGAAAGACATATTTTAAAGGTCTAACAGCCTATATTTCCACACTTGAATTTGCTACATGTATTAAATCTCTGCTGGGGTTCTCAAACCAAAAAGTACTTGCCTCAAACCAGGATGCTGGCATCCAGAGAATTCTCCTTTTATATACTTACATTTTCCCTTGCCAACCAACATATACTTGGCCAACTTCCCTACCAAATTGTGTATAGGTGCAGTAAAAATGCTGATGCATTCTTGTAACTTTTAACTTTTTGTTGTTGCAAACTCTTGGCGGGACCTGTACAGAAAACACACACGCACATGGCTACCCCCATGTAAAAGCTGAGAACAGCCATGTCCCCCCCCCATACAATTCCACTTGAGAGCAACACAACATCAGATCCTGATGTTTCTCAGGGAGACTTACAGTATCAGATTCAAAGCACAGAGCAGCAAGGAGCTCTGTACACAACCCATTGCAGACTGCATTACCTGTTTTAAAACGTTCAAAGGCAGGGAATAGATTTTATTTACTTAGAAGCTATTCTAAACTGCTGTTTCGGGTTGTCAGCTCATGTTACTGAGCTGAGAGGGCTTAGGACCCAGCCTAATTTTCCCTTCTCTGGTCCCATCCAACACCAGCCTTTTTGCGGTGGGTGGGTGACTGGCTCAGTTGGCTGATCCCCAGCAAATCTTTGGCTGATCCAGGGTTAAGGACTTAACACAGGCTGGTCCAGGAATCAGTCAGCTAAGCCCGAGATCTGCTGCATTCTAAGCTGCTCATCCCAGCAGATCTTGCCACATACCCTTAGAAAGGTATTCGTAAAAAAATAAATAAATTGTTGGCATGGGTGGTTTTTTGTTTTACTTTTAGCTGCTTTGAAACTTTGTGTGAAATCTGCTGAATAACTTGAGTTCCGATTTGCACATTAGACCAGGCAGGGAAGAAGATCAGGTCAGCTCGGATCAGAGTCCACAAAGGTAAAAATTCCTCCAGCGTCTCTCTACGTACGGCTTTCATTTTTCTTACTATGAAACATCAAAAGTAAAAAGAAGAAGATTCAATTGAGCAAAAGGAGCCCGAATGAAAAGGAAGAGAAGAGACAGAGAAACCACACTGGAGGAATGATATAAACCATATGAATTCAGCACGTCAGGATTTATTTTCTGAAATCAATGGCAGAACAAACTGGCTCTAATGGAGCACACTGCGCTGATATTATAATGTAAATAATACATGGTAATAAATGATAATTATAGTATTGATCTCCCTTCCTGCTGAAATGTTTTATTGATGGTGCAGTGCCTTCTCTATTTCATCTCATTGTAAGCTACACGTTTTCCTATACCTTCAGCCTTCCACTTAGGATCTCTCCAAATCTGCAAATTTCCAGATGCAGATGCTGTTGCTACTGCCAATTTCAAAGCAGCAAAAGCACTACATCAAGGAGGTGACTTCTGGAATAATCCAATTCTCTGTAGTGGATTATACTGCTGATAGCATCTCTACTGATACGTCGGGAATCTTTATGCTGCAGTGTGGCCTAAATACCTATTGTGCGTAAGGAAAAGCTGTGAATCAGGCAAATTGATATATTTCTTTCTCTCCTTTTTTTGGTCAGGTATACACGCGCTACAAGACATGTTACGTAGCATTTAATGCACACGACTAAGTTAGGTCCATTCATTTTAATGGGACTGCCCTGAGCAAAACTTTGTTGTTTGTTGTTGTTTAGTTGTTTAGTCGTGTCTGACTCTTCGTGACCCCATGGACCAGAGCACGCCAGGCACTCCTGTCTTCCACTGCCTCCCGCAGTTTGGTCAAACTCGTGCTGGTAGCTTCGAGAACACTATCCTAACATCTCGTCCTCTGTTGTCTCCTTCTCCTTGTGCCCTCCATCTTTCCCAACATCAGGGTCTTTTCCAGAGTGTCTTCTCTTCTCATGAGGTGGCCAAAGTATTGGAGCCTTAGCTTCAGGATCTGTCCTTCCAGTGAGCACTCAGGGCTGATTTCCTTCAGAATGGATCGGTTTGATCTTCTTGCAGTCCATGGGACTCTCAAGAGTCTCCTCCAGCACCATAATTCAAAAGCATCAATTCTTCGGCGATCAGCCTTCTTTATGGTCCAGCTCTCACTTCCATACATCACTACTGGGAAAACCATGGCTTTAACTATACGGACCTTTGTTGGCAAGGTGATGTCTCTGCTTTTTAAGATGCTGTCTAGGTTTGTCATCGCTTTTCTCCCAAGAAGCAGGCGTCTTTTAATTTTGTGATTGAATACTATCCATGCTGGATAGAGCCTACTCTCAGGCTCACTTACCTCTCGGGGCATACAAGAAATAGGTTTTCAAAGTACGTGTGGATTCCATACTGTTAAAAGAGAAAGCAGTGTTTCGATCATGAATAGTGCCGAACGTGCTAGCCAACTATGCACCTTCGACCATGTGCATGCTTTGATACTGTGCTTCATAGTTCGTGGAGGTGGAACAGCTGAGGTCCATGACCCTAAGCTCACACATTGCACCACGAGTGAAGAACGCCACCCACAATTCCCAGCCATTCTCGTTTTCCTCCTTGTTACTTTAATTAAATATTTCTGTTCTGAGTCACTGGCAGTCATCAGCAGCAGATGGCATATTTGCTGGGTTTTATACGATCTAAATGACGATGTGTGTAAAGAAGCCAAGTTTCTTTTTTTTAAAGGAAAAACAAACAAACCCCAAACCAACTACACATGCGCTGACACAGGTTTTTGATTTCTTCCCCTAGAGGATGAAATGATTGGCATGGTTTCTTGTGGTCCCCTGCTGGAGTCCAGAGGCATGAATGGGTCCGTTTCTCGAATGCTACACAGCAGCTTTTTTGATAGAAGATCTGTCATGTTTATGCAAATAGCAAGTCCTCCTACAGCTCAGCACAGAAAAGAGCTGAGCACACTTAACATGTTCCTGTCATATTTTTCAGCCACTCACTGTGGAGACACTCACATGTCTCCATTAGGGATGGGTGATGGTGTGCATTTCATTTTCTCTCAGTTTCTCATTTCTGCACTCTTAACTTCAGTTCTTCACATTTCTACAGCAGTGTGATTTTTATTTTCTTTGAAAAAAAGAAGACCTCATGAAAATTATTATCAGTATTATTTATTAAATTTCCATACCGCCCTTCATCTGAGGATCACAGGGCAGTTTGCCACATAAAAACAAAAAAAATCACTAGTGTTTTAGCACAAATTTCTCCTAATAAGTCCAAATGGTGTTGGACTACAGCTCCTTTCATCCTTCACTATTGACCACGCTGCTCTTCTTCTTTCTTCTTTGATGATCACTTGTAGCCGAGTAAGATTGTCTTCCATGAACACGGTCTTAACAGTGAGTCTGTAAGTGACTGTGGAGGCCAATTCTGGATCCACACATCCTTCCACAGTGGGGACATAGGTTTCCGGGTGGGAGTTGATCATGGTGAGGGTTTGCCAAGCATGCCTTCCTCTTAGCACATTTCTCCCTTTCGTCCTGACTTTGAGCATCTTCAGAGTCTAAGACACCTTTGGTAAAGGCTGTTCTCTAATAGGAGCGCTCGCAGGCTTGTGTTTCCCAATTGTTGATGTTTATACTACATTTTTAAAGGTTTGCCTTGAGAGAGTCTTTAAACCTCTTTACTTGACCACCAGCATTACACTTTCCATTTTTATTTTTTAAAAAATAATTTTTATTAACAGACCGAGCAAATCAAATCAAATCACATAAATTCCAAATTACAAAGCCGAATTTTAAATTTTTTGTTGGGGGTAACCATATTTCAAGTTCCGAAAGGGATCCAATCATCTTGTTGTTGCTGCTGCTTTAATGTCCACAAATCTGTCCAAATAGTGCTCACAATTCTATCCAATCCTTTCTTGTTATTCTCCACATCTCTTCTTGTTATTTTCATATATTTTTCCTTTCCCTTTGTGACCTCTGATAGTCTTCACAAGCGGGTTGAATCAAATTGTAATCCTGTGTGGGTTTTTGCTTGTTAATCTTCACAGATTTGTTACTCCCTTTCTCAGTCCTCTGAGGAGGTTCTGCCAGTCCATAGCTTCCTCCTCCCAATCATCAGTCTTTCGACAGAACCTGCCAACATGGCGATTCCCTTATTATTACTGTGCCATTCCAAAAGCCCTTGTTCTTTTCTTGATCTCCATAAGCCAGACTTTTGGTTAGTAATTCATTTCCACACAGTTTTTAATCATCCTGCTTAGGTCAGTTATGCGACGGTTCTTTCTTGGGGAGGGGTTATTGGTTAATCACATAGAAGAAAAGAAAAAAAAGTCCCCCCCATCCAGTCCCGCTCCAACATACTGAACCTTTGATGTATCTTCTTCAGATATATTCCTGTTAAATCCAACCCATCGCTCTACTTTCACAGAGGTCACTTCAATTAGCAGTCTTCACTCCCGTTCTTCACTTGAAATATGTGCATTTGCTTCTCTCTCTAATTGTTTATTTCGAGCTGCTGCAACTAGTGCATGATCAGAGACAGAGTCCGGGAGAGCCAGACCCACACAAGGGCTTTGTGCCTAGTGCCCTCACCCCCTTCTTTTGAATCCGGGGGTGATTTATGGCCACAGCAGGCAAGGCAGTGTTCCCCATTTCCTTGGGGCAACAAGGGAGGCTGCATACTCCCATATCAGCCTCTTAATTACCTCGTGTGAGCCGGAGAGATGTTATTGTCGGCCATCTTCTAATGTGCCCCTAGCGGGCCCCCCCCCACTTTCCATTTTTAAGTTCGGAATAGAGTAGTTACCGCACTGCTAAGCAGTTTGGAGCTGTGATCCCTAAACATCTGGAGGGCACCATGTTTGCTCCCACTGGGCTAGAGTTTCCAAGAAAGCAGTTTGCTGAGAAGCTCTCTGGCTGTGAAATCCATTCAGGTCTGTAGTTTAGATAAACATCCAGCTGAAGGACTCACCTCACAGAAGAGTCTTGAACACATTCCAGATCCACTTTCACAATGCTATTCCCTCAGGGTAATTTCACACACTTTAGCCAAAATCCACCTACCGTTGGTTGTGAGTGACTACCACTGCAATCCTATACTTACAGTTATGGACGGGTTGGATGCAGAGGAATGGTGGGAGGAACCAGCTGGAGTACCTCTAAAGGAATAAGGCTCAGAGCCCAGGGAGCGGTGGTGGGACAGTGATGAGTGATCAGAGGGAGAAGTCTGGGAAGAACAGGTGTCTGAAAATGAAGAGGTAACAGGGCTTAGTGAGCTGGGAGAGTCTGTGGCAGAGACAAGTCGGAGGCAGAAGCTTAAGCCGGAGGGTGGGAGGAGGGAGGTCAAGAGGCAGAGATGAGTCAGGCTGATGAAGAATCATGTGAGTCTCCCCCTCCTGTTGTGACAAGCTCCCCTCCCCCTTGTCTCCCAGAACCAGAAGAGGCATAAAAAGGGAGGAAAAGAGGTTGTCTACATGCAGGCACAGTCTCCAATTGCTTGGGGGAAAGCCTTTGAGAAGAGGGGACTGACAGCTGTGAGGAGGCAGGGACTTTTAGTCTCAGCAACTGATTTTCATGAAGTGCACTGGGAATGAGTTGCTGTGCTTACCCGACACTCAATCAAATTTGTGGAGACCATGTTTTAGTGAATTAAAAGTTAACTCCATCTTCGAACTGTGTAATTACTGAGCGGCATGCTCCTGAAACACTCACTCACCTGTGGATATTTCCCATGAACCTCAACGAGGCTAACTTCTGAAGTAGACATGAACACGGAAAGGCCCACTGGAAATGGCAGGATGCAAGTTAATTATGAACTGTTCCATTGGTTTCAAAGGAACTTGAATGATTACCAAGCGGGATTGGTATCTAATTTTTCAAAGGCGTGCCTAAAAAACATGTCAGCATATATACGTACGTGAAATGAGCATGGCTTATGTGCTGGAACAGGCCAACATTTCCAAATCAGGGCCAAACATGTATTGTTTGAGGCATCTTGCAGATGAGGAACTATTGCCCTCTCTCCCCCTCCTCATGCAGCTCAAAGGGGACATTTTGGAACACAATACTGATTTTTTTCTTTCTTCCTCAGCTTGCCTCATTTGAGAACTAAAGTTCACAATTATTTTGTATCGGTGCAGCTCCCTGGAAGCCTGAGCTGAAGATGAGACTTCCACAGATCTAGGCAGTGCGTGTAAGTTAAGTTATAGCCTCTATCCAAAAGGACCTTCCAATTTAAGCAGACAAGATGGATGAATGTGGGGAGGAAAAGGCAGAGGGAGGTGATTTACTGAAATGCTATTGCAGCAGTGGTGTGGAGGACTAATGGGAAAACACCAGTGTCCTGCTGACTCTAGCATTCCGGCTCCATTATAGAGGTGGATCCAATATTATCCAGGCATTTCATAGCCACTGAATCCAACCAATTTAAATGGCCTAAGGGTGGAGGGTGGGGAGGCATTCGTTTGGCTCATTTTTCACAGCAGTCAAATCTGAGCCTATACTCCCAAACTTACATGCGGATCAAAATGCAACTCCCCGTCAGATCACACACTTCTCAAGATTTGAAATGCAAAATTCATGCAGAAATGCATATTTTGTTTCGGTGTGTGCACAAAATGCGCCTTTTGCTGACGACTGCATTGAAAGACCACTGAAAAGTGTGCACTTTTATGTTAGAAATGTGTGTGTTTTATGTAAAAGTAAGCAAAAATGTGTACAAGGAAACAGGAGGGAACAAAATGCAATAGGACGGAACAGGATGGGATGATAGACCTCAAATCTTCACTGGGTGACCTTGGGCCAGTCACTGTCTCTCACCCTAACCTACCTCACAGGGTTGTTGTGATAAAAGCAGGGGAGGAGAGCCATGTGATCACCTTCAGGGGAAAACTGAGGGAAGGGGGCATTCCAACATACCTGCAGACTCATATGGAAAATCTGTTCCACCAGGTGCTCTTGCATATGCAGATTGATGCTTGATAATTTGCTCCCTCAGGTTCTCATTCACCATTTCCTTCATGCGTTTTTTATTATTATCCCTGATTCTCCCTTCTCTGGTGAGGTAGATTTGGAAAAGGGGAAGGATGCGGGATAATGCATCTGTTTCCTACTGATGACACATCCCCCGGGAAGAGCAACATTGATTACATTCTCTGATGATCAATCAAAATCAATGATGGAGGAAAACCCAAACAGAAATGTATGAAATGCAAATAAGAGTCGGCTAAAAGGGCTACAACGGATGGGAAATGCAGCGAGTGGAATCAACATGATAGATGATAAATGTGTTGGGAAATGACATCTTGCAGCCTAGATACGTTTTATGCCTGCAGTGGATATGGCTTTATGAAGCATGTTGTGTTATGGGTTTTGATGGCACTGCTCAGTAGAAAGTCAGAAAGGAGCAAATGCAGGACTGAACACAGTTCTTTCTCCCCTAACAGGTGACCGGATGTCTTCAAGATCCCGTTTCTCCATCTCTGCTGAGTGGCACATTGCTGCCTTCTCAGTGATTTGCTCAAGTGAGAGCTGGACCGTAAAGAAGGCTGATTGCCGAAGAATTGATGCTTTTGAATTATGGTGCTGGAGGAGACTCTTGAGAGTCCCATGGACTGCAAGAAGATCAAACCTCTCCACTCTGAAGGAAATCAGCCCTGAGTGCTCACTGGAAGGACAGATCCTGAAGCTAAAGCTCCAATACTTTGGCCACCTCATGAGAAGAGAAGACTCCCTGGAAAAGACCCTGATGTTGGGAAAGATGGAGGACACAAGGAGAAGGGGACGACAGAGGACAAGATGGCTGGACAGTGTTCACGAAGCTACCAGCATGAGTTTGACCAAACTGCAGGAGGCAGTGGAAGACAGGAGTGCCTGGCGTGCTCTGGTCCATGGGGACATGAAGAGTCGGACACGACTAAACAACAACATTGATTTGCTTCCAGGGCCAAGGGTCCCAACACAGATCGCATTGGCACCCTTTATTTGAAGCACTATGATTCCTCCCCCTATGAAGCATCGGGCCTCCCCCAAAGAATTCTGGGGGCTGTAGTTTGTTAAGGGTGCTGAAAGTTGTCAGGAGATCCTATTTCCCTCCCAGAGCCACATTTCCTAGATTGGTTTAACAATCACTACTTCTTCCCAGTCTTTTACTATCAGGACTCAGCCTTCAGCCAGGGAAGGAATAAAACACACACACAAACACAGTGGACACAGTGCACTTTCCTTACCAATTTGCAGTCACAAGTCTTCTCCACGCAAATGAGATCAGGAGTTTCAGGTCAAAGGGATGTGAGTTCAGGGACATTTGAGCTCCAATAACTCTCATCGCCTTTCTTTATATGCATTTCGGGGCTAGAAAAGATCTGGGCACCCGCAATGGCAGGATGCTTGTGTTTAGTTTAGTAAAAAGAAGAGGACATAAATAAAAGAAAAAGCCCTGCAGAAATTTACAGAAAGTTGAAGGGGAGGATAGGAAAAACATATTTACAAATTCAGATGAAAAGAGTAGCAGACTCTTTTCTTTTTGGCAGAACACCCACTGTGATCAAGCTAACAATCCAGCAGTTTAAAGAAACACATCTCTGAGAATGAAGGCAAAGGACTGAAGTGAGGAAGGAAAACCACCTACTTGGATGACCCAAAGGCACTCCATGAAATAGCTGGCATTGCGTGTAGGAGCTGAGATATATAATTGCAGCAGCCCACAATAGACCCTTTATAAGGTTCACATTTCAATACCCAACACCTGACGTGCTATAAAGACACAAGCTGGAATTCAGTCAAGACAAGGGGGAAGAGAGGTGTTGTGTGTGTGTGTGGTGATTGTAATATAGTGGTACCTTGGGTTACATACGCTTCAGGTTACAGACTCTGCTAACCCAGAAATAGTACCTTGGGTTAAGAACTTTGCTTCAGGATGAGAACAGAAATCGTGCTCTGGCGGCGTGGCAGCAGTGGGAGGCCCCATTAGCTAAAGTGGTGCTTCAGGTTAAGAACAGTTTCAGGTTAAGAACGGACCTCCGGAACGAATTAAGTACTTAACCTGAGGTACCACTGTATTAGATGTTTCAAACTAGTGCTGTGTCAAAATCTCCCCTCCAATATCTTTCTCTGTCAAGGAGGCTTCCATATCACTGCCTCATTTCGTTTGAATTACTTTAGAATTTTGTTGGCTGCGGAGTGTGGTGCTTACAACATTCAAACAGTAGTTTATTCCATTCCCCCGACGTTCCCCTAACTGTTAATTTCCACATTATATTTGATCTTTCGCATGACGTAAAAACCACTTACGGAAATGCAGCAGAATACAGCACAAGTGCAGCGCTTATTACCATGCTATTTGCAAACAGATTTCTCTCCCCCGCCCCCGCCACCACCAGGAGGAAATAGCACAGAAATGAGTGCTGAACTTGTGCTATATCCCACTCTATTTCCAGAAGTGGCTTTGACGTTGTGTGAAAGCTCAAATCCAATGTGGAAACAGACAGCTGGGAAATGTTGGGAAATCAAAAGTAGCTGCCATGTGAATGCAGCCATTGCTTCAGACTCCTTAGCTACCCACACTTCCTGATCCAAAAAAAAAAAAAAAAAAAAAAGCCCCATGGAAGGAATTACCTCATGATTCCTTGCTCCATTGGCTCCCAGTACATTTCCAGGCACAATTCAAAGTGTTGGTGCTGACCTTTAAAGCCCTAAATGGCCTTGGTCCAGTATATCTGAAGGAGCGTCTCCAGCCCCACCATTCTGCTCGGACACTGAGGTCCAGCTCCGAGGGCCTTCTGGCAGTTCCCTCACTGCGAGAAGCCTAGTTACAGGGAACCAGGCAGAGGGCCTTCTCGGTAGTGGCACCCGCCCTGTGGAACGCCCTCCCACCAGATGTCAACAACTACCAGACTTTTAGAAGACATCTGAAGGCAGCCCTGTTTAGGGAAGCTTTTAATGTTTGATGCATTACTGTATTTTAATCTTTTGTTGAAAGCCATCCAGAGTGGCTGGGGAAGCCCAGCCAGATGGGCGGGGTATAAATAATAAATTATTATTATTATTATTATTATTATTATTATTATTATTATTATTATTACTCTGAGCGACACAACCAGAACCAGCCCACCAATGATACTGGGCGAGGCAGCTGCCTCACAGGGCTCTTGAGAGAAGTGGCACCGAGCAGCAATAGGAACAGGAAGCCTCTCCCCCACTGCTGCTTTCCATGGTGGGGTTGCCATAGTCACTGTATGAAATGGTGGCGGCAGCAGCAGCAGCAGCACCAGGGCAACGGCTTCTCCTCTTCCTCTAGGTATCACCTCTCTCTGGGCGGCCTCGGCAAATAGGCTTGCTGTGTATGAGAGCAGCAAACCTACAGGAGAGCAGCAAGGCTTTGAAAAATAAAACGAATAATGGTTCGACTCTTGTTTCTCTGACACACCATCATCAGCTGGAACTCTCTTGCTGTTTCTCCCCTCACTTGCTGGATCATCACCTTGTCATGTTCCTATGACCCTTGTGAGCGAAGCTGTCAGGAATCGCGTACTCCCAGCAGGGTCACCCAAGGCGGTAAGGTCAAAGGGGAAGAGCTAGACAAAGAATGATCCAAGAAGTCCTCAACGGCAGAACAGGCGGATGATAAAAAGCAATACAGTGGTACCTCATGTTACAGATGCTTCGGGTTACATACGTTTCAGGTTACAAACTCTGCTAACCCAGAAATAGTACCTTAGGTTAAGAACTTTGCTTCAGGATAAGAACAGAAATCGGGTGGCGGCAGTGTGGTGGCAGCAGGAGGCCCCATTAGCTAAAGTGGTACTTCCGGTTAAGAACAGTTTCAGGTTAAGAACGGACCTACAGAACAAATTAAGTTCTTAACCCGAGGTACCACTGTATGTTGCAATGGCTGTGAAGGCGGATGAAGGCTGCAGCAGATAGGATCTACTGGTTCGTCGTAACTACTCATGCCATCAGAACAGAGTCTTACTGAGAAGACTGTGCATAGACACATAAAACAAATTAACACACAGGTGTCTTCCAAAACCATGATCAACTCCTGCCTAGAAACCTATGTCCCCACTGTGGAAGGATGTGTGGATCCAGAATTGGCCTCCACAGTCACTTACGGACCCACTGTTAAAACCGTGTTTATGGAAGTCAATATTACTCGGCTATGAGTGATTGCCAAAGAAGAAGAAGCTGTTTCTGCCATCCATGCCTCAGCCAAGACTTTGCCAACCCATGGCAATTTACAATTCTGTGAAGATCTCTCTGGCAATTGTGATAACAGTCATATTGAGATACAGTGGCTGGACAATTCAGGAAGGTTTGGGGTGCTGTGATTTATAACCTCATTCTATTGATCTAAATCCAGCAAAATGATTTTTTTGCCAGCCATAAATCCCACGGCTACCCTTTTTATTTTTATTTTTTATTTTACTTTTCAGGACACAAAATGTGCCCTATAACTCAGCGCTTGCAGTCAGGCTCCCTTGCAGAGCTGGCCTGTTCTCCTGAATATGTTCCCTGGAAGGTGACCACATCGACCAGGGCGGCATTGTTGAGAACAATAATTTTTTGGTGCCGTCAAATGTGCACAGATGCCAGCGTGATTTAACATAAGCTCCAGCTGCAACCAGCCGAGCTGCTGATTTCCCCAATGAACTGTGAACCTCCAAAGTGTTTTTGCTGACCTTGATCTGAATATGCCTGGGAGAGGAAAAATGCTATCATTCTGAAGCAACACTTCTTTCAAGAACATTCACTTCTATGCTGGAGAGCTTTGGTCACCTGTTACGCCTAGGATCAGACAGAAATGTGGTGATGGAGAGAGGATGTAGCTGAACTTCTAAATAATATAACGTGTACCCAAGAAAACAGTTAATTACATCTATACTTGAGGGCAGAGAGACGAACCACATCAACATCACACTCTTCTTTCTACAAGGTCAAAGGATGTAACTATCTACATGGAGATGGAATTTCAACAGCATTTTATCTCGCTGTACTCAATGCTCAATTTGAGGAAAAGTTTAGCCCCAGAATAGATTTCTGGGGCAGGGGTCCATCCGCAGATTATCAGAGGTGTGCAAGAAATAAGTTTTTGTTTCACAATCCAAATAATTTTCCTCAGATAGTGTGAGGCGGGTGGTTTTATGTGTCACAAAAGGACAGCAAATTGTCAAGTTTATATGCCACCTTTCTGAATAATCATAATGCAAATAATCCCCCAAGGCGATTTACAGGTTAAAATCAAGCATAACAGAAAAAAATAGCCCCCCCACCTGCATGCAAAAGGTACCTTGAAACACCTGCATGCAAAAGGTACCAGGTTCACTCCCCAATATCTCCAGGTAGAACCGAGAGAGCTCTTCCAGCAAAATCCCTGCCCATTCGTGTAGAGCATCCTGACCAGTAGTCTGACTCTGTGTAAGACAGATTGGTATGTTCCCAGTGGTGGAGCTTCATGCTCCGGCACCAGAGGGTGGCGAGCGGGGGGGGGGGGGGGGCTGAGCTGGCACACGTCCTGGGGGCGTGGCGTGCTTCCCTCAGGGGTGTGGCATCCAGCACGGGGGGGGGGTAGCCGTGATGTCACCCCACCGGGACTGCGCTGCCGGGGGCAGTGCGCTCCCTCCACACTCCTCTTCCTCCGCTAGTGTATGTTCCTATGAATAATGCTGCCAGCTTTTCACAACTTTCCAAATAACGGGGGGCGGGGGCGGGGTGGAATGTGGTGGAATCCTGGATTTAAGAAGACAGGTGGGAACTGGCCGGGACTAGACTGAGGTTGGTGGGACACTGCTGCTTTGCTGAAACAGACTGGCCTTCTCAATTTATAAACCACATCAAATAAAGCTGGTGAGAGACTAAGGCAGATTCCCTAATCTAGTTCCATCCCTGGGATCTCCAGCTGGGATAGACCCTTGTCCAAATTCCTGGTGAGCTTGTCAGTGTAGACCATTTTCAGCTGGCAGGACCAGAGCTCTCACTCAGTACAAGGCAACTTCCCATATGCCTATAGCAGCTATAACAGCCCTACCCCAACCTGGTGCCCTCCAGATGCTTTGGGTCATGGGAGTTATTGTCCAAAATTTCTTGAGAGCACCAAGTGCAGAAGGCCGAGCTCAATGTACCAATGATTTCATCATATTAGACATTCTATTAGGCATAGTTCTGCTTTTAGCTATCCAATTAAAACACATTTCTTCCTCCAGGCCTATGAAGGTTGATTTAAGAATTGTTTTCTTCTGCTGGGTTTCAGCTTTATGATGTTTATTGGTTTTGTGGTTTGCATGTGCAATTGCTGTGTTGTGTTTTAATGAATTCTTTATGTATGACCTTGGAAACCTTCAGGGTGAAGAGCGTGTTATCAATACAATTAGTAATAAAATATCTTCTGTTTGTGGCAAAGGTGTCATAACTCACAAGCCAGGGACCTTGCCGTATGTCGTGAAGGACTCTAATGAGGCTGAGGTTAAGGCTGTTCCTTCTGGGAGAGTACCGTATTCAGGGCTGTCCTGAGCAGAAGACACTGCTACCATCTTCTGACTCAGGGGATGAGTATCCTGAAGGACTTTCATCTCCCCAGACAACAAAACAAAGGAAGGACCCTTTAGCCATCCAGTCGATTTCTCTGGGGATGAAGAACCCACCACACCCCAGGTCTTCTCAACCTATGTAAGTGTTTGGATAACTCTAGATCCCTGCTGAGACAGCAACCCAAGAACATAATGTAAGAACAGAAGTAGGGCCTGCTGGACCAGGCCAATGGGACATCTGTTCCGCCATCTTGTTCTCACAGTGGCCAACTAGATGCCTGTGGAAAACTCACATGCAGGGTCTGAGCACAAGAGCACTCTCCCCTCCCGTAACTTCCAGCATCTGATAATCAGAGGCATCCATGGAGAAACAGCATAACATTCATGGTCAGTAGCCACCTTGAGAAGAGAGAATTTCAGCTAACAGTGACCAGTTAGAGCTGTCCCCTGGTCTGCCCTCTGACATTGAACTGACTTGTCTTGCCTTCACTGGATGCTACCTGCTTCCTTTGAAGCTCCTAGCCTTGTCAACCTATATAAAGCTAATATGTGTCGACATGCAGAGGGCCAGGAGGCCAGCTGGCTAGCCCCGGCTGGGCCGTCTCCTTCCAGCCGTCCTGCTTCAAAGACCATCACCTCTGCTCCAACATAAATCAGTGACCCGGGCTTTGAAGCCAGGGCACACTATCAGCAGATAGAACTGCAACACACAGAATAGGTGTGAGGCTTGTGGAAGCATACTACAGTAGATTTATTAATAATAAATCAGGACAAAGAAACATGTCGTCTCTCTCTCTCGTCGTCTCAGAGAGAACAGGAAAAAGCAAAAGCTATACAAAACGGAAGTTCCCAGCAAGCTGTGCTGGAATGTAAACAAACATGTGACACGCAACAATTCCACACGTCTGCTCCTTAAGGTGGAATAGAAATGTCAACATCATGAGGGATGATGGGAGTTGTAGTCCAGCTACTTCTGGAGAGCCACAGGTCCCCCACCTCCCTGAAGTAAAGGACTCATGTGCTTTGAATCCTTTAGTTCAGAAAGCAACACTCTGTCTACTGAAAGCTAGCAAGTTACGGACAAAAGACCGATGCTGGGGTCTTGTCAATAATCACACCGGGGTGGTGATTTATTTTTCAAGCTGCAGCAAGAAAGGTACAAGGGAATCAACTTCCAAATCCTACGTGTCTTTTCACGGCGTGCTCACACATTTTATAGTTTAATTGCACACGTTAATACTTACTATGAGTCTATTGGCTATCAGCATTTAGAGTGATCCCAGTGGCAAACTGCAACTTCTTCTTTTTGTCTTATGTTATCTTGCAAAGCCAGCAGTTAGAGCTTCTTGATAAACAGGTTAGGAGGTGATGGGAGGTCTGGCAGTTTTAGCTCAATTTACTGGTTGGTACATTTTGGAGGGAAGTGGGAGAGGTAAAAAGGGCATTTTGAATTTGTACAAGACTGGGTGATGGGATGTTAGCAGCTTCTTGTCAGCTTCTGCTGACTATTGCAATGCAGTGTTATTTTGAGGTAGGTGGGGGATGTGCTGGAAAGGTCAAAAAGTTGCAGAGAAAGCTAAATTCATGTCTGTCTTGATTCGAGAGAATACCTAATACGTTTTTAAAATATATTTTTTATTAAAGATTTCTTAGCTTACAAAAATACGTGCGTTGTCTCTTTTTTCAAGTTGCATTTTCTACAAATCACTTTCGTTTGTTGTGAGACATTAGTGTTGCATACAGTGTTAGGTTAGGAAGAAAAGAGGGGGAAAGGTGGAATGATGAGTGGGGTGGCAACGCTTCTATTCTTCTACTTAGTGTTCGTGTGGGATTTTGTGTCAGTGTCACTTGTGTGTGTTCTCTTACTATTCGCTTGTATTTTCTTTGTGGTGAGAGAGGTTGGGGGTGGCCTAGGGTGTGGTAGGTTGTCCTTGGTTGGCTGTAGTGAGATTTGTTTTTGTGTCTAATGCCTAATATTTGAGGCAAAATGGGGTGTATTTGGTTATCATCAATGAGGAGATGAATTAGCTAGAATCCGCTCCTTGCACTATCTCATTTTCTAGGTGCAATTTATTTATATTGTGGGGGTGCGTTCAGTTTTGCAATTCCTCACCAGGCATTCTTGGTGGGCGCAGTCCTTGAACACTTATAGCAAATGATTTGATATTTATGTAGACGAAGAGGGCAGCCAGCTCCCCTCTGCCCTCTATTTAGTTATGGTCTTGTGAAGGATAGAGTATTTACTTTCATTTATCAACGAGCTTTCAGCTGCCCAGTGCTCATCTACATTGTCCTTGAGCTGAAGGAGATAGAGAGAGAGAGATGGGGGGGGGGGGAATCAAATCCTAACTTTGGCTGCTGCCACTCTTCATGCAGACCCCCAAAACTCAGAGAAGATGCTAACAGGATTTTTCTTCTTTTTCTTTTTTGCCTACAAGAGAGCTAAGTACTACACGAAGCTCGCTTACTCAAGGAGGCAATGTACTTAACCTCAGATTACCCTTGACAGCATCGCCTGGAGGGAACTGTTATATAAAAGTCATACAACAACAGCTGCCTCACAGACCTTTCTAATCATGTTGATCTGTTAGTTGTTGTATCAGAGGGGAACAGTGTTCTCTCTCTCTCTCTCTCTCTCTCTCTCTCTCTCTCTCACACACACACACACACACTGCTTCAATAAAACACAATTTCCAATTTAGCCAAACGCATCCCATCGCTAGGCGACAACCGCCACACTTTTTGTCCCGAAATTTACAGTTCCATTCCATTGTTTACCATTCTCGTCCTGTGTTATGCTTTCTCCCTGCTAAGTCATAAATATGCTTTATGGTGTTTGCTTAAGTTATACGGGCTCTCTCTCTCTTGAAAGGTTTTTCATTTCTAAATGTGCTTCTCTGTTCTGCAAAGGCTGTGATTAGGTGGCTAATGTAATTGCTTTTTATTGCGGGTCAACTGGTATGAATTCCATCACCAGTAATGGCAAAGAACTACATTAAGATAAAGCTGATTGGGAGGAATCATTACCGTTGATTAGCATAACGATCACTCATTTCCCAAAGCTCGCACCAGATAAATACGCTCGTGTATTTAGCAAAAATTACATCTGTTTAAGAGAGTCGGAGGCAATTGTGCTTTCCGTTTGCTCCGGCAGAGGAAACGAGAACGTTTTGTGGCGCAATATGCATATAATTATATTCAAGCCATTTTCTCTTTCTCTCTTTTTTAAAAAAGACACCCCCATCACTCCTCCTCCAAACCTCCCCCCCCCAAACCCCCCACACAATTGCTGTGTATTTTTGACATGGAGCTGCATATTCATGTATTTGTACTTGGGCCTGATGAAATTAATTATTTATGAACGAGTGAAATCAGAATTAAGAGAATGAGGGAGTGATAATCAGGTTCCCAATCAGTGAATCTTGAGCTCCAAATAGGAAGGAAGAGTCTCACCTGAGAGTTTTGAGGAGGTGTCGCCAGAGCCGGCACACCCATTAGGCAGGATGAGGCCACTACCTCAGGCAGAAAAGGCCCCCCCAAGGTGACACACCGATTTGGGGCAATATAAAGTGCTTTTTTTCTGTGGGTACGCAGGGGCACACATATCCCTAAACATTTTGTGAATCTAAGTTTAGCTTCATTGAGGGGCAGTATTTCAATATGAGTAGGCATATTCTTACCATCTGAAGTTCTTGGACTGCCAAAAGACATGTACCTTGTTCCATCTTTCCAAAAGATGTGGCAGACATGCAGATGGAGGTGTCGGCGTCTACCTGGTCACCTCACTCACAGGACTTCATCTCAAAGAATTGAGATGAGTCAACAATTAGCTGGTTTACAGTCATATAAGTAGCAAGAGAGCACAAAGTGTTTGCAGTCAGCCTTCTGGCTGCCTATTAAAATTAAGTACCTGAGTTTGCAGAGAAGAAACAATTGACTCAAAATAAGCATCAGCATTTATTATTTATTTAAAAACAAAGTACTACCTCAAGTAAATTGTATCAGAATAATATTTCCAAGGCAGCCTTTCCCAATCTTGGGTGCCCTCACGTTGCTGGGCTGCAAACTCCATCAGACAGGGTGAATCTCAAGGATGAAGGATGTAGTACAACAATATGGGACAAGCATGGCGTTGTAGTCTAAACCACTGAGCCTCTTGGGCTTGCCGATCAGAAAGTCGGCAGTTTTGAATCCCCATGGCGGGGTGAGCTCCTGTTGCTCTGTCCCAGCTCCTGCCAAACTAGCAGTTCAAAAGCACACCCGTGCGAGTAGATAAATAGGTACCGCTGTGGCGGGAAGGTAAATGGCATTTCCATGTGCTCTGGTTTCTGTCACGGTGTCCTGTTGCGCCAGAAGCAGTTTAGTCATGCTGGCCACATGACCCGGAAAGCTGTCTGTGGACTAACGCCAGCTCCCTTGGCATGAAAGAGAGATGAGCACCGCAACCCCATAGTCACCTTTGACTGGGGTCCTTTACCTTCACCTTTTTACAAGAACAGCTGAAGATCCCAGGTTGTCAAAGGCAGTCATAAAGGAAGAATCCTGAAAAACTCTTTATACTAACCAGTATATTTCTACATTAACACAATGAGGTACTTAGGAGAGTCTTTAACTAGCCGAGCGACTAATTTTAAGGCAATAGTCTAATTTCATTTTGCTTCACCCCAAAAATACCTTTGATGAGTGCCTGGCCAAGCTTTTGGATTTCCCACAACAATATATTTTGCAAGAACATCTAGGATATATTCTTTTGCCACCCTTGGCTATTTTAAACTCTTGATGGTTCGGACAATTTATTGGGTCCTATTTACAAAGTGTAAATTTGCTCCAACACTCCCTATTTTGCTTTCAGATCAGAACACAACAGAACTTAGAAAATTCCCAGTTTCTGGAACAAAAGGAGAACCAAGACACAGCCATCCTTCAAAATCCACATTTCTCTAAATTTTGCTATTCAATTCTCCAGCCAAATAATGTGTTCCAACAATGCATATATATTGTGGTAAACTGTGCATGAAAATGCATTTACTAGTAAAAATATTCAAAAATTCACATGGATATTTGAAGAATTCTAAACACTGATCTAATAAAAATATGGTTTGCACAAGTTTGGGACCCGATATTAATGTAAAAACTGACTAACGAAATTTGAGATCAAAGAAACAATGCATACAAATTTCATAAAGCACAATACAGCTTTATTTCCTATGCAATATCAAAAGAGCAGGGCTATAGACCACTAGAATCTCATAGGAATCTGTGGAAATATATTTTTATTTGAGAAACATCTGTGTGCTTTTGAATGGGACTGTGCCGGGGGAGGTGATTATTTGTATGTTTATTATGACAATGATAAATAAAGCTTTTTAAAGCATATAAAAATATGTCAAAATGCATTACAGAAAATTGCTTTGCAGAAATTCAGAGAAATTCAGAATAAAATGCTGATGAATTTCCATGAGATGTCTTTTTTTTGGGGGGGGGTTTAAGAACACCTCAAACTTGTGCAGAGAAACGAACTTGAAACTGAAGACATGAGAAACCAGAATTGATAGATTCACCTGTCCCTACTGCTGAATGCATTGAAAGACACTGAAAAGCAATTTTTTTAGAAAGTGCTTGCAATGGGACAGCACCCTAGGTGCTGTAATGGCGTACAAGGGGTAGAATGGGATGGAGCAGGCTTATGTCATAGTGCAAGAAGAAACCAAAAGGAAATGGAATTAGCTGCTTAGTCCATCCCTAGCGATTGGTCTTTAATATCAGATATAATATTAACGCACAGGAAAAGGAAATAAATCCAGATAATATATAGGCTGCTGCCTATGAAAGTAAGTGCTTCAATAAACCAGCTCAAGTCTACTGGATCTGATTCGATAGTTGACATGTAACGGCATTTAGTATCTGACAGCATTTGACAGATGCCATGCCACGCTGTTTAATACTTGAGAGTCAATAGCTTATGATTTGATATTTGATGCCTGCGCAAAGAGTCAGGAGATGCTAACAAGTCGAAGGCTCCACTCCTACACAGCGTAAATGGGACAAAGTTCTTTTGAACTCACCTTTTGAATGTTGAGGTTTGGTTTTTTTCACATTCAAAATGTACACCTTAGTGCGGGACATTTGAAAATTTGACCATTTGCAGATATTACCAAATATAAAACAGTTCGCTTTGCTCCTTAAGAGGAAATAAGTTCAGTTTTTAACAGCTTTATGTTTAAAGTAAATTCATTTACAGTGGTACCTCGGGTTAAGTACTTAATTCGTTCCGGAGGTCCGTTCTTAACCTGAAACTGTTCTTAACCTGAAGCACCACTTTAGCTAATGGGGCCTCCCGCTGCTGCTGTGCTGCCGGAGCACAATTACTGTTCTCATCCTGAAGCAAAGTTCTTAACCCACGGTACTATTTCTGGGTTAGCGGAGTCTGTAACTTGAAGCGTATGTAACCTGAAGCATATGTAGCCCGAGGTACCACTGTAATTCTGAAGGCAGAGACTGGCAATCAGATAAAGCAACCGATATCTTGCAACAATATAAAAATGGAAGAGCAAGAAGCCTGCATCAACAGCTTGCACTTCCAGGATGTTAGAGAAGAGACTGGCCATCATTGACCACTCCAACAGTTGTCATTTGCTGCTGTCAGCCTCCTCTGGAGTAAGGAGATAGGAGCCAGCTGCATGTCATCCAGCCTTGGGAGAGGAGCCTGTGCCCTCTGAACTGTGTTTAAGCCTTGGAGTGCAGAACAACCACCACCAGAAACTTTGCATGGATCTACACACAGGGGGAAAACCACTATAAATAAGTGATAAAATAAATCATTATAACAAAAGAGAAAAAACCTGATATAAAATCACATAGAAAAGATTGTGCTCTACTGCACCATCTGGTATTGCAAGTTTATATCACATTTAAAACACTGTTTTTTGATTAATGTAGCTGAGTCCTTTGTTGTTGGTTAACACTTGTTTTGCTTTGTGCTGCTGCTGCTTCTTTGGCGAACACTCGTAGCCAAGTAATATTGTCTTCCATGAACACGGTCTTAACAGTGAGTCTGTGACTATGGAGGCCAATTCTGGATCCACATGTCCTCCCACAGTGGGGACATAGGTTTCTGAGCAGGAATTGATCATGGTGAGGGTTTGCCAAACGTGCCTTCCTCTTTGCTTATTTCTCCCTTTCGTCTTGAGTTCAAGTGTCTTCAAAGCTCATGACACCTTTGGTAAAGGCTATCTCCAATTGGAGCTCTCGCAGGCCAGTGTTTCCCAATTGTCAGTGTTTATACTACATTTTTTATATGCCTGTTGCCTTTGTCCATGGAGTTTTCTTGGCAAGGATACTGGAGTGGCTTGCCTTGAGAGAATCTTTATTTTTTTTTTTATAAATTTTTTATTGGTTTTTCAACACATATTAAAAGACAATACAACACAATACATAGACAAACAAACATATAAACACGTATAATTTCTTAACCTTTTTTTCCTTAAACCTTCTTTCAGCGACTTCCCCATACCTCCCCTTTCTGCATCCCTGTTTTAAATCTTTCCAGCAACCCCTAATTTCAATTACTTATAGCACTTTCTTTAAATCTTTTTTCTCATATCCAATTGTTTGTCACTGCAATTCTATTTTGCGTTACCCAAGACATTTTAACACTCATTAATTTTACAACAGTTCTTAAGATAAACTTTAAATTTCTTCCAATCTTCTTCCACCGTCTCTTTCCCTTGGTCACGAATTCTGCCAGTCATCTCAGCCAGTCCCATATAGTCTATCACCTTGGTCTGCCATTCTTCCAGTGTGGGGCCTTGAGAGAATCTTTAAACCTCTTTTGTTGACCACCAGCATTACGCTTTCCATTTTTATGTTCAGAATAGAGTAGTTGCTTTGGAAGGCGATAATCAGGTATCCGCACAACATGGCCATTCCAATGAAGCTGATGTTGAAGAATCATCGCTTCAATACTGGTGATCTTTGTTCTTCCAATACACTGGCATTAGTTCGCCTGTCTGCCCTGCAGCGCCCCCTAGGCTCGACGCCCAGTGCGGCAGAACAAGTTGCACATCCCCAAATCTGCCTGTGGGGGGGGGAAGGGCTGTTGTAGAGCATGTGCTTTGCATTCAGAAGGTCCCAAGTTCAGTCCCAGGTGTCTCTAGGTAGGACTGGCAAAGAACTCTGTCAGAAACCCTTCTGATACTGAGCTGGGCAGATTGATGAGCTGACTCACTTGAAGGCAGCTTCCTATTTCTCTCACCTACCTAACAGAACTAGCTTCATGCAGCGCAAGGACTGGACTGAGAATGTGACAGGGAAAATTCCAGAGGACACGCCACTGTCGGAACTTGCAAGTGACGCATATTTCATCAATATTCTGGAGAGAACGCCGCTCAGATTTTGGCCAGCAATCGAAGCCCGAGTATCTGACAGATCCCCAGTTCCCGTGCCATCTCTAATCAGCAAAACAAAATACTCTGTAGATGTTTGCGATATAATTCTGGTAGTCAAGCCTTAAAAATGATAAATGGTGCCAGGTTATTATGGGAGATGCGGCTTTGGCAAGCAAAGCATGAATGTGTTTGGGAAGCACCGTGGATTTGTGTGTGTGGAAGTCGGGATGTATTACACTCCCTGGGAACAATTTCAATCAGGGCAACTGTGCAGAAGAAAATGTTGCAGTCACGACTCTGACACGGGACCCTGTTTGATCCACAACTGACTGTTGACAAAGACTTTCTGGTTATTACAGAAGCCTGCAGAGAGGTGATAAAAGCAAAGCAGTTAGAACAAAGGCTTGAAACCAGAAACCAGCTCCAAACCGCCTGTGTGGTCTCTGTGTGCTTTCTGCTACGGAGGTACCCTGTATTAAACCAAGCTATCAGCATGTTTCACAGCAGAATCAATACTCTCTAAGGCAGGGGTCAGCAAACTTTTTCAGCAGGGAGCCGTTCCCCTGTCCCTCAGATCTTGTGGGGGGCCGGACTATATTTTGGAGGGGGGAAAATGAACAAATTCCTATGCCCCACAAATAACCCAGAGATGCATTTTAAATAAAAGGGCACATTCTACTCATGTAAAAACACGCTGATTCCTGGGCCGGATTTAGAAGGCGATTGGGCTGGATCCGGCCCCCGGGCCTTAGTTTGCCTACCCATGCTCTAAGGTATATGTTATCACTATTTATATGGTGCTGTCCAAGTTTGGAATGTTTTGCAGAGCTTCTCAAGCACAAAAGGCAGCCCCTGCTTCTGTCCCTTTCCCCTCTCAATTATGTAAATGCTGACAAGCAGGGAAAATGACAGAGGAAGAGGAAGTGAGGCTAAGGAAGGTGAGGGACTAGGACAGGAAGAACCAGAATGGTACCCTCCAGATGTTGCAGCCTCCGGGCAAACTTCAAGGGCAGCCCTTCGAAGAGCACATTGCAGTAGTCCATGCAAGAGGCCAAGCTGTCCTAGTCTAGGGACAGCCATAGCTGGCAACCAGCCTCAGCTGAAGTCAGCTGAGACTCCATCGACATTTATTGAACGAGACCAGGGTTTCCCAAACTTGGGTCTCCAACTGTTTTTGGACTACAACTCCCATCATCCCTAGCTAGCAGGACCAGTGGTCAGGGTTGATGGGAAACGTAGTCAGGGAAACCCTAAGCTAAACACTTTATAGCTCATAGTCTAATTACACGCCACATTTGACACAGGGCAAGAATGTCCCTCTGTTGAGTCGAATCAGTGCCCTATGTAGTGGCTGATTCTTACTATGTCAAATCAGTCACCCCATGTCATGGTTGGCATCTGTCTGTCTCGGGAGACAACGGAGGAGTATACCTTTAGGGGTGAAGTCAAACTGTTGGAAGGTTGCAGCACCTGCTGTTGCTGTAGAGAACCGATACAGGAGAGACATGTTTTGTTGCAGCTGGGGCAGATGAAGGTGTCCGGTTGTGCCGCTGCAGATGCACCATAACGTATCTACTCTTTGCCCTCCTCCAAGTGGCCATTCGACCTCTGGTCACTGTTATGGATGCAATTCCCCAGCCCCAACAGTGATAACCGATGTTTTGAAAAAAAGCCGGAGAATTATAACATGTGGCGATGCCACAGCAAAGGGTTAAGTCAGGGATGGGGAACCTGTGGCATGCAAGATGTTGATGGATCACAACGCCCAGCATCCCTGGCCATTGGGAATAAGAGTCCAAACACACCTTGGGGGTGGGGCACAGGTTTCCCCATCCCCGAGATAAGCGTTCGTCATTGAGAAGCCATTTTGGAACATAACATGCACTTCTGCCTTTGGCCGCTAGGCTACAGTATTATGCAGAAGATTAGCCCCCCAGTTGGCAAGCATTAATGCACAGTTTGAAATATTCAAGAAATAAAGTGGATCCCCAGCAAGGCCTGAATTTACATCCCTAGATCTGGAAGCCTAAGGCTTTTCGTTTCCTTTCCATCGTGCTAGAAAAAATTCTTTTCTAAATGATAAAAAAGCTGACTTCTAGGACTTCCCAAAGCTGATGTTTTATGAAGAAATCCCCATATGCTACTCTTCATGACAAAACTACAAAAACAGTAATCTCTCATATCATTACACCCTTTGAATTTTTATATATATTTTTAATCGAAGTGAAGTGAGTCTAGTCCTACATATGTTACATACTTGGGGAATCTTAAAATTCAACTTTTGCTCGTCTTCACAGAGGCTAATCTTGGCCCCTTCCTTTGTTTGAGGAAAAGGAGCTTTGTGAAAGGAACGACATGGATGGGGGCATTAGGTATAGCAATGGGTTTTATCTCATGCAGAGCAGAAGGGTTATATACCAGAGCTGAATGTAAGTGGGATTTAATTAGAAGCCAGGGAGAGGCTGAAGGCCTGTGAGAGGAATAAATCAATGTTTTTGATCATTAGACCTTGTGTGGTTTCTGCTGCTGCTGTAACGGGAAACTGGTACAAGCTGCTGCCTTCAAAGCTCCTTGCATGGCTGTGATATGTGCCTCTGGTGTGCTGGTGAACAGCTACCCTTGACTTTTCTCAGCCACAGGGCACAATTCTACCTTTGCCCATGTGTCCAAATGAAGCAGAAAATGGCTCATCATTCTGCAGCCGTAGCGAAAGGCTGCAGAAACCGACCTTTGACAAAGGACACAATCTGGCTAAAATGAATGGTATTTTGATTTGAACAGACAGGAATGAAGTACGTGCTTCTCAGGGAGATGGGTCAGGGACTTCTACCATAGTCTCTGATTGGCTCGGAAGTGCCGGGAGCTTCATGAAGACCCTTCAGCCATCACGGCTTCTCACTTGGTCAGGCAGAGTCCCAAATTCTCCACCGCAAGCCTTTCATTGCCATTTTCATCTGGGAATCTGAAGTGTCACTGAACTGCCGCCACCACCTGCGTGTGTAGAGGGTGTTTCATGCTTCGCTTCTGCTTTGAGAGAGGTGCAGAGAGATCTGATCCTGCAATTTGGCTCTCTCTCTAGGGCTTAGAACAGAGGTCAGCAACCTTTTCCCCAGTACGTTTCCGAGCACAATTCAAAGTGTTGGTGCTGACCTTTAAAGCCCTAAACAGCCTTGGCCCAGTATACCTGAAGGAGCGTCTCCACCCCCATCATTCTGCCCGGACACTGAGGTCCAGCGCCGAGGGCCTTCTGATGGTTCTCTCACTGTGAGAAGTGAGGTTATAGGGAACCAGGCAGAGGGCCTTCTTGGTAGTGGCACCTGCCCTGTGGAACGCTCTCCCCAGCAGATGTCAAAGAGAAAAACAACTACCAGACTTTTAGAAGACATCTGAAGGCAGCCTTGTTTAGGGAAGCCTTTAATGTTTAATAGGTTATTGTATTTTAATATTCTGTTGGAAGCTGTCCAGAGTGGCTGTGGAAACCCAGTCAGATGGGCGGGGTATATATAATAAGTTGTTGTTGTTGTTGTTGTTGTTGTTGTTGTTGTTGTTGTTGTTATTATTATTATTATTATTATTATTATTATTATTATTATTATTATTTTCAGCCGTGGGCCAGTCCACCGTCCCTCAGACCATGTGGTGGGCCAGACTATATTTTTTTTTTTTGGGGGGGGGGAATGAACGAATTCCTATGCCCCACAAATAACCCAGAGATGCGTTTTAAATAAAATGACACATTCTACTCATGTAAAAACACACTGATTCCCGGACCATCTGCGGCCCGATTGGGAAGGCAATTGGGCCACATCCAGTTCCCGAGCCTTAGGTTGCCTACCCCTGGCTTAGAATGAAAGGGCTTTTGCTCCAGAGCCAAAACGTCTGCCTCCAACTGTGGACATAGAGCATAGCCATGATTTTGTTCTAATTTTATTTTAAAGCCATCTAGGTTGGTGGCCACCACTGCTTCCTGTGGGAGCAAGTTCTACTGTTTAACTATGTGCTGTGTGAAGAAGTACTTTCTTTTACCTGCCTGGAATCTTCTAATGCTCAGCTTCACTGAGTGTTCATGAGTTCTTGTGCTATGAAAGAAGAAGAAAAAACTTTTCTTTACCCGCTTGCTCCTCTCAGCACTGAACAGCTGATGGAGACAAAGTGTGTGTCGCCTTATAGTTCACGGTGGAAGCAGACTCTTCATGCCTATCAGCAGATCAGCTGCTAGCCAAATGCTAATTTTAAAGGTGTACAATAACCTATAATCTTTTTGGGCTTCGTAAGATGGAAACATACCCTCTCTAAGCAGGGTTTGAAGGAAGAGGTCACCATTCTCTGGAGAGAATGGCGCTAAACCACGACTGGCAACCATAACATATTTTGTTTACTTGTTTCGTTTGCAATCTGTTATTCATCATTTATTTAAAATAGTAGTTTCCAGAGCTAAAGGTTCCTGATACCTCTTTGCTCCATCCTCAATAGCAGCTGAATAAAGGCAGTTTCACATATGCCATCCTAGAATATGCAAGAAGAAGCGTAACTGGGCCTCCTGCTGCTATTTAGAGACAGCCGCGATTATGCTTCATAGTGTACTGGCATTGCCTAATTGGGGGGGGGGGGTCCTACATTTTAGCACAATAAACGTCCTTGGTTGCAAAGCAGGATTGAAGCACTTCCCTTTGTGTATTTTCTTCAAATTGAAATTTACTTGAAGGACTCTTACAAATGAGAGTTCATCAGGAGTCCTAAACAGAAGCTCCAGATCAATATGCAACTCTCTTTGCGATGTCCAAGCCACATAACAAACTCACTGCTGGGTCACTTGTTACCAATTACCTTTGCGATGATCACAATTTACACCGGAGCGTTTTGCTTATGATGGAAGTGTGTCGGCGGCCAGTCTACTAGGTTGCAGCCACCATTAGCCATCCTGGTTCACTATTCAGTTTCTGACTATACTGCCCCTGAAATGAACACTAGTTCTTCTCCTGGTACCCTCATCTTCCCTCACCTTTTTCTATTGCCTCTCCCTGGATAGAAAGAAAGCTCCTAAGGCAGCCTTTCTCAACCTGTGGGTCCCAAGATGTTGTTGAACTACAACTCCCATCACCCCTAGCTAGCAAGGCCAGAGCTCAGGGATGATGGGAGTTGTAGTCCAACAACATCTGGGGACCCACAGGTTGAGGACCACTGTCCTAAGGGGAGAGGCCCATCCATTTGTTATTTGGTAAAATGCACTGTAAATCAGTATATAAATATTAGCCCACTGGGTGTGGTGTCACTGTGGAAGGACGTGTGGATCCAGAATTGGCCTCCACAGTAACTTATGGACTCACTGCTAAGACCGTGTTCATGGAGGACAATCTTACTCGGCTACAAGTGATCGCCAGAGAAGAAAAATATTTTCCTAGGAGAACATCTGGCAAAAGCAAGCAGCAGCAGCAGCAGTAGTAGCAAAACAGGTAGGTTGGTAGACGTTCAAGGATTAAATAATTGGGAATGGACACAGCTGGTCAAGGGACCTGCACATGGATTGCAATAAACTTAAAATGCCTACTATAGAGCTGGAGTAAGAGACCATGAAGGTGAAAGAAGAGCTCTTAGGTGTACCATATATTCCGCAGCACATCACTGCCGTTGTTTTAACAACCTGGAGATTTGATTGCTACCTGGTTTAGACGTAAGTGGAATTGTCCTCCTTGCCCTATTCAGTTCTATCTTCCAATGATTCACAGAGATCAGAGGTGAATTGCCCAGCTATACTCACAGAAAGGAAGATCTGAATGCCTTGAATGAATGAGGTTTTGTTACTAGGATGATATAACAGGGGCTGTATCAGCCTATTCATTGGCGCTTCCAACCTCTCTGTAATTACATGCTAATTTGTGTTCAGTTTGTAAGCAAGTGCTTTTGAAAAGGACCTCCCATTCAGCCTGAAAGAGAATCAAAGGAGAAGTATGACATTTCTCCTTCATCTTGGTGTGCAAAAAGAGGCATTCCTCAGATATACTAAAGCTAAAATAATATAGGGGAATATATGCCTACTTCAATGTTAGGCTGATTTATCCTTTAAAATGAGGAAACAGCAGGGGTGTACATTGATTCTGGGTATACTCTGAACAATGAGGTGATGTGGGCTGTGATCTCACAGTTGTTGAGCTCCGCCCCCCCCAAAAAAAATGTCCAAAAGAAATAATGGAGTTTTGGAGCTATTTTTAAGGCTATTCGCCAAAAAAGTCAACACTTCCAACATGGGTTGCCATATGACCAGGTTTTCCTGGACATTTTAAGTGATTTTTGGAAATTCCACCTGGACCATATTTACGATGGACAAATCCCATATATGTCTGGGAAAACCCAGACGTATGGCAGCCCTAGCATATGTACCCAGTTTCAAACTGATTGTGTACAAAAAATCGGGGAGGGAACATGATTTCTGTTTTCACACCCCAAAGCCTGGCCTTGCTGGAGAACCGATTTACTCATCTTTCTCAAATATGGTAGGCTTCATCCTCTCAGAAGGGGAAACCATGCCTGAAATTTGCTTCCAGTTCAGCAGAAAATAAAAAAGAGATCTTTCTTCAAAGACAAAACAAAAAAATCAAGGTTCCCTGGTGGAAAACCTCATTGATGGATTCTTCTGACATTTGGCAGGCCTAAACCACTTTGAAGCTCTCCAATTTGCCAGCAAATCTGAGCCACTGATGTGAAAAAACCCACATTATAGTCATTTTAAGATTCCCATATATATATACACACACACACAGTGGTACCTCGGGTTAAGTACTTAATTCGTTCTGGAGGTCCGTTCTTAACCCGAAACTGTTCTTAACCTGAAGCACCACTTTAGCTAATGGGGCCTCCTGCTGCCACCACACCGCCGGAGCACGATTTCTGTTCTTATCCTGAAGCAAAGTTCTTAAACTGAAGCACTATTTCTGGGTTAGCAGAGTCTGTAACCTGAAGCATATGTAACCTGAAGCGTATGTAACCCAAGGTACCACTGTATATGTATATATATAGTTTTATAATTTAATATTCAGTCCAATAACACAATTTAACATTTATCATATATATAAAAAAAGAACTCATCCCCCATGACTTCGCCTCAACTTCCCCTTCTGGATCTTTGAATATTTACTACTTCTGCTTAATTGTTATCTTGTTTTTATGATCTTATATCTGAATACTCTTAAATTCTTCTCATTTTTATACCAAATTTTCTTTCATAATTACCGGTACATCTCACACTCAATTACATTCCATATTATTGTTTCTTGACCTTTAAAGTTGTTTTCCCTACTTGTAAGTATTTAATCGAACCCTGCTAGTGAGTCCATTTCTTTACAGTATTTCTGTAAATACAACATAAAAGGTTCCCAGTCTTTTTTAAAAAAATCTTCATTGTCATTGTTTCTTATTCTTTCTGTAAGTTTCGCCATTTCTGCATATTCCATAAGTTTGACCTGCCATTCTTCTTTCGTTGGTATCTTGTCACCTTTCCATTTTTGGGCTAGGAGAAGATTCCCCATTATTGTTTATGGGAGTGAAACAGGACTTTGGATTTAGCAGGTCAGTTCTGGACTTGAATAACAAATTGAGTCAGAAAGTCCACGCAGCAGATCTGAAACAGATCAGATTGCTTCCAAGTGCTGCAGATACGAGTCAAAACTTGTGGTCACGACAAACCCCTAGTAAGTAGACCTGCAGTGCCTTCTGATTATCTGACCCTGTAAAGAATTGATGCTTCTAGCTTCTGCTTTTTATCTACGTAGGTTCTTGAAGCTGTTTTTAAATATAGCTCTGTATCAGCCGCTTTGACCTAACTGAAAGTTAATCTTCACACCTTTTTAATGAATTCATTTTCCTCCTACAATTTCTCTCCAACACTGATAAATCTATAAAAATAATCTTTTCAGAAAAAATGGGAAAGGGAAGGACATTGTTCCCAGAACCTGCCAAGAGACAGAGGAGCGATATAGATGACTTAAGTGTGATGAACTGTTCAATGATCATGCAGTGGAAGTTGGTTAGCTATCCATTACTTACATTATTATTTTTAAACTATAGCTGGCTGAGTACCCAGTATCAGTGAGAGACGGTGAATCCCAAATCTGTGCCTTTGTGGTAGAATGCAGAAAGGAACATCTTGTGTCTTTGCATGAAACATTTAAATCTGATAAAGGGGTATATACTCTTCTTTTTAACATGATCATGATGAACCAGGGACTCCAGATATAATTGATTGCTATGTTAACATGAATGAGAGTCAGTGTGGTCAGGTGGGTCGGTTTGGACACAAAGATCTGGATGGAGATACTTTCCATTGGCCCATGGTGGGTGAGGGACTTAAGCATCCCAGATCCTGTTCCTCACTCCTTCATAGGAATGTGTCTCGCTGGATCAAGACAAAGGCTAAACCACTCTAGCATCCTAATCTTACAGAGGCCAGCCAGATGCCTTCTCCACTTCCTTCCACCTTGGGGACCTCCAGGTTCTCTTCCTTAGTCAGTAGGTGATGCAGAAAGAAGGGAAGCCAGGTCTGATTTGCAGGGATCCTGGTTTGTGCCCTGACATGCCTGATGCCAGTACGTTTTCCTCTCTGTCGTTTGGATTGTGCACCAGATCGAGGGTATATGCGTATCAGAAACCTATATTTGTTTTATATCAGTTCCAGTGTCACAGCTTTCCCCAAAGAATTAGAATGGATTGGATGGTTTAAATGTATTTTTCCCAGCCAACTCTCCTGGACATCAATCATACAAGAAGTATGCAAAAGAACTAAGCAAGTATTAGAAGTCACTCCAGAACTGGTCCTCCTGAACATCTTCCAAGATCATAATGACCACTCACATTATACAGAGCTTATAACCCACCTACTCTCAGCAGCCAGAAGCATCATAGCCAGACACTGGAGAGACCTGTCAGGAGTAAGCATGGACCAATGGTGTCAAATTGTATGGGAAACAGCCTTACTAGAAAAACTAACCAATAAACTGAAACTGACATGGGGACAAATAGAAGAAGACGCATTCACCCCAGTATGGCTCCCCTTTATCACGTACATAGCCCAACAAGACACAACAAAAACCCGCGAACAGCATACAAATCCAGCCAGATGGGCGGGGTATAAATAATAAATTATTATTATTATTATCCAGCTAACCTGATCCAAACACAGATGGTCTGCCATAGTCAAAACAAAACAAAACTGATCCAAACACACACACACACACACACACACACACACACACACACACACTTTACTACAGCCAATCAAATACAACCAACCACACCCTAGGCCAACCCCAACCTCTCTCACCACCAAAGAAATACAAGAGAATAGTAAAGAGAACCCACACAAGGGATGCTGACACAAAACCCCACACATACACTAAGTAGAAGAATAGATGCATTGTCACCTGACCCCACCCTCTTTCCCCCTTTTCTTCCCAACCTAACATTGTATTTAACACTGATGTCTCACAACAAATGAAACTGATCTGTAGAAAATGCAACTTGAAAAAAGAGACAATGCACACATTTTTGTAAAGTAAGAAATCTTTAATATATATATTTTTAATGTATTTCTCCCCACTACCCTTTAATGTAGCTATGCGGGGTTTTTTTTCTTGTTTTGTTGGTTGCAAGTCACTTTGAGTTGCCTTGGGCAAGAAAAAGCGACTCACAAATTTGATAAGTAATGATACATATTAACAATCCTGAGAATTATAGTTTGGTGAAGGTTCTGGAAATTGTCTGCTAGTCACCTTGTAGAGGCAAACTGTGTGGATCTGGAAAATGTTGGTTATCTAAATAAGAATTATCACACTATTTTTTCTTTGAGTACAGAATAAGGAGTTGGGATTTCATCATCAAGGCATTTTGTCAACTCCTTCCCCTCATTGGCATCCCTGATTATTTTTTTTTCTTTTGGGTTTTGGTCCACTCAAAACAACCTAGCCTTTGCCAATTCCTGTGGGAGAAATTGGAACCTGCAAAGTAAACTGTAGAAATAAGAGACGGAAGAAACTAATGACCCCTTGTCCTTTCCAAGCAATGTCATTGCCACTGACATCACTTTTAGATATTTCTTTAAGTAAAAAACACACGTTCCTACAGCTCTCCAGTGGGATATTTGAGCAGCTATGATGGTCAGGGAATTGTACAATTTAAGTTATGCCTTATTGTCTCATGACAACACTTCTCTTACCCTGGTTTCTTAACTCTTGAATTTTTTTTTTTTTCAAACTCTCATCCCCTCCCTTTTTTTACTAACCTTTACAAAAATAGAAATGAAAAACAAAACAAATTCACCCCAGAAAGCATAGAAATGTAAGGATTATATAACAAGCATAAGACAGCTCAGGAGACATACATGCTGGTAATGTTAACACTTCCTTTTTTCTTTATGTTTTCTTTGCAGCATTTTGAAACAAAGAGAAAAATAACTAAGTCAGTCAGTCATTGAGCTACATTGGGGACAGAAGGCAGGCATTATCTGTCGCATTTGTATAATTAAACATTTTTCGTGTTGTCTCAAAGGAATCCTTTGTCTTGTGCCCCTTATTATCCTTCATTTTTTTTGGTGTTAATTTCCCTAAAAGAGCAAATTGCCAAGCTCTTCGGTACCATCGGTCAATATTCACACTCTGAAATGGCTTCCAATTATGAGCTACCACTGCTTGTTTGGCCGAGAGCAAATGACTCAACAGCTCTTTATGATTAAGATCTGATTTTCTATCAAGAAACATATTTAACAGCACTGGTGCCCAGGATTGAATATACCCATTGACAAGTAATTACACTAGTCTGTTGGGATACCAACTTCCAAACCCTCATTCTTCTCACAGTTTAAGTTTAGCCCAATGTTAGAAAGAGCTCTGATGAAAATGTGGTTTCATTAAGTCTTCAAGTGCACTCAGTTTCATTCTGTCAAATGAGGAAAAACTGGGGTATTGAGAAACCTTTCCCCCTTCTTTTTCTTTTTCTTTTTCTAATTTTCTTTTTACTTTTCAAATTTATACATTTCACCAATTTTACAATCATCTTAACTTTTCAAAACTTGACTTCCTTCCCCCTCTTTCCACGGTACCTTAAATTTATTTTTAATATCTTCTGAATCTCCAAAGCACTTTCATTTGTTCATTTATTCATCTTCCTTGAATATATACTCCTTTAATACTGCAAGTTATTACAACAATCCTACCAATGTTCTTATCTGTTTACAATTTATCTGTAAATATTCAATAAACCATTTCCATTCTTTTATAAAAAGTTTGTTATCTTGATTTCTTATTCTTCTGGTAAGTTTTGCCATTTCTGCATATTCCATAAGCTTTTGTATCCATTCTTCCTTTACTGGGACTTCTGCTTCTTTCCATTTCTGCCTTATTTTCTGTGTAAGCCATAGATACAAATGTTCAAACTCTTGGTTGTGATCATGCACAACCAACAGATGAGCTAACCCAGGCAGGGACTATGTAGTTAGAGTGGGAAATAGGGCAAGCCTCCCCCCTCCCCAAATTGAGGGCCACATTCCATTTCTGTTCTCTCTCAGAGCTGATGAGAGTAAAAGGTAAAGGTAAAGGGACCCCTGACCATTAGGTCCAGTCGTGGCTGACTCTGGGGTTGCGGCGCTCATCTCGCTATATTGGCTGAGGGAGCCGGCGTACAGCTTCCGGGTCATGTGGCCAGCATGACTAAGCCGCTTCTGGCGAACCAGAGCAGCACACGGAAATGCCGTTTACCTTCCCGCCGGAGCGGTACCTATTTATCTACTTGCACTTTGACGTGCTTTCGAACTGCTAGGTTGGCAGGAGCAGGGACCAAGCAATGGGAGCTCACCCTGTCACGGGGATTCGAACCACTGACCTTCTGATCGGCAAGTCCTAGTCTCTGTGGTTTAACCCTCAGCGCCACTCGCGTCCCTAGCTGATGAGAGAGGACGCCATAATTCTTTGTCTGTACATAGTGTGTAAATAAATACGTAGATTAGCTCTATGATGTCTCACGCTTCTTGCTGTTTAATGCTAGAAGATTAGTGTGCTTCTACCATCTGGTATATGTCGCTGAGCGCACTGGAGAAGAAGGGAAATGCCTTTTCCAGAGCTGCACATACCGGAGGATGCTCAGACAGCAGGGACTGCAGGCGCACCCCAGGGCGTTTTCCAACAATGGTAGCAGAGGATGGTTCTGAGCCATCGCCTCTGCAGCAGCAACACCGGTTCTGCATCCAGGGGGAGCCTGCCGACATCCTGGACAACTTTCTAGGGGTCACAAGGCAATGGTGAATGTTGCCATATGCAAAGAGTGGGCAGAGCAGCAGAACTGGCTCTTACTTTTGGACAGTAGGCTACATTTAAGCCATGCAAAAGCCAGATGTCTGCAAACATCGCTACCGGTAAGCAAGATGCATTATCCCATTTCAAGGACACAGTCCAACCAGGCAAGGAAGTGAATGCCCGTGGTCCATGCATGCCAGTCCAGAGTCTTGTACGCATTGCTATGCATGCATAAAATTATTTTATCAGTGAGCATGCCTGCACATGTACACACAGAGATTTTGCATCATCAAGGGCTTTGTTGTGCATTTTAGAGAAGGGGTAATTCCTTGAGCTTTCCTCTGTGTACAGTGGTACCTTGGGTTAAGAACTTAATTCGTTCTGGAGGTCCATTCTTAACCTGAAACTGTTCTTAACCTGACGCACCACTTTAGCTAATGGGGCCTCCCGCTGCTGCTGCGCTGCCGCCGCACTATTTCTGTTCTTATCCTGAAGAAAAGTTCTTAACCCAAGGTACTATTTCTGGGTTAGTGGAGTCTGTAACCTGAAGCGTTTTCTAATCTGAAGCGTCCGTAACCTGAGGTACCACTGTAAATCCCTTCCTTCAAATCATCATCATCATCACCCTTGCTAGTTCAGACTGACAGTCTGGGGTTCAATACTTAAAGGAACCAAATAAATAACTTGTTGCCTGTTTGCTTAGCTTACAGTGTAGCAACTGAACATTATTGCTGTGTTCTTGAAAAAATGTCATCTCACTTGACTATTATTTGCCTAATTAAAGCTTGCACGTCTCTGTGGAAGAGCTGCATGTTGCGGTTCTTCGTAACACAGCTAATAATGACTCTAATCCTTTGTCAGGATGCAAATAAGGCAATTGTCACAAAAGCACGCGAGGAAATTTCAGGATGGAAAAATAGAAGGAAACAAGGAGAAACAGGAAAATAGGTTGGTCTGTGAGTGTTAACATGTTCAGTTAACATCTCTCTCTTAATGTTTGTCTGTAGTGGATTCTCTAGAGCAGTCTTTCCCAAACTTATGCCCTCCAGATCTTTAGGACTACAACTGCCATTACCCATAACCATTGGTGCTGCTGACCAGGTCTGCTGGGGGGTCATAGTTCAAAACATCAGGAGGGCACCAGATTGGTGAAGACATCTTTGGGAAGGACTGTTGCTCAGTAGCAGATGTCTTGGACTGGTTGGATGCAGAGGAATGGCAGGAGGAACCAGCTGGGGAGCAGTGGTCTGAGGGAGAAGACTGGGAGGAGGAGGAGGTGTTGGAAGCTGAAGGGGTAACAGGGCTTAGTCTGTTGCAGAGAGAAGTCAGGAATCAGAAGCTGAAGCTGGTGAATGGGAGGAGGGAGGTCAAGATGCTGAGATGAGTTAGGCTGATGAAGAGTCACGGGTGTCTCTCCTTCCTGTTGTGACTCTTCCCCTCTTCCCCTCTCCCAGAACCAGGAGAGGCATGAAAAGGGCAGAGAAGAGATTGGCTGCACATAGGTGCAGTCTCTGATTGCTTGGAGAAAGCCCTGGAGAGGAGGAGACATAGACATCTGTGGAGAGGCAGGGACCTGTAGTCCCAGGAACTAATTTCATGGAGGAAGACTCACTGAGAATGAGCTGCTGTGCTTTTTAGGCTTGACACTCAGCCAAGTGAAGATTGTATTCTTGCTAATAAAGAGTTAACTCAACGGTTTGTGATTATTGCAGGCTCTGCAACAGAAGAACACATGATTTGCATGCAGAAGGTCCCAGGTCCTGTCCCTGGCAACCTCCAGTTTTTTAAAAGGGGGTTTGGGTAACACACTTTGGGAAAAGCCTCTGCCAGAGAATCTGGGGAGCTGCTGCCAGTCCGAGTAGACAAAGTTGGACTAGATGGACAAATAGACTGTCCTAGCCTAAGCTAGCTCTATAGGAATCCATTGAGAGTCCAAAAAGCCAAGTCATAACTGTGAAGGTGGCAAATCTTACCCTCATAAAGACAACTTTTGAAGAACAAGGTACCTGGGATATTTTTGTTACCCTGCAGTAAGAAACACCTCCAGTCTGAGACCCTGGGAAGCTGCCACTGCCAGTCAGAGAAGACATTGCTGGGCCAGAGGAACCAATAAGGCAGGAGAATCGATGAAAAAACAATTGTCCAATTTGCTACCTGCTGAATGATAACGAAGTGTTTTTGTTGTTTTTAAAAGGCGTGCTGTATGCTGTTTGTTTGGCTCCCGGTAATAGCTTTCCAGTGTATACTTGAATCTTAAATATTTGTTCAGGGAACACGGATTTCTCATTCAGTTGTAAATGCGCTTTCTCGTGCTCTGCTGAAGCACTTAATCGGGTCTATTTACTTATCAGCAGAGTGCGCAGGCTTATCGCATCAATAAACATGCTGGTGTAGAGGAGTGTAAAATGCCTATCTTGCGTATGGCATTCAAGGAACTGTGTGAACAATTCAAATGGAAGAGATGAGGCTGCCCTTATGCAGGAAAGTCCAAGGGCTGGGATCTAAATTAAAATGATCTCTTAGGTGGCTAACCTTTTTGTGGTTGAGGGCCACATTGACCCGTGGCCAATCACCCGAGGGCCACATGGTAACATGCCTCTGGCCAAGGTGGGAAAGTGGGAGCAACTGAAGAGGAAAGTTAATACCTTTGAAATACATTTCCCATAACAAAACACTGGCAGAGTTCCATTTCCTTCTTTTTTCATTTTTAAAAACATTCTTTTCCTTGGATACTTCATTATTTTTTTCATTCAATTAACCCCCTAAATTCATTCTCTTCCACCCCTTCATTACAACCCCAGGCTCATTATTTTTCTGTTTTTAACTGTTTTTACTTCTCACATATTTAAATCATCTTGAGACAGTGGTTTAGAAGGCAATCAATATATTAACTGTAATTATAATAAAAATGTCATTGTTGTTAGTGTTGTTATTATTATTTTCATCCTATGTCAGTCTGTCTTCTTTATTAGTCTTCAAACACATTGGGGATCCTCAGTCTGGCCACTATTTGCAGACAGTTGGGGGAGAAATGGGTACCACAGATGAGACATTTTATTACAAAACAAAAGCCAAAAACAAACAGTGGTACAGTGGTACCTCGGGTTAAGAACTTAGTTCGTTCTGGAGGTCCATTCTTAACCTGAAACTGTTCTTAACCTGAGGTACCACTTTAGCTAATGGGGCCTCCCGCTGCCGGCGTGCTGCCGCTGCACAATTTCTGTTCTCATCCTGAAGCAAAGTTCTGAACCCGAGGTACTATTTCTGGGTTAGCGGAGTCTGTAACCTGAAGCGTCTGTAACCTGAGGTACCACTGTAGTGGACATGTTTTATATGCAGACAGTCTCAGGTAGGGCTGCAAAATACCTTTAGATGAAACCCCAAAGAACTAAATGCTGGACAATTTAGACAATGTGGAGTTAGATGAACGAATGGTATGACAATAGGAACAGAAGAAGAGTCTGCTGGATCAGGCCAATGCATCAAGTCCAACATCCCGTTCACAAAGTGGCCAACCAGAAGCCCACAAGAAGCCTACAAGCAGGTCCTGAGTACAATAGCAGTTGCCTTTTCTGCAGTTTCCAGCAACTGTTATTCAACAGTGAAGGGAGACCAAAGCCATCATGTCCAGTAGCCATTGACAGCTTTATCCTCCACGATTCTGTCCAGACATCTTTTGAAGCCATCCAAGTTGTTGGTCATCACTGCGTTCTGTGGGAGTGAATTACACAATTTAACAATATGCTTCCTAGCGCTCTGAGTGCAGCCTATCCCAAACTGGTGTCTTCCTCCAGACATTTTGCACCACAGCTCCCAGAGGAATTATATTCCAAAATATCTGGAGAGTTCTAGGTTCAGGAGGGCTTCTTTTAGTAGGTTCTGAGTTTCTGAGCTGGTCTAACGTGGGGCTCACCCAAAGACATCATCACAGTTTACCTTTCTCCCCAACCCCCACTTTGCTGTCAATCAGAACAGAATATTGGAAGCACATGGGATAGTTCTAAGATGCGATGGGCTTAAAACAAAAGCAAGCAAACAAACAAAGCAAATACACCAGCCACTTCCTGACCTTCCTTACAGGTTTATGAATCCCAAGGCTACTTTGCTTGAAAAGAAGAAGTCTCCTTTATCTTCACTGCTCAGAGCCAGAGTGCATCCCCACACAGCAGGAGACTACGACCCCCTGTTCCAGAAGGCATGTTTTTCAGATAATAGTCTTCAGCTGCAGACATATCAAAACCTACAGGGCTGTGGCCTTTTGCAATGTCTTAGCGGAGAAGAGAGAATCACCGCAGCAATGCTTTGTGACATTTCAGGAAATAAAGTGCAGTTGTCCACCACGAGAGCTTCGTTCGCTTTCTCAAGAGAAATGTCCAAGTGTAAAATAACTTTCTTTCAAGGCTCTGGTTTTGCTGTGAAATCTCTTGGTGGCTTTTCTAGTTCCATTTCTCAGGGTTTGGCAGCCACCAACACCCCATGCCTTTTGTTTCGTGAATAACTGTGAAAAGTGAGAAAGCGCAAGTGTTAAGGTAGGAAACAGCTACCTTGTTTTAAATGTGTAGTCTGTTACTTGTGTCTCTGTTAGCACAAGGCTGGATTAGTGCAATACATTATATGTGAGGCTGCCCCTGAAAACTGTTTGTCAGCTTCAGCTGGTGCAGAATATTCTGACCTGCTTTCTACCAGGAATTTGTCATTGGTAGAACATGATTCATGTGTGTACATTGACATGTTCTCTTTTGGAAGCCCAATTCAGTATGATGGCTTTAACTTAACTGGGCCCAGTATACATTAGAGCAGCATTCACTAACCTTAGACCTCTCCCTCTCCCTCTCCCTCTCCCTCTCCCTCTCCCTCTCCCTCTCCCTCTCTTCAAAGTAAGAAGAAAAAGTTTTTTAAAGCAATGATCCAATATACCGTATTTTTTGCTCTATAAGACTCACTTTTTCCCTCTTAAAAAGTAAGCGGAAATGTGTGTGCGTCTTATGGAGCGAATGCAGGCTGCGCAGCTATCCCAGAAACCAGAACAGCAAGAGGGGTCTCTGCTTTCACTGCGCAGCGATCCCTCTTGTTGTTCTGGCTTCTGAGACTCAGAATGTTTTTTTTCTTGTTTTCCTCCTCCAAAAACTGGGTGCGTCTTATAGACCGAAAAATACGGTATATAACATTTCTGCAAAACATGATTAAAACAAAGGCTTCTCAACAAATGCATTCAATCTATGACTGAATCCAGAAATGGTGATTAAAAAAAAAATAACATTGAGCAGGTCCCCACAAAATGTACTGGGTGAAATTAGTTTGGTGATCAGGATGCTATTTCTGTTTAGGCTGTAATGAGCTTGGCAAGTGGGATGGCCTTTGCCAAGGAAGCAAAGGGTTTTCAAAAAGCTTTCGAGGCACTTTCCATCTGAGCGGAATGACCCCATCTGAATGCTGAGCAGAGCCAAAGTGAACTGTTAATCAGAGATCAGACTCCAACAAACAAGCTGCTTGCCAATAAATTCCAAGACAATCCAGCGTTATTTGCTCAACGGCGTCAGGCTTGCAATTAAAAATTGCAGCCCGGTGCTGTTTTAATTTTCTCCAAGTGCTCTGTATGATGAAGTGCCCAGGATTTGGATGAGCCAAAAAACCCTGTAGAAATGGGGGAGAATCAATCCATTAGGTAATTTCAGGTGTCCAGTCAAGTGATGAAACGGCCTTGGAAAGCAATGAAAAGAAATGTGAGCCGAGATGAACAAGTGACATGGCTTGGCCAACAGTGATGACATATTTCTGGTGCTGCTTTCCTCTTGGCTCACATTCTCTCCCTCTTCACCAGCTCAGAGCTGCAGCTGCTCTTCCTGGACACTCACTCCTTACAGTAGGCTTGCAAATAGTTGGGTGCCTGTCCACCTGTGGCAAATAAGGAATCCCTACAGATAGCAAGATAGGGAAGCATTTGTACTCATTTGGAAATGAGTCCATGCTTTTCTTTTCCTAGGTCATTCGTGGTTCCTTATTACATTTACCTATTTCTCACCATTTCCTCCAAGGAGCAAAAAGGTGGTATACGTGGTTCTCCTTCTCCTCATTTTATACCCACAATAATGCTGTGAAATAGGTTGGGCTGAGAGTGAGTGACTGGCCTGAGGACACCCAGTTTGTGGGGATTAGAGCTTTGGTCTCCCAGGTCTTCATCCAACAGTTTAACCACTACACTATTCCTCCCCCACAGTTACAATTTCCAGAGTTCCCAGTGAAGAGGGATGGATTGTTCTGGGAATTGTAGCTCCATGAGGGAATAAGGCTCTCCGAACAATTCTCAGCACCCTTAACCAATTGCAGCTCCCAGAATCCTTTGGGGAAGCCATGCCTGTTTAAAGCAGGGATTTTATTCAGCTGGAACTTGCCAGAACTCAACTGCTATTCTAAGAGAACAAGGGAGGCATTCATGGTGAGTTCTGACACCTCATTTTCTAGAAAAAATAGCACTGGTTTAAAGGGGCATCACAGTGCTTTAAATGTATGTGCGAATGTGGCCTCTGTTGCCTTTTATCACAGGGGAGTTGCCCCAGCTCCCTGACCAATAATGATGGTGAGGCTAAAACCTGAAGGTTTAGCAAAAGAAATGTCGGTCTCATTCACACAAGCCTATCCCCCATCTTCTTCATTTATGATTCTTGGCGAAGTGTGTCTCCATTTAAAAGTATTGGGTACCAACTGACACTGGTCCCATCACCTCCTGGCAAATAGAAGGGGAAGAAATGGAGGCAGTGAGAGATTTTACTTTCTTGGGCTCCATGATCACTGCAGATGGTGACAGCAGCCACGAAATTAAAAGACACATGCTTCTTGGGAGAAAAACAATGACAAACCTAGACAGCATCTTAAAAAGCAGAGACATCACCTTGCCGAGAAAGGTCCGTATAGTTGAAGCTATGGTTTTCCCAGTGGTGATGTATGGAAGTGAGAGCTGGACCATAAAGAAGGCTGGTCGCCGAAGAATTGATGTTTTTGAATTCTGGTGCTGGAGGAGACTCTTGAGAGTCCCATGGACTGCAAGAAGAACAAACATATCCATTTTTAAGGAAATCAGCCCTGAGTGCTCACTGGAAGGACAGATCCTGAAGCTGAGGCTCCAATACTCTGGCCACCTCATGAGAAGAGAAGACTCCCTGGAAAAGACCCTGATGTTGGGAAAGATTGAGGGCACAAGGAGAAGGGGACAACAGAGGACGAGATGGTTGGATAGTGTTGGCGAAGCTACAAGCATGAGTTTGACCAAACTGCGGGAGGCAGTGGAGGACAGGAGTGCTTGGCATGCTCTGGTCCAGGGGGTCACAAGGAGTCAGACACGACTAAACGACTAAACAACAACAACCAACTGACATGAAGGAATTAATCTGGCATGGCTGCTTCATCCATGCAAGTAACCCCTTGACAACAAGTGATGAACATCTATGTGTGAAATAGATATGCAAAGTCACACAAGGTGCCAGTTTCAATCCTTGGACTCCCTGCTTGAAACTCTGGAGATATATTTGTCAGTGAGTGTAGACCAATGCAGATTCCTGTGTTTTTCATTTGCATGCTGATCTGTGTATGCGTGCCCCCCCCAAAAGAGCATTTCTGTAGTGTATTTTGACCTTATTTGTCAGACTTGCTCTCCTATTTGCACTTGATTCTTTGAAATGTCTGGTTCTTCTTGAGGAAAGGAAAGCTCGGAATAATGCTAACTATCTCCCAGAGGTATTTACAAGTGTCATTTTGAAGCTGCCCGGAGCTCTGCTGCCGTCTAATTTGTCTATGCAAATAAGCAGCCAGTGTTGAAGCGCTTCTGAAGATGACACAGGCGAAAGGTATTCGTAAAGGTGGGAGGGGAAGGTGAAATTGTTTTGGCCCGAGGTGTCAGCCATAATTAAAAATTAATTGGAAACAAAATATCAATGACTTCTTCTGTTGTTTGTTTTTTGGAGAGGTTGTTTTCCTTTTTTCTTCTTTATTTTGGCATGATTCGAAAGCCTCCTCGATGCACAATCAACACAGAGTTTGGTATAGCTTAATGATGGCTTCAAGGATAGTTAATGAACGAATGAATGGGGAAATAGTGGAAGTTTAAGAATGTAGAGGTTATACTTAGCATCTGAACAGGCAACTTAGAGAGCAAGTGTGGTGGTTTGAACACTGGACTAGGACTTGGAAGACTAGGGTTCAAATCCCCACACAGTCATGAAAGTCTCTAGGTGACCTTGGGCCCGTCACAATCTCTCCACTCAGTATTATTATATCCCTGTTTCCCCTGGCATTTTATGGTTGAAATATATTGTTCCTGGCAACCTTGAAATTATTAGCTGTGAGAGTATGTAATCATTTTTATTTTCAGTTATTAATGTCATTAGATGTTTTTGGGTGGTGTTTATATTTTTAAAGGTTTTAAATATTTTTGAATTGTTTTCATGTTTTAATTTTATTGTTATTGTTTTACCTTGTTTGCAACCCTGGGCTCTTTTGGAAGGAACAGTGCAATATCAGTCAATCAAATAACAATTTCCAGGGAGTAAAGTCCCGCTGTTGAGTTTATATGCATATCTGAGATGAGATGCATAGGATTGTGCTATAACTGAAGTTCCTCAAACCATATTAATGTTCCTATAAACCTGTGACAACATCTGTGCTTTCTGACAATGCCTGTAATGTATGTCCTAAAATACTCTGACAGTGAAGAACTTGATTGCAGGTCATGTAGTGCTTAGGTTGACATTGATACCAATGTTATATTAGGACAATTTCTGCATGTATGATACATGAGTGGAAAATATTGCAAAATCAGTGCAACAGATATATATTTCTAGTGTGTGTGCACTTTCCTTCATTGTCAGTTGGTTTTCTCTCAACTAAAACACACAGAAATAAAACAGAAGGCGTGAAATGGAACCATCCCTGAATAAATCCACTTTTAAGTTCTACGGCAATAGGTTGAACAGTGCAAGGAAGTAATATATTTGAAATTGCCCTCGTATTTACATAATTACTGTTTGCATAAATTTCCTTAATATACGCTTCTATGTGATTCACTCAAGTCAAGAGACATTTTTGTAACTGACGAGCCGTCTTCACAGAATCACCCATCTTTCTCTCTCTCTCTCCCAAATATTAAGGAATTTCTCTTCCAACTCTGGTTCATTAAATTTCCTTGTTTGATTTCCTGCTGTGATGATTAAAGTGGCAGGCGGCAGAATGTTACATTGCCAGCGCTTTGCATTATTATCCCTTTTCTCTTTAAGCAATGGCAATGAGCGTATTGCAGCTGTTTCCCTTAGATCAACCTATTTTTATCGTAACCATTTTTCCTTGGCAGTAAAAGTCGCTCATTATTTTCTCTGCAACCTCCATTCTCGAATTAAAAATAAGCTCCATCTCGGAAAGTTTGCAAGGAAATGTTGCTGCGGATGTTGCCACCCTCTGTGGTTTCCCCCCCAAAGTAATTACATCCGGTTCTAATCCCAGGGCAACGATTTGGCTTCTGTGTTTCATCTAAACATTCTAATTACTCCCCGTGTAATTATTCTCCCATTTGCAAGGCTTTAGCACTTCCTGTGCATCATGCTGGCAACAGCTCCGAGCCCGTATTCCTTTCCAGAGCGTAATCTTGCTGTCTCTCTCAGCCACCCAAGTTAGGGTATCACAACCTGTATGGAAATAATATCACCCTGCAACACAGCTTGGTCAGTAGAGCACGAGACTCTTAATCTCGGGGTCGTAGGTTCGAGCCCCATGATGGGCAAAAGATTCCTACATTGCAGGAGGTTGGACTTGTGGTCCCTCCTGACTCTACAATTCTATGATTCTATCCTCAGCTGGTGGCACACCTTAGAAGAAACTTCATAGTGGTCAGAGCTGCTTGAGAGTGGAACAGGCTGGTCCAGGAAGAAGAAGAAGAAGAAGAAGAAGAAGAAGAAGAAGAAGAAGAAGAAGAAGAAGAAGAAGAAGAAGAAGAAGAAGAGTAGTAGTAGTAGTAGTAGTAGTAGTTTGGATTTGATATCCCACTTTATCACTATCCTAAGGAGTCTCAAAGTGGCTATCTCCTTTCCCTTCCTCCCCCACAACAAACACTCTGTGAGGTGAGTGGGGCTGAGAGACTTCAAAGAAATGTGACTAGCCCAAGGTCACCCAGCAGCTGCATGTAGAGGAGCAGGGAAGCGAACCCGGTTCACCAGATTACGAGTCCACTGCTCTTAACCACTACACCACACTGGTTCTCTCACGGGAGGTGGTGGACTGCTCTTCATGGCAGGCCCTTCAGCAAAGGCTTTGCAATCTTACTTTGCAACATTCCTGCCATATAAGTTTATGCATTTAACAACATTTCTGTTCCACTGAACTGTAAGCTGTTAAGATCAGGATTGGACTAGATGCAGCCATTTAAAGAGATACTGGAATATAAGAACAGGCTGCTGGATCAGGCTGATGACCCATCTAGTCCAGAATCCTGTTCTTCCAGTGGCCTACCAGATGCTTGTGGGGAGTCTGCAAGCTGGACATGAGTGCATACATGTGATTCTCAGCAACTGGTACTCAGAGGCATGATGCCTCTGGTACTGATGGTAGAACATAGGCTTTGGGGCTAGTTGCCTTCCATAGCCTTGTCCTCCATGAGTTTGTGTCATCCTCTTTTAAAGCCATTCACGTTGGTTGCCACCTGCCTCCTGGGGGAGTAGATTCAATAATTTGACTGTGTGAAGAAGCACTTTTATCTGCCCTGAATCTTTCAACTTTCAGCTTCGTGAATAATAATAATAATAATATATTTATATCCCGCCCATCTGGCTGGGTTTCCCCTGCCACTCTGGGCGGCTCTCAACAGAATATTAAAAACACAATAAAACATCAAACATTTAAAACTTCCCTAAACAGGGCTCTCTTCAAATCTCTTCTAAAAGTCAGATAGTTGTTTATTTCCTTGACATCTGATGGGAGGGTGTTCCACAGGGTGGGTGCCACTACCGAGAAGACCCTCTGCCTGGTTCCCTGTAACCTCACTTCTGTGTATCTGAAGAAGTGTGCATGCACACGAAAGTCATACCAAGAACTAACTTAGTTGGTCTTTAAGGTGCTACTGGAAGGAAAAAATTTTTTTTGTTTTGACTATGGCAGACCAACACGGCTACCTATCTGTAACTCACTTCTCACAGTGAGGGAACCACCAGAAGGCCCTCAGCGCTGGGCCTCAGTTTCCAGGCTGAACAATGGGGGTGGAGACACTCCTTCAGGTATACTGGGCCGAGGCTGTTTAGTGGTTTAAAGGTCAGACCAAAACTTTGTCTTTCAATAGTTGACAGTCCTGTTAGAAAAAACCACTTTTGGATTTCTATCACATTTTTGAGGCCCCTCAAGTACCGCTGATCAGAAGGAAGGCAACCTTGTTTTTGAAATTGTAGGAACATTTATCATTTCAATGGTAATGGTCATTGCAACATACATATCAACAAAACAAGATGAAAACACATTATCAACAATGCCTGAAATAAAACAACTCTATAGCTAAAGAGCAGGGGTGCCAACATAGTGCTCTCCAGCTGTTGGACTCCATTTCCCATCAGCCCCAGCCAGCATGGCCAATGGTCAGGGATGATGGGAGTTGCAATCCAGCAAAACCTGGAGGAAACCACAATGACTACCCCTTGTGTATACATAGAGGGATTATATCTGGAAGTCATAGAATTAAAAGCTATAAATACACTTTCCCTGCAGAATGAAATAAACGAACAGTGATCAATAAGTCATATATTATAATATAACATCTCTACAATTCACCATATTAAACATTGGCAAATATTTTCCTCGGCTTTCGTGCAGTAATCACAAATCAGGTCACTCTTATCTGTGACAAATTCATCTTAGTTATTAGACAATAAAAATGTGGTTTTTCTCAAGATCACCAGCATTAACCATACCTCATATCAGCTTTGAAATATATTTCTCCCTTTAAACAAAACAACAAAAACAAAAACAGCAGCAGCAGCAGCAGCAACAACAACATAAACAGCAGCATAAATCTTGTATTCAGGAGAGACCACAAAGACATAGATAGTATGGAATCTTAAGAGTGCTGAGAGCTGTTAAGAGATTCCGATTCCGCAAGTTCTCTGGGAAGGATTGACTGTTAAACAACTGTGGGAATCATAGCTCTGGGCGAGGGAACAGGGTCTCCTAACAACTCTCGGCACTCTTAACAAATGATAGGTCTTCAGTTTCTAGGGCAAGGTGGAGTTTCTGTAGGCCAAATCCACTCCATACAACTTAGACAATCATGGCTCCCTCCTCCCAAGATCCTGGGAACTGTAGTTTGTTAAGTGTGGTCTGGGAATCGTAGCTCTATGAGAGTTATGTGGTCTCCTAACAACTCTCGGCTCCCTTAACAAACTAAAGTTCCCAGAATTGTTTGTTGGAAAGCCCTGGCCATTCAAAGAGGCATGATACTGCTTTAAAAGTATACTGTACTAGATGGGGCGTTAGCTGTATACAACGCCGTATGTTCAGGCTTCCAGAAATGCATCCCTTGCCCCATTCATGGAAAGGGACATGTTTTTCTCTCCGTTCCTCAATTACTGTAGACACAAGTAAGCTGCTATTGTCATGTTTGTCTGCAATTGTTCCACATAACATCTGCTTTACCTGCAGCATATGGTAAAGAACCAGATGCATATTTAATGCACTCATCCAATGTCCAAAATAATGATGTAATGGTACTTATTATGCATGAGTTACCTGTTTTTTTTTTAATTTTTCATATCTCTTGGTGATTTCCTTTTTTTAAAAAAATCAAAGACGAATCAACCCCTGGGTGCATTGCGCAGAATGGGAAAGAATACACTATGATTCTTCTTTAATTCCCTTTCCTTGAGACACCATTCATTTGCTTGGCAAATTCATACGGTACAAGGCAAGGCGAAACAGCTTGTCTGTAAATTGCAAAGAACCATGCACTTCTCTGTACATAAATCATAGTACTATAGAATTGGAAGCCCTGTGGAACAACTTGTAAGTCATTTAGCACATCTTGTGCTCAGTGTAGGAAATATTATGGACTAGGATCCCACAGATATTCCCATGGCTGTTAAGCATTATGTCTGTATAAAAAAGCAGCCATACTTTGGTTTGTTTGTTTTCTGGCACAACATGTGACCCATCAAACCCCCATTCATTCATGGCTTATAAGTTTATGCACAGTGTGGAGCAAGTAGAACTGGGCCATCCAACAAAGCCAAATGTTGGAAGATTTAGGACAGACAAAAGGAGGTCCAGCTTCACACAACATGGCATTCACTCCCGCAAGGCGTGATAATGGTCACCAGTTTGCATGGCTTTAAAAGAGGGTTTGAAAAATTCATGGAGGTTGCTTACCCTGATGGTTTTGTTCTACCTCCAAAGTCTGCTTCTCAATCCCAGCTACTGGAAACTGCAGGAGAAGCGAGTGCTATTGTGTTCAAGGGCTTCCCATTGGAGTTTGATTGATCAAGATGCTGGACTAAATGGGCCTTTGGCCTGATCTGGAAGCACTCTTCTTATGCTTTTAAGAGAGATTTCAGCATGTGCTTGCCTTCATTTCAGAAAGACAGTTATGTAGTTGCTTGTTTGTGATTGGCTGTGGTGAACTTTGTTTTCGTGAGTGAGTGGGGTGGGTGTTTTGAATCAGGTTAGCCATATTGATTTGTATGCTTTTGGTGGATTCTTGTTATCTTGTTGGGCTGTGTATGCGATAAAGGGGAGCCATACTGGGGTGAAGGCATCTTCTTCTATTTGTCCCCGTGTCAGTTTCAGTTTACTAGTTAATTTTTCTAGTAGGGCTGTTTCCCATACTATTTGGTACCATTGCTCCATGCTTACTCACCAACGAAGGAACACAAGCGAATAGCAAAGAGAACCTACACAAATGACGCTGACACAAAACCCCACATATACATTAAGTAAAATAGAAACATCGACACCAGACCCCACCCCCACCCACCATGGTCCCCTCCACCTCTCCCCCCATTTTTCCTTCCTAAAGGTAAAGGGACCCCTGACCATTAGGTCCAGTCACGGAGAACTCTGGGGTTGCGGCACTCATCTCACTTTACTGGCCGAGGGAGCCGGCGTACAGCTTCTGGGTCATGTGGCCAGCATGACTAAGCTGCTTCTGGCGAACCAGAGCAGTGCACAGAAACGCCATTTACCTTCCCGCCAGAGCAGTACCTATTTATCTACTTGCACTTTGACGTGCTTTTTACTGCTAGGTTGGCAGGAGCAGGGACTGAGCAACAGGAGCTCACCCCGTCGCGGGGATTCGAACCACCGACCTTCTGATCGGCAAGTCCTAGGCTCTGTGGTTTAACCCACAGTGCCATCCGCGTCCCTTTTTCTTCCTAATGTCACACTAAAGTCTCAACAAATGAAACTGACCTGTAGAAAATGTAACTTGAAAAAAAAACACATTGCACATACTTTTGTAAACTAAGAAATCTTTAATAATTAAAAGATAGAAAGAAAGACAGTTATGTATTATGCTTAAATCCCCCCTACTAAAATCAATGAGATTTAAAAGTGCTTAAAAGTGGGGTTTGTCTATCCTTCTAATATAATAGTCTGTATCTCAGGTCTGTTCAAAGAATCAGAGCAAACACAAAAATAATGGGAAACCACTGGGGCAAATCACCCCCTACTCTGTTGTTTGCCTAAAACGACAAAAAACGGGGTGAATTCAGCAAGGTGGGTCAAGTTATGCTTCAGCTCTGTATTGAACTAGGACAATGGTCTAGTTCATTCCTGGTGGTAGAAGATACATGCACTCATGACCCTAGCATGATTATTTGGGTGAGAAACCACTAAATTTCATTCACGGTTCCATTTAAAATGGATTCTTCATGATCAGAAGTGGAGTTGGATCCTATCTCTGCATCACAGGGTACTAAAGGAGATGGGCACAGGAAATGTCAGCTGTATAGAAGTATTTTTTCCTCCCTTGGCTCCAGCAGCTATCATTATATCTATAGGTAGGAAAATTAAAGCAGCCCAATACACTATACACGCTGGCTTAACACAAATAGACTACTAAGACCGTGCAAATATTAAAGGAAAGGATAATTAAAGATATGAATGGTATGTGCAAATAAGACGCAATACAGAATATGTTCACAGTGTGTCAATCATGCTAGATTAATCCAATTTTCTTTTATTGAAAGATAACTGCATTTTCTGGACAAGGGAAATGTGTGGGAATTGAAACTGTAGCACTAAGAGGAAAGTTCCTTTAGGTTAGAGGAGAATGCAGTTTCACAAATTAACAGCACAATCCTATACATGTCTACTCAGAAGTAAGGACCTATGAATTCAGTGGGGCTTGCATGCAGGTGAATGGGCGCAGGTTGATATAGGATTGGACTACCACAATGTGCTCTACGTGGGGCTACCTTTGAAGGTGACCCAGAAACTACAATTGATCCAGAATGTGGCAGCTAGACTGGTGACTGGGAATGGCCACCCAGACCATATAGCACTGGTCCTGAAAGACCCACATTGGTTCTCAGTATGTTTCCAAGCACAATTCAAAATGTTGGTACTGACCTTTAAAGCCCTAAATGGCCTCAGCCCAGTATACCTGAAGGAGCGTCTCCACCCCCATTGTTCAGCCTGGACACTGAGGTCCAGCACCGAGGGCCTTCTGGCGGTTCCCTCATTGCAAGAAGCAAAGCTACAGGGAACCAGGCAGAGGGCCTTCTCAGAAGTGGCGCCTGCCCTGTGGAACACCCTCCCATCAGATGTCAAGGAAATAAACAACTATCTGACTTTTAGAAGGGATCTGAAGGCAGCCCTGTTTAGGGAAGTTTTTAACGTTTGATGTTTTATTGTATTTATTATTATTATTATTGTTGTTGTTGTTGTTGTTGTTGTTGTTGTTGTTATTGGATTGACTCCATATAAAGCAGCTTCCTGTGTTCCTGCCTCCCACAGTGGCCAATCAGAAGTTCATCAGCTTCCTATGACTTGCCCATCTGTGTTTTTATCCTCATTGGCTTCTTCTATTGCCCCATATTAAGATTAAACTTGAGATACTATTTGAAATCCTTTCTGGGCTTGCCCCTTCCCATCTATTTCAGTCGCTCTCTTCCTGTTCTTCTCCATCATTCCATTAATCAAATATGAAACCTTCTCTGCCTTCCACTATGTCCTGTGTGTGTTTTCTCTCTCATAGCCTTTTCTGTGTGGAACTCCCGGCCTTTGCATATTTGGCTAGCTTCAACCTTCTTTCAGAACAAAATATTTTTTTAAAACCATCTCTTGCATTTCCCTCTTGCTAATGTTGGTTTCTTTTTCTGTTGGTTTCTTTTTCTGTTGCTCTAAGCTTCATCATTGTGTAGGGCTCTTTCTTTCTTTCTGTCTTTCTTTCTTGCTTTCTTTCTGTAATGCTTGTGGTCTCACCTTTCTCCAAGGTCTGCCTACTTTTATCTCGTGTTTTTATGAGACTCACACTGGGTGTTTGGGGACGAGCATTTCTGGTGTGAAAACTGAGCTTTTTGGACTTTATCTCCAAATCCACAGAGCTTACCTCTTTGCACCTGCTACATAAGTAACACAGGAAGCTGTCTTATGCCAACTGAGACCAGCTGGCTCAACATTGACTGGCAGAGGCATTCCAGGGTTTCAGGTGGGAGAATTTTCCAGCCCTGCTCGGATATACCAGGGAATGAACCTGAGACCTTCTGCATGCAAGGCAGCTGTTCTGCTGCTGAGCTATGTCCTTCCCAATTTGTTTGCTGCCATTTCCTGCAGAAAGCAGACTTTGGCTCTAATGCCTAGCTGCTGCTGCTGCTACTTCTTCTTCTTCTTCTTCTTCTTCTTCTTCTTCTTCTTCTTCTTCTTCTTCTTCTTCTTCCTCTTCTTCTTCTCCTCCTCCTCCTCCTCCTCCTCCTCTAGTACAGTGGTACCTCGGGTTACAGGCGCTTCAGGTTACAGACGCTTCAGGTTACAGACTCCACTAACCCAGAAACAGTACCTCAGGTTAAGAACTTTGCTTCAGGATGAGAACAGAAATCATGCTCTGGCGGCGCGGTGGCAGCGGGAGGCCCCATTAGCTAAAATGGTTCTTCAGGTTAAGAACGGACGTCCAGAACGAATTAAGTTCTTAGCCCAAGGTACCACTGTATCTTATCCTGTGAGCAGATCTGTGTATTTTATTAATGCATAGCACCTATCCTGCTTTATTATATTCTGTCTTTCTTCTATACAGTAACAGCATGAGCACCTGGCATGCTTTGGTATATAATACCCTGACAGGTCCCATTGCTGATGCCTTATGCCTCCTCTATGTCATGATCCACTGAGAGGCCAAGCAGAGGTGATGGTCTCTGAGGCTAGACAGGGCAAGGCAAAAAGGTAGAACCATGGAGAGAGATTAGTATATGGATTCGGACCATGGATAGGTCACCTGCAGCTCAGATGGAACATCTAAGATGCCTCAGCAAGGTCCTGGAGGTTTATAGTGAGCTTAGATAGTCATTTACTGGAGGTTTTGCAATGTGAGTGCTGGAAGCAGTTTTCTTGGGGAGCAGGAGAGGGAGGTGGGCTTCAGTGACCATGGGCCCACACAGGGCAGGCATCCAACTCTTCTTTAGAGCTGCAGTTGCTGGAGGACTGTGCCCCCAAGAACTCCTAGACCATCCTAGATCATCACATCCCCCCCAAAAAAGCTCAAGTCGGCAAGAGGCTCCATCGTTCAATTTTTTAAATCAATCTGGATTGCAAAATTTCACATCTGCCTTTCAGAATTCTTTCTGGTGCCAGCAGCCAACATTTGTGTGAATAGATTCAAAGCACCTTTCCTAATTGGTTAAATGAATCGTATGCAACATTTTCTAAATCAGGGGAAGCTGCAGTCCTCCTAATGTTGCTGGACTCCATCTCCTATCAGCCTTAGTACGACCAACTGTCAGGGATGATGGGAGTTGGAGCCCAACAACTTCTGTGGACCCTTCTTCCTTCTGTCCCTGTTCTACAAATTATTGCAAATCAGTGAAAATATTACAGTTCTTGCATTCTAGCTGTCAGATGCTACCAATGGCTGAAGAAGGACATCAATTGTCTTCTGAATATTTGCACAACCAGAGGGAATCTGGAAGACACCTGCTTCAGAGAATACACATTTGAATATTATTTTGGATGCAGGGGCAAGACCAACTTACCACTGGAGCCATAAGCAATTCACAAAAGTATACAAAACCATAACTCTGATTTCTGAATATGATTTTTTTCTTGTATTTCTGTTTGTACACTGCCAGCCTTGATTATTATTTCACTGTTAGATCCTGTGCAGAAAGAACATTGGAGATAATCACCAACATCTGTGAATAACCGAACCACTTTGAGTAAACCTCCTCTATGAAACTGCAAAACACTTACCTGTTAAAGACTTCCATTTCCCTCTGTGTCCTCTTATTTCACATCACTGGAAACAGGAGAAGAAAGATTTGAAACTGGGCATGCATCTCTCTAGTACAGATTTGGATGTTGTTTTCATTTACATTAATGGCTCACTGTTCTTACGTTTGTCCATGGATTTAAGATCAAAACCCGTCACCTTTTTTTACACACACAGAAATCCTTTCTTTTCTTTTGATTGCATTTAAATTACAGTTAATAGTTCTTAGGGAAGGCTTCATCCTGCTATCACAAACGCAGCCAGATGGCCCATCTTTCCAACAGCTTTGTTAAATTGGCACTACCTGCAAATCACATGTTCCTGAGTGAATTATTCCACAGCTGCCTATTCAGTGCTGCCTGCCTGGAGCAGACTGAGAAATGAGTCCTCGCTAGTCCAAAATGCCAGACCTTGAATCACAAATGTTCTGTAATTTAAAGCCCATGTTTCCTCATGTGTAGAGTAGGGATGGGCGAGACATTCAATTCAATTCCCATTTAAAGGTGAACTTGGCTAATTGGTACTTTCTGAAACAACATGTGAACCAAAATGCCATACTTCAAACTTTGCACCACTCTGAATTTTGCAGTGCAGTTCTGTAGCTAAGTAACGTGTACAAAAAGACATGCACCGGAGCAAAATGTGCATAAAATGCATAAATTAGTGGAAAAGAACCTACACAAATGCATTGTTGGGGGAAAATTGCTTCACAGAATTGTGAATATTAGGCTGTTTTATTATCACAGAAATGTGTGTATTAGGAGAAATTTGCACAAACAAAAAATGCCACCCCATACTAACTTTTGCATACAATTAGGAAGCTGTTGCTGCTACTATTCAGGGGTAAGTCTCAATCTGTTCCTTGCTGAAGCAACATCAGAGCTCTGCTATACCACAGAGCACAGGGTCTGGGCTGACCCTGGCTTTCTGTTAAATCAGTGCTTGCCTCGTAAAACCTCAGCTCTGAATAAAATGTGTGCAGCCCTAACCCAAGTACAGTTAATTAATGGCTAATTTTGGGGGGGGGGGTAGGGACGTGAACCCTCAACCATGAACATACTTCTAAAATGAGGAAGCATATATAAGATCAGATTGTAGGTCTAACAGACATTGGTGGGGTTTAAGGCTGTCCCAAAACTCACTTCCATCCATTATACTTGGGAGATAAATCCCACTGATGGGATTTATCCCATGATAGTTATATACATCCACAATGTCTTTGAGTTTAAGGAACCTTTCTTGTCACCATCAAAGCTTATTTTTTATCAACAATTTGATAGATTAAAAAACACACCAACCAATAAAAGTTTCATAGACTATTTCAGAACAGAACTGTAAATGCCATGGCTATTTGGAAACAGATGGCTATATAAAGCAGTCTCTCATACTGGATAGCATTTAGTATGAGTTACAGATGCTTGAGGTCTTTCCTAATGTGCTCATTCATTCGTGGTTTCTGGCTTATATGCCAATTTGGAAGAAGAAAATGTGTCCCCATTGCTCAACTGATTGCACTTGCAGAATATAAGAATTGCAACACGGTCCTAGGTGGTTCTATTTAGAATAAGATTTGGACCTCATCCAAGGGTGATTCAAACCAAGATATGTATTCACTAGTGTTATGCTGAGGCCTACTCTTCAATTTCTTGAAAATAGTCTTCTCCTGCAACAGAACGTCCCATTTTCCTGTATCATTCACAGGCAAATTAAGTATGAATGTAGGCTTTCAGTGAGTGCAGTGCTGAACTTATCCCATTGCTTTAAGGTGGCCAAGGATGGCGTGTGAGTTTTTCTTTCCAAACTTCTTCCAAGAAAAGATCAGAATGATCCACCATGGTCTCATTGTCCAAAATTGGTTCAAAATTTACCTAGAATTTACACATCCAACATAGTTCTTCCCATCACCTGCACAGTAGTGTCCCCAAATTCCAGACACTCATCATTTGTTGTTGTTTCGTCATTTAGTTGTGTCTGACTCATCGTGACCCCATGGACCAGAGCACGCCAGGCACTCCTGTCTTCCACTGCCTCCCGCAGTTTGGTCAAAATCAAGTTCGTAGCTTCGAGAACACTGTCCAACCATATTGTTCTCTGTCGTCCCCTTCTCCTTGTGCCCTCAATCTTTCCCAACACCAGGGTCTTTTCCAAGGAGTCTTCTGTTCTCATGAGGTGGCCAAAGTATTGGAGCCTCAGCTTCAGGATCTGTCCTTCCAGTGAGCACTCAGGGCTGATTTCCTTAAGAATGGATAGGTTTGGTCTTCTTGCAGTCCATGGGACTCTCAAGAGTCTCCTCCAGCACCATAATTCAAAAGCATCAATTCTTCGGCGATCAGCCTTCTTTATGGTCCAGCTCTCACTTCCATACATCACTACTGGGAAAACCATAGCTTCAACTATACGGACCTTTCTCGGCAAGGTGATGTCTCTGCTTTTTCCAGAAAAACATCTACTTTTGCTTCATTGACTCATCATTTACATTTTTGTAAATGAAAAACACATGGGACAAAACAACATCCTACAAATTCTATTCACTTTTGCCATTGGGGTGTCTTTTTGTCTCAGTCAGTGTTATACTAGCGGGTAAAAATAAAATGTCTTGTGGTTTCTCAAGCAAAAAATGAACGCAGAGAAGCAAATAAGTGCATACCTTCTGACTCAACAAACATTCCTTTGTTTTGTGATATTTTACCACCCTGGGATACTTTTTATTAGCTTGGTGTAGAAAACTACTACATAAAACTGTATGAGTCAATGTGTACTACTCTATGTCAATTTTATATGACCATGGAAGTTGCATGTGCTAGAAAACTACACTAAACCAGGCTAAATTCTGTTTTTAGGTTGCTTGGTATATTGGCTGGTTTCATTTTTAAAGGAAGCAATTTTACCTCCACTTTTTAAAAAAGCTTTACATACTAATTTGTTTAAAAATAAAATGGCTTCACTTCAAACAACAAAAAGCAGCAAGAAGCTATCATTTGCACAGTGGGCTACCTTTCTGCGCTTACAGGAAAACCCAGCTGATGTGCAAATGTGGGCACTAGGAAAGGCGGAAGAGTGCAGACCACTGGAGATACGATTTGCAGAATGAAAGACGGGACAATCCCAAACATCACTTGGCTACCTAGAAAGAAAGGTAAGCAGATTAAACCCCCTGCACCTCACTCATGAGAATTTCACCAACCTTCCCTTTTGATAATTTTTGAATGCAAACTTTTTCTCATCGATTGATGGAGAATGAGGAGGTTTTTTGTTTTCGGCACAGCACTAATATGCACATAGCCCTCTGAAATAAATATGTTATTTCTAGCTCATTCATACTACCAAGCTGCTTGTGTATTTATACATTGAAGTGGTTAGTCATGCTTTCCATTCCTTCAGGGTGAAAAAGAAGAACTACATTCATCTATACATTCTAAAACTATTGTGAAACAGAACAGGGGAGGGGCTGTTGTCCTCATGTTGTGTTTGTGGGCTTCCCAGGGGGTAACTGATTGGCCACTGAGAAACTGGATGCCAGGCTAGACGGATCTTTGGTCTGAACTGGCAGGGCTCTTCTTATGTTTCTGTTAATGATCCAATTCTGCACAGATGAGAAGTGACAAAGTATAGTGACAAACACCTTCAGCTGGAGTGTTGACAATCAGTGCTATGTTCTGTTATTGATCTGGGGAAAGTGATAGTCACAGCAATGAGAATGATGCTGAAGAGGAGTGTTGGATCAGAATCTGTCTAGTCCAGGCTTCCAGTCTGATGAAGACAAATTCCCTGTAGAGCTGAAAGCTTTAATCATAGATTTTAGGGTTATGTCCCTTAGATCTCTATGGGTAGGCCAAATCTGCCTGTATCAGTCTCCATCCCTGCTTTGACATTTGGGAAATGCCTTCAGCACACTGCTGTGCCCACCAGGTGAACCACCTGCAAACCTTATGGTAGGACACTATGATAGGAATAGGCTCAATGAGGGCATCTTACTGATGCTCCTCTCAAAACACAGAGCCAGATTTGCAGACTCCAGTTAATTTAAACTGGGAGAAATCTAGTTCAGAGAATCTGAACCACAACTGTTGGCCTGCTACTGATCCCTGCTCCCCCCACCAACCTACTTTGAGCAGGGATTGCAAAGCAGGAGTATCTGCCAAGCATTTGTCTGGCTGCATGGGATGATGGACCCCTGTGGCATGCCTGGCTGATGGACCACAGTGAAAGGATCTTGATGGGTGATGTTGTGCTTGGCAGAGCTGCACAGCTGACCAAAGACACAGCTGAGGCTTTGGGGCTGGAAAAGGTGGCAGTGAAATAATGTGTCAGGGGGAGGATGCTGAAATAGTCTCCTAACAGATTTCAGGGCAGCATCAGGGAGTATTCTGTCTCAGTCCCAGTTGAAAGTGGAAGGAAGAGGGGGAAAGGAGTGAAGATGAAGAAAGTGAGAGGAGACAGACAAGGAGGAAGCAAAAGAGGCAGGAGGGGAGGCACAGGAGTTAAAGGGAAACAGGTCAACCTACAAAACGAAGTAAGCCAAATTGGAAGGGAAAAGGAAGGGAAGGAGAAAAAGCAATTTGAGGTCAATCCACAATATGGGTTTCTGTTTAAAAACTATGTATATTGTTTCCCTCCTTCTGTTTCTCTTGGAAACCGTGTGATTCTTTTGCAATTTAAATAATGAGTCCAGTGCAAGTGTGTTCTTTATGTTTTATGCTCCATGGGTAGATATATCTTAGTAATTGCCTGGACCCTTTAGACACTTATGAAATGAGATCGATGGATCATTTATTGGGTAGTTGATTCACGACATTGAAAGGCATACAGCTATGAGACTGATTAGCGGTTAAAATTCCTTTCCCTGGATTTTTAATTTTCATTTAATTATTTATTTGAAGAAACAAGGCTTGACGTGATGTCTAACCGACTGGCGTGCACTGCTTATCCATATTGAAAACAATCTCAGAGATATCAAACTGGAAACATTTGTATTGCCATCTGACAAACATTTGAATTTTCATGAAAGAAAAGCAGTCTTTTCTTTACCCCCTCCCATTCGCGCCCGAGACAATCTGTCTATTGGAATCAGTTCTGTATCCTCACTGTATTTCATTAGCTTGTTGGAAGCATTAAATGAACATATTTCTTTTTAAGTGTCCAGGTTTCTGCAGGTCTTTAAGAAGAAACGTCAGCTGCAAATAGTATTTAGAGACCTAAATGGTATTTAGGTGTTGGCTAAAATGTTGGACTTGGATCAGTTCAGTTCCCTGCTTGAAATTAAAGCTCAGCTGGTGACCTTGCGCTAGTCATTCTCTCTCAGTGCCTCCAGAAATTAATAATTTCACCAGTGAAACTACTACTGAAATGCACTTGTCACATTTCTGACAAATATACACTATTCTACAAATGTAGACTCAGGACCAACCTGCTTTCTCCATCAGAGCAGAAGCTATATTTCCACAGTGCTGACTTGCCAGACCTTCTGTCAGTCATGAAGGAATTCCTCCACTTCTCAGAACAGGGCTGAACAGGGCATAAATACTCTGACACTGGTGTCTCTCATGATACTACCCCTTGTGTTGAAAACAAAAAGGCCATGTGTATTTTAGTTCTAAAACATGTTTAACTTTACAGATGACTACCAGAAAAATTCTCGAAGCTACAAACATGAGTCTGACCAAACTGCGGGAGGCAGTGGAAGACAGGAGTGCCTGGTGTGCTCTGGTCCATGGGGTCACGAAGAGTCGGACACGACTAAACGACTAAACAACAACAAACCAGAAAAATCCCTGGAGCTACCCATCTGGATCCATAAGGCTCATCAACCTCAGAAGGCAGCCCATCTAGGAGAAGGAAAACTCTGATCCTAAACCTCTGCTGCCTTGCGGGATATCTTCAGGAGAAGAAAAGGCTAAGGAGTAAAGCCTACACAAATCCGTAGTGGAGTTCCTAAGGTGGTTGGATGGTGCTGTGCACTTCTCTTTCCAGCAACTCTCGCAACTCAGCTGGTGCCAAATGTATTGCTTTCCTTTGGACCACATCAGTGAGCTCAAGTGTCTTGTAGTCTGGGCAGCTCAGGGCCTTTATACACACTGCCCAGGGTTGCTCCCAGGGAGGTCACTTTGGGAATTTTGATGAATCAGGGAAAACCTGGCAACTCGATGGAAAAAGCAGTGGAAACAACTTTTTTTTGGAGGCTTTCCCCCAAAAAGCTCATCAATTTGGATTTGTTTCCAAAACAATCTCAACAATTTTGGTGTCTTCCTTAAAAAAAAGCAACAACTTTGACTCTGGGGTTGCGGCGCTCATCTCGCTTTATGGGCTGAGGGAGCCGGCGTTTGTCCACAGACAGTTTTTCCGGGTCATGTGGCCAGCATGACTAAGCCACTTCTGGCGAACCAGAGCAGCGCACAGAAACGCAGTTTACCTTCTATTATCTATTTATCTACTTATCTATTATCTATTTATCTACTTTAACTTTGATGTGCTTTCAAACTGCTAGGTTGGCAGAAGCTGGGACCGAGCAATGGGAGCTCACCCCGTCACGGGGATTTGAATCACCGACCTTCTGATCAGAAAGCCCTAGGCTCTGTGGTTTAGACCACAGCGCCACCTGCGTCCCCTAAACTGAAATGTAAACTGAACCAAATCCCCAACCCCTCCCTCTCAGCAACCTTACCCATTCACTCCCATTTCTCTGGATGCAGTTTTTTTAAATAAAAAAATTCAACCTAATACACCTTTAGAGGGTAAAGTGGTGGCTGGGAAATGCCCCTGGAAGATGTGAGTGCTACAAACCTGATGGTGAACACAGGGACACAGGAAGGCATCTTAAACTGAATCAGCCCATTGCTCAATATTGTCTACACTTATTAGTAGTGGCTCTCCATTGTTTTGGGCAGGAGACTCACACAGCCCTACCTGGAGATGCTGGGGATTGAACTGCTGAGCTACACACCTTCCCCACAAACCTGCTGATGCCTTCCTCTTGTGCATGAATGATGCTGGTTCAGCTACTTAAAGACCCACTGGGTTCTCTCTTTGCTTATAGAATTAAGCATCATAATAATTGCATGTGTATACATTAAGCCTATATGCCCTCCCCCTTTCTGGCTTTAATTCCCTTTCTTAAGTGCATCATTAGTATTCCAGAGAAATTATAAGAACATAATGACTAGAAAATAACATTTCTGATTACTCCAGTTACATCTCAAGCAAATTGATATGTAGGCAATAAAGACTTCTTAAAACCAACCAACCTTGCTGCATCTCGGCTCAAGTTGAGATGCATCATGGACTCTTTGAAAACTCCAAGATACTCTTGTTAGGAATGTGGGCTTATACCTGACAAAGAACAAAGCTCATTACTGCTAGAATAATCAATAACTCCTGCTAATGTGTTCAGCTGGCGACATAGACTAGATCGATCCAACCTGCCACATGCTTTTTGTTTTAGGAAATGAAGGCTTTTAGTTCTTAATTAAGGGGAGAAGCCTCCCATTCTTAATGATGTTTGGAATGAATGTTGCCACAGAGGAGGAGAAGGTCTGCTCAGAAAAGACCTTGGAGCCAAGGAAGCGCCCAAAATGCTCGTCCTTTGAATTTCTCCCTAGCTTGTGGAGTTCTGAATTACCAACCACTACTACACTGATAAAACATAGTCTCGAACCCCATGTCCAATAAAACCACATTCTTTGGGGGTGGTGTTTTATCAATGTGCAGGAAAGCTGGCATTGGAATAACCCTTCAAAATAGTCCATTCCACTGTCAAAAAGCTCTTAATATCATAAAGTTCTTCCTAATGTTTAGTTGCAATCTACAATTATCCTCTTGTAGCCTTATCTTCCATGAATTTATCACATTCCCCTTTAAATCCCCCATCCAAGTTGGTGGGCATCACTTCATATTGTGGGAGTGAATTCCATAGTTTCACTATGTGCTGTGTGAAGAAGTACTTCTTTTGTCTGTTTTGATTTCCCCACCATTCCTTTTCCATGGATGACTAGAGGTCGTAAATGACTCAGGCTCCAAATACCCGAAGGACCGCCTCCTTCCTTACAGATCTTCTCAGGTGCTAAGATCGGCAGAGGGAACCCTCTTGGTTGAAATGCTGCTCTCAGAAGCTCAGGGTGTGGCAGCTCAAGAGAGCATTCTCTGTAGCAGAAAGAGGAAAGGTCTTCATCAGGCTCTGAGAAGACAACAGAGATGGCACTTGTTAAATATCCAAGGGTAGGTGGCACAATACTAAAGGTCAGATTCCTTTATTATGCAGAATGAACCTCTTTGCCATGATGGTATCTGGAGGAGGTCCTCACCTGCAGAGCACAGTGATCAATTGGGTATACTAGGGATGAGATGGTGTTTTAGGTATACCTCAAGTTGTACATGGCTTTATATACTAGAACATGAACTTAGCCCAGTAGCTAATTGGCAGTGCAAAATGTTTTTTGACCACCTAGGGGGAACACTGGATATGCTTTTCGCTGCTTGACAGCTTCAAGGAAAATGCAGAGAGCAAAACCAACCCCTGTATATGGTGTTTATTGACCTGACTAAAGCCTTTGATACTGTAAATCATAATGCCCTGTGGACTGTCCTGAAAATTGGCTGCCCAGATAAATTTGTGAACATTCTTTGGCTCTTCCATGATAATATGATAGCAACAATCACGGATAACAATGACTCTCAAAGTGAACCATTCACAATGGGAACAGGTGTTAAACAGGGATGTCTTATCGCCCCAACTCTATTTATTATCTTCATTGCCATGATTCTACACATTTTTGGAGGGAAACTCCCCACCAGGGTAGAAATCATATATTGAACAGATGGAAAGTCCTTTAATAAGTAGACTGAAAGCAAAGAGTAAGGTCACCATAACTTCCGGCATAGAGATTCAGTATGCTGATGACAACGTAGTGTGTTCACACACAGAGGATGACATCCAAACTATCCTAAATATCTTCGCAGATGCTTGTGAAACATGGGCCAGTTTTAAACGCCATCTCTAATTCCTTGAAAGCTTCCATCAACAAGCTAAGAGGAAGGCACGTTTGGCAAACCCTCACCATGGTCAACTCCCCCTCCCCCGAAACCTATGTCTCCACTGTGGAAGGACATGTGGATCCAGAACTGGCCACCATAGTCACTTATGGATTCACTGTTAAGACTGTGTTCATGGAAGACAATCTTACTCGGCTACGAGTGATTGCCAAAGAAGAAGAAATTGGCAGCCAGTGCAATTCTTTCATAGTGATGTAACATGATTGATCATGCACCAATGAGCACTAGAGCTGCCACATTCTACACTAGCTGCAGTTTCCAGATCAATCTCAAGGCAGCTCATTGCAGTAATCTAACCTGGACGTTACCAGTGCTTGGGTGACAGTGGCCTGGCTATCCTGGTCCAGAAATGACTGTAGCTGCCTTAACAGCCCAAGCTGGTAAAAAGGCATTCTTAGCCAGTGAGATTACCTGTACCTCTAGTGGCAAAGATGGATCCAGGAGCATGTAAAGTTGGCATGAATTTATGCCTATTGAATGATGCATTTTGCAAAAGAAATCCGAAATGAAGTCTGGAGAAAGAATTAAATCTTTTCAAAACTACCACCATGTTACAGAGCTGAAAAGCACCTACACTTCTCTGCTGAAATATTTAATTAGTCAGAGATACAAACAGATGATTATGCAATCAAGCCTACTTTTAGCATGCATAATTTTCATATAATTTACATTGTTTCTTTAAAAAATAAGCATTTATGCTTTTACAAACTAACTGCATGTTTAATGCTAATGTAATCATACCGGCGTGATACCTAATCTTTAAAGGGCAGATCTGAAAGTGGGAGAAATCACTGGAAGTATTTTGCAAATAAAGAGGCCACAGACCCCATACATGTCATTGGCAAAACTCATTGATGTGATTTGACAAAACAGCAAGCATATGTGTGATTCATCACACCGTCTGATAGGACAGGGGAGGGGGAATATTTTCCAGATCAAGGGATGTACTCCCTTTGCAGGTAACCTTCCCAAGCCTGCAAGGCAGTGGTGGGCTGAGTATATTTTTCAAAATAAAATAATCAAAAAGCATTGAAAAATAAGCATTTTAGGGCAAATGAATACCAGATGATTTAATCGCAGGCATCATGCATTCCTTTGTTTTTTAAAAAAACTGCATCAAACAGAACAGACTTATAATGGAGCAAACTTGTTTTCTCCTGCTCTGGAGGGTGGACTTGAACCAATGGCTTCAAGTTACAAGAAAAGATATTTTGACTTAACATCAGGAAGAACATTCTGATGGTAAGAGATGTTTGATAGTGGGGAGGACTCCCTCGGGAGGTGGTGGACTCTCCTTCCTTGGAGATTTTTAAGCAGAGGTTGGATGGCCATCTGCCATGGATCGTTTAGCTGAGATTCCTGCATTGCAGGGAGTTGGACTAGAAGACCTCTGGGGGACAACTCTACCATTCTATGATTCTATGATTGCATACAGAAGAAGAAGAGGAGGAGGAGGAGGAGGAGGAGGAGGAGGAGGAGGAGGAGGAGGAGTTTGGATTTGATATCCCGCTTTATCACTACCCGTAGGAGTCTCAAAGCGGCTAACATTCTCCATTCCCTTCTTCCCCCACAACAAACACTCTGTGAGGTGAGTGGGGCTGAGAGACTTCAGAGAAGTGTGACTAGCCCAAGGTCACCCAGCAGCTGCATGTGGAGGAGCGGAGACGCGAACCCGGTTCCCCAGATTACGAGGCCACCGCTCTTAACCACTACACCACACTGGCTCTCTCAAAGAAACTGAAACAGGTCATAATTTAGCATCAACTGTCTGTTCCTCAACAGGACTGCCTTAGAGAGACTTAACCTGAGTCCTTGAATACAAAAAAATCAGGTCAACCAGGGCTTTTTTTAAATCCAGAACTCACCGGAACTGAGTTCTGGCACCTCTTTGGTCCAGTCCGGCACCTCATTGGTGGCAGTTAATATTATTTTGCTGTGGTTGTGGGGCGAACAGGGGAAGAAGAGATGTCTCCCCCCCAAAAAAGCTCAACGACTCTAGAAAAACTCTAGAAAAAAACCCAGAGGGCAACCACTACTGAATGACAGTCCCCCCACAATTCTTTTAAGTGTAAGACCTCGCCGAACAGGTTTCATCCAAGAAACTATTTTTCTTTATTAGCAAGTTATAAAATCTCGGGAGGAATGGAATGTAGCTTAAAATGAAAGTGCTGACACAACATTAACCACGGCGAGACGAATACCACAACAGTAATTTACTTACACGCCGCTTTTCGATTACTTTTGTTGCCATTGTTATCATTTTTACGGCGAGGATTATTTCTCAACCGGTTTCTGATTTGCCGTTTTTGACTTCAGTCTTTACAGTTGGCTGGGGTCTTCATACAAATTAATTACGCCGTTCACAGGAATTGCTTAGGCCCGGGAAACTGACACAATTCATTACAGCCGTGAGTTATGCTGGCAAGAGGAAGACAAGCCCCCACCGCAGGCTGCTCCATCCAGCATCCATTGGAAAAACAGCATTAATAACAATGTTATGGTAGAATTTAAATCAAGCGCAGACACTTGTCTATAAATCAAAAGAGACTCCAGACTCCGCTTTCATTTCTCAGCATCCCCCCGCCCCTCTTCCATCAGGGCTAATTTCATGGATTTTAGTACACTGATGCTGAATTTTTGATTTTAAACAGGGCCAATTAATATTTGTAAATGAACATCAGTCCAAAGCAAAAGCCCAATCAAAGATACCGTGAAGTGAATTAGGACTCGTATCTCAATTCAGCAGGGTTCATTTACAACTAAAGCTGAAGCAGACATTTTTTAAAAAATCAAAAATTCTTTACAAAATTGCTCAAAAGGCAACCAGCATCAGCAGATGGCATCCTAGGCCCCTGGGAGGGCCCATGACTGATACCATCCCTGGGGATGCCTCCTTCCAACAAACAAATAAACAAACCCCGCATTGAAACAGTGCCGAGTAGGGTGGACCATTTAAATTATATATATATATATATATATATATATATATATATATATATATACGCACAAAAATGACATAGGATAATTTATATGGATGAATGACTATGGTTTCATTAGAAACCCAATCTACCTCACCATAGTGGGGAAGACTGTGTACTTGCATAACTGCTCGGTCTGCTGTCCAGGTGATGGACAAACTTCAAAGCCCATCTTTGGGTTTTTCATAGTTTAGCTGGGCTTTGACCAAACAGCCATGCTGTAGAACTGTTCTGTGACAGCCCTTCAAAGAAAAGGATGCAAACTTGCTGGTTTTAAATGATTTTTGCAGTGCTGCAGAACCCTGAACGGGACAGGTATGCTAGAACAAGTGCTCCAATCGGTGGCAGGCTGCTGTGTGCGCATGTGCCATTTCGATGTCTTACAATGCTCCAGAGTGTTGCTACATCGGGGGAAAATTTAAATGGTGGTTCCCAGATCCAGCCTCTTACCATTAGGATTGCAATGCACCTTACTGTATGGAGGAGTACAAGAAGTGAGAGCAGAAACTTCAGGAATACCCACATTGCTAGGGAGTCCTTTGTCTGAAGGACCCAGCAGAGGATCCTGATGGGGATCAGGAAGACCGAAATTCACCAGAATTTCATAGTTGTATGACATTTTATTTAACAGACTACATTCCCCATTTTGGAAGGACTTTGGTGCTTATTGAAGCCAGCTTTGCTCTGTGTGCTAAGTCAAGGCTGATGCCAGGATGAGCAGAATGGCCTTTGCACCACTACCAATCACATCCTTGCCAATTATCAGGTCTGCAACCCCAATGGCCCCACCAATTATAAGACCACCTTCTGTACCACTGCTAATGATTAAACCATGTTCATGGTCTTACCTGGTGATGGCCGTGACATTTAACCCAGATGAGCAACAGCCTATTTACATTTCCCATAATGTAAAGCCCTGGACCAGCTATCAGTGCTTGTAGAATGTGCCAGTGTGTGGCCTAGTGATCTGAGGAGGAGGATTTCATTAGCTCCACTTTTTGGGGTGGACCAACCAGACAAATGTTCCTGAACTTGCTTGCACTGTGGAATATAACTCCCAGACGAAAAGTGTAAAGGTAAAGGGACCCCTGACCATTAGGTCCAGTTGTGGCCAACTCTGGGGTTGCGGCGCTCATCTCGCTTTATTGGCCAAGGGAGCTGGCATACAGCTTCCGGGTCATGTGGCCAGCATGACTAAGCCGCTTCTGGTGAACCAGAGCAGCACACAGAAACGATATTTACCTTCCCGCCGGAGCGGTATCTATTTATCTACTTGCCCTTTGACGTGCTTTCGAACTGCTAGGTTGGCAGGAGCAGGGACCGAGCAACGGGAGCTCACCCTGTCGCGGGGATTCAAACCGCTGACCTTCTGATCGGCAAGTCCTAGGCTCTGTGGTTTAACCCACAGCACCACCCGCGTATGCATAAGGTGCATACAATAGAATATAATGTCACTCATTTGGATGCAGTGGCAGATAACAGGATAGATGGAGTTGGATGGAATGGATCAATGGCTGAGCACCACCTAAACCACAATGAATTAGCTGCTCAGCCCATCCCTAGAGTGGGCCTGACATAGACTCCAGGGTACCATGTTCTAACACTGACACTGTGCTAGGTGGTCCTTTAGCAGCATCCTGATTAGGGTCAGGAAGATGCACATTATTCAGGGTTTGTCTTTAGCTGCATAGACTCGGACGTTTTGTTAAGCATGGCTACATTCCCCGTTTTGGAAAGGCTTTGGGGATATTTCAAGCCAGCTCTGTTCTTTTTTCATTCTGAGTTGGAAAATATCCTCACATAAAACATTTGTTAACTGACAGCAACAACAATCAAATTAGAAGTACTGTAATTATTATGAGTTTTCCCTTACAGAAAAGAACGGGGCTGAATATGACAAATTGCCTGCTGCAAAACAGCTCACCATGCTCCACATATAATCTCCAGCTGTGTGAATGCTGTAAATGTGCGCACTAGCTTCCTGTTCCACTTCTTCTGCTGCTTCGCCCAGTTTGTTTTGTTCTGTTTATACAGGCAGCAGAAAATGGCTCAGTTTGTGGTCTATAGCCAGCAATTAACACCACATAACAGCTGCTAAATGGGGTAATCGCCTGTTGTTATCCTCATGGAGCTTAATTCAAATGTTAATTGCTCTCAGTGCACTCCTCATAAACCCACCGAAATACCAGGTAAGATCTGATGGGGAGAGGTTGGTGCAGAATATGAGCCCAGCACATTAGCAGTTTGATGATCGACAAAGATGCTTGGGATTGTCAGCGATGGGTTAAGTCCGGAGGGAGCCAGGGATGGGAAGGCAGGACCAGAGAGGAAGATGCTAGTCAGGACCAAAGTTCAAGATCAGAAGCACAAGTCACACCAGATCTCAGGTTGACTTCCTTGCTCAAGCAAAGCACCATGGAAACAGGAAGTGATCTTATAGTCCTTCCTGCCCGGGCTGAGCCAATGGCTAATCTAGTGAGTGGAGCCAATCCAGGTTCTTGACTGAGAGGCTGCAGTTATACACTGAAAGGCTGCATTTGGCCCCTGGAACTGAGGTTCTCCACCCCCTGATTTAGGACTTTCTTTAGTCCTCTGATTGGCAGTGGCACTCTGTTGCCTTGGGCAGAGGTTTGTCCTAGCTCTGTTTTCTGAGCTCATATCAACTGGAGATACCAGGGATCACTCCTTGTGCTTTCTGCATCCACTCTGCTATTGAGCAGATTCCTCGTGAGACAAATATTCTACTAAATATTTATCCTTATGGTACCTGTCTGTTCACCACCCTCTAGGACAGGTGTGGGGAACTGTTCTGGCTCCATGGGCCAGATCTCCTGCTGCATATAAGCAACCTTGCATTCCCCTAGCCAGCAGAAGGCAAAGCTGAGGCTAACAGTCAGGGAAAACAGACTTTGTAGTTTCCCAGCAAGACCCCATAGTTTCTTCTCCTCATGCTTCTTTTTATTCCATCCTCTTGCATGAGGAACCATGAGAGTTAACACCAACCATGTGAGCTCCAACTTCAGCTTTCAAGGTTTTCGTTGAACTAATTAATTCCAACATGGGCAAAGAGAAATTTCAAGGTATATCTGGCAGGGTAAGAAGCCGAGGATAAAAGTTAAGATATTGACAGATGCGAAAGTAAGAGGAGGCTTCGCCCTGCCAGACCTGAAACTGTACTATGAAGCATCTTGCCTCTGTTGGTTGAAGGAGTGGGTGAAATTAGAAGATACTGATGTGTTAGATTTGGAAGGCTTTGACAATAGATTTGGGTGGCATGCGTATTTATGGTATGAAAAGAAACGGGTACATAAAGGTTTTGAAAATCACATCATAAGAAGGTCTCTGATTGAAGTGTGGGAAAGATATAAAAACCTGTTGGAACAAAAAACTCCATATTGGTTGTCGCCGTTGGAGGCGATGAGTGTGAAGAAAGTCAATATGACAGGGGGATGGGTGACATATGAGAAGTTAATAAGTAAAAGAGAAGGTAAATGGAAAATGAGACCATTTGAAGAAGTTAAGGACAATGTTAATGATTGGTTGCACTTTTTTCAAATTAATGAGATGTTTAGAAAAGATTTGAATCAAAGGGGTTTTGCGGATAAAGAATCAAAATTCCAGACAGAAATATTGTAAGATCTTAGCAAAAATGTATAAGATATTATTAGAATGGTGCACAAAGGATGAAGAGGTAAAATCAGTTATGATTGATTGGGCCAAAGATATAGGACACAACATACAAATGGAGGATTGGGAAAGACTATGGAAAGAAGGCTTAAGATTCACTGCATGTATAACTATAAAAGAAAATGTTATGAAAATGATGTATCGATGGTATGTAACACCTGTGAAATTAGCAAAAATGTATAAGACAAGCAACAAATGTTGGAAATGTAAAGAAAAAGAAGGTACATTTTTTCATATGTGGTGGGAATGTAAGAAGGTAAAATGCTTTTGGGAAATGATATATAATGAATTGAAGAAAATGTTGAAATATACATTTGTTAAGAAACCAGAAGCGTTTTTATTAGGCATAACAGATAATGAGATAAATAAGAAAGAAAATAAGTTATTTTTATATGCAGTGACAGCAGCAAGAATACTGATGGCCCAGAAATGGAAACAGGAGGAGCTACCTACGATAGAAGAATGGAGAACAAAATGATGGACTTTGCAGAATTGGACAGAATGACAGGAAGGATCCGGAATCGACGTGATCAAAGATTCACAGAAGATTGGGAAAAGTTTATTCAATATTTGCAAAAATTGAGTGATAACCAGATTACATTTGTAAGTTTTAACGCTCTGTGATGAGAAAGAGTTAAAATAAGTATTAAAAATGAAATGAAATTTACAGTAATAACAGAAACAACGGGTAGAAATGTGTAAAAAGTAAAAATATGAAGGATTTGCAGACAAATTGGGGGAAGTCAAAAAAGAGAGAAGTAAGATGTAAGCAAGATGTATGCAATGTATAATTTTGTTATGTATTTGAAAATTAATAAAAATATATATTAAAAAAAAATTCCAACATGCTGTTGGTGTGTTCTGCTGACTTGAGCCTTTCTTTTTGACTGACAGCAGTTTCCCAAGCTCTTGGGGTAAGACCTCTCCTGCTAAGTGAGGTCCTTTAAGGTGAAGATACCTGGAAATGAAACTGAGGACTTTCTTGCTGGTTTGTTTAGAATATTTGCACACAGCCTTTCCAAGATGTTATGAAACAAGCCATAACCATAATTATGTATAACACCCCACAATTCAAGATGACACAAATGCATAGATTTCTGACTCAGAATATAAACTCAACCAGTACACAGTATTTGCTTTCAGTGTGAGGTCAAACATAATGGCCCAAGGTCTTCTCTGGTTTAGATTTTACTCTGAGCTGGCGAGGAAAACCAACCTTCCTTCTCTTTCTTCTACCACAGTTATTATGAGGTAACACATCTCCGGGTTCTGTGGACACATGTATGGTTGATGAGGGGATGTGCCTTCCTGTTCATTAAAAGTGTTGCTTTCTGAATAGCAGCATTCTCCCCCCCCCCCCGTAAAAGGCCAGTGTCCTGAATATTTATTTATTTTTCTCTGTGCACCTAAGATATATAGCATCATTACATTTGTTGGTATTATGCTGCAATAACAGCAGAGGACAAAAACTAGAGGTCATCAAATTTCTCTTGCTTGGTGGACAGGTCAATAGCAAAACCCATCTGGACCTAGGGATGCTCTTGATATATGCTCTTTTAATTAGCTTATGATTAATTCACAGCAAATATGTATACTAAGCAAGGCCACAAGGTGGGGGATGTTGTGTTAGTAAGTTTTCAGAATGATTGTATAGAAATTTATCCCCCCCCTCCTCCCTTTCATTTTTTGGAGACCACTTTGTGTGTGTTTTTTTTTCTACCCCACCATGATGTGCAGTCTTCATTTCACCATTTTTTAAAAAATAAAGTTGTGATCGTTGGAAGAATTATTTACACAGAATCTGGCTCCAACATCAAGTTCTTAGCACAGGGAATGGAAATCTCCCGTTATTGCCATGGCATTTTATTACATGTCAGCACAACTTGAGATGAAATATTATCCCAAGTATTCAGTATGGCTGCCTGGGATTAAAAACAACAACAACAAACCACACATGCAAACTTTAGACTCAACTTTGCTTACAAATCATTATACATTCCAAATCTTATTCAATGAAAATGATTTTCGAAAGGTTGTCGAGTAAGCTATGCCAGTGCGGTATAGCTAGACTGTCAGACAAGTATTGAGGAGGCCATGGTTCAAATCCTTACTCAAACATGAAGCTCACTGGTTGTGCTTGGGCCAGTTAGTCTCTCTTTCTTACTTACCTTATAGGACTATTATGAGGATAAAGAGCAGGGGAAAGAATTATGTTCACTATCCCGAGCACCTTAGAGCAGTGTTTCTCAAACTAGGGTCTCCAGCTGCTGTTGGACTACAACTCCCATCATCCCTAGCTAGCAGGACCGGTGGTTAGGGATGATGGGAGTTGTAGTCCAACAACAGCTGGCGACCCACTGCTTTAGAGGAAGGTTGGGACAAAAATGGAATAAATCATGTAGATCAGGAACAGGAAACACTTAGCCCTCAGGGTGTGGATGGACTACGATTCCCTTCATCGCTCACAAGTGGCCATGCTGCCTGGCCAGCGTATTCTCACCCCTGTCACAGAGAGTATGGCTATGCTACTTCTATAGTCTCCCTCTATCACATATGGCAAGGATGGGGAAATGTTCACAGTTGGTGTTGGGACTCCATCTGCCCTCAGCCCCAGCCAGCATGGCCAATAATTAGAGATCGTGTAACCAATCAATGCCTACTGGTTGCAGATGATGGTAGCAAGTTGCTAATGTGTAGAATGCAGGTCTTCCAAGAGTCCCTATTTTCTAGGGACAGTCCCGGATTTACAGAAGCCATCCCAGTTTCTGATTTGAACCTGGAATGTCCCACTTTTCCTTAGGAAGTCCCTATTTTCATCGGTGAAATATTGGAGGGTATGGTAGAACATCCCTATTTTCATCGGATAAATCTTGGAAGGTATAGTAAAGGTAAAGGTAAAGGTACCCCTGCCCGTACGGGCCAGTCGTGTCCGACTCTAGGGTTGTGCGCCCATCTCACTTAAGAGGCCGGGGGCCAGCGCTGTCCGGAGACACTTCCGGGTCACGTGGCCAGCGTGACGAAGCTGCTCTGGCAAGCCAGCACCAGCGCAGCACACGGAAACGCCGTTTACCTTCCCGCTATAAAGCGGTACCTATTTATCTACTTGCACTTAGGGGTGCTTTCGAACTGCTAGGTGGGCAGGAGCTGGGACCGAAAGACGGGAGCTCACCCCGCCGCGGGGATTCGAACCGCTGACTATACGTTCGGCAAGCTCTAGGCTCTGTGGTTTTACCCACAGTGCCAGCCGCGTCCCTGGGAAGGTATGGTAGAACTTCCCTATTTTCATCAGAGAAATGATGGGATGTCCCTATTTTCATTGGAGAAATGTTGGAGGGTATGGAATAGACTGTCCCTATTTTCAATGCAGAAATGTTTGGATAACCCTATTTTCATCAAAGAAATGTTGGGATGTCCCCATTTTCACTGGAGAAATGTAGGAGGGCATGAGCATGTAGTGCCAGAAAATAAAGTCCCTGTATCCCCTCTAAGTCATCGATGGGGGACCTATCTAGTCAGCAGATGGTACAAACCGGTCTTTCTGTTGATTTTACTCTCACGCCACAGACTGGAGGCACCTTGCAAAGAGTGCTGAGTCAGTGCACACCATTAATGCCCCTCCAGAAGACTCTTAATTTTGTAATAATTACCTTGTGGGAGCCCCCCGGTTTACAATAAACTAAAATTCATACAGCAGAACAAATCTAACGGCTGGAAATGTTTGGTTCCCTCGGACTCATTATTATCACACATGGGGTTGACAATAAAACCAGCGAAGCTTCCAGTTGCCCTTCTCCAAGAATCTCAAAGAAAGTCTGCCTCGGCGCCTTGTTAATCAAAGTGGCAAGATGACAACGGCTGATAAAACATAGAGTGGCATCCAATGCACTCATTGTAAGAACAAGGATTGACCTCCAACATTTCTCTGATGGAAATAGGGGTGCGTCCTATTCTGTTGTTGTTGTTGTTGTTGTTGTTGTTGTTGTTGTTGTACCCCACCCATCTGACTGGGTTGCCCCAGCCACTCTGGGAGGCTTCCAACATATAGACAAAACATAGTAAAACATTTGAAAACTTCTCTATACAGGGCTGCCTTCTAATGTATTCTATAGCTTGTATAGTTATTTATCTTCTTGACATCTGACGGGAGGGCATTCCACATCTGACAGGAGAATACCGCTTCAGGTTCTGCATTTGAGCTTCCCATAGACATCTAGTTGGCCACAGTAAGAACAGCATGTTAGACTAAATGGGCATTTGGTCTGATGCAGCAGGCTCTTAAATTCCTTTGGTGTAGCCTACATGGGGTAAGGGATGCGGGTGGTGCTGTGGTGTAAACCACAGAGCCTAGAGCTTGCCGATCAGAAGGTCGGCAGTTCGAATCCCCGCTACGGGGTGAGCTCCCATTGTTCGGTCCCAGCTCCTGCCCACCTAGCAGTTCGAAAGCACGTCAAAGTGCAAGTAGATAAATAGGTACCGCTCCGGCGGGAAGGTAAACGGCGTTTCTGTGTGCTGCTCTGGTTCGCCAGAAGTAGCTTAGTCATGCTGGCCACATGACTCGGAAGTTGTACGCCAGCTCCCTTGCCCAATAAAGCGAGATGCAACCTTAGAGTCGGTCACGACTGGACCTAATGGTCAGGGGTCCCTTTACCCTTACCTTTACGTGGGGTAAGTCTTGCAACACATTGCAAAGTGGGATAACTCAGCAGTCAGTGGGTTCCCCCCCCCCCAATCTCTAGCTCCAACTTTAGAACCTTGCGCTGGCCAATAAGGACTGACACATATCTCTGTGGATCCATCAGTCAATCTCTCATCACTCGATTGCTCGGCACTTCCACTGAAAAATAATGCAATCGAGTTAATAAGAGACTTCTGTCTGTGATTGATTTCTTCTTTAAAAGCTGGACATAGGGCGATCAGTAGCTGGTTGCTACAAGCCCTCCCCCCCAAGCCACTAAGATAAAGAAACTTCCCACAATTCAATAATACAAACCAGCCTCTCTCTCCCTTTCTTTCCCTCATGTTAAATACATTGGAAGACAAATTAGAGTGCATTAGGAACCACAGTGATTAATGCTGACAAGCATATGTGGCCATCTTGTTACTTTGGAAGCATGGATTGGATTACATTAACCGATGGATTTAAAGCTGGCAGTGCATTTATGGATTTGATACCAGGTAATGGGACAGACAGAGACACAGAAGGGGAATGGAGAAATATTAAGACGACTGCATTGGAAAGGCCGAGGCGTGTGTTTGGTTGGCATAAAGAAAGCGGCCATCAGATTTAATTGATGCTTGCAGAAGTCTTGTAGCAGAAGTCTTGATGGGTACTAGGGGATAGCCTGCCAATGGGATGGATGGGATGAGCTTCAGCTTCTTGAGATATGTGGTTCTAGCTCAGATTCTAAAACAGGGATGCTACTCAGAGAGGTTAGATAGGGCAATGCATTTGTAGGATAGGGCTCAGCTGGGTCGGAAGTGAACAGTGCTACCCAAGCCCACCACAGAAATCCATAATCAGTGACCAAGAGTCTAGATCATGGGTAGGCAAACTAAGGCCCGGGGGCCGGATCTGGCCCAATCGCCTTCTAAATCTGGCCCACGGACGGTCTGGGAATCAGCGTGTTTTTACATGAGTAGAATGTGTCCTTTTATTTAAAATGCATCTCTGGGTTATTTGTGGGTCATAGGAATTCGTTCATTTTCCTCCCCAAAATATAGTCCAGCCCCCCACAAGGTCTGAGGGACAGTGGACCAGCCCCCTGCTGAAAAAGTTTGCTGACCACTGGTCTAGATGATATATTACAAGAAAGACTGGTAGGCCAAGCTCAGATGATCCAGAAGGAGGTGGCACAGTCCAAAATAGGAAGGCTGTTAGAAGGCAAGGGCTAGTGAATGGCTACTTAAGGACTTGCTGAGCTTGGGGTATAATAATAATAATAATAATAATAATAATAATAATAATTATTTATTATTTATACCCCACCCATCTGGCTGGGTTTCCCCAGCCACTCCGGGGGGCTCCCAACAGAATATTAAAAACACAACAAAACATCAAACAGGAAAAAACTTCCCTAAACAGGGTTGCCTTCAGATGTCTTCTAAAAGTTAGATAGTTGTTTATTTCCTTGACATCTGATGGGAGGGCGTTCCACAGGGCAGGCGCCACTACTGAGAAGGCCCTCTGCCTGGTTCCCTGTAACCTCACTTCTTGCAGTGAGGGAACCACCAGAAGGCCCTTGGAGATGGACCTCAGTGTCTGGGCTGAACAATGGGGGTGGAGATGCTCCTTCAGGTATACTGGGCATAGGACCATTATTAAGTAAGGCTGGCAGTGCCTTCCTAGCTTCTTAGATTTCCTGGTACTTCTAGGGTGTCTTCCTTCTTGACACTATCAGGATGGCACTGTGGATTGACAAAGTTTAGGCCAGCTATTTCCTCCACTTGCCTGTTGTCCTGCTGGCATATTTTCCTGCTACCAAATTCCTTGGTTCAAGTTCTCCTGTGATGAGAAGGGTCTTTTCCTCTTGCTGGTGTTGAACCTGGAGTAAAGAACCTTTCTGGGGCTGTGAAAGCACTCAGGAGGGGAAACTTGACAATGCTCATTGAAATCTTTGGTTGCTTTCCATTGCTATAAGCTGCTTTCAGTGCCAGTGGAAGCAGGTTATAACTGTTCAGACAATAGGAGCTGTGAGAGGTGAATAATTTAAAGACCTACCTGGTTGGGCCTCCACCTTCCACCTGTTTCTTCTGCATGAAGGTAACAGGAAAGAGAGGAGCACTTGCTATCATCATTGTCCTCATCCATGGTGAGGCCCACCACCAAAGGAAGGCCCAAGAAGATGGAACTCAGGAGACCTGTGGAACAGATAGGAAGGTAAGATTGGCTCAGATTGGGAGCATTCCTATTGGAGAGTAAGGAACTGTTTTGTTGCAGGTCCCACTCCACCATTACAAATCTCACAGAAGTTCCTTGGCATTTCTATATAAGAATATCAGAAAAGAAGCAGAAGTCCCAGCAAAAGAAGAATGGATACAAAAACTTATGGAGTATGCAGAAATGGTGAAACTTACTGGAAAAGACCCTGATGTTGGGAAAGATTGAGGGCACAAGGAGAAGGGGACAACAGAGGACAATATGGTTGGACAGTGTTCTCGACGCTACCAGCATGAGTTTGACCAAACTGTGGGAGGCAGTGGAAGACAGATGTGCCTGGTGTGCTCTGGTCCATGGGGTCACGAAGAGTCGGACACGACTAAACGACTAAACAACAACAACAACAACAACAACAACAGATGCAAGGGACCGTATTTATTTATTTATTTATTAAAAAAATTATACCCCGCCTTTCCATTTAACTTTTCGATAACGCTTGTGGTTTACCATTCATGCTAAAAAAAAAATATCAAACAGTAAATGATTTTGGTAATGTTATATTATTTATTTATTTAATCAGCGTACCGCCCGGTCAGCCGATGATCCCAGGGAGGTTCACAACATAAAAACACAAAAGGAGAACGCAAAATACATAAGAAAGCCAAAACAAACACAAACCAATACCCCCCTCTCCCACAAACACATTTAAAAGGCCATAGGATGTTCAATCAGCCAAAGACCTGGTTGTAGAGGAAAGTTTGGGCCTGGTGCCTAAATATATGCAATAAAGGCACCAGGTGAGTTCCATTCCTCTTCCACCTGCTAATGCTGTTTATTTGTGAGTAGATGCATTATAGGTGGACCCCTGCTGATATTTTGGAACTTTGTAGCCTCCTGCTGGCCAGAAGGTGGAACTCACCGACCTCTAAATGATTGGCAATACCTTTGGGAGACCCCTCCCCCTATCCCCAAAGTAAAAGTTCAGCCTTCGGTTTTCTGTTCTCTGATATTTACTGGAGTGTCAAAAATCAAAGAGTGCTGTATTGCAAAGCAACAGAAGGCGTTTGTTATCCTGCTCACCCCCACCTTGGCCCATAGCCTCTGCTGCAGGCACGCTGGAGAAACGCTAAAATATTTATCAAAGTGTTTCATTTGGATGATGTACAGGAAACCGTATCACCTGCTTGTTGATCTTGGCACAAAACTGAGAGGAAGGGGAAGCTCGGGGCAAGCTAACAAATAAAACATGGGAAGTCATCAACATTACACGGAAGGTTCCAGGGAGGTAGACCGGGGTGCAGAAATAACTGTGGCAACCAGCAAACCGATGATAGAACCTGGGTTACCTCAAACAAAGTCACACAACTGCAAACAAAACAAAAAACCCAGGCATGCTTCATTTTGCAAACTTACACAGTGGAGGTTTTGTCCCTTCTCTGAATTATGACACAAATAAAAGATTCTTCCAGGTCAGCTAAAAACTAACTGGACCGTCCAGCATTTCTCTGATAAAAATAGGGATTCCATCATCATTTTTTTTTTTATTAAACCCTGCCCATCGGACTGGGTTCCCCTAGCAACTCTGGGTGACTTTCAACATATATAAAAACATTTAACATTAAAAAAAAATCCTTTCCTATACAGGGCTGCTTTCAGATTTCTTCTAAAGGTTGTCTATTTACCGTATTTTTCGCCCTATAGGACGCACCGTCCCATAAGGCGCACCTAGTTTTTTTGGGGGGGGAAATAAAGGGGAAAAAATTATCCCCCCCCCAGGCGCGGGGCTGGGGCGGGGGAGGCCCGAGCTTCCCCCGACCCCAGCCCCCAAACAGGCAGCTCTCTGCAAGCCCAGCGCTGGCTCCCGCTGCTTGCTGAGAGGTCCGCGAAGCCTGGACGCGCTGAGCTCAGCGAGGGCAGGCTTCAGCATGCAGGCAACTCTCCGCAAGCAGCGGGAGCACTCCCGCTGCTTGCGGAGAGGTCCGCGAAGCCTGGACATGCTGAGCTCAGTGAGGGCAGGCTTCAGCATGCAGGCAACTCTCTGCAAGCAGCGGGAGCGCTCCCGCTGCTTGCGGAGAGGTCCGCAAAGCCTGGACGCGCTGATCTCAGCGCGCGCAGGCTTCGGCATGCAGGCAACTCTCCGCAAGCAGCGGGAGTGCTCCAGCTGCTTGCGGAGAGGTCCGCGAAGCCTGGAGAGCGAGAGGGGTCGGTGCGCACCGACCCCTCTCGCTCTCCAGGCTTCAGCGAAAGCCTGCATTCGCCCCATAGGACGCACACACATTTCCCCTTCATTTTTGGAGGGGAAAAAGTGCGTCCTATAGGGCGAAAAATACGGTACTTATCGCCTTGGCGTGGGGGTTGCATAACCCCATACCCTCCAACATTTCTCCGATGAAAATAGGGACGTCCTAAGGAAAAGTGGGACATTCTGGGATTAAATCGGAAACTGAGACGGCTTCTGTAAATCTGGGACAGTTCCTGGAAAATAAGGACACTTACTGTAGAGGATCTGAGATCCGCTGCATCCTAAGGTGCTCATTCCAGTGGATCTTGCCACTGCATTGTGTTTGAATCTCCCCAGATAACGTTCTTCTCCTAAAACCAGCCAGGGTGGTTCTGGGCTGGTGCTGAAGTACTGGGTGTGTGTTTATATCTAACCTGTTTCTCTATCATTCCAGTCCTATTCCAGATTTCCAACCCTCTCCCAGCAGCCACAATTAGCCATTGAAGGAAGAAACAAAACAAAGAGGAACATATAGGAAGAACGTAATAATGTAACAAGAGCCTGCTAGATCAGGCCAAGGGCCCATCTAGCCAATCATCCTGTTCTCTCAGTGGCCAACTCTATAATAGAGTTTATTTGGACTGGGCAAATCTGTCAGTTTCAGTTTTTCTCAGTTCCTCTCCCCCCCTCCCATTTTAACTTCAGTTCTCCAAATTTCCACTTTAGTTTACGAATTTGTCTGTGTATTAAAAAAAATATATATCATGAAAATTAAGCAGTATTTTAGTGTGAACTTCTAATATACACTTTTTTGAAAACAATTTTGCCTAATAACAGTTGTACCTTGGATCCCGAACGTCTTGCGAGTCGAACATTTTGGCTCCCGAATGCCGCAAACTTGGAAGTGAGTGTTCCAGTTTGCAAACATTCTTTGGAACCCGAACATCCGATAGGGCTTCTGTGGCTTCTGATTGGCTGCAGGAGCTTCCTGCAACCAATCGGAAGCTGCGCCTTGGTTTCCAAACTTTTTGGAAGTTGAACAGAGTTCTGGAACGGATTCCGTTTGACTTCCGAGGTACCACTGTATACATGTTTTTGCAAAGCAATTTCCCCCTAATATAATGCATTTCGTACATTATTTCCACCAACACCTGCATTTGAATGCATGCTTCACATGTGTCCTCATTTATGTGCACATTACTTGGTTGGAAGACAATGCTGCAAAATTCAGAGAAGTGCAAATTCCAAAAGGATGGATGTGTTTGGATTAGCGTATCGTTTCAGAAAGTGTGAATGAGATGGGTTCACCTTTAAAAGAGAATGGAATCAAATTTCTCCCCAATCCTTAGTGCCTATATAATTCCCCTCTTCAGTTAATGGCAGCTTTTAAAAGGACAATCTGGATCAGGCCTGACCTTCAGGAAGATGAGCAAGATCTTATTTCAGAAGGCAATTGTTCCATAAGGTTGATGGATGGTTTTTTAGAATTCTTTTATTGGTTTCTCTGCTGGCTGTTTAATCTATTGTAATTGTTGTATCTGATTTAGTATTTCATTGTGTCGCCAGTTGATTTGTGTTTTGTATTTATTTTATTGTAATGGATTTTAATTGGGAGCTCTTGCAGCAGGAGCTCTCCTGAGTAAGGGACGCAACGAAGGCACTGCAGACATAAATAGACGTTGGAGGGATAAAGGTAGTCGGAATAAAAGAGGGCATTTAAAAGCAAGGATGGGCCCTTACTCATTACTGAAATGATTTGATTTTTAATGAAAAAGGTGACTTTGGCACAGATTGCGTCTGTATAACACAGGTCTCCTTCAAGCAAACGAAGGGAAAGGTGGAAGGGAACAAATATTAGCTCCTTTGCAGAAGATCCCAGATTCAGACTGCAATCCTACACAATGTTGCAGATACTAAATATTGCAGTGGGTAAAGGATTGCAACAGGGTAGTTCTGTCCTATCTTACCTTGAGGTCAGGGTGGTGAGCCATTTTACCCAGTCCTATAGGGCAGGGATGCGGAATCTGCATTCTGGACTTCCACCATCACTCATCATTGATCATCCTTGCTAGAGCTGATGGAAACTGGAGTCCAGATTCAACTTGCAGACTGGGAAAGGTTATGGAAAACCAATTTGAAATTCTCAGCTTGTTGTATGCTGAAAGAAAACTATATGAAAATGATGTACCAGTGGTATTTGACTCCTAGTAAGTTGATGTAAGTGATGTATGGAAGTGAGAGCTGGACCATAAAGAAGGCTGATTGCTGAAGAATTGATGCTTTTGAATTATGGTGCTGGAGGAGACTCTTGAGAGTCCCATGGACTGCAAGAAGATCAAACCTCTCCATTCTTAAGGAAATCAGCCCTGAGTGCTCACTGGAAGGACAGATCCTGAAGTTGAGGCTCCAATACTTTGGCCACCTCATGAGAAGAGAAGACTCCCTGGAAAAGACCCTGATGTTGGGAAAGATGGAGGGCACAAGGAGAAGGGGACGACAGAGGACGAGATGGTTGGACAGTGTTCTCGAAGCTACCAGCATGAGTTTGGCCGAACTGCAGGAGGCAGTGGAAGACAGGAGTGCCTGGCATGCTCTGGTCCATGGGGTCACGAAGGGTTGGACACGACTAAACGACTAAACAACAACAACAAGCTGATGTCAAATCTGACACCAGGAATCACATGACAGAGAAGCCAGTAGGAGAACACTTCAGTCTCCCAGGACATTCAACACAGGATATCAAAGCAGCTGTCTTATTACAAAAGAATTTCAGAAACAGACTTGAAAGAGAAGTTGCTGAATTACAAGTTATCACTAAACTGAAAACTATGGAGAAACCTGGTCTCATTAGGACTAATGGCAGTCGTTAACAGTCATCAACAGTTTTACCATACCCATTGAGACCACCACCCATCTCCTACTACCCTCCTGAGAAAAACCCCACCCCACACTCCTACTATATATAAGGGTCTGGTGACTTCGGTTTCAGTGTATCTGAAGAAGTGGGCATGCACACGGAAGCTTATACCCAGAACAAACTTAGTTGGTCTTTAAGGTGGTACTGGACAATTATTTTATTTTTTATATATATTTCATATGTGTGTTCAGTTGCCCTACTCCTAAACCCTATCAGAAAACTCTGGCTGATCTGCTGCAAATCACCCAGAAATCTACCTGTAGATCTTGATTTGTCTTTTGCCCATCCCTGCCTTAGGCCTTAGGCTGTTATTTTATCTCCCTCTAACTCTGTAATCTTCCTCATGTATAGATTGGGACTATTTAAATGTTGTGATTCACACTGGATGTGTGTTTAGTAATCAATATGTACTCAATCTGCATTGATCTGGAAGTACTTTTTTCAGTTTTTGTAAACTTTTTGCAGAATAAATCCCACCCTCTATTGGAGTTGAGTGTGGCACCATTCTGTGGAAGGGGCAGATTAAAGGCTAGGGGGAATAAGTTCAGATCACGTCCCAAATGAAGAACAAACAAGCCAAGTGCAGCCGCTCACAATTTGTTGAGTTTCACAGGAGATACAGGATCAGGCCGCCAAGTCCCACCTGCCCAAAGTCCTCATTTCCCAGTTGATGCTTACAAATAAGCCTTCCAATGCATCAGGGTTTGGGGAGTGAAAGTTCCAGGGCCACTGTTGCTGGTCCCTTCTTTAAAAACCCTAAGGCTACCCAAAACTGCCAAGTTATCCCAAATGCAAATCCCCGTAGGGTTGGAGAAACCAGCGACGTCTTCTCTCAAGGCTCCCTCTGCTTTTCTACAACCACATGACGGTTACCTCCAGACTGGATTATTGTAACTCACTCTACGTGCCTTTGAGACTGACCCAGAAACCCCAGCGGGTGCAGAATGCCACGGAGAGACTCTTTACAGGGTCCTCGCTGTGGGATCACATTCACCCAGTGCTATACCAGCTGCACTGGTGCTGGTTTTAACCTTTAAAGCCCTATACGGCCTAGAACCCTCGTACCTATGGGACCGCCTCTCCTGGTATGTCGCATGGAGGACCTTACAGTCTTCAAACAAAAACATATTGGAGGTCCTGGGCCACAGGGAGGTTAGTCTGACCTCAACCAGAGCCAGGGCTTTTTTGACTGTGGCCCCAACTGTGGCGGGATACAAATAAAATTGTTGTTGTTGTTGTTATGAGATGGGACAGCAGTGGAGCCGAGTGAAGGTAGTCCCTGTTCCCTCCTCTCTCCAGGAAATCACTTCATGTGTGATTCCTCTGGGCTGTTTCACCTCCTGAGCTGTTCCTTAGGCCCTAGTGGTAGCAGACCCTCCCTGCCCTTTCCTGCAGCTGACTGTACTGGCTGAGTAGCAGCAGTTTTGGATCCTGGGCAGGTGGATTGGGGCTGCCTTAAAGAGACAGCAGAAGCTGTGCTATCCAAGGCACTCCTCAGCAGATCATCACCTTGAAGAGGTCTCCTATCTGCTCTTCCCCGTGGAAATGTAGGAGCAAACATAGCAGAGGAAGGATACTTTCCACTGCTTCTTTTGAACAGTTGGGTAACAGTCTCCATTCGCCTCCAGGGCTGGGGAAAAGAGCTGGATCTCCTCTCCATTCACTGGGAGGCACCAGCTGCCTCAACAATTGACTTCACATAAGCAAAGTGAAGACTACAGAAGAAAATATTATCTCTTCTGCTTGGTGTCTAATGAGCTTAAGTGTTTAAGTGTTAATTAGCCTGAACAGCCTTGATTATGAAAACCACAAAGCTGATTTTTGGGGGGAGTTGTTTTGAAAGTGAGAAAGAAATTCCCAGAAACAAATGGTAAACACACTCTCAAACTAATTTATAGTGCTGAAATGTAACGAGTTTTAGAGGAACTGTCAGTGCAATGTGATTTTTCTTTTCTTTTTCCTTTTTTTTTTATAAAAAAATCAGATTTTCTTTGGAGCTTTTAATCATAAGAGTTTAAAGGACACTGGCCTATGGATTGAGTGTATGACCTTCCAGTCGCTGCGTATTAACAACCTCTGCTCTTTAATAAATAAAGGCTAAAATGCTTCCAAATAATGAGGATAAAATCAATTAGCAGGGCTCATTAATTTTGAAGATCCAGCTCCTAGATAGAATGCAAAGTTTCTTTGCCAGCTGCTGCTAGATAACTGTCACCGCATCTGTTTGGGAACTTGCTCTTTTTGTGTGTGTGACATGCCCATATATATCTGTGCATGCTTGCGCAACTTGTGACCAACCGAGCCAAACACATCCCATTATGGGAAGCCATCTGGTTGGCTGCTGTGAGAAGAGGATGCTGGACTAGATGGGCCATTGACCTAATCCAGCAGGGCATTTCCTGTGTTCTTATGCTCTACCTATATACTGTGCGGCCTGCCAAGTGCTGGATAAATTTTGTGTTCTCTCTCTCTCTCTCTCTCTCTCTCTCTCTCTCTCTCCAAGTAATCTGCAGTTCAGGATGTTCTGGTAAACCGCTTGGAATGACCATCCATATGGCGCCTAATGCATTGTATTCCTCATTGCTTGTAACAATAATGAATGGTATTGTTACTGCCCAGGAAGGGGGTAATTAATAAATGTGTCCTGAGTGGCTCTTGGGTCCTCTTGATCCTGCAGAACCATTGGCAGGCAGTCTGTTCTTCCTGGACTTTAATGTATGAGTGCAATGTTCTGTAGAAAAGGTCACAGCATTAGACAAATGCTCAGGAATAAATTCAGAGGGCTTAATGCAACAGCCTGTTGTGGTGGCTAACTCTGAAATGTTTGAGGCCCTTGATGAATTATGTCCCTGCCGTGGCATAGGATTGGTCCTGGCCACAGAATGAGATGGAAACAAGGAGGAAGAGCACTTAGATCATAGAACAGGCCATTCCATTTTAGGCTGAAGATTGGAGGAGAGATCCCATTTTTCAATGCTGTCTTATGCAAATACCTCCTTGCTAGTAGAAAGCTAGCATATCGGGGAGAGATCTGCTTGACTGATCATCCATTATCCTTGACCATTGGCCCTGCTAGCTAGGGATGATGGGAGTTGTAGTCCAACAACCACTGGGGACCTATGGTTGAGAAAGGCTGGATCTGAGTGTTGGAACAACCTCAATGGTAGTACTTCAGTTAGGGAACCCTTGAAAGCATATATGACCACAACATAAATGGAGTTTTACCAGTCCAGAAGGCTCATCTTAGATCAAGACAATGTGATTTATTTGTCACATCAATGATGCAATCCTATGCACATTTACTTGAGTAGATGGCACAGACGTCTATGGACTTACTTCTGAATAGACATGTTCAGGGTTGCACAGGATTGTGAATGGAATCCTGCAAGCCCTGAAGTTAGCCGAAGCACCAAAACCCCGCCAGGCTCTTTGCAACAGAGGGCAATGAGTGTTAAACCACGCTGCGAACCACAACTCTGTGAGGGAAATACAGGTCTCCTAACAACTCTCAGCACCTTTTATAAATTAAAATTCCCAGGATTCTTTGGGGGAAGCCATGGCTTCTGAAAGTGGTATAATATTGCTTCAAAATTTCTGGTGCAACAAACTGGGATAGGTAAATACGAAGACGTCTGTTTTTATAAAAAAGAAACCAACAAGTGATTAAAACATCTGACCTTTCACTTTGCAAAATCCTTTCTTCTGTTCTTACAGTGGAGATTGATTTTTTGCAATGCAGCAAACAGGTTTCTATCACTAAAAGGCAGGTCAGTGGCTTCATGTCCCCAGAGCACTACACTGACACTTGGAAGCTTTCATTTCTGACAGCCAGGCCATTTACTCATGTTGCAGATAATGCGATTTGACATTCCATAAACTCATCTATAAAGCCTCACGTCTGGAACTGAGATATGTGTCTTCAACCACTCACAACACCACTCACATGGGTGGAGTTTGCCAGCATAAACAAAAGACACTCTTATATCACATTTCTACCTTGGTCTTCCTCTGCTGAACTCAGGGAAGGGCATATCAGGATATCCCATTTTTCTACCCTGGAGAAGACCCTCTTCCAGGTCCCCAGAATTGGATACCAACATCATCTCAAGGGGCACAGCTTCCTCATGTCTGCTCTCTATCTTTCATCTGAGGGTGTCAGCTCTCTAATAAACTCTCCACCTCAGGGGTGGGGAACCTTTCTTAGCCTGAGGAGGAGGAGAAGAAGAAGAAGAAGAAGAAGAAGAAGAAGAAGAAGAAGAGGAAGAAGAAGAAGAAGAAGAAGAAGAAGAAGAGGAAGAGGAAGAAGAGGAGGAGTTTGGATTTGATATCCCGCTTTATCACTACCCTAAGGAGTCTCAGAGCAGCTAACAATCTCCCTTCCCTTCGTCCCCCACAACAAACACTCTGTGAGGTGAGTGGGGCTGAGAGACTTCAGAGAAGTGTGACTAGCCCAAGGTCACCCAGCAGCTGCATGTGGAGGAGCAGGGAAGTGAACCCGGTTCACCAGATTATGAGTCTACTGCTCTTAACCACTACACCACACTAGCTGGGCTGCCTTCTGGGGGCGACATGCCGTTGGGTGAAGGGCCAGAGTAAAAGTGGAGTAAAAGTGGACAAAAATCCCTATGTTCCAGCAATGCAGAAATCTCCATCCAGGCAAACGAAAAGGTTGATCACAGTTTGAGGACACATTCCAGCGACAGAGGGACAGGAGCAGGGCTAGAGAGGAGCAATGACTGAGGCATTCTCTGAGAAGAGGCCTGAGGGTATAGAATCCATGGAAGGTAGGGTTTGGCCCCCAGGGCCTGAGGTTCCTAACCCTTGCCCTATCCTTATGCTCTCCAGCCAGCCACAGTTCTGACATTTAACTTTGACTGAATCACGTCAATAATGGTTTTTAAAAAATCATATTAACTTGGTCTACCTAGGCCTCATCCAAGACATTTGTAATATTGTGGCTGGCTAGTTTTATAACCACACATAAATGTGCATGTCAGACACAATGATATGGGTAATCAAAATTCAATTTTTGAATTCATCATTTCATTTGTTCCACTTGGAAGGCCTGAGTTGTTCCACTTCAGAAATTTTTGTATTTAACATTTGAGCTGATCTTCGGTTCATTCTGGCTGATAGCTTTGTCTGGCTCCATAGATTTCCCCTCAAGAGAATACGTATCTATTCCAGCTTTTATTGTGGTCCTGGATAAGGGGTCGGGGGAGGGGGCAACCAGGCAAATAAAGGGTGGGATGATCTCTTGACAAAGAGTTGCTCTCAGAAGTGGTGGAGGAGAATTTTGTTGGGTCCATGTTTTTTTTAAGTGAACAGACCTAATTCATACCTTCTGGGCTAAAACACAGATTAGAATGTAATTTTCCTTTAGATCTGCATTAACATCAACAAATGAAACCCAAATAGTTTTGCCACAGCCTAATGAGTATCAATTTGTGGTAATACAGGGATGGGCTTTTCAGTATTGGCATTCCACCAGTCTGTGAAGACACACCTGTTTACACAAACATTCTCCTGATCTACTGACTTGAACCCTCCTGGCTTAATTCTTGTTTTAACTGTTATACTAGTATAACTGGCTTCTCTTTAATGATGGGTGTTTTAGTATTTTGATGAAATTGTTGCACTATGCACTTTAATCATGGATAGCTATAGTTTTATAGATAGCTTGGTCATTTTGCTGTTGACTTGGCTGGATGGCCATCTGTCAGGGATTCTTTAGTTGTGATTGCTGCATCACATGAGGTTGAACTAGATGACTGAATCAGCTCCAGCCTTAGCATTTATCTCCAGATGTTTGGTACTATAATTCCTTTATGGCTGTGATGACTGGGGCTGATGTGAGTTGTAGTTCAAACCCTCTGGAGGGCACCAGGTTGCCAAAGGCGGCAATAGAAGATGACACAAGTTAACAATCTGTATTCCACTGCCATTACTGAACCCAGCAGGGTTGTTTGTTGGCATCCATCTCTTTCGAGAGACAATGGTGTGTGCCTTCAGGGATCAAAGAGCTACTTTAGCAGCACTGAAGTGACCTCCCTGTCTGCAATCCTGGGCAGCATGTATGGAGGTCCTGGGCTGCACAGATGACAAGACCTCCCTCTCAGCCTCACTGATATGGTCCAAAGGGAAGCACAGCAATACGTTAGGCACCAGCTTGGCTGCAGAAGTTGCCGGAAGGGTTGGTTGGCGCTATGATATTAGCAACATCCCTTGATATCTGCTGCGGTTTGATCATCCAAGTTGACATTGGCAAAATGACCAGAGGACCATATGGAAGACACCTTTTCCCTGTCAGTAAAGTAATTCCAAATCCTTGCTGTTGTGTCACGTTTCATGTTTGCTAGCATCTCTTTCCTGTGGTGAACAGTCCATTGAAGTCTGAGCTCAATTGCACTTGTCAATTGGCATATGCCACAAGCAAGAGATCAAATAATTATGGATTCAGTGCTTTCCTGCAACATGTCTGGCACTGAACATAAAAACTTCTATGTCCCCACCTTGCTTTTTTTCATAGCTTCCTCCACTCACTATTCCCCTCCCCCTTTAAAAATAATAATAGAGAGATTGTGGAGGAGTTGAATGAGTTCTTTGCATCTGTCTTCACAATGGAAGCTATAGGGCAGATCACAATGCATAAACGAACCTTTGCAGCAGGTGAGTTTGGGGAACAAAGACAGATGGTGTTTGAATGAAATTCTCTGGCCCACTCCTGTTATTTAAGAATTGGTGGAATATAGGCTCCACTTATCCAGGCCAGACAGAATTCTGGCAGTCTAATTCTGAATCACCTTCAAGGGTAGTCTTATGAAAAACGTATTACAGTAGGGAGTTCCCAGAGCAGGGATCACTGCAGTTTTGCTATCCCTATCCATGAATGGCCACAGGAGGGATAGATCTTTCCACACCATTCCACGTTAGGTTCCAGAGCTGGGGGATTGTGGGTATGTAAACTAGCACACTGCAAGTGCATATCTGCTAACTGGGTGTGTCATCCCACAACAACAACCTGTACCCATGCGGGGTGAAGAGGTAATTGTGTGCATGGATGGTGCTGGTTTCTACAGTTTCAAAGTTCTTAATATAATGCAAAACATAAGTATTTTCTTTTCAGATTGAGCACTGCCAGATTCTTTTAATGCCACCCCTACACACACACACACACACACACACACACACACACACACAAACAAACAAGTGCTATGTGGTTTGCTTTTTATAGGCATCACAATTCATTTCCTGCTGGAAAGTGAGCATATTTGCTTGCCCTTCCAATGCCTTTGGCTATTGATGGGCGATTCACCATTTATATGTTCTGATAGAAAGATCAATTCTGTAATGTCATTTGTGGGCTTCTGAAGCGAAGTAGGCCTCTGCCTATCTGACGTGGTTTTCTTTTGAAGCTCAGAGGTATGCTCTTGGCGCCTTCATCTTCATTGTTATGTGGATAAAGAGAAATAAATGGCCAGGGACATGCCTCTGCTGGTTCCAGTTACTGCTAGGGCTGTGCATCCATTCCAGACAAATCCCAGATCCTGAACTAAACTGGGATTTGTCTGGACTTGATCAAGGGAGCCCCAAATTGCCCCTGGGTCGGGCCCACATGGAGTAATCCAGGAATGTTGGAAGGGGTGGTGGGTCAGATAGTAAGGTCTGGGGATGTAGCTGAGAGTCTGTACCTGCATGTCTCCTTCTTCCCCTCCTCTCATCACTGCTGACTACATTTTAATTAGGATTTTAAACATTAAGACTGTGCATGGCCCCTGATTCTGTACAGGGCTTTGATGGCAGCAGGTTGGCTCAGGTTGCATCGAGGCCTGGTCAGGATTGCCAAGCTGGCCCATGAACCAAATCTAGGTTGCCTAAAGAAACATAAGACAAGCCTGCTGGGATCACAGTGGCATGTATTGTTCTCCCACTCCTTATTTAATTCCCTCAGAAACAATGTAAGATAGATTAGGTTGAGAGGTAGTGACTGGCCCAAATTCACCCAGTGAGCTTCATGGCGGAGCAGGAGGAATTTGAACCCTAGTTTCTCTGGTCCTAATCCAATGCTCTAATCGCTAAGGTAAAAAAAGATAAAGGACCCCTGGATGGTTAAGTCCAGTCAAAGGCGACTCATCTTGCTTTCAGGCCGAGGGAGCTGGAGTTTGTCCACAGACAGCTTTCCAGGTCATGTGGCCAGCATGACTAAACCACTCCTGGTGCAATAGGACACCGTGACGGAAACCAGAATGCATGGAAATGCTGTCTACCATCCCACTGCAGTGGTACCTATTTATCTACTTGCACTGGCGTGCTTTCAAACTGCTAGGTTGGCAGTGTCAGGAGTTTCATTCTCGTGCTGCAGAATATGTGACTACTAGATCACATGCTCTGTGTGTTGACATTCCATTCTTTGGAAGCGTGGGAACGGAAGGAACTGTACGCCACTTCCATCTTCTTTGTTCTTTGTTTTCTGTGTCTGTTGTTGAGCTCTCTCGAGGAGAAGAGACAAGCCATGATTGCTCTGTTCTTTATTTTGATCCTGTAAATAAATCACTAAACCCAGATGCTACGTATCTCAGTCTCAGCTTCTACTAAGCTCTGCTGCTTGCTTGAACGTCTGGAGGAGTGAATGCTGTGCTATGCTGTTCTATGTGTTCTGGACCGGTGCCGGGAGAAGGCCTTCTCTCACCCAGAAGCACCAACAGGCAGGAGCTGGGACAGAACAGGAGCTCACCCTGACACGTGAATTCGAACTGATGACCTTCTGATCAGCAAGCCCAAGAGGCTCAGTGGACCACAGCGCCACCCATGTCCCTTTAACCACTACACCACATTGGCTCTCTACTGGAAATGGACAAACAAGGACAAGAACACGCATCATCACTTGCACTCTGCTGGAGGAGAGGGGATGAGGCAGTTCAGCCACCTTTGTTTCTCTCTCCCCCCCCCCCTTTGCTTCAGGATTGTACCTTAGACAGTAACAAAGGCCCGTGAATCAAAGGAACACTCACAGAAAAACACAATAAACACTTTTTCACTCTTTCCCTGCATCCCGGTCCTTCTTTCTCTACTCATATAATGCGAAGCACATCTCAAAAAGCAATACTGAAAAAAAGCAATTCCCACCAAAGCAAACAGTTTTCAAAGAAGAAAAGATTAGCCTTATCCCTGTTGCAAGGCGATACGAAAACAGAAGAAAGAGCGGCAGCACTTCAGTTCCTCGAGCAACTCGGCTAAAGTGCTTTAGAGAGCTCTCTGGCTCAAATTTGGAGACTTTGGACTCTTGTGCTTGCTTGGGTTGCGTCCCAGAATGGCGTTTATATTTGATGGTACCATGCAGGCTCTCAGGTCCAAGACCACCGCCACCACCACCATCATCATTTTATTTGTATGCTCCCTTTCCACAGTTAAAAACAATGCTCAAGGCGGCTTTCAACATGACAAGATTTACATAATTACAAAAGTCATAAACAATAAATAAACCACATCAAAAATGCACAACCAAATGGAAAACAGTTTCCACATAAATCTAAATCTAAAACTAAGAATGCAGAATTAATATCACAGTTTAAAATGACATAGGTAAAAAATAACAGCAATTAAAAAAACCCCAAAATGGAGCCCTCTCTATCCAGCAGCGGCAGCAGCGACAGCAGCAGCAGTCCTTTATAGAGCCTGTCATAGGCCAGGTGGTGAGCGGCAGGACTGGGGCCCTGAGGCGCTGAGCAGGGGAGTCCTCCTGGGCAAGATGAATGGAGAAGTGGTAGCCAGTATAAGTTATCAACATAAGAAGAGCCTGCTGGATCAGGCCAATGGCCCATCTAGTGCAGTATCCTTTTCTCACAGTGGCCAGCCAGATGCCTGTGGGGAACCCACAAGCAGAACCCAAGCACAAGACCCAAGCTCTCTTCCTGCAGTTTCCAACAACTGCTATACAGAAGCATTACTGCCTCTGACTGTGTATGCAGAGCATAGTCATCATGGCTAGTAAGCTGGCTAGTAACCTGGAGCTTTCCATGCTGGTCCTTGTCACCTGGCAACTGGGCAATATCCATAACTTGCAAGAGATGTATACTTTTATCATTGCTATTATTTGTTATATATCGACCCTTTACAACAAAGTAGCAGGATGCGTTACAAAAGTATTGAAGCATAATATTAAAATCAGTTTAAACCATTTCACTGTTCTTGAGGGACAATGAGGTTTTGCTGGTGCAAACTCTCTTTGGCTCTAGTTACTTAAATCGGGTAGACAGCATCTGAAAAAGCAGAGACATCACCTTGCTGACAAAGGTCCGTATAGTTAAAGCTATGGTTTTCCCAGTAGTGATGTATGGAAGTGAGAGCTGGACCATAAAGAAGGCTGATCGCCAAAGAATGGATGCTTTTGAATTCTGGTGCTGGAGGAGACTCTTGAGAGTCCCATGGAATGCAAGAAGGTCAAACCTCTCCATTGTGAAGGAAATCAGCCCTGAGTGCTCACTGGAAGGACAGATCCTGAAGCTGAGGCTCCAACACTTTGGCCACCTCATGAGAAGAGAAGACTCCCTGGAAAAGACCCTGATGCTGGGAAAGATGGAGGGCACAAGGAGAAGGGGACGACAGAGGACGAGATGGTTGGACAGTGTTCTCGAAGCTACTAACATGAGTTTGACCAAACTGCGGGAGGCAGTGGAAGACAGGAGTGCCTGGCGTGCTCTGGTCCATGGGGTCACGAAGAGTCGGATATGACTAAAAGACTAAACAACAACAACAGCAGCAGCAGCAGCAGCAGCAGCAGCAACTTAAATCTGGAGGGCTAGCATATTTGCCGCTTCTTTTTAAATTTTTAAATTTACATTTGTTTCAGTGATTTAATGGGTTAAAAGGCTACCTTCTACTCTGAAGACAGCATCTAATGACAATGGAGTATCCATGGCCCAATAACAGGCAGTTTCCTAAATAGCAACTTCATCAAGCCGCAACATTCCACACAGAGCAATGACAACATACTGGCTATTTTAAGGCAATCTCTTCAGTAGCAGCTATCAGTTTTCTCATTGCATCGGTTTTGTTAAGCAAAACTTGGTTTTCTGGGTTGTGAACTGGGGGATGTAATGTCCATGAACTGATGCCTGATCTAAGCACAATACTCACACTAGTAGGTAAATTCTCCTTTACAATGGTAATCCATCTCCCCGCAAGCTCTCCCTGTACCTGCTCCCTGTAGCACACCTGTTTCTGCTCAGGCAAACATGATCTGTTAGCAAATACAGTCACATTCAGCAGCATTTGGGAAATCGACTCTGACATAATACTTATGTCTACCCATTCCTAGAGTCTGTTTGCACATTCTCTACCCCGTGCTTGCTTGAGGATTGGCTTCTAAATGACCTAATGCTGTCAGGTCAATTCAGAAATTTGAGGATGAAGACGCAGAGAAGCTCAAGAAACCAGGAGTAGCTAGAGGAGCATGTAGCAGATTGGATGCCGCAGAGCAGTTTAATGAAAGTGTGATAAGAAAACTTCTGAAGCCTAATGCTTCCTGGTTAGTAGCAAGGTGGTGTCTCTGCACTTGTCACTCTAAGGCAGGAGTCGAGGACTGGAGCCAGCTTTCTACCCTCTAAGGACTGAGTTTGACAGGGTAGGTAAGACCACACACCTGTCAGTCATCTGATATCACAGTGTCATCAGGTGAAATCAAACTGCTCTTGCAAAAACAACAATGGTACCTCGGGTTACAGACGCTTCAGGTTACAGACTCCGCTAACCCAGAAATAGTACCTCGGGTTCAGAACTTTGCTTCAGGATGAGAACAGAAATCGCACGGTGGCGGCAGGAGGACCCATTAGCTAAAGTGGTACCTCAGGTTAAGAACAGTTTCAGGTTAAGAATGGACCTCCAGAACGAATTAAGTTCTTAACCCAATGTACCACTGTATTATTATTATTATTATTAAAAATACATCAAACTTTTAAGATGCCCAACACACACATACAGAACAACTTATGAGCTGTTAGTGTGTCAGGCCTTGGGGATCTCCCTACCTGCAGGCAGGGGCGTAGGAAGGGAGGCAGTGGGGGCGTACCACTCTGGGTGCCAACACTGAGGGGGGTGACATTCGGCATGCCACCCGCCCGCGGCATCCAAGCCTACCCCGAGCTGTCGGGGTAAAAGGGGGAGCTGTGCCGCTTTGCCGATGGCATTTCCCCCTTCATTTTGACAGCTTAGGGGAGGCTTGAGAGTGGCAGGTGTGCGGTGCGCTGACTGTCCACCATGGGCGGCTTGCTCTGCCCCCGGCTGCAGGATATGCATGCCACTCCGGGCACCCAAGAGGCTATCCTGGGAGGGCACCCTCCATGCCACGCACCCCTCAGGAGCACGCCCGCCCTGGGCAGCGTGGGCATATGCTCCTCCACTGCCTGCAAGAACCGCCCCTGCTTTCTTTCAGATGCTTCTGAAAACTCCACCAATTTAGTCAGACCTTCACAATTTGAATTTCTCTTTTAACCACCTTATATCTATTGATGTGCCATTTGTGTGTTGCAAGACACTTTGATATAGTTTATGAAGCTGTGGATTATAAATGCTCAGATAAATAAATAAATGTCCTGAAAAGGTTTCACAACAGAGCCTGCTAATTCAATTAAAACCTTGGCGAATCAATACCCCCTGACATAGCAGTTTATTCCATCCCCCCCCCCAATGTTTCCCCTAACTGTTAATTTCCGCATTGTGTGTTAATGGAATATAGTGTATGTTTCGTGTTACTTTTCATCATGTTATTTGGTTCTGGACAAAAAAATCCATTTGCAGCCCCTTAACCTAAAAAAAGTGGGAGTAAAGAGACAGAAGTGTGGGGGATTGTATTCTGGCACATGGGTTTGATGGGGGGAATTCTAAATAACCCTGAGATATTGGCCACTGATTGTGTAAGGAAGCATTTTATGTAGTATTTGTCATTAGGGTACTTTACAATATGTATTTGGGGCTCATCTTAAATAAATTCGGTGTTTTTTTTTAATTATCATGAGAAAATAATAACAGCCATATAAAAACAAGTACCGTATTTTTTGCACCATAACACTCACTTTTTTCCTCCTAGAAAATAAGGGAAAATGTCTGTGCGTGTTATGGAGGAAATGCCTACGGGTGGCATGCCTACGGATTTTCCTCCTCTAAAAACTATGTGCGTGTTATGGTCGGGTGCGTGTTATAGAGCGAAAAATACGGTAAGTTCCCTCACCCACCCACAGAAGAAGAACCAGCTGAAAAGCCTCTGAAGATATCCAAGTTGAAGAGATTAGAGTCCAAATGACAGAGGACAGAAGCAACTTCAGACAGTGTTTCACTTTCTCAGGAAGGCAGATGAAAGATGAAGACCTTGCGTATGTCCCTGAGTGTATCCACTGAATGGACTCCAGCTGACAAAAAGATCAAGAGGTTTTCCTTTTCCTTTGGCCAATTTTATATTGAACTAGAGCTGCTGTAGGCAATCCAGGCAGCAGCTCAATATTATTACCTACACGGTTACATTGCTTGCATCTGCTCAGGGCTAACAAAGTAATCACAATGGTTCTTCCACACTGTGATCACTTTCTAAGCTACCCTCTTTTTAAATCTCCATTTGCTTCTTGCTTCATGGATATGTTGGTAGCAGAAGTCTGTGCCCAAGGTAACCATGTTGGGAACCCAGCAGCTCTTAATGGTTCAAACTGTGGAGCCTTGAAGTCTGAGCTATAAAGTCACTGGCTCTGGAGCAATCCTTTCGCTGATTTATATGAAGCTAGCATTGGACGGGTACAGAGAGAAGCACCTATAAAAATTTATAATGCGGCCTACTGATTGATTTAGTCCAGCACTGATGACGATTCCCAGAAACACTTTGGGATGAGGTTGCCGGTAGGCACTTAACTTGAAATGCATCACAGAAAATCGCTGAACCGGGAACCGCTGGTCTTTTGACTTTTCGGTGACATTTAGTTAACACCGATGTAGGGTTGGGAACGTGGGTGACGCTGTGGGTTAAACCACAGAGCCTAGGACTTGCCAATCAGAAGGTCAGTGCTTTGAATCCCCGTGGCGGGGTGAGCTCCCATTGCTCAGTCCCTGCTCCTGCCCACCTAGCAGTTCGAAAGCACGTCAAAGTGCAAGTAGATAAATAGGTACCGCTCCGGCGGGAAGGTAAATGGTGTTTCTGTGCGCTGCTCTGGTCCACCAGAAGCGGCTTAGTCATGCTGGCCACAAGACCCGGAAGCTGCACGCCGGCTCCCTTGGCCAATAAAGTGAGATGAGCGCCGCAACCCCACAGAGCCACCCGCATCCCTTAGGACGTTTTTCCTTAGGACGCTTTTCCTTAGGACGTCCCTATTTTCATGAGAGAAATATTGGAGGACATGGAGTTATCTAACTCCCAAGTCAAGGAGATAAGTAAGAGAAGACATCAGTAGTTTTTTAATCTTTAATTTTTCATTATATTTTTATATATGTTGGAAGCCACCCAGAGTGGCTGGGGCAACCCAGTCAGATGGGCAGGGTATTATTATTATTATTAAGGATAGGACACCCCTATTTTCATTGGAGAAATGTTGGAGGATATGCTCCAGAGCTGCTTATAGGGGCCAGAAATGCTGAACACATTAAGGATATCATCCTACATGTTGTATGCCACCTCTCCCACCCTGATACCCTCCAGATGTTGCTGACCTTCAGCTACCATCATCCATGACCATTGGCTATGTTGATGGGGGTTGGAGTGCACCAGGTGGGCAAAGGAAGCCTTATGCCATTAGACGGTATGGATGCGGCAACCACACAACCCACCATGAACCGTGGCTGGGCCCCAATTTAGTTTGTAATAGAAACTGCATTCAATTTCTCATCCCACAGCTTCTGCACCCTGAACCGATAACCATACAGAGATCTCCTGTGTTTGAAATATTAATGAAACCACTTCTAAAAGTGGCATTAGTTATTGGTTTGAAGCTGCTCAGTGTTCACTTTGGCGGTAATGAGCCAGCGTTATAAATGGCTGTTTAGTTTAGCGTACATTTATGAGCAATGTGACAGCTATAACTTTTTCATTCGGAGCCATAAATTTATATGACTTAATTCCCCTCCCCCCCCAGGAAGATGACACACACATCAATAGCAGTTTGCAGGAAAACACACACAATCCAACCGTGTGTGTCGCCATGACTTAAGAAGATGGAGAGGTAGAAATATATTTTTAAAAATCATTTTTAGTAATTTACAGTGCATCTTAGACGGAAATTTATCTGTGTTAGGTGTGGAATGTTTGGTGCTACTTCTGGTTGGATCTTATAGGTGTCATGTGGGAGAAAGGGCCATAGCCCAGTTTTGCATGCAGAAGGTCCCAGGTTCCATTCCTGGTGCCTCCTGGTAGGGCTAGGAAGACTCCTGCATGAAACCCCAGAGAACTGTCAGTATTTGTTAGAAAATGTATTTTACAAAGGATAAATTGTACTGGGGAAAAGAAAACCTATGTACAGTGGTACCTCGGGTTACAGACGCTTCAGGTTACAGACTCCGCTAACCCAGAAATAGTACCTCGGGTTAAGAACTTTGCTTCAGGATGAGAACAGAAATCGCGTGGCAGCAGCAGCAGGAGGCCCCATTAGCTAAAATGGTATCTCAGGTTAAGAACAGTTTCAGGTTAAGAACGGACCTCCAGAATGAATTAAGTTCTTAACCCGAGGTACCACTGTAATATGATGTAACAGTGGCAAAATCCTGTGACTCCAGTTAAGATCACAGAAACTGGGTGCTGGGCTAGATGGTCATTTGTCCAGCAGGGCTCTTCAAATGCTATGAGCCCCAGATTGTCTAACATCTATATACAGAAGCAGATGCTCCTGTGGAATACTTGCCTGTGATTGGCTGCAATGCCCTCCCCTGTTGTGTCCTTGGCATGCTAAGGTCCCTCCAACCAATAGAAAGTTCCCAGTGGCTGCACTTAGCTTTTTGTCTTCTTGTTCCGAGTCAGTAAGCTCCAGAGAGTTCTGACTTTATTGTAGTACATACACATCTGTGCTTTTCCTGAGTTACATCCAATTCTGCCAGAATTCCCTCAACATAAACTAGACATTCACTCTCATAAATGTGCCACAAGCTTGTAAAGACTCTTTGCCGCTTGAAATATTGTTGCTCTGACCTTTTCTGACCCTTGAAAGTGTAAAAAAAAAGTAATTTAATGACTTAAATCTTTCATTTTTAGAATTTCTTTGGGAAAGCTGGTAGATTCTGCGACAGGGGACGAGGGCAGAACTATAAATCAGGCTACCAAGGGCTGATGTTGGGTATGAATTATGACAATCAGAAACGGAGAAGGGAAAAGCTAGAGGAAATTACTTCCTCGTTTACGAGGAGCAATCTGGGCCCTTGCTTTCTGCACCCCAGAGGCTGATACACAGTCAGCTTTCATATACTCAAGTAGGGTTTGAAGCAAAAATGTTGCAGTGTGAATGGTTCCCCTTTAGGGTCCCTTCCAGCTCTGCCTTTTTCTAAGATGCTCTATTCCACCCTCTGGTTTTCTGTTCACACTTCCCCAATATTCAGTCAGCATTCCATACCCACTGAGCATGTGCAGACTTCCTTTAACTGCTTTGTGTTCCCATCCTCCACGAGCCAGTGTGGTGTAGTGGTTAAGAGTGGTGGACTCGTAATCTGGTGAACTGGGTTCGATTCCCTGCTCCTCCACATGCAGCTGCTGGGTGACCTTGGGCTAGTCACACTTCTCTGAAGTCTCTCAGCCCCACTCACCTCACAGAGTGTTTGCTGTGGAGGAGGAAGGGAAAGGAGATTGTTAGCCGCTTTGAGACTCCTTCAGGTAGTGATAGAGGGTGATATCAAATCCAAACTCCTCCTCCTCTTCTTCTTCTTCTTCTTCTTCTTCTTCTTCTTCTTCTTCTTACCTCTGCAAACCTTGGATGGAGGCATGTCTTCCAGGCCTGTTATACCTTTCTCTTGTGCTTTTTGGGGAAGGTGCATATGGAATAACATGGAATATGGAATAACACATGGGGAATGAGCTTGCTAGGATTATATAGCATGCATGCAGGGACCTGGTTGTTGCAGAGAAGGCAAAATGTGTCCTCCATCCTGGCACTAGGATTCCCAGCCCCACTGGAAATTGCATTCTTCTGGTAAGCCTGATGTACCTTGCAGGCAGTAATTCAGCAGGTGAAGCTGCATCTCTGTTGGAGAAAGGCTCCACTTGTTCGTGTTCTCCTTGCCGTAGAAAATAAGAATCTCTTGGTACCATCCTGGTAGCCATCTCAGATCGTGTTGTTTACACTGACTAACAGCAGCAGCTCAGAAATCTTTAGAAGGCATCTTCAACAGTTCTACCCAGAGATGCAATTAAATGACTAACATTCTGCATACAAAACATGTGCTTTACCACACAGATGGGTTTTATTAGGTAGGTGGGGAAATATGAGTAACTATATTTTATCCCCCTACAGGCCCACGTGTCAGGGTTAACAGACAAAAGGATCAGTTTACCACTTGTGTTTAAAATTTTTCAGCTGAGCAGAATTAATGCTCACCTTAAACATAAGAATTAGTCATTAGGCTGATCTCTCCCCTTTGTTACCCTGTTTTTCAAAGAAACAGGCTATAGAGTGAAATGTAAGTTAAAGGCTTGTAGTGTACTCACAAACATTCCTCCTTAGCAGCAACAGCATTGAAAGTAAATGCAGGTAAAATGCTTGTGTTTACAGCAAAAATAGCCTGGAGCAATGAGAGGCAGATTTTTCTTCATGACTGGTTGAAGGGGGAGAGAAAGGGAGAAGGAGAAAAGGAACAGGAGATACTTATTTGCTTCTTCCCTCCCAGAAGAGGAGGGGAAATGACATCACACAGAGCCTTCTCTACCAGTTATGTTTCTTTGGTCTGAGTCTGCCTATCAACAATACAGCTCTATAGTCTTAACCCTTTCACATGCTAACTACAAGAATATGCATTGTTAGATTTGGCTGAATATCTATCACAGTCACAACACTTTCCCAGTGCTTCTTTAAAGTAGCAGGAAAAGAGTATTGATCTTATCTTGCACCAAGACAGCAGGTCAAAGGATCCAGCTACAGCAGGGAATCCAGCAGGCCATCTATCCGCTGTTTGAATCTAATATTTGATGATATTTCATTAGACTGGACCAGGGGGAACCACTCTAGACAAAGGTGTCATCCAGATGTTGTTGGATGCCCCTGCCAGCATGACCAGTGGTTGGGGATTATGGAAGTTGCAGCCCAACAACATCTGAGGGCTGCTCCTGGATTACATTCACACACACATACAACCCCAACACACACACACATACACACACACAGATATCCATTAGCTTCTTTCACAATTTCTCCCTCACTTCCTTCCTTCTAATTTTTATGAATTACTTTATGTAGCTTTATTCTTTTCCTTATGTCATTTGTGAGATTAAATGCCTTCCCAATCAAGCAGAGAAATTTCAAGGAAGAAAACAAAAGGTGCTACAGTAAACACATTGGTAAGATCAAAGAGGTTTCAAAGCAATGAAGCAACAAGAGGACTATGTAAATACAAATGTAAAAGAATTGTAAATGAGTTTTATTATTTATTAATCAAAGATTCCGGCAAGAGTAGCTGTGTAAAAGTGGGGAATGCTCTGACAAGTTCTGTCAAGAGCTCTGGGAGCAAAGGAAAGTATGGAGAAGTCTTGCACTGCTTTTGAGCAAAACATTAAGAAAGTAGAGCTATGAAGAGAACGAATGGCAGTCAATAATAAAACCTGCCAAGGGCTCATATTAAGCCAACATTGCTAGAGGTTCCAAGATTCATCAAAGTCAATATAACAAGGAGTGTTACTTCTTCAGCCTGAACAAGGGACAACATACTGTTTCTTAGGATTGAAGAATTGCCACATGGGGTTTGAATGCAATGGCAATTATGTCACCCAAAGAACCTGTGAAATTAACAACTACAACAACTCAGCAACTGGTGGTTCCAACTAAGGATGGGGATAACTTTGGTTGAGTTCACATACTGATGTTAATCTTTCTAATTTGCACTTCCTGAAATAATATGCGAACCATAAAGCAGCTATACTTTGAAATTTGCACTTCCTGAATGTTGTGACTGAGTTTCCTAATACAGTGGTACCTCGGGTTACATACGCTTCAGGTTACATACGCTTCAGGTTACAGACTCCGCTAACCCAGAAATATTACCTCGGGTTAAGAACTTTGCTTCAGGATGAGAACAGAAATCGTGCTTTGGCGGCGTGGCAGCAGTGGGAGGCCCCATTAGCTAAAGTGGTGCTTCAGGTTAAGAACAGACTTCCGGAATGAATTAAGTACTTAACCTGAGGTACCACTGTAAACAAATATGTACAAAAATGTACAAAAGTGAAAGTGTGCATAAAAATAGTAAAAAATAATTTGGGGATGCATTATATGAGGGGAAAGTGCTTGGAAAAAAATGGGTATACTGGGGAATATTGCGTATGGAAATATGCATTTTTATGTTATATTTTTATATATGTATATTGTTTTATATATGTAATTGTTTTTAACTGGTTTTATGTATGCATTCTGTGTGTATGTAATTAGGCAATCAATTTGCGTTACTTCGTATTTCCATGATCTTGTCCAATCCTTTTTGAATCTATACAACCATATTGACAACATTAAGAAAATAGCAACTAAAAGAGAGAGAGAGAGAGAGAGAGAGAGAGAGAGAGAGAGAGAGAGAGAGAGTTAAGCATGGTTAAGTTCATACACACACTCTCTAAACCCCCACAACTCATAATCTTTCACTCCATGCAGTTCATTAAAATACACATAATGCTCATTGTTAAGACAACTTAGCCAGGTGCTGCACTGGCTAGTGCCCTCAGGAAGTGAGTGGGCAATGGTGGAGATGGTGGGCCTCTCCAGCCTACTGCCAGTGGTAAGGTGGAGGTTGACTCTGGGTAGCCCACCCAGGCACCGTCGATGAGGAACTCATCTAGATCCCCCTCGATAATCAAGAGATACCTTCCCACTCAAGAAAGTCTGAAAAGAGCCTGTCTCTCTGGAGTGGCGCTGCTGTTGATGTGTGCTTGAACTTTTCACTCATCATTTTCTTCTTGGTAGCAATATAGGTTATATGCTACCAAGGACCTGATATATGTGCCCCTGAAGGACCAGGTGTGCAGCATGGGAGTCATTCTGGACTCACAGATGTCCATTGAGGTGCAGATCAATTCTGTGTCCGGGGCAGGTGTTTATCAGCTCCATCTGGTATGCAGGCTGAGACCCTACTTGCCCACAGACTGTCTCTCCAGAGTGGTTCATGCTCTGATTATCTCTCGCTTGGACTACTGCAATGCACTCTATGTGTAGCTACCTTTGAAGGTGACCCGGAAACTACAACTAATCCAGAATGTGGCAGCTAGACTGGTGACTGGGAGTGGCTGCTGAGACCACATAACGCCGGTCTTGAAAGACCTATATTGGCTCCCAGTACATTTCTGAGCACAATTCAAAGTGCTGCTGCTGATCTTTGAAGCCCTAAACAGCCTCGGTCCAGTATATCTGAAGGAGCGTCTCCACCCCCATCGTTCTGCCCGGACACTGAGGTCCAGTGCTGAGGGCCTTCTGGTGGTTCCCTCAGTGCGAGAAGCCAAGTTACAGGGAACGAGGTAGAGGGCCTTCTCGGTAGTGGAACCCGCCCTGTGGAACGCCCTCCCACCAGATGTCAAAGAGAAGAACAACTACCAGACTTTTAGAAGACATCTGAAGGCAGCCTTGTTTAGGGAAGCCTTTAATGTTTAATAGGTTACTGTATTTTAATATTCTGTTGGAAGCAGCCCAGAGTGGCTGGGAAAACCCAGTCAGATGGGTGGGGTATAAATAATAAATTATTATTATTATTATTATTATTATTATTATTATTATTATTATGCAGATGAATTTGTTTTGTGGCAATGAAACAAAGCAGCGGCAGGAACTGGGATGTGGGCAGGACTGAGTGTCTTACATTCTTATCCAAGTATTAAAGACATTGAAAAATTAAAAAAAAAAAGGACAATAGAGGATCTTCTTCCCCTTTTTGCTCTCTCTCTGTCTCTGTCTCTCTTCCTGTCTCCCCACATTACTTAGATGTTCGGCACAGCAATTAGCAGACTGTTGATGCTAAATATATGCTAATTAGTTGTAGCTGTAATTAATGCACACTGACCCATGGGTTATTCTGGAATCTCATTCGGTTTGTGGGCGTAATGAAGGGCAAAGCCAAGGAGGGGGGGGGGAGCATCTCTTTCCAAAACAGGTTGTGGGGAGGAGAGCAGGGAGGGGGAGATTGCATCCAGACATCAATGTGTCACTCTTCAGCCCCCGAATCTTGTATATCAGATGTATTGGAGTTTCAGCAGATTGTTTTGCTGTACTAAAGGCCAGGGAATTTCACATTTGTAATTACATGAGCTCATGATCTTTGATCGTGTTTGCAGCTAATGTACAAGGCCGTTATAGCATAATCAGGGGAGGGGAGAGAGAGGGAGAGGGGGAAAAGCTGCCTAAGTCTAATTCTGAAATGAATTCCATTTAGTCTTGTCTAATTACTCGCTTAATTTCCAGACATGGCATGCGGCTGGGAAGGAAATTGACATTGTGTCACTGGCTTCTTCCATAAACTGGACTCAAACCACTTACCCTCTAGGAAAAGTCACGAGTGCCTGAACCACTTCCAAAGGAAATTAGTGGTCGAGATTTGTTTGCGAAAATTATTATCCGCACCATGAAACCTTTCTGACAGTTGTTCAATTGAGCACTAAAATGGGCAATCTTTCTTCAAAGGAACTGGTCGGAGCAGTGAAGGGAAAAGTCATATATCTTGGGCTCTTGGACGTATACTCGCCGGAGGGAAATATATCTACCTTAGGCATCAGTTCAACACGGTAATAAAATTTAGCTATTTTTATGAATGGCGGTTTGTTGAAAAGTCAACAAGGCTGGCAGCTTCTCATCAGCCTGGGTCAAATTAGATGCACGTTACAGCTGGCAGAAAATATTAACCCATTATACTGTCAAGCACAAACTGACGAAACGAATAAGACTTAATGCAGTTGTATCCATTGAGTACTGCTGCAAACTCAATGGTATCATTTGAGAACCTTTAAAATGATCTTTGCAGTGTGATTAATCTGCCTGTCGATTCCTAGAAATCTGTTGTTGTTGTTGTTAAGGATTCATTTAAAAAATCTCCTTCAGTATCTGAGGATGTTGTTCGTTTTTTAAAAAAGTAATTATGAAATGTTTAACTTGCAGAAACAGGTGCGAACATAGGTGCCAACTCCCTGGGGCCCTGGGTGCTTGAGCGCCCACAAAATTCCCCATGAATGGGCCAGGCACCCACAAATTTGTTGCCAGGGCCATGCACGCTGCATGGCACCCACAGCCCCAGGCACCCACAGTTGCAGGGCCAAGCTGTCACTTCTGGGTGCCAATGTTCTTGAACACTAACTCTGGCTTTGGGGACTAAGCAGTGAGTATAGACTACTCTGCATATACAGTCATACCTTGATTCTCAAATGCCTTAGTGCTCGTACGTTTTGGCTCCCGAACGCCACAAACCCGGAAGTGAATGCTCTGGTTTGTGAACCTTTTTTGGAAGCTCCTGCAGCCAATCAGAAGCCACGCCTTGGTTTTGGAACGTTTTCGGAAGTCTAATGGGCTTCTGGAATGGATTACGTTCGAGAACCAAGGTACAACTGTAATAAAAGGCAAAATGTTTCTTTACTGAAGGATGTCAGGCTTTACGAACCAAAGGCAAATCTAGTTCAGCATCCTGTTCTCACAGTGCCAACCAGATGCCTATGGAATACCCCTACGAAGGACCATAGCTCTCTCCTGCTCACTTGTGATTCCCAGCAACCAGGATTCAGAGTCATACTGCCTCCAACAGTGGAGATACTGGTTTTAGCTTATGCAATGGAAAATTTTATTTTTAGCAAACTAGGAACCCCTCAGAGACTTCAGCAGAGAAAGTTTGCAGAAAATCACATAAATTATCATCACATGACTCATAGTCCTTCCTTGCCTTAACATGCATGATATGATATGGAAGTGTATTCAGGTTACGCAGTTTTTAAGACAGAGGTAATTCAACATTGTAAATTGGTTCTACATCCCAAGTGTATATTTTTCTTCCATCAAGAGATGTTAAGACATTTTCTCGGTGATTTGCGAATTAGTGAATGAGTCATGGTGAAATCAGGCATTTTTAGCAGCTAAAAGTGAATTAAGCAGGACTTACTTCCAAGTAGACATGGTTAGGATTGTTCTGTGAGAAACTGATTTTTCCACACAGAGGGGGTTGTTATTGTTGGCATTTGTCTGTCCTGAGAGACAATGGAGCGTGCCTCCAGGGGTGAAGGTCAAACTGCTGTGTTAGCAGCACTAAAGTGACCTCCCCAAGGTGCAAGCCTGGGCTTGCGTGTATGAAGGTCCTGGGCAGCCCAGACAACAACACCCCTGACTTGGTCTTGCTGATGTGGGCCAAAGGAAAGCAGAACAATACGTTTAGCACCAACTTCACTGTAGGAGTTACTGGAAGGAGGTGCACAAGATGCCATCGAAGTGTCTTAGGGGCTCCGCTCTGGATTTGTATAGAAGAAGAAGAAGAGTTTGGATTTCATATCCCGCTTTATCACTACCCGAAGGAGTCTCAAAGCGGCTAACATTCTCCTTTCCCTTCCTCCCCCACAACAGGTGAGTGGGGCTGAGAGACTTCAGAGAAGTGTGACTAGCCCAAGGTCACCCAGCAGCTGCATGTGGAGGAGCAGGGAAGTGAACCCAGTTCACCAGATTACAAGTCTACCGCTTTTAACCAGTACACCACACTGGCTCTCAACTTACTCATTAGCATTTTCTTCTCCTGAAGATGTCCCACAAGGCAGTGGAAATTTAGGATCTGAGTCTTCCTTCTCCTAGAGGGTTTAGATATATTGAAAAATGGCAAGCCAAGGAAAGCATGATTTTGATAAGTGTAGTAAAATGGCTTTGTTCCATGACATCTGTCTTCCTGTTTGGGCGATGCTTTCTTCTTTGATCACTTCCCATTGGCTTACTGGGTGTGGTGCTTCACAGCTTTGGTCAATTGTTTGGAATTAGTCTGGGCAGGCGTGTAAGGTTCACATTCACAAGTCTCACTGAGCAGGGCAATGTGGGAAAACTATTTCCTCATTCAACCTTTTAAAAAGCATGGAAGATGAGATGGCCCCTTTGGAAAAGCAGCCTGTTTTCCACCTTTGTTTCAGGGGTGGGAAACCCCTTTTTCAGCCTGAGGGCTACATTTCCTTAAGGACAACATTCCAGTAGTAGGAAGGGTCAGAGGCCAAAGTGGCCAAAGGAACAGAGGCAAAATATACCTTTGTACAGTTAGTAGGCTAGTAGTAGGTTAGTAGTAGTAGTAGTAGACGACTAGTTTCTCTACACACTCACACACCCCACTCTATCCCTTATGCAGACAATCAAGAGGCATTATTGGAGTTCTACAAACATTCCAGCCAAGCAAAAACACTCTGAGCGTGAAGCAGAGGTACTGAACTCCACAGACGGATTTAGGGCTGTGTGAGCAGTATGAACTCACTGGACACTGAGCCAAGGGGGCGCCATCTGGTAAACGAGGCACTGGGTTTTGAGAAAGAGGCATGAGGCTCTGACAGGGTCCTAGATTCCTCCCACTTCCTTCTCAAATCCTAGTTAGCACTTCCCCAGCTTGGGAAGGAGCTGTGAGGGCTCTAGGACCCTGCCAGTGTCTTGCACCTCCTTCCCAAAATCGGATGCCTCCTTACCTGCCTCAGGGAAAGGCATTGCAAGGACTGCGGTGTGCGCACACACCAAATTGTGGCCTTGCATGGGGCACCATAGTACTCAAGTCCAGCACTGCTACAGGACTGGGGAGAGTTCCAGATAGAGAGGGCTAGAGGGATGCATCTAGTCCCTACCCTTGAGGTTTCCCACCACTGTTTTATTGGGAAAGAAATTTGCATGAAAATAAAATCCAGGCAGCTTGGATAAAAATATGATTCATCCCCTCAGGTTCTTCCTCCAGAGATATTGCTGAGGTTTCAACTCCTACTCATTAAACTTGTGCTAATCGTGGGAGAGCACTCCTTGAAAATTAGTTGCCAGTTGTTTTTCAGGCCCCATGATGTTTGCTCTTCCCAAAGTTTCCTTTGGTATTTAGAACTTCTGAGATGAGTTTCCTTTAAATGTTCTTTCTTTGGGGAGAGCTGAAGAAATGTCAGGGAGGAACTTGTAAGCCTTTGCCACACTGGTGTGTTTTGAAGTGTCAATGAACCACGGAAATCAGACAAGCAGAAGGCATACAATGGAGTTCAAACACCCTACCCTCAGGGAAACCTATGCTATTTGGAACAAGCTGTCTTCAGGGTAACTTGTCCACCATGATCTATATTTTCAATGAAGGATCCCCTTGAGAAATTTTACTAGTCTTATTGAAGCTCTCTCTCTCTCTCCTCTCTTTTTAATCCATCAAAATTCCTTAGATGTTTCTCCTAAGCACGAACCTTCACATTTTGTGATGTGGGCGAATTTCAATGACAAATCTAGTCTCGGGTCTTATCATCTCTCTCCACTGCATAAATGTTGAGTTTCCCCATCGATATTCTAGGCCAGCTTGTCTGTGGAGCAAACTATTTGGCTCTGTTCTTATTTTGCAGCGATGGTGTATTGTCATTTTAACTAACAAGGATCCTGGGACTGCAAAAGTGCATGTCACAGATTGTGTCTCATTGACCTGAGAATCCAGTGGAGGGCATGACCTCCACATGTCCATGTGTTCAAAATGGAAATGCTGTTTCTGGAGCCATCCTGCAATGCTTTCGGCCTCTGAACAGAACAGACAATGCTCACTGGAAAGATTAGAACGTAATCTCATTCAGAATCACAGATGGCTTGACTAACAATCTTCATATAATCTCTTCTGGAGAGATTTGTGCATGACCCTTGGGGTGGGGAATGCACTAGATTTACTAAAGCCTTTTTTGTTGTTCTTGCTTCCATTCAAATTCCTTAGATGGTTTTCCTGGTAGGAACTTCCAAATTAGCTGTGAAACATTTCATGTAACACTTGCCTTAGTTACATCCTGCTTGGATTACAGTGGTACCTCGGGTTAAGTACTTAATTCGTTCCGGAGGTCTGTTCTTAACCTAAAACTGTTCTTAACCTGAAGCACCACTTTAGCTAATGGGGCCTCCTGCTGCTGCTGCGCCGCCGGAGCACAATTTCTGTTCTCATCCTGAAGCAAAGTTCTTAACCTTAAGCACTATTTCTGGGTTAGCGGAGTCTGTAACCTGAAGTGTATGTAACCTGAGGTACCATTGTACTGTGATGTGTGCTACATGGGACTGCCTTTGAAAAGTGCTCAGAAACTTCAACTGACTTCAAGAGCTGCAGCCAGATTGTCAAACTGGGCTGGTTATAGCAGACAACATCTCCACTGGCTACCAGTCTGTTTCTGTTTCTTTTTTGTAAATAATTTTTTATCGGTTTTACAACTTCAAATTCAACAATTATTTTCCATAAAGAAAGAAGAATGAGAAATACAAAATATCCAACGTGGAATATAAGAACTAAAACAAAAAACATCTTTTCGGAGGTTCTCTTTAACCTCCTGACTTCCCTCCATTTCCTTTCCTGGTTCACTGAATATACATATTTTCTGCATAATTATACCTAAACCTCTTTTTTCTTATCCTTGTTATTTTATCTTAATTACATACCATCAGTTTTTATTGTTTCAGTTCAAATTTCCTTCCATAAACTTTATCATATTTTAGCTGCTTGCAAGTTTTTAGTCAAAGCTACCAATCTGTTTCCAGGCACAATTCAAAGTGCTGGTTATGACCTGGAAAGCCCTATACAGTTTAGGTCCAAGCCATGGGTAGGCAAACTAAGGCCCGGGGGCTGGATCTGGCCCAATCGCCCTCTAAATCTGGCCCATGGATGGTCCACAGTTCAAGAAGGACACTGACAAACTGGAATGTGTCCAGAGGAGGGCAACCAAAATGGTCAAAGGCCTGGAAACGATGCCTTATGAGGAACGGCTAAGGGAGCTGGGCATGTTTAGCCTGGAGAAGAGGAGGTTAAGGGGTGATATGATAGCCATGTTCAAATATATAAAAGGATGTCACATAGAGGAGGGAGAAAGGTTGTTTTCTGCTGCTCCAGAGAAGCGGACACGGAGCAATGGATCCAAACTACAAGAAAGAAGATTCCACCTAAACATTAGGAAGAACTTCCTGACAGTAAGAGCTGTTCGACAGTGGAATTTGCTGCCAAGGAGTGTGGTGGAGTCTCCTTCTTTGGAGGTCTTTAAGCAGAGGCTTGACAACCATATGTCAGGAGTGCTCTGATGGTGTTTCCTGCTTGGCAGGGGGTTGGACTCGATGGCCCTTGTGGTCTCTTCCAACTCTATGATTCTATGATTGTATGGTCCAGGAATCAGCATGTTTTTACATGTGTAGAATGTGTCCTTTTATTTAAAATGCATCTCTGGGTTATTTGTGGGGCATAGGAATTCTTTCATCCCCCCTCCCAGCCCCCCACAAGGTCTGTGGGACAGTAGACCGGCCCCCTACTGAAAAAGTTTGCTGATCCCTGGTCCAAGCTATCTGGAAAACCATATCCCCTCATACAAACCTGCCCAGGTTTTGAGACCTTCAGGGGAGGCCCTTATCTCTGTCCCATCTCCCTCACAGACATGCTTGTTAGGGATTCAGGAGAGGGGTCTTCTTGGTGGCTGCTCCCAGACATTCAGACTTCCTTCCTAGAGAAGTTAGATTGTCTCCCTCCTTGTAGCCCTTACACCAGCAAGTGAAGCCCTCTTTGTTCCAACAGCTTTTGGGAACTGACTGATTCTAATGAAAAACGGTACAATGCTGTTTTTATTGTAATTATTGGTAGGGTATTAATAGATTTTTAAAATGTGTATAGCTTTAATACTACCAATGTCTAATTTTTAATAATAATAATAATAATAATAATAATAATAATAATATCCCGCCCTCCCCAGCCGAAGCCGGGCTCAGAGTGGCTAATAACAATAAAATAATACAGCATTCTAAAATCAATTCATTATAAAATCAGTTCAAATCAAATTAGTGGCAACCATTGGGCTAGAGTTCTGTGAGGATTAATGATTTTTTTTTTGCTATGTTTTTATTGGTTCATATTTTTAATCTGTAGGCTGCCTTGAGCCCCATCAGGAAAAATTGCGGGCTATAAATTAACAACAACAACAACAACAACAGGTTATGTCTAGGTGAGGGCCACATTCTCTTCTGGCCAAAATTCTGAGGGCCACATGTTAGTGGTGGGCAGGGCCACCACTAGTAACAGTTGTTTGATACAATGTCATGTAACCTCCTGGGGAACAAATCAGAACGGATGCTTCAGAAGCAACTGACATTGTCTAACCTCCCTGCAAACTTTGTGTGAAAAAATCATGATGAGTTGCTCAATGAACAGGCTGTCTGGAAGCATCCTTAAACTAGTGTGGGTTTATTAGCGTGTGGAACAGGTTGCTTGGCTCTGTTCTTATTTTTTCAGATGTTGCACTGTTGCAGAGGTGCGTTATTTTCCCCAGTAATAAAGAGCCCAGGGATTGCAGAAGAGCACCTTGTAGGCTAATTCTTAGTGACCTGAGAATGAAGCCAATGGAGGGAATGCCTCCAAGGTAATATGGAAATGCTTTTTCAGTGTCCTTCTGGGATGATTCTGAGTAAGAATCCATAAACCTTCACAGAATCACCAAACAGCTCACTAGAGCTAAACCTTTACTAAAGCAGAAGAACCTGGAATAAGACCCTCCGACTTCTCTCTTTTTATGCCACCCAATCCTCTCTTTAACAGGGACAGATCTGGCCAGAGGTCTGAGATGATCACTTGTAGAGGGTTGAGGACTGCAGGCTCCCTAGGATGAACAAATGATGGGTTAGTAGGCATTCCAGCACAACAACGGGCCTTTTCTGTGATTGCCCCCTGGGTGTGGAATCCTCTCCCCCGGGAGGCTCGCCTGGCACCTTCATTATATATTCTATATATAGAGTCTATATATGGAAATTGAAGAATGCGCAGAAATGGATGCATTTCCTACAAAAGAGACACAAAACTTTTGATTCCTGAGTGTGCTAACGCTATCCAATGTTAGAAGCACTGGGGGAGGCAGCAGTATTTTTTTTAATCACAGGTTATTAATGGGCATTTCTATGGGCTTCTAAGTGGTTTACAAGTCTGCAAGTGGTTTACAAGTATAAAATCAATACATGTTTAAAACACACCATAACAAATCAATTGGGCATGAAAACACCTTTCATTAAAATATACAATAAAAACAAGCCATTAAAAAGCATAATAGTTAAAACATTTTTTGGGGGAAAACCCCAGTTAAAACTGGAAAGGCAGAAGTTCACCCAGTGGAATGCTTGCCTAAACAGTTGTGTCTTCAGGAGCCAGTGGAATGCCAACACTGATTAAGTTTTTTACATTTCAGCAAGGAGGGCATTATATAACACCGATGCCACCACCTTCGGGTTAGCACAAGCCAATAACCATCAGGCCATAGCAAAACTAACGGGGTTCAGTGGCAGATTTAAAGGTTTGCACCTTATGCACAGAATTAGGGCCCCCTGAAGCTGCCCTCCCAGGTTATTGGTTGTTGTTGTTTAGTCGTTTAGTCGTGTCCGACTCTTCGTGAGTCCATGGACCAGAGCACGCCAGGCACTCCTATCTTCCACTGCCTCCCGCAGTTTGGTCAGACTCATGTTTGTGGCTTTGAGAACACTGTCCAACCATCTCGTCCTCTGTCGTCCCCTTTTCCTTGTGCCCTCCATCTTTCCCAACATCAGGGTCTTTTCCAGGGAGTCTTCTGTTCTCATGAGGTGGCCAAAGTATTGGAGCCTCAGCTTCATGATCTGTCCTTCCAGTGACCACTCAGGGCTGATTTCCTTAAGAATGGATGCGTTTGATCTTCTTGCAGTCCATGGGACTCTCAAGAGTTTCCTCCAGCACCATAATTCAAAAGCATCAATTCTTCTGCAATCAGCCTTCTTTATGGTCCAGCTCTCACTTCCATACATCACTACTGGGAAAACCATGGCTTTAACTATGCGGACCTTTGTTGGCAAGCTGATGTCTCTGCTTTTTAAGATGCTGTCTAGGTTTGCCATCGCCTTTCTCCCAAGGAGCAGGCGTCTTTTAATTTTGTGACAGCTGTCACCATCTGCAGTGATCATGGAGCCCAAGAAAATAAAATCTCTCACTGCCTCCATTTCTTCCCCTTCTATTTGCCAGGAGGTGATGGTCCCAGTGGCCATGATCTTCGTTTTTTTGATGTTGAGCTTCAGACCATATTTTGCGCTCTCCTCTTTCACCCTCATTAAAAGGTTCTTTAATTCCTCTTCACTTTCTGCCATCAAGGTTGTGTCATCTGCATATCTGAGGTTGTCGATATTGGTACACATTGCTAACTGAGATGATACCTTTCCAATGATTTGGCACTGATGGGTTCTAGTATTTGAGTTTGTTGCATTGTTTTCTATCTTCATTTCATTGGCATCTGGGCAGGTACCTCTCTGGTTTCTGGCTGGTGTGCCTAATCTAAGATATGCAGAAACTCAAGCATGCATTTTTGCAAAACACCGCAAGTTTTTTGCAAAGTATCAAACCCAATGCAGCTATGAATTATGAGAGACAGAGCCCCATTTTCATCAGTTACACTTCTCACCGTCCTGAAAAGTAATACCAAATAACTTTCTTCTGTGCACTCCTATCAGATGTTTTCTCTCCCTAGTTTCGAAATGTCTGAGCAATATTTTTCCCCAAGCTGACAATAGCAACATAGCAGCATGGTGTTGCCAGCTTGCAAAGGTGTGGGGAAACAGAAATGCCTGGCAGGTTGTCATAGATCAAATAAGAATAGGAGTGGGTTATGAAGAAGGGGAGACAGAGATCTTCCACTAAAGCAGGGAAAGAAAATCTAGAAAGCAACATTTCCCTCAGTGCATTGCACTGACTTTGAGCTAAACCCCCTGGGCTGATGCACTGAGATAGCTGACAAATCCCGCCTTTATGATAGCAAACAAATGGGAGCAGTTTATTTATGGAGATCTAAATATTGGTAATGTCACAACAGGAGTTTGGGAAATTTCCTGTAGGAAAACAAACATTTTTTGAGACTTTCTGAGCACTCTGCTGTGCTCAGGTCGCACTTGCAGACATAAGCATCTGGCTGGCCCACTGTGGGAACAAGGTGCTGGAACAGATGGGCTTTCAGCCATATCCAACTGGATTCTTCTTAAGTTTCTCAAAAAGCAGTTTTTAAACCCTTTAAATAAATAAAAACAAAGGAACTTTGCCCTAAGTGTCTCTGCTCGATGGTGCCACTTGGGGACATTCCGGAATTAAGCTGCTAGATGGATACTGAGAATAACAGCAAGGCTGAACTCTTCTGTAACAAAACATCAACCCAATCTGCAGTAACTTCCCTCCCCAAAAGGCAACTTCCATGCTAGGGATTGTTAGGCGAGAGACTAAAACAAAACGCTTGGCACATACAGGGATGTTGGGGTTGAGTGGACATGCATACTCACATATAAAGGGTAATATTTTAAACCCTATGGACCCCAAATTTCCTCAGCCTGCTATCTTTCCCAGGATCTCAGGTAATAGGTCCGCACAAGCCTTACATTTTCTGCAAGGTTCTCTGCGGCCCTCATGCATGCCAGGAATTGCCCTCCACCGAAGATAATTACTAAAGCAATCTATATATGTACAGTAGTAGGTAACCTTCTCACTAGTAGAGAAGGTTAAACACATAAATTTTAATTAATGAAGTTGCAGCCTGCTGACTTTCTGGTGTATTTTAATGTAGATACACTAATTAGTAAATGTACACCAAGCTTGCCCATGAAATTTTTGATTCACCTTTCTTTATTCTTTCCATTGCTCTGGGAATAAATCTGGATGCGTTTTCTTTTGTGGGTGGGTGAGGTAGGTTTAACAACTTTTACTTTGCTTTGCATCGATAAACTGCATATGAAATGAACTGGGGTGTTTTTCCCCCACCTCCCTTTCTTCCCAGGCTCAAACATAATTTTATTGAAATTGTGCTCTCCTGAATTACCACAGGAGGATGTGGTTAATAGTTTTACTAATGTATCTGTAGAATATTAATGCCAATACCTAGCCTTTGCTACATGGAGTTGGCATTAGATGCTATGCATCCCTTGGACAGAGGACAACCTAGACAGTTTTATTACTGAAGGAGAAGCAAATTCTGTTGTTGAGATTGAAGATGCAAATAGTTTAGAGTGAGTTTGGGGGACCTGTGGCCCTCCATACATTGTTGCACTACAACTCCCCTCAGCTTCAGCAAGCATCACCAATGGTGAGGGATGATGGGAGATGGAGTCCAAGAGCATGGGATCCCCACACCTGGTTTAGAGCCAAAGAACATGGGAGGATCAAATGACCATCTATCCCGCATCCTTGTTCTCACAGCTGGCAACTGGATGTCTCCAGGCCTTGAAGGCAATAGCCTTCTCCTACCTGGTATTCTATGGTTGGCATCCATCAGTCTCAGGAAGCAATGTAGGAGTGGGTCTTTGAAGGTGAAGTAAAACTGTTGGAAGGTTAATAGTTATACAGTGGTACCTTGGTTCTCAAACTTAACCCGTTCTGGAAGTCCGTTCCAAAACCAAAGCATTCCAAAATCAAGGCACGCTTTCTCATAGAAAGTAACTGAAAATGGATTAATCTGTTCCAGACTTTTAAAAACAACCCCTAAAACAGCAATCGAGACCATTGATCCATAAAATGAAAGCAATAAACAGTGTACTGGAGTCACGCAATCAATCAGACAGTAGCTGAACCAGGTTCCACACAGTCTCTCTCTCTCTCTCTCTCTCTCTCTCTCTCTCTCTCTCTCTCTCTCTTTCTCTCACACACACACACAAGAGCCACAAAAACACATAATAAATAGCAAAAACAGACAGACCTCAGTGTAATACTCAAAACGGAAGTGTGGCACTCAAAATGGAGCACGTTCGGCTTCTGAAAAATGTTCGCAAACCGGAACACTTACTTCCAGGTTTGCAGTGTTTGGGTTCCAAGGTGTTTGAGAACCAAGGTACCACTGTAGAGACTGATATGGGAAAGGCATGTTTTGCTGCAGCTGGGGCAGATGAGGGTATCCAGTTTCTTCTCTTTGTGCTCCTCTGGTCATTCCTCCTCTGGTCACTGCTATGGATACCTGACTGTCTCCAGGCACAGCGGTCATTTGCAAGGGATTCCCAAAGGGCGGGATTGATGTTGCCAGCTTTCATGTCACATTTGCAGACATGTTTGTTACACAGAGTTGGTTAACCAAGGGGCCTGGTGCCTGAAGTCAGCTCCCTGTAGAGCACGCCTTTGGGGATCCTGCCATCTTCCTTTCTGTGGACAGGACAAAGGCAGCGTAAATGTCACTGAGACAGGAGTGTGAACATGCTGGGAATGTGGGTTTGGGAGAGCACATCTTTGTGTGAGACTCTGTGCTGCCATGCAATGCCCAAAATCTTCCTGACACAACACATGTGGAAGGTGTTGAGGCATCACTCCTGGTGACTGTAAATTGCCCACAACTCACTGCTATAAAGCAGTGTGCTCAACACGCAAGACTGGTAGACCTTCATCTTGGTTTGGGACATTAGCATCACATTCTCCCATACCCTTTTGGAGAGGCAAGCCATTGCCATAGCTGCCTTGCCAATATGCTTGCCCAGCTCAGTGTCAATGGAGAGGTTGCTGGTTATGGTGGAACCCAGGTAGACCAAACCATCTGCCACCTCAAGTGTGTGGTCACCAATGCTGATGCATGGAGTGCTGGTGACATCCTGACCCAGGATGTTGGTTTCCGTCAAGCTGATGGTAAGGCAGACTAGGGAAAAACCGTTGATGAGTCTCTGTAGAAGTTCCTGGGAGTGCACTGTCAAGGCTGCATCATCTGCAAACAGCATCTCTCAGATAAGGACCTGCCACACTTTTGTCTTGGCATCCAGATATTCCAGGTTGACCAGACTTTTGTTGCTCCTCAGGTGGAAGGTTCACACCATCTTCAGTCGAGCTGAAGGCATATGAAAACAACAGGGAGCAGAATATGCTCCAAAGAGCGTTGGGGCAAAAACACAGTTCAGTTCCACACACAAACAGTTAAAACAGACTTTTTTTAGTGTTGCTAAGAGGGAAAATTGAATATTTTAAACATCCAGGAAATCGGTCACGTTACCCAGCTCCCGTCTTCAGTGATGGAGGCTGTCGCAGATGTCATGACTGAAGTGGGATGACACTACTTGAAATGTATGGTGTGGATGAGGCCTAAGTTTCAGACAGAAAGCGAGCTCCTCTCAGTACGGTGCTACAGCAGGCCTGATGGTTCTGCCACTTACTATTCTAAGACAACATCCCCTTTTCACACACCGTGGAACAGCATTTTATTTTACAAGTACAGAAGAAGAAGGAAACCCTCCCCAGTGTAGGTTCACATTTAATTTTATTGTGAGAAATGTTGAAAGGGCCCCAGGTCATTCCTTAATGGTAATATACCATGTGGTGTCACTTCCGCAGAACGAAATGCTTTCTTGTAGGACTTTATAAGCATTCTGATAGGAAGGCCACCCCAGTGGGCACGGTATTTTATGAAGATAAAGGTTACTTTGACTCCACATTTACCAGTAACACATGCAGTGCACCAAAGCTATATCTCAGATTGCTTTCCTGCGTGAACACAATGAAATAGCTCTGTTCTTTTGAAAAAAATATTATTGCAGCTCCCCCCTTCTTCTTCTTTTTTTTTATAAAAAAAGAAGTGTATGGTTTTCTTTTATTTTTTTGTGGGGTGTGTGCAGGAAAGGTTCTTAATAAAGCTTTCCCGATCGCATATTTCAGTGTGTCAAACTCTTGGTGTTGCTTTCTTTGATACGACGATCAGTACTTGCTATCATCAAAGGGCAACGATTATTAAAGCAACAATATTCAGTGTAGGTATCTTGATGCGAAGGCACGCATCAAATACGAATGCATGAAATCAGGACGTCTATCAAACTCCTGCAACAAAGCGCATGGGGAACAAGCCATAAACGTCCTGCATTTAAAACGTGGACTTAAATCATGAGCTGCTTGGGGAAAGGAAATCTCCCAGTTCTGAATACATTCTTAGGGGAGGGAGGCTGTAACTCAGAGGCAGAGCACACAGGACCCAGGTTCATTTCTTGGCATCTCCAGGTAGTTTTTTGGGGAAAGATCCTTGCCTAAAACCCAGGAGAGCAGCTGCCAGTTAGTGTCATTATACTGATGGACCAGCGGTATAAGGCAGCTCCCTAAGTCTTCCACAAGTACACTGGAAGGGGCACACATGAATGTCTAAACCACTGAGCCTCTTGGGCTTGCCGATCAGAAGGTTGGTGGTTTGAATCCCCGCGACGGGGTGAGCTCCCACTTCTCTGCCCCAGCTCCTGCCAGCCTAGCAGTTTGAAAGCACACCAGTGCAAGAAGATAAATAGGCACTGCTGCGGCGGGAAGGTAAACATCGTTTCCGTGTACCCTGGTTTTCATCACGGTGTTCTGTTGCACCAGAAGTGGTTAAGTCATGCTGGCCATATGGCCCAGAAAGCTGTCTGTGGACAAACACCGGCTCCCTCAGCCTGAAAGCAAGATGAGCGCCACAACCCCATGGTCGCCTTTTACTGGACGTAACTGTCCAGAGGTCATTTACCTTTTTATTTTTTTATTTTTTACATGAATAAAGGAGCCCAGTTCCACCTATATCAGGCTGGGTACACACATAAGGAGAGCCTGAAATGGCCTATGTAGTTCAGCTTCCTGTTTTCACAGTGGCCACACAGGTTTCTGTGGGAAACCTGCAAGCAGGTGTCATTACTGGGGGGTTGATCCTGTCACTCCTAGCAACTTGTGCCCCTGTCTAAGGGCTTATCCACACCCCCATTTGCTCTGCCGCTTTACCCCAGGGAAACCTGATCTTTAGTGCTGAATTGGAACAAACACCAATTGGGTTTTCTGCAGATGGCTGTTTGTTCCGATTTAGCACTAAAGAGGGGGGTTATCAGGAGAAAGTGTTGGGGCAAAGGCAAAAGCACTTGTACTCATGTGCAGAAAGTGCGAGACAAGTGGAAAACCACTTGTACCCATGCTCCCTAGGTACAGAACGAGCGGAAGAGGGGGCAAGCCCTAGGTGAGAGACAGCCAACACAGTTTCTTCCAGATGCCTTGGACTACAACTCCCATTGTCCATGATTACTTGCCATCCTGGCTGGGGCTGATGGGAATTGTAGGCCACAGCATCTGGAGGAAACTGCATTGACTACCCCTTCCCTAGACTTTGCAAGAACTATTAATCCTCCTGTCCCAGATATATGCTGTGGTGTCCCCTGATATTACAGGCAGAATATGTTGAGATTTCTGATTGGCTTCTATGAGCTGATTAGTTTCTCTCTGCTTCTAATAAAGCATAAGGAACATAGGAATTTAGAAGTGCATTGGGGGTGTTGATTCTTGTAGGAAGAACTGCCCCACTGCTAGAGGCAGATTTAGGGCATTGTGACGGGTTCTGCCACACTGGGGGCTGAGCCTAGGAGGCGCTGCAGGGCCTCACAACTAGGATGAAGTGAATTGAGCAGAATGGAAGGTGAGAGCTTTTGGGGAGGGGATTTTGGCTTCGCACAGGATGCCACTGAAATTTGAAAAACCAAAGTCCAGCTCTGCCACTGCAGCCCCCTTAATTTGGCCTCTGATGTCAGAATGTTTTCTTCATTCTTGCATTTCTGGAGCAACGTAAGCAGGAACTACAGGGGAGTAGCAGCCACACTGCTCTCATAAAACACAGCCCCTTCCCATTCTCTTTTCCCATGTTAAAGGTAGAAATCCAAATGCAGTCTTTGAAATAAGCTGCATGTCGGATCTCTGCCAGTTAAGCTCTTTCACTAATCTTATTGTATTTGCAGTCATTCTTATCTTGATTTTTTTTCTCCCTTAAGGATTAAGCCTTCAGTTTGGGCCAGAATTTTTCTTAACCCCTTTAAAATGTTAATGCATTTGCCAATTACATTGGGAATGGAATAAATATATGTGTTTTGCTTCGTAGAAGAACTACGGTCACTTTATTAACTCCCTATATTTCACCATTTAATACTCCTTTTCTTTTTTCTCCCTCTTAATTTTTTCAAAAAGCCCAGACATTGCTAGTTCTGTATTAAAGGAATAATGATTTCTCTGTGATTTCCAACCGTGATCCTTAATTAAATTACCATCAAATTACAATCATTGTAGTATTTAAGACCCTTGCAATCTCCAGAGAGCTTTTCTCACTAGCTGCTCTGATTTGCTTCAACAATTCCAAAGTTCAGCATTTTTATGGGAGACCAAGTATTTATTCCTAGGATTAGATGGGGGGAAGATAGATAAACACATGGGCACTGATCCAAGAGAGAGTGAGCGTGTGCAGAGCAGTTGGATGCATAGCTTTCCAAAAGAACTGAAATATTTATAATCAGTTGTTTGTTGGGAATGGATTAGTTGGGAAGGCAAAGACTAAATGCAGGGGTATAACACGGAGAAGGCCAAGGAGGCCATATCCCCAGACACATGATTTTGAGGGGCTGTGAGCCAAGCGCAGGGATCCTCACCCTGCCTGTTTCCAAGGTTCTCTGGGTCCAGGAGTCTAGCCTTGCCTTGCCACTGCGTCCTCAGTCCCCTCCCTGAACGGCCGCCTGGCCAGTGTTGAGGGGATGCACATGCCAAGGGCTGTGTTGGCCATCCGGGCTCCACCCTGCGCAGCTCCGTGAACCCTCTGTGTCCCATGCCTGCCCAGCAGTAGTGGCGGCAAGGTTTGGGCTGGTGTGATGGGCTTTGTTTACCCTACGTGCCCAGTCCCTGGTCCCGCCAGGTGGGTGTTACGATATTCCGTTCCACCTTAAGACAGATGTGTGGATTGTTGTATGTCACATGTCTGTTTACACTCCAGCACAGCCTGCTGGGAACTTCCGTTTTTGTGTATAGCTATTGCTTATGCAGCTTGCTCTTGGACACAAAAGGGAGAAGACATGTTTTCCTTTGTCCTGATGTATGCTGAATAAACTGACTGTAAATATGCTCTCACAGCCGTCTCCTGCCACTTCTGTTGCGTGTTATTTACTCTGCTGATTAGAGCGTGCTTCAGCTTCTGAAGCTGTGGGTCACTGTTTCATGCTGAGCCAAGGACTGCAGATCGCCCGGCTGCTGGTCGTTGGGCTGGAGCCAGCTGGGGGTTTGCAAATTGCCCCCATTCCCTTGGAAGCATCCCAACAGTGAGCGCTCCCCAGTGAATGCAGCCTCCTGCTTCCCCTCCGGAACAATGTGGGTATTTCATGGGGATGGATCCAGACTTAGTCATGCAGGAGTAGATCCATTGAAATCAATGAGACTTCAGTAAGTCCCATTCTTTTCAACTCATAGGAACATAGGGAGGGAGCAAGTTAAACCGCTGGTCCACCTGGCTCAGTATCACCTGCACTATCAAAAGCTCTCTTGGGTCTAAGATGAAGGACTTCTCCAGCTCCACCTGGAGACGCCAGGGATTGAAACATGGACCTCCTAAATGCAAAGTAGATGTTCTGCCATGGAGCTGATGCCCTTCCTTGATCTACATTAAGCATTTCCAGTTGGGCAATGCTCAGGGATGATGGGAGTTGGAATCCAGCAACATCTTGAGGGTTGGAGCACAGGTTCTCCACATCTGCTCCTGTCCACGGAAGTGTATATCATAATAAATCTGTTAGTCTTCGAGGCAGCACAAGACCCTTGATTGTAAATATTCTCCCAAGGAATCAACCTTGGAAGCAACCCTAGAAGGGTCTGTTGGTCACATGGGAGTCTGCACAGTCAAGGAAGCAATGCCTGTCATTTTGCATGCTGTTCAAAGAACACTGCACACAAACACACAAAGGTAATGAGTCTGGTCTCAGGTAAGGACCAGTATCAATAACCACAGAACGCATCTGCTCTGCTTTAATGATGTTCTTCCTACCAGAGTGCAACAATGCTTTGCAATTGCCTTTCTGTCGCCCAAGCTGTTCTTCATTCTAGCTCCAGTTTAGAAGAATGCTGAAGGTAGAGGGAAAGAAAACAGAGAGCAAGAGACAGACAGACACACACACACACACAGAGAGAGAGAGAGAGAGAGAGAGAGAGAGAGAGAGAGAGAGGAGAGAAAAGTGGACGAGATGGGCAACTTTTTGAGTCTTTTTCAATTGAACCCCATGACCTGAAGGTATCAAGTCTTCTTGAACCTATTCATTCCTGCCAGTTCTAATTAGAAAAGGCCAGGAGAGTGTGTTCTGAAAGCAGTGTTTCCTGATGCACATATTCGTCTCGAAAGGTGGCCTGCCGACCTGCTTTAATTAAGAGAGCAACATGCTCTCCTGCTCGTTACATTAAGTGGAACCGTTGCTGAGCTTTGTCTCGAGGTCTCCCAACACATGTGATCTGCCAGGCGAGCACATGAAGCCAATGTGACAGCTCCTGCTGGCAAACATCCTTTTTTTACAGCCTGTCCTTGCCATTGCCAAGCAAGGTGGGGAGGGCAGGGACAGAAAGAAAATGTGTCTCGGTGAGAAATCTTTTCAGGTAGATCCATCTGGATTTACGTACGCTGGGGAATTATTGTCTTCCAGAGGGACTCAAAGGTCTGCACCATCAGATTTCATTTCCTGTCTTTTCCTTCCTCGAAGCAGTGATTTAAGGGAGCAATGACTCTTAAGGGAGCAATGACTTTTAGTACAAAAACAAACTTCAGAATATCAAATGTGTCAAAAGGAGAGGGGGGAAGAGGACAGCAGAGGAAATTGTCTAGGATTTTTTTCCTGCACATGGTTGTGAGGAGAGGTCAGGAAGGCTTCATCTCCAGTTGGTTGAGGTGTTGACAGTCTGGCTGGAAGGGATGAAGTTAGGGGTGTCGCGAATTCTTCGCGGCGCTTTAGCAGAAATGCTCAGAGTTCCAGGTTCATCAGTGCAGTGCAGTATATTTATTGTGATATATATATATATATATATATATATATATATATATATATATATGGACGCGGGTGGTGCTGTGGGTGAAACCACAGAGCCTAGGACTTGCTGATCAGAAGGTCGGCGGTTCGAATCCCCGTGACGGGGTGAGCGCCCGTTGCTTGGTCCCTGCTCCTGCCAACCTAGCAGTTTGAAAGCACGTCATGTGCAAGTAGATAATTAGGTACCACTCCGGCGGGAAGGTAAACGGCATTTCCGTGTGCTGCTCTGGTTCGCCAGAAGAGGCTTAGTCATGCTGGCCACATGACCCGGAAGCTGTCTGCAGACAAACGCCAGCTCCCTCGGCCTATAGAGTGAGATGAGTGCGCAACCCCAGAGTCGGTTACGACTGGACCTAATGGTCAGGGTTCCCTATACACACACACACACACACACACACACACACACACACACACACACAAATACTGTACAATAATCTACAGGTTATAATACATGAGCAGTTCATACAGTCAAACAGAGTACCTGGCTGCACCTTAAGGCAAATAGGAAGACATTTTTATCTCTCTCTCTCTGACCACACTCTTCTACACCACCCACTTACTGCTGGACAGGTTTCCCTTTTAAACCGATGACAGCCAATCAACTGACAGCATATTACTGCTGAGTCTTTCTGACCCAGTACTTCCATAGAAAGTATTGCAGGCTGATTGCATCAGCCAGTTGCATCAGCTAGCAAACTCAAGCCTGCAGACTTACTATCTCACACAGCATTCTGTGAATCCCAACAGGGGGACCACACTGAGGATGCAGTGCCACTCAGCCCAGCAGAGGATGGATTGAGAGTGGGTTGAGAGATGCATTGGGTATTGGTCCTGCCCGCTGAAAAAGGGAAGGGAGAACAGGGCGGAAGGAGGAGTGATTGAGCGAGTATGAGGTGGAAGGAGGAACAGGAGGAACAAGGAGTAACCAGGGAAAAACAAGGAAAGGTAACAGGAGATGAGAGTAAAATACTGACTGAAGCAAGAACAAAAGCAAATGCACATATTTGTGGAAATAAGATACAAAACGCACTGTACAGTGGTACCTCGGGTTACAGACGCTTCAGGTTACAGACGCTTCAGATTACAGACTCCGCTAACCCAGAAATAGTACCTTGGGTTCAGAACTTTGCTTCAGGATGAGAACAGAAATTGCATGGCGGTGGCACGGCGGCAGCGGGAGGCCCCATTAGCTAAAGTGGTACCTCAGGTTGAGAACAGTTTCAGGTTAAGAACAGACCTCCAGAATGAATTAAGTTCTTAACCCGAGGTACCACTGTATTGGGGGAATTGCAAATCTTAGGGGAAAATATGCTTGGAAAATATATGTATTAGACAAAATTACATATTTTCAAAATATTTCATTTTATTGCATTTATGCTCTACCTTTTCTCCAAGGAGCTCCAGATGATGTCATGTGCTCTTCCTCCCCATTTTATCCTCACAACAATCCTGTGAGGTAGGTTAGGCTGAGAGACTGTGACTGGTCCAAGGCCTCCTAAATGAGTTTCATGACTGAAGTGGGGATTTGAACGCTGGTCACCTAAGTCCCTGACCAACACTTTGCCACTATGCCACACTGACCTATTAATTTATGCACATTAGAATAATTTCATGCTAAAATCCTTATGTATTTCCATGAGGACTTTAAAAAAAACCCCCACCATGTCTATGGGAACTGCATTTAATAAAAATGAGAATCTGAAAGCAATCAAAACTGACGGATTCACCTATCCCTACCAACATTCTCACAGTATATCCACTCACCCACCAACCCTACTCTGATGTCATCCAGCTTCTATTGTCTCTCCCAGCTCCCTGCTCCCTGACATGATGAGATCCCATCAGTGTCTGTTTGGTCCTATATGTCAACGATGTTACTAGGTACTTAAGAGATTCATGAAATAGGCCCATGGCATAAATTTGCTTCTGGGCAAATTAAGATGATGGTCATCTGGTGCTTCACCATAACTGTGCCTTGCAGTGCCCTCAAGTAATTAAAAATATGGGCCTAAGTTTGGGGGAGGTATGAGATTCAGACCCCAGTCCAAAAGACTTGCAACAATGCCCCTGTTAAATCCCCTTCAGTTTTCCCCTGTTCTTTTTCTTCACAAGGAGCTTCCAACCATAGCTGTCAACTTTTCCCTTTTCTTGCGAGGAATCCTATTCAGAATAAGGGAATTTCCCTTAAAAAAAGGAAAACATTGACAGCTATGCTTCCAACTCTTGCCTGTTTCAGAAACGATACCTAATAACTTTCCTCATTACTGTTGATTTGGAGAGTTTCTAACTGCATAATGGTGAGAAAAGAGGAACCAACTCATGGCATGCAACTATTCAAGTTTCTTTATCAGGTCTCTGCATCCGTCTCTTCCGGGAACATTGTGCAACGTCCAGAGCTTTTCCAATTATTGTGGCACTTTCAATGGCTTCCAGATTACGTACAACTTGTTCATCAGTATGAAAAATTCCCTTGCTTGATTCATAAGCATTTCCCTTACATAATGAATCACTATACATAATTAAGCACCGCAGGAGGTATTGCCTAACAGGTTTTTAAAAAACCCTTTGCTTAATTCAACTTCAAAACAACCGAAACAAGGCAATCGCGTCTCCTTAATTCCTTCCATAATATTAATTCAATCATTACTGCTTTCACAGGGATCAGTTTATATGGACTTACTGATCATTACAGAACAGCCAGTGTTTCGGTCCCTTCCAATGTCACAATTCTATGATTCTCTGTTGTTGCTTTCAACAGAGAGGAAGGGTTCATTGCCAATGTAATGCATATTACTAGGAAGCAAATTCTGTGAACTGGATCCCTTGTGTACAGAAGCCTCTGGCTGTCTGCAGTAGCTATCATTTCTGACAGCTGCTACAGGCACTTGAGCACAGAGCCTCACTTCTGCCATATACACATAACCCGTGCTGCCATCACTTGCTTCATAACAGCTGGCTTATTCAAAAACTGAAATAGAATAAAGAAATAGGTGAAGCTTCCTTCTTCCTGTTGTATTCCTATGCTGTATTGTTTTTAATATTCAGTTGGAAGCCGCCCAGAGTGGCTGGGGAAACCCAGCCAGATGGGCGGAGTATAAATAATAAATTATTATTATTATTATTATTATTATTATTATTATTATTATTATTCCTCCCTGTTGACTGCAGAAGTCAAACGCTGATGATGAGTGAGTGGTTTGTGGCAGTAATGGCACTGCAGCTACTCAGAAGACTGGAATCAGGTTCTTTGCAGGTGCTTGTAGCAGTTCTCAGAACCACCACCACAGTCACCTAGAGGCTTCTGTACACTTCAGCAGTGGTTCACAGGCTCCTGTGTGAGACCTCTATAAGGGTGCACAGCACTGGAGCCTAAATGTTTCTATTTGAACCCATTGCAAAGATTCTTCCCTCCCCACCTTGTAGTCTTTGCTAGCAATTTACATAATTTGCCAAGGAGGCTGAAACTTTCAATCCATCCCTCACTGCTTCAACAAATTGATTCAGCCATTTTCTCTCTCCTGTTTTCTTCATTGTCAATGTCAATCCATCCCCCTCTCTCTCTGAGGCACGTAAATATTCCCCAAGAGGAGCAGCAAAAATGGTACAATGAATATTCATACGTTGCTATGATCTCCAAGTTCTAAAATAGAACTGCCTATTGTGCAACACTTGGTGTGTGGTTTTTTTTTTTAATTTTAAACTCCTCACCACAGTTGTGAGCTGTATCTAGGGCACTTGGTTAGGCTTTCAAAAGAATTTCATTTAGTGTCTCAGAAATCAATTGCAATGGACTGCCCTGAGGAATTGTAATTTAATTTTTTTTTCTATTTTGAAAGATTATTTCCTCTTTCAAACACATGTTATTCTAGGGAATGAGATTTCATATATTTATTAATCCATCCAGTGGCCTAAATCAATAAAGCTTAAACTTCACATGCCAAACTGTGAAAGCAATAATAGTTTTTACTGAGGGTGGACTGACTTCAAGTTTATTTGTTAGATTGAAATATGTAGTTCCCAACACAACAGGAGTGGGTTTTTTTATTATTCAATGAAATGAGTAAAGAGGAAAAATATATATATACATTTCTGTTCTTCTCAAATGGTGGTTGGGGGACCTCCATTAATTCCTGGTTTATATTACTTCTACTACAACTACTAGTTACATTTTTTTAGTCATTTGGTGTTTTCTTTTTGCTGTTTTTACAAAAAGTTGCCCTAAATGGTCACAGAAACCATTATGAAAATGCTGAAGAACCTTTGTTTTCTTCTGAGTATCCATCAAATGAGCTCTGAGTGCTCATTGGAAGGACAGATCCTGAAGCTGAGACTCCAATACTTTGGCCACCTCATGAGAAGAGAAGACTCCCTGGAGAAGACCCTGATGTTGGGAAAGATGGAGGGCACAAGGAGAAGGGGATGACAGAGGACGAGATGGTTGGACAGTGTTCTCGAAGCTACCAGCATGAGTTTGACTAAACTGCAGGAGGCAGTGGAAGACAGAAGTGCCTGGCGTGCTCTGGTCCATGGCGTCACGAAGAGTTGGACACGACTAAACGACTAAACAACAACAACATCCATCAAATGCTGAAGAGGCAATTCACATTTCTCAGTGCATTTGTAGCTGTACTGTAGCTTGTATCTTCAGAACGAAAGTGTAATAGACGCATCATGGCTCTTCCTTGTGTCTGCACTGAATTAGAACCACAAAGCCCCAATGCAACTTCCAAATTTCAGCTCATGTCCTCTTGTGTAATAATCATATTGTAAGGGGCAATTAGCCAGCATGACTAATAATCAGGGATGATGTCTTGCGACATTTACAGGGCCACAGCTTCTTCACTGCTGGTTTAGAAAGACGTCTGCCCTTTTGAGTGGATTTTCTTTTCTTTTTTTAAAAAAAAATCTGCTGGGATGAGCAGTTTAGGATGCAGTGGATTTCCAGCTGGCCAATTCCTGGTTCAGCTGGGCTCAGCTGGAGTTAACACCCCAGGCTTGGCTTAGCCAAAGATACACTGTGTCAAGGGGCCCATAGGCAGAACAGGTTGTTCATAGGTCAGAGAGAGAGAGGGAGGGAGAGGGAAAGAGACTTGGTGAACTTGCAGTTAGTTTCTTTATTAAGAAGAAGAAGAATTTGGATTTGATATCCTGTTTTATCACTACCCAAAGGAGTCTCAAACATTCTCCTTTCCCTTCCTCCCCCACAACAAACACTGTGAGGTGAGTGGGGCTGAGAGACTTCAGAGAAGTGTGACTAGCCCAAGGTCACCCAGCAGCTGCATGTGGAGGAGCAGGGAAGCGAACCCGGTTCCCCAGATTACGAGACTACCGCTCTTAACCACTACACTACACTGGCCTCTATTAAGGAACGCAAAAGAAAGCACACGTGGAAACTTCTAAAGGGTAAACCTGTCTAAATGGAACAGTTGTTCAAACTGGCTTGTAACCCCTTCCTCGCTCTCTGTGTCAGGCCCTTCCTTCTGTGATCGTTTCTTATGGCAAGCTCCAATGGACTCCCTCTGTGTCTTCCTGGCTCACAGCTCGGCAAGATGCAATAACCGCCTCATTCTAGGGGAGTGGGGCGCTGCCAAACTATCAGCGGAGAAGCTGTCACAGTGGGTTTGAGGGAGAACTGCAGGGTCTGACTCCTCTCTGTCATTGCTGTTGGTGCTTGCAACAAAACAGGAAACCTCACCCTGCCCTGTGCCGGGTCACCTGCCTGCTTCTGCCTCTTCGCTATCCCTCAAGCTTCCTGCTTCTAGCACTTCCCAGCTTATCCCTTCCACTGATGTGTGGCCAGTGTCCCATCACCAGTCCCCAGGCTCGAAATCCTCTTCCTCTGTGCCTTCCTTGTGGCGGGGGGGGGGAATACTCTTGATAGGGTGGATTCCCCTGCTTTTCCTCATCCAGCCAGTCCCTGGCACACTGGCATAATTTGTCCACCCTGAATCTGGCCATGCTGAAACTTGGCAATCTGGTTTTTCCATGGAATGCTGCTTGTTCTGATTCAGCAGTAAAGAGCGGATTTTCACCTGGAGCTTTAAAGCACAGAGCTGTGTCTAGAAATGCGGCACAAAAGGAAGTCTGGATGGGCCCTTACACTGGCTTGCATTATGCCAGCTTGTTGTGCATAGGATTCCTCCCTAAGCAAATATGCAGCCATTAGTTCTTCACTGTGTATGCATTGACAACAGGGGTGCCAATTTGAATCAAATATTGGGGAGGAGGGCCAGTGTCAAGCTTCAGGGAATCAGCTTCCTCCTCCTGTGGCAGTAGATAAGCAGAACAAAGGAAAAGAAGTCTTCTTATCTGTTAGAAACTTTAATAATCACAGCGAGATATGACATCACCTAGAAATGGCGGTGCTCCCAATTTAGTCTATGTCACTCCTACATCTCGTAATCTGAGTTTGGAGCTGCTGTGTTTTCTGTTCTGACACTTTCTGAACTCTCCGGGACTTTGGGAAAGGGGGTGTGCATACTATCCAGAGACCGTGAATCTGTTAACTCTTTCTCTTCTAGTGTTTCTTCTCCTAGCTGTTCCCCATCCAGTATTTCCCAGCTTCTGCTTTCTGAACTATGCCCCTCTGCAAACCACTGTTCAAAATCTATACTGTCCTCCTGCTCCTGGAAAGATTCAGGATCAGGGGGAGGGGTGGCCCCCACCATTCTTCCTCAGTGCAGCCCTCCTCAGCACGGTCCCTGACAGCCAGGTAAGCCCTGCCCTGCATCATCAATCACAAGACACCATTTGAATAGCAATGTCCATCAACTTTGTGGGGGTGGAACTCCCCTAGGAATTGCCACCTATGGATGAAAATGAACTGACATTCCAGTATATAGCATTTATATTTTCCTGTTCTGTGTATTTTAATTTGCCATGCTACTTTTGAATGTTACTGTGTTTTTATAAGATGGAAAGCTGCCTTCGATGGCCTTTGCTCCAAATGGCAGCCTATCAATAAATTTTACAAATAAATAAAATCAAATAATCCCAGCTGGTAGGTAAGAAATGAAGAGAGAACAATCACTTACATGGCTTTTTCCTTGTAGAGGCCACCACAGTATTTCTGGACCATCACACTATTTTTGGAAAATGTTCTCGGTAAATGAAAATGTCATTTAATGAAAAATGTGACCGCGGAAAGAAATTGAGGCATTTGAGGGAAGATAAAAGTATGAAAGCTTAGGGCGGGGGAGAAAAAGACTTTTAATATAGCGGAAAAACAGAGCAGACAGTCTTTATCTTTTTTAAAATAAAAAATACATTGATTTGCAGCACTTAAGTAAATAATATGTAGCAGTTATTTTGTCAAAGCAAGTAATGAAGATTTACTAGGATAAAAATATTTCTGCTACTTGTAGCAGGAACACCGATAAAAATGAATAACCCATAAGCCTTCTGGGCAGCCTACAGATAAACGTTAGTGGAATACCATTTGACTTTAGTGTTTATAAATGATTATTTGAAGTGAACATTATTTATGGGAACAATTAAGTTATAGCACTTTTCCCCTGGATAAATGTCTGCGTGTCCCCCCCCACCCCATCTGACAACCTCATCTTCTTAACCATGTAAGATTCTAGAAGCTGCTACAAATGCAGGGAAATGAGAATTAGAGTTCTGTGAAAATGCAGGAGCCCCAATCTATGCAACTTCAGGATACAGGACACAGCAAATGATAGGAAATGAAGATGATTTGTGTTCCTGTTATTTTTCATTAGCAATGTTGCAGAGCTTTCAGTGCTCTGGTTGCATGCATGAGCGCAGCCAAGGATTTACATTTTCCAGCTTAAGGAATAGTCAAATTAAAACAGATCCCAAATTTATCCCTGCTTTCAGTGGTAATATGCTACCTTTGGTAATACACCACCCTGTGCGAGGCCATTTGATTCCTTCCTCTCCCAGTTTTCACAGTGCTGGGCTTAAGCCAGGTTTTGGGAAGAAAGTGTGAGGCTCTGGGAGGATCCTAGAGCCCTTCCAGCTCCTTCCCATAGCCCATAAGCAGTTTTCCAGATTTGAGAAGGAGGCATGAGAACCCTGTCAGAATCTCCTCCTTCCAGAAGCTGGGCAAGTGCTTAGCAGGCTTTGAGAGGGCGCTGTGGGTTAAACCACAGAGCCTAGGACTTGCCGATCAGAAGGTCGGCGGTTCGAATCCCCGCAACGGGGTGAGCTCCCGTTGCTCGGTCCCTGCTCTTGCCAACCTAGCAGTTCGAAAGCACGTCAAAGTGCAAGTAGATAAATAGGTACCACTCCGGCGGGAAGGTAAATGGTGTTTCCGTGTACGGCTTTGGTTTGCCAGAAGCGGCTTAGTCATGCTGGCCACATGACCCGGAAGCTGTACACCGGCTCCCTCAGCCAATAAAGCAAGATGAGCGCCGCAACCCCATGGTCAGCCACGACTGGACCTAATGGTCAGGGGTCCCTTTACCTTTACCTTCTTGGCTTTGCATCTGGTGCAACCACGATGTTCACCCTGCCCCAAATCTGCCCCTGCTGCTTTTCTTACCTGGTTTGCTATTGAGCATCGATGCCTAGCTAGACCAAACTCTTTTCGTGCTTTCCTCCACATATGAGTTAAATCCACAGTAAGGGAGCAGGGCCACATCTCCTGCAAGATGAAATTGCAAGGCGAAAAGGAAATGCAAGATGGTCATAAGGTACTGAATAGTTCAAGGAAGTGCAAATTGTCTAAAACTCCACCAGGCAATAAAAATAAATAAATCTGGAGTTAAAAAACAGAATTGTAGAGTTGAAAGGGACATTGAGGGTCTTCAAGTCCATCCCCCTGCAGTGCAGGAATAACTGTGGAGATCCATAACCAGCCATCTTTAACAGTATTCAGAGCACGGTGATGTTGTAAATGGAAAACACATTGCCTTTGTATTGTGTGCTGATATAAGTCTTCCTTCCCCCCACCTTTTCCCTTCCCCCATTACCTTGTTTCATGACTCAGGCCCCATCTGCAATAAACATTAAAAGTGTTACCATACCACTTTAAAGAGCTGTGGTTTCCCCCATACAATCATGGGAGCTGTAAATTGTTAAAGGTCCTGAGAGTTCTCAGGAGACCCCCTATTCCCCTCATCTAGCCACAATTCTCAGAGTGCTTTAACAGTCAATCCCTTTCCCCCGCAAACTCTGGGAATTGTAGCTCTGATTGACTGCTTCTGCCCATGTGACTACTTACCCCCTGCCTTGGGAGAAACCAACTTGAGTGCCTTTCAGCTCTCTCTCTCTGTGTGTGTAAATGCAAATTTCATAGCTGTCAACTCCCCTGGAAAAATGAGACATTCATTTTTTTCTCATGAGTGGCCAAAATGGCCGCCGCCATCTCGCAAGATTTCAGGCTGCACTTTTTTCCGGCTTGGCGCCCAAAAACGTGCATTTTGGGGTGCTGTGCAAGACTGCTGCAACCAAAAAGGTGCATCTATGGGGCAGCAATCTTGTGTGGTACCCAAAACCACACATTTTGGGGCACTGTACCCCCCAAAGCAGTTTTGGGGGGGGCAGTAATCTTGCACAGGTCATGTGACTCTTATGGGAGTGCAGATCCAGAAGATGGTGTCCCAGTTTTGGGCCACTTCATATTGGAAGGTATGAAATTTGCCCCCACTGAGAGGGAGGGGACATCATTCGCAATCTCTCCTTTGAAAACCTTTGATGCCCAGAGAACTTGTATTTTGTCCTTACATTTCAGACTGATGGCAAACATATTGCAATGCATACTCAAATTATTTATGTCCAAAGCTATTTACTCATTTCTCCTTATATCAGTCAAAAAACAGAAGAAATATTGCCTAAGATGAGTACTTCTTTCTTAAATCACATACCTCTTATGCTGAAGAAAATGAATTCACACCAGTGAAATGGGTTTCAAGGCTGTGCTCAATATATTACTTACCTGATCCTCCCAATTGGTTCCCAATTGGTAGCTTGTTGAAAGGGATGTGCAGAAGGGATTTTCATAAAATGCAACTTCTTCTTCTTCTTCTTCTTCTTCTTCTTCTTCTTCTTCTTCTTCTTCTTTGTCTTCTTCTTCTTCTTCTTCTTCTTCTTCTTCTTCTTCTTCTTCTTCTTCTTCGAATTTATATACTGCCCTATACCTGGAGGTCTCAGGGCGGTTCACAGAATAAAATAAAAATATAAAACTCTAAATACATAATCAAAATAACAACAACAGCCCAATAACTCCCTCCCCCCAAACCCCCACATTTTAAAAGGGCATAGGATGTCGATCAAATCAACCAAAGGCCTGGTTAAAAAGGAACGTTTTTGCCTGGCACCTAAAAGTGTACCATGAAGGCGCCAGGTGAACTTCCCTGGGGAGAACATTCCATTGACAGGGAGGCACTGCAGAGAAGGCCTATTCTCATGTTGCCACCCTCCGCACTTCTCGAGGAGGAAGCACACAAAGAAGGGTCTCAGAAGATGATCTCAGGATCCGGGTAGGTTCATATGGAAAGCCCAGTGGAATTGGAATACCATCTTCTGTACTGGTTTTCCACCACCATTTGAAAGCACATCTGTTTGCACAGGCATTCTCTGTCTCTCTCACTCGGAGTTTATTTTAATTGTTTTTTTAAAATTTTTTTATTGTTTTAATATGTTTTAATTAAGGATGTTTATATATTAACATCTGTGCAATGGATTTTTATAGCTTCTAACGGACTTAGAAGTATATTTTGTATTAAGCGGTATATAAATCTAATAATGATAATAGCGTGTTGACTGCATGTGTGCATATGTAGCTGTGAAGTTTCATTTAATCTGGATAACCTTTAAAGGTGGCTTAACCAGGCTTGGGAAGGGAAGCTTTTGTGGAAGGTTTTAGACTTTTAAAAATGGACCTGGTTCAATTTTTAGAGGGATTTTTACATATACCTTTAAAGAATGCTTCAATGATTGCTTGATCTTAGCAATGTCTAAAACAGGCATCCCCAACCTTCGGCCCTCCAAATGTTTTGGCCTACAACTCCCATGATCCCTAGCTAACAGGACCAGTGGTCAGGGATGATGGGAATTGCAGTCCCAAAACATCTGGAGGGCCGAAGGTTGGGGAAGCCTGGTCTAAAACAGTCCTGAAAAACATCATTAATTTTATATAGGTGTGTCACTCAATTACAAAAAATTAATTGGTCAATTAATTGTTTGAATATTGATTTAATTAATGTATTAATTGGTTGATAGAATCTGTCTGCGTTTGCACATGCAACAGAGTGAGGGCGGGAAGTCTTGCTCTTCATCTGATTTGGCTTCATGGCATGTAGCAGCCAATGAGATTTAGCTATGCCAGGATCTGAAGCCAAATCAGAGTGAGGGAAGCACTTCCTGATGGCTTATAAATAGAATCATAGAACTGTAGAGTTGGAAGGGACCCCAAGGGCCACGTAGTCCTGTTGGACTTTTGTGCCAACACAGAGTGCGCACAGCAACTGGTGCGTAGAAATGAAAGGCTGTTCGCAATATCTTTGCTTAGTTTTATTTTCAAAAACATAACAGCCAAATGCTGCAAGCCATCACTCCTCCTCACCAGTACACGTAGAAAACATTTAATCAACTTAAATACAGTTTTCAAGTAATCAATTATCCTATCACATCTCTGTCAGGAGTGCAGCCTGGCACGTTCCCTCCTTCCTGGTTGATTGTTCGGGAGCTTCATAAGCTTTCTTCAGCCCCAACATCACAGCAACCGATGCCAACCGACACCGGCACACTTAGGGATCTGCAGAGTCTGTGCAGTTCATGTGACAGACCTCAGCAACTCAGCATTTTGGCTAATCTACTTTATTTACATAAACACACAGAGAGCACTGCAACATGGCTCCCTCCCTCTCTAGCATCAGACAGCAAAGAGAAAAAGAACAAAGGACAATAGTCCCACTTCACGGAACACAGTAACACAAACATCCTGTCTCCGTCACTTCCCACTCTGTGGAGTCAAAACATATAATGTCATGTGAAAGACAAAAATCCCATGACTGCAATCGTGGAGCAGGAATTCTAACAATCCCTTCCTGCATCCGGTGCAGAAAGTAACTCCCCTTTCTAATTAGGCAAAAAGTCAAGAGACCACAGGTGTGCAGCTAAGTAGGTCAAACTACAAACATACACCTATGAGCTTCAACTGACCAACCCCATTCCTGCGTAGCATCATTGACCACTTTAAGATAAAGAAAAACCAACAAGTCCAACCCCCGGCAATGCAGGAATCTCAGCTAAAGCATGCATGACAGATGACCATCCAACCTCTGCGACAACCCTCCAAGGAAGTAGAAAGAAAGGGAGAGTAAAATTGTGCCAAACAGCATGGTGGTCACAACCAGTTCCACAAGTAGATGATGAAAAGAACTGGTGAGCAAAACTCCTCTCTCTTCCCTCCCCATCTCTGTATCTAGCTGGAAAAGTTTGATAGGGAGCTTTTCATTCAGCCTCAGCCCACGGCCTCACATGCAAAATCCTCATCGCTTTAAAAAAATCGCCACATGTTGCAGAGAGATGCAATTCTATGACTCCAACTCTAAAATTGCGATTCAACTGGTGTGCTGAATCCAGTGATATCTGCAAAGGATTAAGGGGGCTGCTGTAATCCTGCTGAAAGACCTGTCCTTTGAATAAAACATTAAATCAAGGCCTTGTCTCCTTTGTAGGCATTATAGACAACATGACATGTCTAAAAGGAGAGCAATAATGATTTGATATACCCCAAAGACTCGACAATAGCTGCCTATCAGTCATACCGACTCGATTACAAAGACAGCTCGTAATGGCTGATCATATGCATCCCGATTTGCCTAAGTGTACCATTCCCTATACAAATCTTACATCTGCACATTCTAATCTAAAGAAATCATCACGGAACCTTGACACCGTAAAACTAGCTGCGCCACAGACTCACGAACAATTAGATTTCCCAAAGTATCTTACGGCTAATGCTTAACTAAAGGACTCGCATTCCTGGGCATAGCTGACGGAGGTCAAGCTCACAGAGGTTCATTTGGCACAGTCAGTTATTCCTTGAGCAGATCCATTCCTGCCCTGATCTTTTATTCATCCTCACCAGGTGAATGCCAATGGACTCAGTGAGAAGATGAGTTGAAATCAAAGACTCCAAATTCTCTCAGTATTTTGTGCTACATTGTCTGTATCTCATCATCTTCTAAGGTATCACCACTACCACGCTGTGAGTCTTTGCAACTTTGCTCCAGTCTACTCATGGATGGTGAGGAGACTCACATGACAGTGATGGGAATCCAGGTGGCATATAGTCCCACAGATTATGGCTGGGGGAGGTGCTGCTCACTGCGATGATACCATTTTTTTGAAAGTATCCCTCCCTGGCTATTGTAAAGCATGTTTTGGACTTATAATAATAATGATAATTTTATTATTTATACCCCACCCATCTCGTTGGCTTGCCCCAGCCACTCTGGGCAGCTTCCGACACATGTAAAAACATAAAAAAATCAAACATTAAAAACTTCCCAATGCAAGGCCGCCTTCAGATGTCTTCTGAAAATTGTGTAGCTCTTTATCTCCTCGACATCTGATGGGAGGGAGAGTTCCCCTGCTGAGAAGGCCCTCTTGCAAACAATACACTGGGTCACTAGTGATATAATAGCAAAATGCAAAGACACACCAGAATATACCACCAAAGGCAACTGCTCCACGATAAGGAGTATAAACAAGCAAACTCATAAATCACAGATGTGGTCTTTTTCTTTACAATCGCTTGTTCTCATTGCAGAACTGCCTTGCAAAATTCGAGAAATGCAAATGTCAAAGGATGGCTGTGTTTCAGTCCATGCATTGTTTCACAAAGCGCAAATCCAGTAGGTTAGCTCTTAAATGTGAATGGAATCGAATTTCCCTCCCACTCCCAATCTACACCAACCCATCATACTCATAAACCCAGTGACACTTTGGTCTTTTAAAACAATGACTAAAGGTTCTAGTTACAGGTAGGTAGCCGTGTTGGTCTGCCGTAGTCGAAACAAATATCTGAAGAAGTGTGCATGCACACGAAAGCTCATACCAATATCAAACTTAGTTGGTCTCTAAGGTGCTACTGGAAGGATGGTTTTTTGTTGTGTTTTTTTTGGTAATGACTAAAGGAATAACTTTCTGCTGGTAAGAGCTGCTCAACAGTGGAACAAATTCCCTCAGGAAGTTATGGACTCTCCTTTCTTGGAGGTTTTCAAACTAAGGATGGATGGTCCGTTGTCATGGATGTTTCAGTTGGGGGTCCTGCATTACAGGGGGTGGGACTAGATGACCCTTGGGATCCCTCCCTACTCTACAATTCTATGATTCTAAACTTCCAGAGCAATTTCCCTCCTCATTTGCATCAAAAGCGTTTACTTTGTGGTCACGATGATTTAATATCTTCCTGAGTCTTAACTTCTTCTTTTTTGGTCAGCATAATTACCCCAAACATTCTGTTATTAAATTGCAGTAAACAGAACACAAGACAGCAGCTAATATATATCTCAGCATCTCAGTTTCCTCTTTTCTTTAAAGGAATGTTATAATCATCTCTCTCTTTTATACTTGCATGTGCGATCTAGTAAATGATGTGAGTTCTCCACGTATAAATGTGTTGTGGGGGAAAAATTGCATCCATTAAAGAGATTCTTGGCACAAATGCTCTTCTCTCTCCTGAGGTCTGTAAATTAGACTATAAACAAAAGCTACTGGAGTCAGCAAGCAGCAGTTAAAAAAAAGTCCTGTATGCTGGTCGATGGCTGTTATACATAAAATGATTAGATGGCGAAATGAAGGGGGGGGGAGGAAAAAGAAGAGGAGATTTTGCTTTGATGTAGTACGACATTAATCTAACACAATTTTATGCGGCATCGCCACTGAAATTTTGACTGAAGCAACTTTCAAAATGACTTTAGGGTTTGATCCTCCCTTAGTTGAAATGTTTGAGAAGTTTCAAGGAAAGTCAACAGAGCTTTGATAAGGACAATAACATTTGGGGAAGTGGTTTTGCTATAAAGACCAATGTGAAGTTTCTTTTCTGCTTTGCTGGCTGTGTATAATCTAACATTAAGCATGGTATCCAGGCTAGTCTGTTGCAGCAAGAACCACAAGGCTTTTGACACCTTGAAGTCGAGCACATTTTCCAGCGTAAGAAGAGTCTGCTTGAACAGACCAAAGGCCCATCTAGCACAGCATCCTGTTCTCAAAGTGCATACCCTCCAACATTCCTCACATGAAAATAGCTCACATCAAGCCCATCCTGGTTGGTGCTGGCCTTGTGGGCTGAGGCTGCTGGGGGTTGTTGCCCCACACATCTCAAGGTTGTGATGTTGGGGGACATTGGTATGATCTTTGGTGGACTAGGGCTCGCTCTATCAAATGCGCAGAGTGCAATCTCCGATTGTCAGGCAGACGACTCGCCAAAAGTCATTTTGCTAAAGCTCGTGAAATTTCTCCAGAGGATTCCGTACATCCAAAGAAAGGTTCTCTAAATCAGGATTAAGCATATGAAGTCCTTCAAAGACTTAAATGCCAACATCCGCAAAGCAAACAAGGCAGGCTGTTTGCATTTGATAATGGCAAGCCTGGCTGGGCTTCGACCCCAGTCCAACACCCTCGTTAATTTGTGCGACAAGCTGTTCATTGTTTTGAAATTAATTCAGAATGAAGCTTATGTGCGGGAAGCCCGCCTAACACTTTGTATTAGCAAACTGCACTTGATGCCGATATAACATTCCCCCCCGCACATTGCCATACAATATATATTCAAAGGTACAACAGTTATTATATTAGTAAACAGCATTTATAGTGAGTTAGAGCCCATCAAACCCAATATTGTCTACACTGACTGGCAGTGGCTTTCCAGTGTTTCAGGCAGGAGTCTTTATTATCTGAACCTGAAGATGCCAGGGAAACAGAGACCTCTTCTTGCAGTGCACGGGCTGTGCCACAAAGCTATAGCCCTTCCCTATGCATTGGCCACTATCTCCACCAAAGGTGATCTCTCATTCCCCTACCTTCTGATTCTAATAGCTGTTTGTGATAGCTGTGATGCCTTCATTGCAAAAGACTAGATGACTCTTGAATTCACTCAGGAGCATAAGTAAGACCAAAGAGTTAGAGAATGTTAGAAAACTGTATTCTTTGATGGGTCTCCCAGAAGCAGCAAACCTGTGAGCTCGTGATGTTGAAAGCCCTTCAGGAAGGAATGCTTGTCTTGTGTTGATTCTCGATGTGGCTTTGCTTAAACGGGTCATTGTTTGTAAAACTGGGTAAAAACGAACACCGCAGCTCCCCACTCACCTGCCCTACAACTTGGGTAGGCAGTATTACAACTCCTAATTAACACGACTTCATTACATTCTGGAGATCACTGGTGACATAAAATCGTTAAGGATTTTTTTTTGGGGGGGGGGAGGCAGGGAGACTATTCCATTCAACAGCTGTAGAGCTTGTTAAGTGTTACATATTTTTAATCTCTAAGGGTCACATGGCAGGCAAAAGTAGGCAGAGCAACAAATGTACATTTAACCTTGGTATAGGCAGCCAGTTTCTCACATTCACACACGCTCATATTTCCCTGTACTCCATCCAGATAAACAAGAGACAGAATTCAAGGACGCAACCCAGCCAAGCAAGGGCCTATGAGGAATGTGATGTAGTGATGTAGTGGGAAGTGAGAGCTGGACCATAAAGAAGGCCGAAGAATTGATGCTTTTGAATTATGGTGCTGGAGGAGACTCTTGAGAGTCCCATGGACTGCAAGAAGATCAAACCTATCCATTCTGAAGGAAATCAGCCCTGAGTGCTCACTGGAAGGACAGATCATGAAGCTGAGGCTCCAATACTTTGGCCACTTCATGGGAAGAGAAGACTCCCTGGAAAAGAACCTGATGTTGGGAAAGATGGAGGGTACAAGGAGAAGGGGACGACAGAAGACGAGATGGTTGGACAATGTTCTTGAAGCTACCAGCATGAGTTTGACCAAACTGCGGGAGGCAGTGGAAGACAGGAGTGCCTGGCGTGCTCTGGTCCATGGGGTCATGAAGAGTCGGACATGACTAAACAACTAAACAACAACAACAACAATGAGGAATGTGGCCAAGGAAGGGTTCTGAAGACCAGTCTTTGCTGGTCAGATTTGGCCCCTGGTCCTAAGGTTCCAATTCCAGCAATATCATAATGAAAGTCATTTTTCGGGAATAATGTTTTTAAAAGGACATGTCTCATATTTGGACTTGGCACATATATGCAGAGCAAAGAAACTTTTGTGTTATAAAAAGGCATTAACTTGATGCAACCTTACCCTTAAAGAGTTAATTGGGGAAATGGTGTACAATTTTGGATGTTAATTCTTAAGGATCTTGGCAGTTTTTAACAGGGTCCAAGTTAATGAACCCTGAAGTCTGGGTGAGCATTCATATTACCGGACTTGGAGTCACTGGAACAAGAATATACATTTGACTTTAAAAATATGTGGAGAATTTGTTTAAGATCTCTAGTACTATGCACAGTTATGACTTAGCATGCAGGCCTTTTGAACTTGCAAGGAGCAAAGGGGGGGGGGAGCCCATATCAAAGGCATAAATTATAGGTTGAAATTCTCCAGAGGGGCACCACTGAAATTATAAACCACAAGGGCAAAGCTTCGGTGATGTATGTTTTCATCTATGACTTGAGATAGAATTATAGCTCAATAATTCAGATGACTGTTTTTTTATTTGATGTGATATACAGCTTCTTTGTAACTCCTTCATTTTTGTTCTCACCACCCGCAACATGTCTTCTTCTGTGCTTTGCTTCCTCTGAGTTAACCCTACTTTTCTCCTTTAAGCCTGCATTGAGGTTTCCCTTGATGTTCACCTTTCAGCAAACTTTACCCAACCCTGCTTTTCTGAATGGTCATCTTTTCCCACACCTGTTTACTTCCTATTGTGGTAGTGCTGGTTCAGTAACATTCTTCTCCCAATTAAGTTATTTTCTCATTCACTATGCGAGCCCAGCCAGTCAGAACTCAACCATTATATCCAATCATATTTGGCTGTATGGAAATGTCATGGAATGTAAATGAACCTGAGAGTGATGGCAATTAGTTGGCTTCCTTCTGTCTCAAGAGACAATGGAGTGCGCCTCTGGGGGTGAAGTCAGACTGCTGCACTGGCAGCCTGGGCAGTGCGTATGGAGGTCCTGGACTGCATAGCTGACAAGACCCCCCCCCTTTGCTTCAGTGGTCCAAAGGAAAGCAGAGCAATACATTGGGCACCAGCTTGGGTGTAGGAGTTGCCGGAAAGAGGCGTACAAGATGCCATTGAACCATCTTAGGGACTCTGCTCTGTATTTGTGTCGGTTTCACTCCTTAGCCTTTTCTCCTCCCAAAGATATCATGCAAGACAGCAGAGGTTTAGGATCAAAGTTTTCCTTCTCCTAGATGGGCTACCTTCCCAGGTTGACGAGCCCCATCTGCCTCTCATTTCCCCCTCCAGCATGTGCAGGAACTGCTTTCTAAACTGTTGGACCCACTATCGGTCTCATCCATTGAATCCTCCAAAGTCTGTCTTCACAGGCAGGGGAAGTCCCTAACTCAGCGAGGGTTTGAGACCCATTAACTAGCCTCACCTGGCTTAGCTGGTCAGTCAAAGTCATTCCTGGGGTGTGGCTGTGGCCAGCTGACAGCTTCTAGGAGCCACAGGTGGGACCTAAGTGCAGACTGGGGAGCAAAGATGGACAAACTACCCCAGAAGGAGCATGACGTGTCCCCCACCAGAGGTACTACCCTTGCCCTTTATTTAGTTGTCTTAGTCATGTTTGACTCTCCGTGATCCCATGAACCAGAGCATGCCTTGGAAACTCTCACTTTCTTCTTAAAGCTTCTCCTTTTTTATGTCCGTTGAGTTTTTTGGGCAAAATACCGGAGTGGATTGTCAGTTTCTTCTCCAGTTTAGACATTTAGTCTAAACTCTTGGCTATGACCTGTCTGTCTTGGGTGGCCCTGCACAGCATAGCTCAGAGCTTCTTGGAGTTATTCAAGCCCCTTTGCCACGGCAAGGCAGTGATCCATGAAGGGGACCATTGCCCTAACACCCCCCCCATTTTCTAAAGAAATGTACATGCACACAAAAGCTTATACCCAGAACAAACTTAGTTGGTCTCTAAGGTGCTCCAGAACAATTTTTTTAATATATATATATATATATATATATATATATATATATATAGACTGCATCAGACCAACATGGCTACCTACCTGAATCTACCCCCCCCCCATTAAACTGCTAGTATTAGTTGTGCAGCTAGAATGTGTGCAGCAAGATGCTTTTATGATCAAACTTACAGGACATGGGTGGTGCTATGGTCTAAACCACTGAGCCTAGAGCTTGCTGATCAGAAGTTCAGCGGTTCGAATCCCCATTACGGGGTGAGTTCCCATTGCTCGGTCCCAGCTCCTGCCAACCTAGCAGTTCAAAAGCACGTCAAAGTGCAAGTAGATAAATAGGTACCACTCCAGTGGGAAGGTAAACGGTGTTTCCGTGTGCTGCTCTGATTTCGCCAGAAGTGGCTTAGTCATGCTGGCCACATGACCCAGAAATACTGTCTGTGGACAAACGTCGGCTCCCTTGGCCAGTAAAGCGAGATGAGCGCCGCAACCCCAGAGTCGTTTGTGACTGGACTTAACTGTCAGGGGTCCTTTACCTTTACCTTTTACAGTTGATTTTAGGTCACCTTTGGACATACTCTGTCCATATTTTCACTGTTTGCAACTCACACTGCAATCCAGTGGCTCCATGGGCCACCTCTGCCTTGCAGGCCAGAAAATCCTTATCCCTGCATTAGAGTTGTGTGGAAATGCCCCGATAACATACCAACGTCTGTAGAGCGCTGTGCGGCTCCCAGCCTCCCAGCTGCTCTGTACTTTGGTGAAGGTACTTAGCCCTTTGGAAGTGTGGGCCCTATAAGCGCCAAGGATTATGGTGATTATCCTTCTCACTTGCAGGACTTAATGGCTTTAAAGCCTTCATTAGTTTTCTGCGCTGATCTGTTTGCTGCCATTCATCTGCTTCAGCGCCTTTCCAGCGCACTAAATCAGCAACTCTGAAAAGCTCTCCAGAGTCTCTGCTTCCAGAGGTGCTGACTGAACGCGGGAGAAGAATCAGACTGATGGCTCAGCAGAGGCGCGACGGATTAAGGTGGGCATCCAGTTCTCCCATCAGTGCAATAGTCATGAGCACAAAGCTTCCAAACTTGTCATCGGTGCTGCGGGGAATGAAGGCAGAGAGAAGAGAGATGAATGAAGTTTTGCATCTAAATAAAGGCCAGCCATGTGGGATTCCTTCCGGAAGTTTCAGCCAAGTAGCAAAAGCTTTTAAAAACATTAATGCACAGATGTGCTAGCAGTGGCAGTATGGGGAAATGCCTCATACAACTATGTCTGGTACCCCAAAGAACCTATGAATAAAATATTTATGCGTTGTTGTTTCCAGAACATGAAAATGTGGAATATTGCTTTAAAAGTGAAAGCTGGAGACACATAGGAGATACTGCCCACCGTATCCAGAATAGTCCTGAAGGCATTTCGAAATTAGGCTATATGTGTGTAGATGTGTCTGTGTGTGGAGGGTAGCACACCTCAAATTCCTAGAGGAAATTCCATCAGATTGAAGACACTGCCAGAGAGGTGGGTGGTTGTTGTTTTTTTGCAAAGTTGGGGTTGAAAAGTACTTCTAATGCTCCCATTTGAAGAAAAACAACAATACACTACTGGGACATTCTAGCAAGCTACAAACCAATTAATTTAGTATTTTGGTTGTGGTTGGAATTTATAGAATCATAGATTACCATCTCTTATCCTATCTTGGACTGCAGCTCTCCATTGCATCATTTATTCTGCTATTGCCAGGTTGGCCTTTTTGGTTTTCCTTTTGGGTGAAAACAGAGGAAAAGTTGGTGTTGAGCAGTTCCACCTTCTCTCTGTCACCCAACTTCCCTGTTTAAGAAAGTTTTTAATATTTAATGCTGTATTGTTTTTAACACTCAATTGGGAGCCTCCCAGAGTGGCTGGGGAAACTCAGCCAGATGGGTGGCGTATAAATAATGAATTATTATTATTATTATTATTATTATTATTATTATTATTATTATTTAATAGCATTTCTCTGTCTTCTCCACACAGAGGACCTACTACCTTCTTGTTCCTCCTCTTCCTCCGAACATAGCCAAAGAAACCTTTTTATTATTTCTAACCTCTAAGGGACGTGGGTGGCACTGTGGGTAAAACCTCAGTGCCTAGGACTTGCTGATCGTAAGGTTGGCGGTTCGAATCCCCGTGGTGGGATGAGCTCCCGTCATTCGGTCCCAGCTCCTGCCCACCTAGCAGTTCAAAAGCACCCCTAAGTGCAAGTAGATAAATAGGTACCGCTTTATAGCGGGAAGGTAAACAGCGTTTCCGTGTGCTGCGCTGGTGCTGGCTCGCCAGTTGCAGCTTCGTCACGCTAGCCACATGACCTGGAAGTGTCTTCGGACGGCGCCGGCTCCCGGCCTCTTGAGCGAGATGAGCACGCAACCCCAGAGTCGGTCACGACTGGCCCGTACGGGCAGGGGTACCTTTAACCTCTCTTGCAAGCCTGAGCTCATTCTAATCTTTGGCCTGCCTGATGTTCTCCCTACAACTGTTGGCTACATCTCAGCTCAGCTGTAAGCTCATAATGCAGCCCCACTGATTTATTTATTTTTTAGGTGCCTTGCACTTTTGTTTCTTGGAATTGTCTGCATTTGTGCCTTCAGTGCTTCACTTTTAAGAAACTCCCATCCATCTTGGACTCCCTTCTCTTTGAGTATTTCTTTCTTTTTTTTAAAAAAATATTATTTATTAAAGTTTCAAAGAGATTACAAAGATAGAAAAAAGGAAAAGAAAAAATAAAAAGAAACAAAAAAATACAAAATACAGAACAATAAAAAACAATTAAAAACAAATCAGTCTTTCTATGTCTTATCTTTCATTTGCTTATTTCCTTGACCTCCTCATACCTCCCTTTTTTGTATTCTAGTTCAATAGTTGTTTCAGCAAGTCCTTACCCTTTTTACTTTTATCTTAATATTTTATCTTAATATATTATAACTTTACATTTTCACCTATTATCAGTCCATTTTTACATACTCCTTTATGACATTATTGCTAAAACCACATAACTTCATTCCAGCATCCCTCTAACATTCCTTAATTTTGCAGTGTTTCTGTAAATAGTCTTTAAATTTCTTCCAATCTTCTTCTACCGACTCTTCTCCCTGGTCTCGGATTCTGCCAGTCATTTCCGCCAGTTCCATGTAGTCCATCACTTTCATCTGCCATTCTTCCCGGGTGGGTAGATCTTGTGTCTTCCAGTACTTTGCGATGAGTATTCTTGCTGCTGTTGTTGCATACATAAAGAAAGTTCTATCCTTCTTTGGCACCAGTTGGCCGACCATGCCCAGGAGAAAGGCCTCTGATTTCTTCAAAAAGGTATATTTAAATACCTTTTTCATTTCATTATAGATCATCTCCCAGAAAGCCTTGATCCTTGGGCACGTCCACCAAAGATGAAAGAATGTACCTTCATTTTCTTTACATTTCCAACATTTATTATCGGGCAAATGATATATCTTTGCAAGCTTGACTGGTGTCATGTACCACCTGTATATCATTTTCATAATATTCTCTCTTAAGGCATTACATGCCGTAAATTTCATACCTGTGGTCCATAACTGTTCCCAGTCAGCCAACATAATGTTATGTCCGACATCTTGTGCCCATTTAATCATAGCAGATTTCACCGTTTCATCCTGAGTGTTTCATTTCAACAGCAAGTTATACATTCTTGATAATATCTTAGTTTTGGGATCTAACAGTTCTGTTTCCAATTTTGATTTTTCCACCTGGAAGCCAATTTTCTTGTCCAAATTGTAAGCCTCCCTTATTTGATAGTAATGAAGCCAATCTCGCACTTTGTCTTTTAGTTTCTCAAAGCTCTGCAATTTCAATTTATCTCCTTCTTGTTCCAAAATCTCCCAATATTTTGGCCATTTGGCCTCCATATTGAGCTTTTTCTGAGCCTTCGCTTCCATCGGTGACAACCACCTTGGGGTTTTATTTTCAAGTAGGTCTTTATATCTTATCCAGACATTGAACAATGCTTTCCTGACAATATGATTTTTAAACGCTTTATGTGCTTTGACCTTATCATACCACAAATATGCATGCCACCCAAATACATTATTAAAACCTTCTAAATCCAAAATGCCTGCGTTCTTAAGCTGTGTCTTCTCAGACTCACTTTTCGGTATAAGTGTAATATAGGCTTCCTTCCACGACTCTGGTGCTTTTTTCCCTTCCAAAATTTCATTACAAACTTCCTTTAGTGGTTGTATTATCCAATTTTTCAAGGATCTATAGTATCTTGAAGTTAAACCATCCGGCCCTGGAGATTTACCCAGTTGCATATTCTGGATGGCACCTTCTACCTCCTGTTCAGTTATTTTATAATTCAACATTAGCTTGTTTTCTTGAGAGATTTTTTGTAGTCCATTTATTTTCAAAAATCGATCAATGTCAATTTCTTTCTGTGGCCCTTGTGAATATAGTTGTTTAAAATACCTCTGGAAACAGTTTCTAATCTCCACTGGGTTCTGTATATTTTTTCCTTCCACTTCCAAATTTATAATAGTGTTAAGTTTTTGTCTTTTTTTCATTTGCCAGGCCAACAATTTCCCACATTTATTGGCCGACTCAAATGTCTTTTGTCTCATCTGTTTAATTTTCCATTCTGTTTCCTGGTTCATCATTTTCATATACTGTACTTGATATAACTTTATTTCTCTCAAAATCTCTTGCGACTTTGGTTTCGCTCTCAGTTTCTTCTCACCTTCCTTTATTTTCTCCAAAATTTTATCTTTTTTCTCATTTTGAGTTCTCTTCTTTATTGCATTCTGTTGTTTCAGAAACCCTCTCATAACCACTTTGCTTGCGTCCCAGATTACTTTTTTTTCAACCGTGGTATTCATATTTATCTCAAAATAATCTCTCAAGGTTTTTTGGGCCTTCTTGGTAACTTCTTCATCCCTAAACAAGGTGTCATTCATCCTCCATCTGAAGGAGCCAGTTGGTGTTAGTTTCATCTCCATCTTCACAGCATTATGGTCAGAGCAAGTTTTAGGGCAAATTTTCTTGTCTTTGGGGCCAGTCCTCTAGTTACCCAAATTTGGTCAATTCTTGTCCACGTCATTTTGGCTTCAGAGAAGAAAGTTCCCTCTCTACCCAAGGGATTCTTTGTTCTCCAGATGTCAACTAAATCCAAGTTGTCAGTCATCTCAAAAAATGTTTGAGTATTTCTTACCATAGGTTCTCAAGCAGTAAGTTCCTTAAACTTTTTGAAATCAGCTTTCTCTAAAGTCTAGAGTGCATGTCTGAATACACCCAGCTTTCTCTTGCCTCTGTATCATACAATCATAGAATTGTAGGGTTGGAAAGGAGACCCCTTGCAAATGAATGCATCACAACAGGCTTCAGAAGGAGGCCAGATGGATATTTGCAAATCTCCCTGAAATCTATTTTTCAACATGATCTGCTCCATTTACTTTCCTTGTAGAGTTATGGGGTTGATCAAGGTCACAGGGATGCCGACTCAAGGCAAAAGGCAGATTAAGAAAGAGAGTGGATGATTACAGCATGAAGAAATGTGAATGAATGCTTCTGATGAATGCTGGACTAGATGAGCCTTTGATCTGATCCATACTCATAATTGATGGGAGGAGGAGGAGGGGAAGGATTTTTACAGAATACCATGATGGAAGAGAAAAGGAGCAACTGTGAATTCAGGGGGGGAAATATCACCATAAAGAATCATCTGCACATATAAAGTCATGAGGAATAGAAGCTGTGGTGAAAAAGAAGGCAATTAACAAAACAAAACAAAACCTGGAAATACTGTATTTTTCACCCTATAGGACGCACCGTCCCATAAGGCGCACCTAGTTTTTTGGGTGGGAAATAAAGGGAAAAAAAATATTTCCCCCCCAGCCCGAGCTTCCCCCGACCCCATCCCCCAGAACAGGCAACTCTCCGCAAGCCGTGGGAGCCCGGCGCCGAGCTCCTGCGCCTTGCGGAGAGCTGCGCGAAGCCTGGGCACGCTGAGCTCAGCGCGCCCAGCCTTTGGCATGCAGGCAACTCTCCGCAAGGCACGGGAGCCCAGCGCGGGCTCCCATGGCTTGCGGAGATCTGTGCAAAGCCTGCATTCGCCCCATAGGACGCACACACATTTCCCCTTCATTTTTGGATGGGAAAAGTGCGTCCTATGGGGCGAAAAATACGGTACATTCCAATTACTGCAAGAACTTTCACATCATTTTGAACCATTTATCACATAGCAAAATCAAATTGCCCTATCAGACTTACTACATTTCCCCCCTGCAGTTTAGACACATCTAATTAGACTACGTTAACTATGAGGTGTTCTTTTCATGCTGGTGATCAATAACTGACTGTACCGCTTAGCCTGGTAAGAGGAGACTGAGAGGAGATACAATAGCTACCCAAAAATATCTTAAGGGCTGTCACAAGGAAGATGAAGCAAGCTTGTTTTCTCCTGCTCTGGAGGGTAGGACCCGAACCAATGGCTTCAAATTGCAAGAAAGGAAATTACGACTAAATATCAGGAAGAACTTTCTGCCACTAAGAACTGATTGACAGTGGAATGGACTCCCTTGGGAGGTTGTGGACTCTCTTGGAGTTAGATGGACATCTGCCATGTATGATCTAGTTGAGACTCCTGCACTGCAGGGGGTTGGACTTGTAGCAGGCATAGGCAACCTCAGCCTCCAGATGTTTTGGGACTACAACTCCCATGATCCCTAGCTAACGGGACCATTGTTCAGGTATGATGGGAATTGTAGTCCCAAAACATCCGGAGGGCCGAGGTTGCCTATGCCTGACTTATAGGGTTCCTTCCAGCTCTACAATTCTATGATTCAAAGGATGATTGTGTACTAAATCAAGCTTATCAGCAAAAAAGGGCTATCAATATGGTAAATGGCCCACAGGCTAAACTGATTCTAAACCAAAACTAGCCAGATTTGAAATGAAAGGAGCTCACCCATACACTTTGAACATTGATGCATTGCAGGTTTTTTTTGTGACACCCTTCTGTTTTCCTTGCAAAAATGTTTAAAGTAAAAGCAGTTTCCTGGTAGGGTTATTTAATATATGCATATGGCTGTGCTGTGGGTCACCTGCAATGCAAATATAATTTCTCACTGATTAAAGCCTATTCACATGTCTAGAAATTGGGACTGAACAGCCGTAAGAAAATAATGAGTCCATTCCTACTTCCCCAAGCCTTGATTTCAGACTTGTTAAAGGTTCTGTAATTTTATTTTATTTTTGTAAAAAAGCAGATGTTAAGGTCATTTTCATTTATTGATGATTTATATATGCCACCTGCTAGGGATCAGGCTTTCTGATAGCGCCCATAAAAAGTTGAATTAGTAAGAGACTATAGCACGCTAATACCTCCAATTTAATATGCTTCCTTAATTGGATACAACTTCTCTGGTGGAGAATACGCACGCACACACGCACACACACACAAAACAGGATTCCAATTAAGCTGGCAAAGTTTCCAAATTCCTCCATATGTACACACTCCAAGCCAATCATTTATTTATGTTCCTTTCTTCCGTAATGTATACCACACAGATTGTGAGTTGGTTAAAATTAGAGCTGAGTTTAAATCACTCACCCACATCCAAATTTTTGCTATTGCTGAGAACTGATCTCTGGTTCAGAGGGCTGAGTGTCTGCCCCCTTTCAGTAGCTCTTGCAAAATGTTCAACCATATTCACTTTTGTTTTGTGCAGCATTGCCAACACAGTCATCGTGCTGTAATCATGTTACCATGTTATAGCGTAGCATGCAGTTGTGGAGACAGCATGTCAATTATTGTTCCGGCCGATGTGATTTAATGTGCTGATGGTTTCCTATTGATGTGATGTGCCAATGCTCAACAGTTCCTGTGTGTAAAGGGCATTCATTCAATTATTCATTCAATTTTTATTTAGTATCGTTGAAAATTATTCCAAGGCTTGCATAATATTAAAACTATTATGAAATAACCAACATTCTAGATTGTATAAACAGCAAAAACAAACATAAGAAAAATAAAGAAAATAGTATCAAACCTCATAAACATCGTAAAAGCATAAAAATTTAACCTCCTTCCGCCAGGCCTGTAAGACAGAGCTCTTCCGCCTGGCCTTTAATTTGAATTCAGCCTGATCTTTTATTTCCCTTCTCTTTCCTCCCCCTCCCCTTTTATGAAGATCACCTGCTCTGAGACCCCACAGCTAATTCTCCCCTGACCTCCTTGCTGGCCCAAGTAGGACCAATTCAGCCAGCTAGCCCTGGGGATTAACTAATTGATTTTTGAATTTTATTGTTATTCATGTTTTTATACTGTATTTTATGCTACTTTTATAATTAAGTGTTTTAAAGTGTTTTAAATTTGTTGTTAGCCACCCTGAGCCCAGTTTTTGAACCGGAAGGGTGGGGTATAAATAAAAATTTATTATTATTATAAAAATAGCCAGTGGCCCAACCAGTCCAGGATCCTGTTCTCACAGTGGCCGGCCAGCTACCGAGAGGAAGCTTGAAAGTAGGACTTGAGCACAACAGCACTTTTGTTTCTTGTGGTTTCCAGCAACTGGTATTCAAAAGCATATGGCACCAACAGTGGAAGAAGTATCACCACCATCACCAGCAATTTTGCTCCACAGAATCTAGGAAGGTATGTCACATGGTTTATTGGCTGCATAGACCCATGTGATTCATTCTCAGCAAACAAACATTTGCAATTAGTGAGCATAAGATATAAATGTAGGATGAAAATCCCAGGTATTGTATTGAATGACACGCTGCAAATGTTTGAGCAAAATAAATTAATATTCTGGTAATGGTTGATGGTTCTCAACCAGTGTGGTGTAGTGGTTAAGAGCGGTGGACTTGCAATCTGGGGAACCGGGTTCGTGTCTCCGCTCCTCCACATGCAGCTGCTGGGTGACCTGTGAGGTGAGTCCCACTCACCTCACAGAGTGTTTGTTGTGGGGGAGGAAGGGAAAGGAGAATGCTAGCCGCTTTGAGACTCCTTTGGGTAGTGATAAAGCGGGATATAAAATCCAAACTCTTCTTCTTCTCCTCTCACTGTGTGATAACCAGCTGTTGCACCACGCTGAACTTGCACAAATTGTTCTGTTCTTCCTCCCCTCTGCACTCTGAAGAGTTGTGAAATCCAAGCCTTGTGGAGAAACATTCAGAAGCTGGTATAGGGTCAGATCCAGACTTGACCATGCTTAGACTAAACCCATTGGAATCAATGGGACTCGAGTCAGTCATAACTATCTTTCCCCACTGATCTCAAAAGGTCTGCTCTAAACACATCTACATCATGATGCAACCCATAGATTATGGGGAACCTGTGACCCTCCAGATGTGATGGACTTGAAGTGTCACCATCCTTGAACACTGGCTAAGTTAGATGGGACTGATGGGAGATGAAACCCAATGGCATCTGCTGTGTTTCCCCATCTTTGCTGTAGAGGATACCATCCCTTCAAACAAAGGACGATAGTGCTAGTTAACATTCCACTAACCTCTGTCACTTAATTAAAAACCAACTGCAAACAAACATTGCTGGAAATTAAGAAGCAATTAAGCTGAGTAATCAACTAATGTATGGATGCTGTGGCTGCTGGACTAATGAGGAGACAACTTCCAAGCATTGCTTGATTTGAGCTTCAACGTCTCTCATCCAAATTGTGGCGTAATAAATAATGGTTCTGCTTAACCTTCTTCTTCCTGTACAGAGATGCCCAGCAAGCTGTTCTGCCTCACTCATAGAGATAAATCAAAATTAAAAATAAAATAAAAAACCCTTCCCTCCTCCTTTCCCCTTCATTATTTGTTTCTGTCATAACCATCGGCTCCCAAACAGAGTGGATATCAAAGTGAATCAAAGGGTAGCTTTCAAACATGTTCAAACAACTATGTTCTGCAGAAACTGAACCTTGTAGAATGCATTCTTTGCTGCATTGTTTCTTTTCATCTTTCCATTCATTTATTTCTTTATATTTCAGAACGGGGAGTACTTTTATTTATTTATTTTCCCACTCACTTTTCTGTTTTGATCTTTTTTTAAAAAAAAAAGGCGGAAAGGTTTCTCAGTGGAGCAAATATGGCTGCTAGACATTAAGTAGCACTCAATAAAATTGGAAGATTTGGCGAAGGCAAAAGGAAGCTCTTCTTCACATGGTACCTTCTGAAACAATGGCATTTGACCTCACATGATGCCATGGAGGCCAGGGACATGGATGGCTTTAAGAGGGGCCAGACAAATTGGTGGAGCATAAGGCTACCAATGACTACTACCCATGATAGCTATATAGGCTATCTCCAGCAGCATGCTGCCTCTAAATCCTAGTTTCTGGAGAACATAAAAGGGGAAACTGCTGCTGTATTCAGGTCTGGCTTGTGGACTTCCCTCAGGCACATGCTTGGCTGCTATATCAACAGAATGCTGGACTAGATCAGCCTTTGGTCTGATTCAGCAGCGACCATCCTTTCTAATTTTCCAACACTGACTGAAAAGGGAGGAGAAAAATTTAAATATGTTCATGGACAAGTTCTAGAGGTGAAGCTGTGCTAGTGTGCTGCAGCAGAAGCAATTATCCTTGTTGCGTCTTAAAGGATTTATTGTGGCATAAGCTCTAATGGGTCCAAGTCCATGAAGTATCATAAAGCAGAGGTGTGCATCAGCTCAGGTGCGCCCAGGATAACAAGGCAAACTGGAATGCTTTGGGGCAACCCTCCAAGTTAACAAGTCAGTTCATGCTGTTAACAAGGCATGTTGTAGTGGATCAGGAAGTACCCAACCTTCTAAGTAGATCTGCTGCTTCAGTTTTTCCATGGTTGAACCCACAGTCATTTCCCCCTTTCTTTTCTGATGAATGAAACCAATCCAACTGAGGAAATGGCTGTAGTTCAAGAGTGGAGGGGGCAGATGCATTTTTTTTGGGGGGGGGCAGTTTCTTTCATTTTTATCGGCAGCCTTGTGTAGTTTTGAGCTGTGATCATAGAATCATGGAGGTGGAAGGGACCACAAGGATCATCTGGTCCAACCCCCTGCAATGCTGAGATATTTTGCCCAATGTGGGGCTCAAACCCTTGACCCTGAGCTTAAAATTATCACGTTCTACCAACCGAGGTATCCCAGGTTAGGGTTATAATCACAGTTAATTCTTTCCCAAATGTACCCTATGAGGAAAGATTGCATTGTTCGGCATGCTGGACTAGGTGGACCCTTGGCCTTATTGAGCAGGTTCTGTTTTACGTTCCTCAATTAGGACATGTGCTCACCTGATCAATCCCCTCCAGCTAGATTTTAAAAGCTGGAGAGAGCAAGTAAATAGGTTGCATTCCTTCAGTGGGTCAGGGGCTGCCACAGTGAAGGTCTTATCCCAGGCTGCCACCAACACAATCTTAGGAAGGTGGTAGTACTAATAAGACATGGCAGCCCTCCAGATATTTTAAGAAAGCTATCATGTCCCTTCACCTCAGTCTACAACCTATTCTCATATGACACACCCCCCCTTTTATTTAAGGCTCCTCGTTCTTTTTATTGTGGTTTCAGAAGAGAATATTGAGTGAAGTTTTTGGGTGCATGTATGTGTCTGTGCCAAAGAGGGTTGAAGAAGAGTTGAAATGTCTAAACAAAAGTCCATCCAACTGAAGCTTGAGAGGAGTTGAAAGGCTGATGAAGAGGAGAGGGTGAATTAGATCTGAATGCTTTCCACACCCCTGGGGCTATGCAGGAAATTACTTGCATGGAATGTAAATCCTTTCAAAATATTTCAAGTCACTACAAAATGACCTCTCGCCTCCCCCTCTCCCTTGAGTCAGATTTGCTAGCTATGTTCTTATGGTTGGGAATATCCCTATGAGGCACACATGCCCTATACTAGTCTTTGCCAACCTGGTGCCCTCCAGATACATTGGACTACAGCCCCTTGAATCGTAGAATTGTAGAGCTGGAAGGGACCCAGGGGACATTAGTCTGACCTCCTGCAGCGCAGTCATAATAACTAAAGAATCCCTGGCTGATGGCAATCTAACGTCTTTCTAAAAACCTACAGTGATAGAGATACAGCTGATGGGAGGTGTAGCCTAAAACAAGGGTAAGAATTGGTGTGTGTGTGTGTGTGTACACACACATATATAAGGGATGAGGGTGGCGCCGTGGTCTAAACCACTGAGCCTCTTGGGCTTGCCAATCAGAAGGTTGGCGGTTCGAATCCGCACAACGGAGTGATCGCCTGTTGCTCTGTCCCAGCTCCTGCCTACCTAGCAGTTCAAAAGCACACTAGTGCAAGTAGATAAATAGGTACTGTAGTGGCGGGAAGGTAAACAGCATTTCCATGCGCTCTGGTTTCCGTCACGGTGTCCTGTTGTGCCAGAAGTGGTTTAGTCCTGCTGGCCACATGACCCGGAAAGCTGTATGTGGACAAACGCCGGCTCCCTCGGCCTGAAAGAGATGAGTGCCACAACCCCAGAGTCACCTTTGAATGGACTTAACCATCCAGGGGTCCTTTACCTTTACACACACACACACACACACACACACACACACACACACACACACATATATGTAAAGGACCCCTATATATATGAGAGAGAGAGCTTTGCAATGTCCACACTCTCTATATTCAAAAGAACTTTACTTTCATAAACATATAACTGAGAAGAACATATCTACAATCTCATCCTTAATCACTTTGTTCCTTATAGTGAGCACAGGTTTCACCCTATTAACATTTGGGGATCTTCATCTGTGTGCTTCACCCCAGGCAGACCACTCTGACACACACCATCCTCAGCAGCATCCAAGGAAACCTCTCTCAGAAGCCATTCTCCCTCTCACACACAGAGAAGAACAGAAAACAATTAAAAATCTCAGTTACTTGAATAACAGTCACACCAGAATGGAATGCCTCTCTCATGTGACTCGCAGTCAGCCAGTCACAGGATGGAGCTACCCGATGCTAAAAATACGCAGCAATTCAACATAAGCAACATTCCCATTTCAGGAAATTAAACCATTATCCTTTCCGCAGAGTACCCAGACAGCAGCAGAAGAGACAGAAATATGTGCTACATTGCTACGTTTATTTCTAACTATGCAGGACAGAAAGAATATGCTTCTGCTCTCTGTGAGAGACAGAAAACAACACAGGAACAAAGAAACAGGAAACCAGTAACATCAACATCCATCTCCTGTGAGACTGCCAACAGTCTGGAATGTCAACAGAGTCTTGTGACTCCAAGAACTGCACAGTAGCATAACAGAAACCTAACAGTAAGTTTCCTACTTCCTGGTAAGCCACTGGACCAAATACATAGGCCATTGCCCTGATCCAGCAGGATCTTATTTTGTTCTTATCTGGAAGACACCATGTTGGTGAAGGCTGCCGTATGCAACCTATAGGCAGTCAACTCTCTCCCTCCCCACGCTCACAATTCAGCAGCAGCAGGAGGCAAATTCAGCAATGTGTATAGCAACTGACAGAGCTGTGTAACAATATTGTCCAATTTCCTAGAGAAGTGGTCAACCTGTCCACAAAATCTAACCTGTAATAACTCTGAGTTGATCCAATTTGTTTCCTTTTCTTTCGTTCTTTCTGGTCCTGAAGGAAAGTACAATTATTTTTGAAGCTATGCCTTACAGTAGACCTGCACAACTCGCAACCCACCAAGCCTATCACTGCATGTATCATGACCTTTCAGGAGGCGGGTACCCCCCTCTTGTTTTCAGTCCCAGGAAAACAGCGAAATAAGGGAGTTTATTGAGTTTGTGTTGGGCTGACGCATATTACTGATAACCCTCCCTCAGGGTCAAGTCAGAGAGGCTTGGATAACAGCATATGCAGGGAGCATAATGTGATTTTTCTTGCATATCATCACACTATGAATAGCACTGCATAAAAGAAAAGTTGCAACCCAGTTATGATCGACAAAAGAGCAACATATGCATGCAAAAAGACCAAAGCCAACAAGGAAAAGTTTTTTTTTTAAAAAAATACCTCTATTACAAATAAAACAAAATAAATATATTTGGAATAATTTTCAATCTAGAAATAAGAAGAGGTCACTGGGGCCCTGATGAAAAAGCATATATTCTTTAATTTCTATTTATTTCAGCAATAATAATAATAATTACAAACTATGCTTGCATCAAATTATAGCTTGTACAGTCAGCAAAACTGGGGCTAATGGAAAATGAGGAAAGCCTGCCTTTGGGGATGCTATTTGAATATTTTGCTTTCAACCTTTCCTTGAAGGTTTTATTGATGTAGGTTTTGTTTTATTTGTATCTGTCACAGTTAACCTTTCCTGTTTAGGGAAGTTTCTGAGTATTTTTGCCATCCAAATTTCTCCCCAGATTTTGGTGTTCTGAGCTACCTGGACTTATTATTAATGAGGAACCAACCAATGCATAGTAAAATCTCATTTTCCTCTTTCTTTTAATTTCCTATTTTTATGCTGAGTACTGTGCATGAAAAGATTGCTGCTCTCCCCCCCCAATGCTACATTATAACGATACATGTTTGCACTGATAAAGCACTACAGAAAGAGAAATCCATCTTGAGCCAGCCAAATTGCATGATTGTGTCAACATTCGTTTGGTGTAGGGTTTTACACATGCATACTTGTGCCACATTGATAAAACACTGCAAAGAGACAGATCAAACAATATATGTTTGTACTGATCCATGTTTGTGGATCTACCAGCAATGGAGCCCAGAATCTGTCCCCTGGAGACATCTCTGCCACTGGACTCTGAGGGCTGGACCATAAAGCTTTCCTCAAAGTCGCTAAAGTGTGAGGAAGAAGCCAACAGCTGCGGAGAAAGGCACCATCCCTTGAACTAGCTAGATGCAACACTCATGGAGCAGTGCTTTCATATTGATTACCTAGCCCAGACTGCAAAACTCTGCCGGTTACTCAAAAACATTGGTGAGACTACTTGTTTTATTTTTCTTTCTCAGCTGCAGGGCTGCTGTCCATGGTCCTGATCTTAGCTTAAACTTCCAGAATCCTGCGCCTACTCATCTGCCATCGACTTGCCTTGGTGGTGGACATCACAATCGATCAGAACTTGATTAGAAAGCACAATTACTCCACCTCTATTTGCCTTTTGCGCAAAACCAACTTCATTAGTGGTCAATGCCGTAGAGATGTTTCCCCATCACTGGCATCACTGCAGTATTTCTGAGTGGGGTGTGGGCCGGGGTGGAGAGAGGGTGGTGGGAAAGTTTAGGCTACATGAACACACCAGTGGAGCCAATCCAGTGCTCCCTCCAGTTTATCCTCAGTATGTGGAATGTGTATGTATAGTCTTTTTGCCAGAGTGAAACATCTGACGGAAATGAATAAAGCTGATAGCACTAGATGACCCTCATGATCCCTTCCAACTCTACAAGTCTGTGATTTTCTGATTTAGTGACATTTCTCAAGATGGAGAAGGACCATAGTTCAGTGGCAGAGCATCTGCTTTGTGTACAGAAGCTCCCAGGTTAATTTCCCAGCATCTCCTAGTTCAACAGGGACAATTATGTCCCCCTTGAGAGCCAGCATAGAAAATCATGGGCTAGATGGCCCAGTGGTTTAACTCAGCATAAGGTAGCTTCTTGTACAGTCATACGTCGAGTTGAATGTGCTTCGGGTTGAGCGCATTCGAGTTGCACTCCGTGGCAACCCAGAAGTAACAGAATGCGTTACTTCCAGGTTTCGCCGCTTGCGCATGTGCAGACGCTCAAAATGACGTCACGCGCATTCGCGGAAATGGCAAAACATGACATGCGCACGGACAGACGCGCCGTCGCATCTTGTGTTCCATTCAGGATGCGAACGGTGCTCCGGAACGGATCCCGTTCGCATCCCAAGGTACCACTGTATTCCTATTCCACACAACTATACTTTGTCATCCAAAGTGAAATCTGAAGCAAATTTGCAGGTACCTCAAGCAACAGATGTGAATAATTTCACTGATTACCCAAAGAGCTTGGATGAGTCTAGCAAAATTTTATCAGGGCAGTTTATGACCTTTGACTAGTTATCTTTTGTAGCTCATTGATGTGCCACCTCCAAAATAGGTTGATTCCTAAGTACCCCGCTTCTTGCGCATCTCTCTCTCTCTCTCTCTCTCTCTCTCTCTCTCTCACACACACACACACACACACACACACCATTGTTCACTTGTATCAGGGCTGGGCCATGAGCAACATTCTGAGGTAAGTCAGGACCAAAGACTAAATCAGAAGCAAATTATAATCTGACATCCCAGGATTCAGGAAGACCATGTTGCTCAAGCAAGGGTCGACTAGAGCAGGAAGTTGCTTCATGGTCCTTCATGTGGGGCAGGATCCAATAGCCAATCTGGGTGAACAGAGTCAGACCAGAACCTGAAGGAACTTCACTGCGAAACTTTCATCTGCAGTTCAGGGACTCCCCACTTGGGGCAGCTGCCCACAGATCCCAGCCGCTCCTGCCAAACTAACAGAAGTTAGAAGTTTCCTCCTCATTAAAGTTAACTTCCTTTTTTAAGTGGAGGGTTGCCTCGTAACTCATTAACAACTCCAAAAAAACCACTTTGGAAGGCAGTCTAAACTGTCTGGCAAAGGCAGACATTTGGGAATCCATTCCTTCTCTTAATGTGATGCATTTTCCAAACAGAGCTTCGATCTATTTAACAAGGACTGTCCAGTGGTCACAGAGCCCATTAAAGGAAGTCTCAGAAGTGCAGTCTCTGACCGCTGAAAAGTTAAGTGCCCTTTCCAGGAGCATTAAGGAAATCCCTGCAATGCCTGAATGGTTTGCTGAAAAACGTGGGAGCTTCACTTGACAAATAAGGTGAAAATATAATAAACTTTGTGGTGACGTAGTGCAACAGTTGTCTGGTTGGTATTTCATTCTTTTGTCATGCTCCTCCTAGATGTCACACTGCCTTTTCCATTACTACCCTCCAAGTTTTATTGTACAGATCAACAAAATAACTTTGTTATTACAAAGTGTTGGCAACAGTGTGTAGATGACTGGTCTACTGCTAGCAGCTCTTGCAGGGCATTATGAATCTCTGTTCACTTTGATCAGCGGGCAGGATGCATCCCTGCTTCATGGAGTCACCAAGTAAACAATTTCAGGAGAAAAGACACTGCTGAAGCTCTGGAAACTTGTGGAATCTGAGGGTTTCCTGAATGCCATTGTGGTTTTTCCAATGAGCATGTGTGATGATCACCGGGGGAAGCATTCCGCAAATGGGGAGCCACCACAGAAAAGGCCCGTTCTCGTGTTGCCACCCTCCAGAGTTTACGTGGAGGCAGCAAACAGAGAAGAGCCTCAGATGCTGAACGCAGAGTCTGGGATGATTTATATGGGGAGAAGCAATACTTGAGCCGTTAAAGGCTTTATAGGTCAAAACCAGCACTTTGAATTGGGCCCGGAAACTAATTGGCAGGCAGTGCAGTCCGGCCAGGATTGTTAGTCCTCTGAGGCTTGCAGAAGGAAGGAAACTTTTAAAACCTCAAGCAGGGCCAGTGCGTCCCATTTTGCCACATGAAGTGAAATGGGAAATTCTGTCCTTTGCTACCTCTGCCACCTGTGCCACCCACCCTGCTGTCAGGAGCTCAGGCTACACACTAGAGTAGGACCCTGGTAGAGACACATACCCAACTGGCATGTTCTCTCCCTCCTGGTCGATCGTTCGGGAGCTTCAAAAGCTTTCTTCAGCCTGAACATCACAGCAACCGATGCCAACCGACACCGACACACTTAGGGATCCGTAGAGTTTGCGCATTAACTGTAACAGACCTCAGCAACTCAGCATTTTGGCTAATCTACTTTATTTACATATAAACACACAGAGCACCGCAAAATGGCTCCCTCTCTCTCTAGCATCAGACAGCAAAGAGAAAAAGAACAAAGGACAATAGTCCCACTTCATGGAACACAGTAACGCAAACATGCTGTCTCCGTCACTTCCCACTCTGTGGAGTCAAAACATACCCGTCATGTGATAGACAAAACTCCCACGACTGCAATCGTGGAGCAGGAATTCTAACACCTATCACCTCAGCTACTGGCAGAGAAGCAGCACCAGCATCAGCACGGATTTCAAGTGAGGTTACACTGATTTCTGGCAAGATCTTGTAGATGCCACCCTCATGTGTCTTGGTGGTCCTATTTTGGCTCAAGTCCTGTTGTCACTCACCACTCGAGTTTGCTGTTGGAGGGAGGGGTGCTAGAAATAATCGGACTACTTCTGTCTGTGAAAACTATCATTGTCTAATGCAACTGGCCTGCTTTAAATGAGCTGAAATCTGCATCGGTTCTGAAAGCCTTTCCCAACAATTGCACCACAAAGCACTTCCTTAAATATGAGACATTGAAAGTTGCTAGGACAATAGCCTGCTACTGGAGTAAAATAACTGCCTTTTCAGCTTATTTGAATGATGGAAGCAAAGTCATGAAAAGGTACAATTTCAATCTTGATTTAGAAACAGATAGAGTCGCAGCGTAGCATTTACTGTGAAGGGAAAAAATGCCATAAATGAAGAGGAGAGCAGGTAATAGCTTTTCTCTTCACACATAATACCACCTTGTGGGATTGTAAAGTTAGTTAGCCACATTTCAGCAGAAATACCAAGTGCGTGCAGCAGCCAGGCAACTGCCGAATTATAGTTAATTGTAGTCTCTCCAGTTGGCTGACTATTTTTAGAATTTCTTGCAGTATAATCATAAATATCGTTCACCATAGCTCTTCTATGGCTCTTTTAGAAAGAGGAAAATAAAAGTACCACATGCCAAACTTCAGTGGGCCTTCTCTGTTTCTAGGCCTTGGGGCCTTGATGGAGTTCTGCTTAATTAAGTGGATGAGTAATTTTTCTTTAGCAAATGTCAAACTTTAGGGAATATCAGTCAGAGCTGGTGGTGAGGTTGGGCATTTGCCAAGTCCCCAAGGCCAACTGAGGGTCCGCTGCTCTAGCAGTGCTGCTATTATTTATTTATTAATTAAATGAATTTATATACAGCTTATAAATAAATAAATCTATATGGTGACATCATTTCATCAGCAACCAAACACTGTTCTCATGCTTTCAATGGATGGCAGTGATCTTTGCTGTTAATGAAGCAGCCAGAGTTCCTTGTTGCTTTGTGGATTTTTTAATAAATTATATGCATTATGACTTTCCTGTATTTTTGACCTATGTTTATGCTCTTAAAAATGTAAATCACCTAGGGACATATTTGTGTGTAACTGGGTAGCTAACAAGTTCAAATGGTGGTGGTGGTGATGATGCAATTTAAGAAATAGGACTCCCCACCCCATTCTCTTCAAAAACAAATATCAAAAGAAACTATGCCAACAGAGACTGGGCAGAAAGGGGCAAAACCAGGGGAGAGACCATGGAGACAACCTCCTGTTGCAGAGTGGGGAGTCCTTAGAGGGTTTAATGGCTACTGCCCATAATGGCTACACTTGTCTCCACTTGTCAGAGACCGTAAGAAGAGTTTGGATTTGATATCCTGCTTTATCACTACTCTAAGGAGTCTCAAAGCGGCTAACATTCTCCTTTCCCTTCCTCCCCCACAACAAACACTCTGTGAGGTGAGTGGGGCTGAGAGACTTCAGAGAAGTGTGACTAGCCCAAGGTCACCCAGCAGCTGCATGTGGAGGAGAGGAGACACGAACCCAGTTCACTAGATTACGAGTCCACCGCTCTTAACCACTACACCACACTGGCGTAAAGCTTCTGAATGGCAGTTGCTGGAAACCACAAGATGGGAGAGGGCTCTTGTGTTCCTTTGGTCTTCCCACAGGCACCTGGTTGGCCACTGTGAGAACAGGATGCGGGACTAGATGGGCGATTGGCCTGATCCTGCAGGCTCTCCTTATGTTTTTAATTAATGTGTCCAATTGCAATGTCAGCATATGCCCTGGGAGTTATTCAGCTGGTAAAGGGCTTGAAACTCCCCCATCCCTTTGAGAAAAGGAGGGATTTTTGCCATGCCCATCTATACAGCAAAGGCCACCAAATGTGCCTCCCTCAAATTTATAGCCAGCGTTGTTGATTCACCTTCCCAAAACTGATAACCATTTTGAGGCGATTATAGTGCAAGTTTAAAGCAGCACTGCTTACGCACACATATATACACATGCCCTCTTGAATATTTCCTGTACTTTTTGGTACAAATTGGTGCTCGGGAGACTGCTACTCACTGACAGCTCTCATCTGGCTTCAAGTTGGGTCCTTTAATGCATTTTCTTCAATGGTCTCCTGGCTTTGTTAATTTTACTTTATAGCTTCATATACTACCCCCTTTTCTTTCTGCAAACCCTTCTTTTGTCAGAGTTACTGTTCCGTCTTACGCTCACTGTCTCCCTCAGGCTCTTCTGATGTCTTATTAGCCCTGGCCTTCATCTTTCCTCCTCCTCCACCTTTTATCTCTGGGAAGATTAAAGTGTGCTTTCAACTGGTTTGATACATTTGGGAAGGAGAGGAATCAAAAAGAGAGAGAATTGCACAGGGCATGAAGGTTTCTTTGCAACTTGAGGTGTTTCCTGAAGAGGGCCCTACGCTATCACTGCTTGGCGAGGAGACAGTAAACATGAAGAAGATCGTAGCCAGTACTGAGTTCAGCAGTTTGTGGCAACACCAAGGAAATTTAGGATGATTTGTTATTTACACAGCAATGTCAATGTATGTGGTATTTTCAGAGGTTTGGGGAAAGGTCACAGGCAGAAGTCTGAGGTGAGCAAGAAGTATGCCATGGAACCAGTCAGTAATCAGGAACAAGAGCAATTGGAACTGTAGGACAAACTACCCTGAGGCAGGTCTATTTGCAAAGTGAGCCGAAAGCTCAGCCCAAAGAGCCTGTGAGGACTGAAGAGTTGAGAAGGTCAAGGGCTGAAGGACTACCAAAGGATTCAGGAACACACCAGAGCTCAGAAAGGGCTTGCTGCTCAAGCAACTTTCAGCTGGAAGAGGACATCTTCTGATACTCATTCCTGCCCAGGAGGATCCAATGTTCTGGCTGAGTCAGTGGACTTCACCCAGGGTCTGAAGGAACCGTGATGAGAAACTGCCACCTGCATTTCAAAGATCCTTCACGCAGCCTCCATCTGAACTGAATTTTGCTCTCCATTTTGTGGAAGGCAAGAGGGGGTGGAGCTTAACACACATCACACATTAATCATTTTGAGGGCATATCAGTTTTACAAAATAAACAAACAAATTCTCCCCTGTTTTCTCCACTCATGTGTTGACTTTTACACATGAGTAAGTGGCTCAGGATGTCCTCAGTGTATCAAAAGCAAAATAACAACACCATCAAAGAGCACATGAATCGTGCTTACATTCAAGGAACTAAGAGTAGCATTCAACTAAGTTTTACTTTGAGTTGCCCTATTGAAATTAGAGAACATAAGTAACTTAGGTGCTTTAATTTTTATAGGTCTACTCTGAGTAACACTTAATGCAATACCACCACTGGAGTTGCCAGGGGTCTAATCTGGTACATTCTGCATGCATAACAGCTGTTCTACCATTGGACTACCACAGCTAGGGATTTGCGGACCATTCTTCCCCCATTCGTTTTTGTCAGAATTATCTAATAAACTTTTTTTGCTTTCTGTTCACATTCTTCAGATTTCCACCTGAAGAGAAATGCAAAACTTTACTTTGAATTTAGCTGTTGGAAACACTTTGCTGGCAGCTCTACCTGATAACAAATGAGAACAGTAAGTAGGGTATCGGTGACGTTCCTTTCATGTTTCTCCTTGCGCTAAATACTTCACATTTCCCTCATTGCATTTTACTTCTCCACATTTCACTGCTTGTGGAATGCTAAGGAACAGCCATTCGGTCATAAATAGCAGAGATGTGAAGCTCAGACAGGAAGTAACATACACAATAGAAAAAGTTATGTTGTGTGAACAGCACCGAAACTTTCAAAATTGTGCAATGCTTTACTAAAAAACAGCTGTCCTGGAAAAATAAAATAGGAAATGAAAAGATATGTGAAAGAAAATGGCTCCTTCTGCAGATGCTTCATCTGGGTGGTGTAAGAAAATATGGAAACTATCAAAAACCTCCTTCATGTATTTGGAATTTGATTTGCACATTTTATTATTGCAGAGTGCAGGCAATTAGACTGTAAGCGAGATCAGCGTACTATTACAGAAAGAAACAAGAGTTCTATATTTTCCACCACTGGCACATAGGATGATATTTTCCTATAATGCATGTCTTGCCCTCCCTTTTATATTTCATTCTTTGTGTAACTTGTTTGTGCCTCATTAGCCCATCATCAACCTGCTTGCCAGAGAAATGAAAGAACCAAGTATCTGCCATTTTATGAAACGAGCTACATTATGAAAAGATAGCTACCCTAGGACTGCAGAGTTAAAGGGAAGCTCAATAGTTCAGCAACCAGCCAGTGGACCAAGGATCACTGTTAGACACTTCCGCCCCCTACCTTCCAGGAAGAACATCACAGCAAATTGAGGACTACACTGACATTAGTCAAAGGTAGAGGATACAAGCTATCCCTACCCTATGGTAAGTTGGGGGGCCTTGTAGGTCCAAGAGCAGAGACCACCAGCAGATCTAAGCCCTGTTTTCTGGCAGAAGAGGGTCACTGAGGTTTAAGGTCTTGTGGAGGGCATTTTTATACAAACTACTTAAGAACAGGGATGGAGACCATTTTCTCTTGATGGCTGCTTTTCCTTGGGGATAATCTGTCAGCGGCTTTATTCATGACCAGGGGGTGGTGGACAGGATCACCTATTTCTCTCTCTCTTTCTCCCCAAAACACATTTCTCACCCTCTCTTCCTTCCCACCCAGTAGACAACTGGTGGAGGGGCAGATTGCTCTTGCCAGAGATCTAAACTTGATCACTTGCAGGTTGCCCATCCTTCTTCGGGGAATACTAAGTCATCTCAGTGATCCTTACATCAGGGGTGGTGGAGCTCCAGCCCATGGGTCAGTCTTGACCTGCCAGGGGGTTCCAATTTGGCCCAGGTGGACATTTCCCCCAAACCATGCTCACTTGTCAATCAGATGACGTTGGTGGGTGACAACAGCTGATGGGCAATGTTCCATCCTGCTGGGTTCTAAATCACCAGCATATTCCTTAGGGGGAACATGCTGGCAAAACAAAAGGTGGCAGATAGCAGTATTGAACTCACCACTGTGCTGGTAAAGGGAGAGTTCAATCCTGCTGGGTGAGGCTTCTCTAACACATTTCCTGTGAGGAATGTACTGGCAACCTTGATAGGTGGACAGAAATATTCACCCATCATTTACCTGGCACCATCATTACCTGTCAAAGTTTACCCATGGGGTGCGGTGTGATAAAGATCTGACCCACCAGGCCAAAAAGGTCACTTACCCCTCTGAAATGGTCAGTATCATTAATCCTAAACTCTAGGCAGAATAGACTAAGAGATGTGGCTTGCCCAAGGCTACCCAGTTGACTTTATGACACAAGTGAACTTTTAATTAGAGACATGATGATCTGCTTGGCATGTTCCTTTGCAGTGTCCAGGGGTTACGTCCAGACATGGACATTCCATTTACAAGGAGTCTGAATTCTGGACATTGTAGAATAATTAAACAGACTCTCTTCAGCTGCTGTTTTCCCATTACAAATGCTAAAAGCTCTCAGTGCCATGTGTACGAAGCGATACGAGGTGACTCCACAAAATGTAATTAAACCCTGGTGGCAATTTTGGCAGACTTCCCCCTTCTGTATGGCACATTTATGGAATTGTTGTTCGGAAGCAGTGGAGGGGGTTGACTTGTATTACATGATCATTTGCCTGCTCGAGTCCTTCCTACCTCTTGTTTTTCATACCACAAGTTCCGGCGTCCTGATGGAAATGAAAACAATTCAAAATGATTACAAATTTGAAATCTGTCAATTGCAGTCATTTGTCTTATTTTCACTTTCGCACACAAGGGCCTTGCTTAATTCACGTCCGCTACTTTATTAGAACAAAGGAAACTGTCTTATACTAAGGCCCCATCTGCAAAGCAACATTTAAAGCAACAGGCCACTTTAAATAATCACCTGGGAACTGTAGTTTGTTAAGGGTGTTGACAGTTAAGGGACCCCTGTTCCCAACACAGAGTGACAGTTCCCAGAATTCCCTGGGAGGAAAGATTGCCTGTTAAACCCAGTGCTTTTTTCCTTGGGGTACGCAGGGGTACACATTCCCCTAAACATTTTGTGAATCTAACGGAAGAAGAAACATTTTTTTTTAAAAAAATGTTTCTTCTCTAGCACAGTGAATCGTCAGTTCTGTTGAACAGCATGGTGAATCGTCAGTTCCGTTGCTCCCACCGATGGCAACCTCATTTCCTTTCCCTGTGTTTCCTAAGTCTCAGACGGAAGTGAGCATTTAATGTGTGAAGTAGGAGTTGGGATCTAGCACAGTGATTGGTCAGTTTTGTTGTTACCATCTCCAATGGCGGCCTCATTTCCTTTCCCTGTGTTTTCTGAGTCTCAGATGGAAGCGAGCATTTAATGTGTGAAGCAGTGTGGAATGTGGATGTGTGGTGTTTTACTGATGAAAGTTTGGCCTCATTGAGGGGCAGTATTTCAGTCTGAGCAGAAAAATTACTATTTTTCATCATCACAGCCAGCAAAGAAGCGTAAAGTTAATGATGACTGTGAAGACAAAAGATGGGCCAACGGTGTTGTGCATGTTCTTTGTACTTTTGTCCATTTACTGCATTTATTTCCCCCGATTTGAACTCTAAATTGGTGATTTTCTTGAGTCAAAATGAGAGTACCCCTAAACATTCCCCCCCTCGAAAAAAAGAACTGGTTAAACCACTTGGAGAACTGTAGCTCTGTGGTGGGAATAGGGGTTTGCTCTGTTAACAAATGGCAGTTCCCAGGATTTTTTTTATTTTTGGGGGGTGGGGTGGGAGCCAAGACTGTTTAAAGTGGTACGATACTGCTTTAAATGTATATAGTGCAGATGGAGTCAGAACCAACTCACTCAGTGGATGAACTGGGAGCAGCTCTTTGGGATTTCCGACATGGGTCTATTCCCAGCACCACCTGCAGACAACAGGATCCAACCTGTGGCTTTAAGCATGCATGTGCTCTGTTGCTGAGCTACAGCCCCAGACAACGCCTAGTCAAATTTCAGTCAGCACTGGGTAACGTGACACTTCTATCCACAGCGATCAGTCTGTCATAATTCCTTCACACAATTCATGCCACTAACCCCTTGGTGACCTGAATATGCATACATGAAACAGTTGTAAGTGTATTTTAAGGTGCCATGATGGTTATTTCTGAAATATTGTCAATATTCTTATTTCACAGTTTAAACAGGTGTTGTTAATTTTCATTGACACTGTAGCATTGAAGAAGCCCGACATGGAAAGGACGTCTGCCGCTCTCAATCTTCAGCATGTTCACTCATAATTAAATCCCACTGTGTTGCCAGGATTGTAGCATTAATGCCTTCATGCAACCCTTTACTGACTACTTCCTATTAAAATGCTATGTGTTTCCTTGACTGTGGGAAAACACATTTTAAGTTACACTCCCCTCCCCATTTTCTGGTAAGGAATGAATTTAATATGTCTTCCCCCACCCTTCACTAAGAATATGTGGAGCTTCTTTCCTGACCCCCCCCCCCGACACACATGGTTTTCATTTTCATTTTTGCAAGCTATTCTCTTTGAAAATCCTCTCATGTTTCATCCAGGCAGGAATCTCCAAATTCAATTTTTGCTTTAGGCTAAACCAGGTAGCAACTTTACTTTGTAAGAAACCTATACTTAAGGAGCCGATGTGAATATATTTTATTGCAAAACTGGGTAAGGATGTCACATGGTTTTGCAGCAGGCAAATTTTAGTTTCCTGTCACACATACACATTTTATATATGAATCATTAATGTCATGCGACTACATTCTTCTTATTATTGATATTCATATTACATATATATTCTCCTGCGTACAAAACATTTCAAAACTGCTACACAAACAATACCTGCATATCCCTAAACTAAGTGCAATCAATAAATAATAATTAATTCTTTATTGTGTTTTTATGAGGTTGTCAAGACTTATGAGCTGATCCTCTACAGATGCCCAGAACAGGGCTGTATCATTGACAATGGACAAGTCAATTACCTGCTGTGAGAGATTTGGAAATCATTTTGAGAGCAAAATTACTTCAATTCATGCCAAACCTGATGCCATGATTAGTTCAGGTCCACTGGAAGTCTCTGAAGCAGTAGCAAATTACTCTTTGTGGGGTCAGTTTCAGTTGTAGCAGCCTAAAGATGTAGACACAAAACTTGTAGCAGGAAAGATGACAATGAGACTTCTTGATCCTTGGCCATCATGGCTGATGAAATCTAGCAGGAGATGGAACGAATGCTTGGCTCCAGGGATAATAATATTGCATATAGACAGAAATCATGGACTCGTTTCTCTTATTCATATTTGTGCTAGCTGGCAGATTTTAACCCCTTAAAATCTGATCCACCAAACTGCTTTTGCAATTCATCTACTTGGATTTCCATTTAGCTTGCTCCCAAAGCAGGGTTTGCAGTTTGTATGCCCATTCCCTTTAGCTTGGACATCTGAAAGTTGAATGTTTCGAATCCTGGATTTGCCATACTTTCCTCTGGGAGTTGCTGGCTGACCAAGTGATCACACAGTCCTCTGTTGATTGACTGACAACTGCCTGCTGCTTCCCCTTGGTAGATGATTGCAAGTTTCACCGGTACCTCTGTAATGCTTATCATCTACTCTTAGGCCACTTTTTTTACTCAGTAGGATTATTCAAGATTCTTGTCCCAGTGGGTTTTTTAAAAAAAACCTCCATATGACATTCAGTACTAAACCAACAGAAATATCCATGCAACATGGATCTTCTATTTTTGTTCTTTGCATGGTTTATTTCTAACCGTTTACGTACACCACTTAGAAATTCTGCATGTCAAGAAGTATATAAATATCTGAAATTAATAATATGAGCATCTTGAACTGGGTTCAGAAACAAAGTGACAACCAGTGAATTCCCCCCCCCTTTCTCTTTAAAAAAGAAGAGATGCATGCTCACCCATCTATTTGGCAGCTGCATTTTAGATGAACTCAGGTTTCCAAGCTGTCTCTATAACTTAAAGGTAAATGTAAAGGTAAAGGACCCCTGACAGTTAAGTCCAGTCGCAGACGACTCTGGGGTTGCGGCGCTCATCTTGCTTTACAGGCTGAGGGAGCTAGCGTGTATTTTTCCAGGTCATGTGGCCAGCATGACTAAGCCACTTCTGGCACAGTGGAACACTGAAACCAGAGCAGCGCATGGAAGCGCTGTTTGGCTTACCGCTGGAGCGGTATCTATTTATCTACTTGCACTGGCGTGCTTTTGAACTGCTAGGTTGGCAGAAGCTGGGACCCAGCAATGGGAGCTCACCCCGTCATGGGGATTCAAAGCGCCAACCTTCTGATCAGCAAGCCCAAGAAGCTCAGTGGTTTAGACCACAGCGCCACCCGCATCCCATCTCTAGACACTTACCTGGCAGTTAAGTTCCTTTCAGCTTCTCTGGGACTCTGTGCAAAGTAAGAATGGAGAAGCTTTGGAGGCAGAGCTTGCCAGCTACAGGCCCCAGAGCAGTACTGAACTTCACCACCCTCAGGAGCCAACCCTGAGTGTGAGGGCATTCATATGGAAGCAGATGCTAGCTGGGTTTGGGCACATCTGTGTTTCCCTTTGCTGTTTTCATTAAGATTTCAGGGCCTCCCTGAAAGCAAATCACAGAACATGCTCCAAGGGCCATTGCTGGTGGTTTCTGGTTTACAATTTAAGACCACTACCTATTTTGAATATTACAAAGGAGGCACGATTCAACAAAGTGGATGCAGTCTACGGTTCTGAGCTGACTTGTGCATTTTATTTGTGAAATCAGCCAGCTAAAACATAGCTTCCTCGGATACAGGCTATTACTTCTGTGTTCACTATACATCAGTTATTATTAATGGGGTTCTTGTACTATTGAGCCTATTGAGAGGACATAGTGTCTGAGAAGAAAATGATACCAAGGGAGAGTAATGAAAAATGTGGGTCTTGCAAGAAGATTAATTGAGAAAGTAAATTATTTGATTGAAAGAGTTCACTGGTAAGTACCATCGTTACTCCAGGGCTCCCAGCAATAAGACACCACTCATTAAAGATTTAATAAGACTAGGGAGGGGGTCGGGAAGAGAGGAAAGGCACATAGGTCAGTATTTGCAGCCTGATGGTTGAATCCAGTGAACTATGATTTTATCCAGAAACTATGGTTGAGATGGTCGGGTGGAAGAAAACTGGCATGGGATATTTTAATGTTATTTTTTGCCATTTCTTGTATGAATTCAGCAACCAAAAGATGTTGCCATTGGTTTCTGAGATCTCAAGGAACATGTTGTGTTTTCCCCAGCATAAATCTTTCAATTTGACCCATCTGCAGCATTCATTTCTGGGCAAAATCAAAAGCTCTACTTATGGATTACATTTAAAAAAAAACAACTAGGAAAACATAAGAACATAAAAAGAGGTTTCTTGATCAAGCTAGTGGCCCATATAGTCCAGCATCCTGTTCTCACAATGGCCAACCCGATGCCTGTGGGAAACCAGCAACAGGATCCAAGCATAAGACCATCTTGGCTGTGAGTCCTGGAAGACCTGCTCCCTGCCTTGCAGGCCTTTTCTCACCTGGCCTGAGAGGATAGGTCCCTGACTGACTCCAGCTACAAAAGATGAGGCTGCTGGATAGACTCTTGGGTTGGGGCATTTGCTGTTGTTTATATTAATCTTTTGTATCTTTATGTTTAGATCTTATATTGATTTAGGTTGGACTTGTTTGATTATGTTTGTGCAATTTTTGTGGTGCTTTCTTTATTGTTTGTGACTACTTTGGCAATGTTTGTAATTATGTAAGTCTTGTCACGTTGTAAGCCGCCTTGGAAAGGTGACATACAAATAAAATGATGATGATCTTGCAGTTTCCAGAAACTAGTATTCAGGAGCATTACTGCCTCCAACTGCAGAGGCAGAGCATAGACATCATGGCTAAAAAAATAAAAGGTAAAGGACCCCTGACAGTTAAGTCTAGTCGCAGACGACTCTGGGGTTGCGGCGCTCATCTCGCTTTACAGGCTGAGGGAGCCGACGTTTGTCTGCAGACAGTTTTTCCGGATCATGTGGTCAGTGTGACTAAGCCACTTCTGGAGAAACAGAGCAACGCACAGAAACGCCATTTACCTTCCCGCCGGAGCGGTACCTATTTATCTACTTACACTTTGACGTACTTTTGAACTGCTAGGTTGGCAGGAGCTGGGACCGAACAACGGGAGCTCACCCCGTCATGGGGATTTGAACCGCTGAGCTTCTGATCAGCAAGCTCTAGGCTCAGTGGTTTAGACCATAGCACCACCCTTGTCCTATAAGTTTGATCATAAAAGCATCTTTCTACAAACATTCTGGCTGCACAACTAATACTAGCAGTTTAATTGGGGGGGGGTAGATTCAGGTAGGTAGCTGTGTTGGTCTGATGCAGTATATATGTGGTTTAGACCACAGCACCACCTTTTTAAAACATTTTTGTTAAAGCTTAACTATGCAGTCAGAAGTAAGCACCACTGGGGTTCTTGGACTTACTCCCAGGCACATAATTGTGCATAATTGCACTCAGACCATGTGACTGATATGACATGTTAACTATCCTTTGGCACTTCACTATTCTATCATACTCAGCTGTCAATGCAACTCCCTGCTTTGTTGGGCTTTCCTTGAGGGTATGTCTATTGGGGTTCCTCCACTTCTAAGGACACTACTACTTCACTGCTGCTGGTCATAGCAAGGGAGACCTCCCCATTGGTTGCCATTTAGGGGGTTGCCAGTTGAAAACCAACTTCTACCCTATCTCTGGGAAGCTCTTTTTGGCTTGCTAGCTGGGAAGACTTCAAGTACGCCATGTCAAAGACTCTGGCAATGCCACAAGCTAGTCTGTGACACTAGACAGGAAGATTCTGAGCCTGCTAGCAAGCTTTTTATTTTAAGTAAAAGTTAACTCACATCTTTTTTAAAACTTTCAACAATGCTACCTGCGCAGGCTTCCTATAACACCATCTAATTAGCTCGAACATGCCACATAAAAACGTTGCAGTCTATAACAAGACTAAGGGCAGAACTTCAGAGGTATAATTAAACATGCCAGCAGCTTCTTTACCAAAGTGATATTGTTTAAGTAGAACACACTGCATTATTCAGAAGAGCATTGCTTATAGCGAGCGTGAGCCTATGAGTTCTGTGGAAACAGGGTCAGAAAGCTATAGGTAGTCAGCGCAAAGCTATCATTTTTAAGGGAGAGCACTCGCTTGCAGACTTCACCTCCTGTCTGGCTTGCTGAGAGACCCCTCACAGGCATCTTTCAAAATGGCAGTACAATATTTCAAAGGGTGGGAAAAGTCTTGCAATTAAAGGTGTGCATTTAAACAATAAACTTCCTTCCATAAAGTTCTAGAAAGTTGACTTGTGTTATATTTGTTAGTTCCCATCACAATTCATTATTTTAAATCCAACTCTACTACTCTGTGCAATGCTTAGTGATGTTATGACCCCCCCCCCCAATGAATAAACATATAATATGTACAATATAACTTTAGGGTGCAAGCCTGTGGTCCCTGGAATGGCATCACAAACCCATTTCTGATATTTGGAGAGGGATATCTGATGTTGGATTCCTCCTCCCTGCTGCAGAATCTTCTGATGCCCTGACCCAACAGATATTAGCAGGCTCCAAAAAGGAGGGTTCTATTGGGAAAACAACTAGGGAGCCAGGAAACAACTTTGGAGGGGAGCACCCATGGAATAATAGAATAAATGCTGTGCATGCAGAAGTTCTTCTATTCAAATTTTGTCATCTCTGGGTAGAGCTAGAAAAGGTCTATATCTGAAACCCAGGAGAGCTGCTGCCAGCCAGCATAGATGATCCTGGGCTTGATAGACAATTGGTCCAACTTGATGTAAACCAGCTTCTTATGATCCAAAGCAGCCACAGACTCCTGATACAGACACAAACTAGGGATGGATCAATCTGTTCAATTTCGGTTTCTCTCAGTTTTTCAGTGTGAGATGTTTTCCCCAGAAAGAGTCCTTCTGGAAATTCACCCCCATTTTCCCCTCATATACGCAATTTTGTATGTGAATTTGCCTAGCACACCCACTGAGCAAGTAATTTCCTCGAATATGATGCATTTTCATGTTATTTTATCTAGTCTATGTGAAACTTTCTCCAATGCACACATTTTTGCACACATTCTTTTTTTGGAGAACTGCACTACAAAATTCGCTGAAGTGGGAATTTTTGAAGGAGCACTGGCTTTTGGTCCATGTATTGTTTCAGGAAATGCAAATTAAGGAGGCGAACCAAATCCTCTCCCCCCCACCCCTGCTCCTAGCCTGCACAGTGCTCCTGTTGTTCCCATTGCACATGGCAGGAAGGTAGGTTTCACTGAGACTTTCTTCTGAGTAGATATGCGTAGGACTGCACAGTGCTAGTTCTTAATCAGATAATCCTCTCTGCATCACCGATAATATTCAGCAGACCTGCAGAAAAGCAACATCTCTGCAACAGCAAGATATTAAATAAGTCTCCAACTTTGCCGTTAATGCTGACAACATTATGTTAAGAAACCAAGCACAGAACCTCCATTTTCTCTGTGTATGTGTGTGTGCTTAAAAGTTCCACCTGCTCTGAGACAGCCAGATATTCTCTTTAAAAGATTGTGCATTCAGAAAGGATAATTGCAGCACAATGGCACATTTTCTTCCTATGCACTGCACTTCTTTTGCCCGGATGCAGAGCAGCTGCTTGCCTTTGCTTAGCAGATGTTGGGAGATCACCTGTCTACTCTTTGAAATAACCTTTTAGTACTGTCTGGCTTACTTGGAACTGGGTCTCACAAGTTTACTGGCCTATACTGCTTTCCATCCCCTTATGTCAGGGATGGGAAACCTCCAGTCCTCCAGAAGTTGTTGGATCACAACTGCCATCATCCCTGGCCACTGGCCACACTGGCTGGAGCTCAAGTAAGGATAGGTGGATCTGTCAATTTTGGTTTCTCATTTTTCCAGCCATAAATTGAGTTCTCTACATTTCCACATCAGCTTGCAATTGAAGGAGGAAAAAAATGCTCATGGAAATTCAACAGCACTTCAGCATAAATTGTTCTTGGTATACACTGTGGTGTATGTAGTTTTGAGCACCATACACATTCTTGAAGGACGTTATTCTTGATGTGATGGATTTCTCCATGTTATTTTCACACGTATTTGCATTTTAATGCTCACTTTCCCTTGATATATGCATTTGCAGACACATTATTTCGTTGGCGAGATGCACTGCAAAATTCAGAGAAATGTGGATTTCACAGGGCAATTACGGTTTTAGTTTGCATATTGGTTTGAGAAGTGCAAATTAGATAATTTCTCATCAAAATGGGAAGGAGACTGATTTTCTCCTGCATCTCTAGGCTGATGGAAATGTGAATGGGACAACATCTGGAGGGCCACAGGCTCCCCATTTTATGGTGCCTCTCCCTCCCCACTAATTGATAGATGCAGTTTGAAACTGAGTGTTTAAGCTTGTGCACCTTAATGAGATACAATGTGAATATGTTAGTGTCCCCCAAAGTTCTAATAGTTTCAGGGTTATTTTAGTACCCAGTCCCAAACCATTTAAACTGAGGAGCACCTTGATTTCTAGAGTTGGGTAGACATAGAAACATAGGGAGCTACCTTATACTTTGTACATTCTCTGGCCATTATGCACAATCCCCAACAGGCTTTGAGGAATGTGCCTATCTGGGCTGAATTTTTTATATTCTCTGGAAGTCATGACCATCATCATCTGATATCATCTTGAAACATTTACCCCATTCTCAGCTGTTCTCCAGTCAGCTGAGCAGCACAAAGGGGAATTGCAGATAGGGGAATGGAACCCCCTTCCCCTCCCACAATTCTGCAAATGGAGCCTACAGAGGAGGGAATATCTGACCAGCTGAAAACTCCCTTGTGTACAATGTACGAAATGCAGGGTAAACACATTCCCCCAAACCCGGTTGGAGATTATGCATAATGACCAGAGGATGTAAATTCAGTTGATTTATGCACATTTCTCATGTCCTGTTGGTGATTATGCATACAGTGGTACCTCTAGTTGAGAACTTGATTCGTTCTGGAGGTCTGTTCTTAACCTGAAACTGTTCTTGACCTGAGGTACCACTTTAGCTAATGGGGCCTCCCGCTGCTGCTGGGCCGCCGGAACACGATTTCTGTTCTCATCCTGAAGCAAAGTTCTTAACAGAGTCTGTAACCTGAAGCATCTGTAACCTGAGGTACCACTGTATTGACCAGAAAATGTACAAAATCCCCTCATTGTGGAAGGATTCTGTGCCCATTCCCCCATGAGACCTGGTGAATGTTCACAATGAGTTATTATGCACATTTACCACTCAACTTATATTCCCCTTAACTTACATAGTTCTCTTAAAATCTAGAGATAGCTCCTCTCTCTTGAAATGCGGGCTGGTGTTTTCAAGAAACAAGATCCTCAAGTAAGAGAAAGTGTTGCAATATTTAATCTGCTCGACAACATTCTAAATCAAGTGCCTCTTAAAAGCGTGAATAATTGAATGGATTGTAGGCCTATTAAGGACTGAAATGCTTTGATGGTGTCTTCCAATGCCTGTCTTTGCAGAAGGAAGAAAGAGAAAGGGTAACTACTCTACTGATGGTAATGTACCTCCGGGCAGTTGGTAGATAGCCAGCAACTCTACTTTGTCCCAGTGATAGAGACCGAGGGGACATAATTAGGGGTTTGTATGCTAATTCTGTCTGGTAGGATTGATTCCAAATTTAGTATATCAAAATCATGTTTGGGGGAATGTGATCTCAGCATTGCCTAAAGGGCCTTGGTTGCAGGATATTTTCCCGCCCACTCTTGATTTCTCAAGAGATCTTCTTCTATCTGAAATAAATTTAGACATATATCATACCAATTGCCATTATTCATTTCTGACAAAATGCCCATTCATTGCAGAGTTATATGCAGGTTATATGTGGCAAGGATGCATGTAGGAGACATGAGAACATAAGAACGTCCTTAGAATGAGTATAGAGTCATTATGTATTATAGAGTTATACTCTATAATACTGAATCACTGTGCTGCATACTAGTACATGGGATTAAGCTCATCACTATTCTTTTTTATTTCTCTACTTTTTTCTTTTACTCCAGTTGTTTACAATAGCCGGTCTCCGTATGATTTACTTTCCCTTTTCCTATTAAATTGCACAGTCCATACTGGGCCAGATTAAGCTGGTGTACAAATATAGCAATGAATAAATAACACAAAATAAGTTTAAGTGGCTTGGAGAAGATTGATGGTGAGAGGTTTACCTTGCACTAAAGAAATTAAGTACAGAGTTCTTGACGTTAATTTAAAATTGTTAATTGTTGTGACCGGAATGATAATGTCCAGATTGTCAGTCTTCAAGGGTTTGTTGGTTTAAGACACAATAGTGTATATTATTAGCACTGTACACATTCAGCGATATAAATCACACATAATTTTTTTATAAATATAGCTGAAAGGCATGTATACAGCGCCCTCTCCCATTTTAACTATGCTTTTAGGGGTTTTAATAGAATAATGGATTAATGTCATTTCAGAGCTGGGAGGAACCTGTGAGGTCATCCACTCTAACCTCTTGTTCAGTGCAGCCATCTCTTTGGTGACATCTTAGTTCTGGAAACCTCTCCACAGATGGATTCTGACATCACCATTATTATCTTTTAGGTCAAGGATGGGGAATCTGTGGCCCCCTGGACATTGTTAGGCTTGTCAGTTTGCATTTCTTAGTACAGAAAGTATTGATCTGATGTGAAGAGATCTTTCCTATTCTACTTAATTCAAGAGGGTTCTGGAAGCTTCTCTGTGTGAAAGAAACTAGCAGAAGGTTAATGATGTTTGAGTTATTCCTTCAGAGAAGCTGAGTACAGCTGGTTTAAACTGGTTCTCTTATCTCTTTCAGTCAAGGTCATGCTGACTTACAGGCCAGAAGAAGAAGAAGAAGAAGAAGAAGAAGAAGAAGAAGAAGAAGAGGAGGAGGAGGAGTTTGGATTTGATATCCCGCCTTTCACTCCCTTTAAGGAGTCTCAAAGCGGCTAACATTCTCCTTTCCCTTCCTCCCCCACAACAAACACTCTGTGAGGTGAGTGGGGCTGAGAGACTTCAAAGAAGTGTGTCTGGCCCAAGGTCACCCAGCAGCTGCATGTGGAGGAGCGGAGACGCGAACCCGGTTCCCCAGATTACGAGACTACTGCTCTTAACCACTACACCACACTGGCCTGGGTTTCAACCACTTTCTCTTTCTATGTCTTTTCTGTCTGGTGTGGTGTTTCTGTATGCTTAGCATTAAGGTTTTAGTCTTATAAGTTATTGTAAGTTTAAGTCAAGTCTGCTGCAACTGGATTTCTTATGGACAGTGCCAATCCTGAATGTATTGGATTTGTAACCATTATGCTCATTTGCCTTCAGTAGCAGTAAAGCTCTGATGAATGAAACATAATTGCCTCTGGTCTATTTTTGGGGGGAATCCTGCAACATGTTAAGTTTTTATTCTGCTAAGAATACATTGGAGTTCCTCTCTGGATCAATATTGAGTAGACTTTATATGACAAGGCTTCCATCAGCCCTCAGCTAGCATGACCAATGGTCAGGGATGATGAGCAGTGTAGTCCATCAATACCTGGAGGGCCACAGGTTCTCCCTTTTAGGTGGCAAGCCAAGTCCACCCTGTTCCTCCAAGTTTTTATTAATAAATAACTTGCCTTGTTTTGCTTTATCTAACTGAACAACCACTTCTAGATGCCTTTTTGGGGTTTTTACTCCCATTTCAGTACCACATAGGGAGCCTCCATAAGTAAAGGAAGCTCTCCACATTTCAACGTATTTCTCTCCAACTCACAGAGAAGAATGGTGATGAGTTAGAGATGGCATGTTTGTCTCTGAAGTTTATTTAAAATGTGTAAGGAAGAGGGGGTCACTGTTGGTGGAGGTGGGGGGAGGGATGGCATATCCTGGAAAACAGCATGGCTGAGATCCTAAATGGCAGAGTTTCACATTGCAACCTTTACTTGCAGGTCCCTCTGGTTTGGTTCCAAAGGCTAACTCTCTACAACTTCTCAGTGCAAAGATCCCTGGAAACTAAGGATTGCCGTAACTTTCTAGGTCTTTGCTAGAATTTTAAACCTATTGCTTCTCTTTCCGTTGTCATAAGATGGGGTGTCATCTGCTTCTGACATCTTATTATATATTTGTATTCTGTTATCATGGCCTCCTGTAATCTTCCAGTCTAATCTTTCCCCCTAGGCCGAACACCAGCTCTATAAGACTTTCCTCAGATCTTTGCCGGTTTGCTCCTGCCTAATGTATGACATGTTTCCTTAAGTGTCTGCGATGTCATTGGTCTAGAGATAGGGGACATTATCAAACACCATCCTTGCAGAATTTACCATAATGTGATAGTCCCAGTGACTGCCCTTTTGGAAAGCATAAAGCTCCTCCACGTAAATCAATCTTACTGCCAGTAATATGTTCATCCTTGTAATCCCTGTTCTGGTTGAATGGAATGCTTCATATAATTCATCTCAGCAGTAATTGTACAAGCATCAGGCCCACAGAGGTCTGGCAGGTTCTGCAGGAAAATTGCATCGCATGGTTTCACTTATGGAAGAAACGCCTGGGGCACGTTGCTGTGGTTTGTACTGATTATTCCTAGCGCTGGCTCCTCTGTTTGAGCTGTTGGACCAGAATGTGATGGCCTAACAAACTCAATGGTGAAGGAGGTGGCATAGCATAGGCTATGACTAAGGCTGCAATCTATTTCACGTGTATTTTGAAGCATACACCATTGGAAAAAATGGGACTGATTTCTGGGCACACATGCATGAGATTGCACTGTAATGAACTGGGAAGCAAGCCTCTCTGATTCAATTATCACCTCTGCAAGGAACTTCACAGCTTGCCTTATGCAAGCCACAACTTCTTTGCTTTAGACCCCACTCTCAATTTGCAATAGGTGTGCAATAATACCAGCATAGCTTACACTTGGCTTTCCTGAAACTGCTGTCCTCCAATGTTTCAGACTGCAATGCCCATCAGTCGCAGCCAGCATGGCCTGTGGTCAGGATTGCTGCAAGGCAGCAGTGGGGAGCATCAGGCATCATGGCCCAAATGCAACTGTCCAGGCCTATCTGCCTGGCCCACAGTCCTAACTCAAGCCATAATCCCTACCTTTGCACCATGCTGGATTGTTTCTGCCTGACTCAAACATGTTACTGAACTCTCATAGCATACCACTCAATAGTCCTGATTTGAGCGGGACACCATGGATTCATAGAAGCTGCCCCTGCTTCTGTTTGAATTCTGGGATGTCCCACTTCGGCCTCCTTACCTCCACAGCCTCCTTCAGGGCAGCCTCTGCCATGGCCTCCACTACCGCTGCACACCTGCAAGCTGGCACAGCACACTTCCAGAAGCGAGCATACCACATATGCCAGCTGCAGCGAGGCAGGATAGGCTGTGAGAAGGCCCATGGCCAAGGCCTGGCCACCACAGGGGTGGAAAAGGAGAGACAACCAGCAAAGGTGTGGAGGCCAGGGATGGCTACGGCATGAAGACTGGGTGGCGAGAAAGAGCACAACTTTGGGGGTGGGAAAAAGGGAGAGCAGTTTGGATGGGGGTGCAGTTTGTTTTTGTCCTGCTTTCCCGCCCAGAAATATTGGATGGTATAACAACAACAACAATTTTTTATTTGTACCCTGCCCATCTGGCTGGGTTTCCCCAGCTACTCTGGGCGGCTTCCAACAAAGATTAAAAATACATTAAAATGTCACACATTAAAAACTTCCCTAACAGGGCTGCCTTCAGATGTCTTCTAAATGTCAGGTAGTTGTTTATCTCTTTGACATCTGATGGGAGCGTGTTCCACAGGGCGGGCGCCACTACCGAGAAGGCCCTCTACCTGGTTCCCTGTAGCTTTGCTTCTCACAGTGAGGGAACCACCAGAAGGCCCTCGGTGCTGGACTGGGCAGAACGATGGGGGTGGAGACGCTCCTTCAGGTATACTGGGCCGAGGCCGTTTAGGACTTTAAAGGTCAGCATCAATGCTTTGAATTGTGCTCAGAAAAGTACTGGGAGCCAATGTAGGTCTTTCAAGACCGGTGTTATGTGGTCTTGGCAGCCGCTCTCAGTCACCAGTCTGGCTGCCGCATTCTGGATCAGTTGTAGTTTCCGGGTTACCTTCAACGGTAGCCCCACACAGAGCCCATTGCATTAGTCCAAGCGGGAGATAACTAGAGCATGCAGCACTCTGGCGAGACAGTCATAATGACTCTTGCCTGCCTGGATAAAGGATAGGTAAGGATGTGTGAGTGTGATGCAACTAGCCTACTGTACAAACATAAGATGTACATGCACTGATCTCCCTCTGGCCCAAATTACCATTGCTTCAAGGGTTGCTCAGAAGGAAATATGAATCCTGGGATGAAACGCTGAAAGAGCTACTATGATACTCGATGGTGCTTTTCAATCTGTTCTAAGGATTGCCGAGGTTTCTTGGACACTAACCGTGGGTTCCCTGATGACAGGGGAAGAAAGAAGATGAGAGACCTGGAGACCAAGTGCAATGAGAAAAGGTTGAAAGTGTTGGGTATGTTTAGCTTGGAGAAGAAACAAGTAAGAGGTGCTGCAATACCCACCATTAAACCTGCGGAGGGCTGTCACACAGAAGATGGAGCAAATATGGCTTTCTGTTGCACAACAAGGTGAGACCCAAGTTGGTGTGTTCCAACTGCAGGAAAAGGAATTTCAACTGAAGACTGGGAAGAACTTCTTGAAGGTGTGAGCTTTTTAGCAGCGGAACGGACTGCCTTAGAAGAAAGATTCAAGGTTTTTAAGCAGGGACTGGATGGCCACATGGAATTTATTCGCCCCCTAGAATAGAATATGTCCTGACTCTTCTGCAATGTTGGTGGTAGATGCACAGGTGTTGCTTGACAGACTAATTGATGTGGAAACAGTTCCTTCCTTGATGGTGGAAAGTTTGAAAATGGCTATTTTAGGTAAATGACCAATAAACAAAAATGCTGCCGCTGGTTTTATTTCTTTATTGTTTAGGATTTAATTTTTTATTGCAACAATGCAGCGAAGAGGCACCCATTTAATGGGAACATAAATGGAAGATTTGAGAAAGATGAAAGCACCAGCTAAATACTTTCCTTACACAAAGACATTAATTTGCCAGGGGGACCATTACAGTATATAAGCAATCATTCACTGAATAAGAAAACGTTGGGGCATGAGAGCAAAGTGATTCACAGATGTGCTTATTACACAGTATCTAAATGGATGGAGAAAAATATTAAACTGATGAGAGGCTAATTAAAACGAGCCCATTACATCTCAAAATACACTCGGTAAGGGCAGATCTGCATGCTAAGTTTCTGCAGATGTTGGGTCGGCATTCATGAGTAAATGTAATAGCCGCAGTCCAGATGAAATTAAACCAACTTAAAATGTCATTGAGATCAATGAGACTTTAGTGCTTAACTACATGTTCATTAACTCATCGGGTTAATTTTTTTAAAAAAGAAAGAAAGTAGTGAGGCTAATTTAATTTTTTACTGTAAAATGGGAAGCATGAAAATGCCTTTCTTAAGACCTTTGATGCTAACATATTTGAAAATATTGTGTTTAGCCTTGGTCATCTCATCTCAAAAGGATGCTATAGAGGTGGGGGCAAATGCCTAAAAAAAGACAATAAAAATAATCCAGGAGCTATGGCTCTCTTCTTATCTACAAAGACTTCCTGATTTAAGGATGTTTCGGCTGCAAAAAAAAGATGATAGGAAAGCTATATGAGTAGGAATGGAAGAGAAATTCCATTTTGTTTGCATTTCAATAATAAATGACCTAATTTGCACTTCTTGAACCAATATCTAAAACCAAGACTATCATTTGAAATTTGTACTTCTCCATAGTATGTGATCTGTATTAGAGGCAATTGCTCCCCATTAGATGTCTACATTTGTCAAAACTGCATGCAAAATTGGGAGAAAATTGCACTAAAATGCTGACAAATTTCCATGATTGTTGTTATTATTATTATTATTATTATTATTATTATTATTATTATTAATAATAATATACATACCCCGCACATCTGGCTGGGTTTCCCCAGCCACTCTGGGCGGCTCCCAACAGAATATTAAAAGCACAATAAAATGTCAAACATTAAAAACTTCCCTAAACAGCGATAAAATACACCAATGTCAAAATGTAGAGATCTGGATTTAAGACTGGGAGAACTTTAAGAGAAACAATAATGACAGATTCACCCTTCCCTATACATGACAGAGATACACAAAGTGCTGAAGGGAGTGCTAGCTCTTAACTGTTATACCTCTATCTCCATCTATAGCTATATTAGATCTTGGAGTGGCTGTAACTTATTTTACCCCATTGAAACCAATGGATTATTTTTTTTTAAAGCATGGAGTACAAAATGTAAGTCCACCCCCACTGTTTCCTGCTCTGGTCAGCACATGCAAGGATTGCATTGATATTAAATGTATTAGGTCAAATGTGGGTAAACTGATGAATCCTCTCTCTTGCCTAGATGGATGGAGGATAGGTGTGGGTGGAAACTAGCCAACTGTATAATTACTGTACAGCAGTAAAATTAAGAACATAAGAAGCACCCTCTTCTCACAATTGTCAGACCTAGGAGAAAGCCCATAAGCAGGGCTGGGGTGCAACAGTGCTCCCCTTGCAATCCCCAGCAACTTGTATTCAGAGGCATACCGTCGGTAGAGTATCTAAATTGCAGCTAGGAAGACAAATCATGTGCAATTGCAGAACATACAGCTGAAGAATATTTGCAAAGTATTTACATTCACATGCTTATCCAGTCATGGGCTTAGTTTTACCTAGTTGAAGATTACAGCTTCTTCATTAAGCATGAGAAGAGTGACTAGTGGGGTGCCACAGGGTTCTGTCTTGGGCCCGGTCTTATTCAACATCTTTATCAACGACTTGGATGATGGACTCAAGGGCATCCTGATCAAATTTGCAGATGACACCAAACTGGGAGGGGTGGCTAACACCCCAGAGGACAGGATTACACTTCAAAACGACCTTGACAGATTAGAGAACTGGGCCAAAACAAACAAGATGAATTTTAACAGGGAGAAATGTAAAGTATTGCACTTGGGCAAAAAAAAAATGAGAGGCACAAATACAAGATGGGTGACACCTGGCTTGAGAGCAGTACATGTGAAAAGGATCTAGGAGTCTTGGTTGACCACAAACTTGACATGAGCCAACAGTGTGACGCGGCAGCTAAAAAAGCCAATGCAATTCTGGGCTGCATCAATAGGAGTATAGCATCTAGATCAAGGGAAGTAATAGTGCCACTGTATTCTGCTCTGCTCAGACCTCACCTGGAGTACTGTGTCCAGTTCTGGGCACCACAGTTCAAGAAGGACACTGACAAACTGGAACGTGTCCAGAGGAGGGCAACCAAAATGGTCAAAGGCCTGGAAACGATGCCTTATGAGGAACGGCTAAGGGAGCTGGGCATGTTTAGCCTGGAGAAGAGGAGGTTAAGGGGTGATATGATAGCCATGTTCAAATATATAAAAGGATGTCACATAGAGGAGGGAGAAAGGTTGTTTTCTGCTGCTCCAGAGAAGCGGACATGGAGCAATGGATCCAAACTACAAGAAAGAAGATTCCACCTAAACATTAGGAAGAACTTCCTGACAGTAAGAGCTGTTCGACAGTGGAATTTGCTGCCAAGGAGTGTGGTGGAGTCTCCTTCTTTGGAGGTCTTTAAGCAGAGGCTTGACAACCATATGTCAGGAGTGCTCTGATGGTGTTTCCTGCTTGGCAGGGGGTTGGACTCGATGGCCCTTGTGGTCTCTTCCAACTCTATGATTCTATGATTCAAACAAACAGGGTCTTTCTCTCTTTCTAGTACTTGCACTCAGCCTTCCGCACATTGCCCAGCTAGGCCATGTCATTCCTTCTGAGAGGTTTCCACTTTCTTCTTCCAGACTTCTCCTTCCTGCTTCTATGGGAGAACATCGACTTCTGTACTCAGAGTCCTGCAGTGATTTCACGCTCTTTATTGCAGCTTGTAAAACAGTGATTGCATTTCCCCCCAAACCTCAGGCTTTTATATACATTATTTACACAATGAGTCCTGTCTGATTGGCTAATTCTGCTTCCCTCCTGGAGCCTGATTGGTCTTCTCCTGCAGGCCAATCAGTTGTTGCATTCTATGATCCTACCTGCCTATTGTTCTAGGATCCAAGCTTAGTATATAACACTAACACTGCCTCTTCTCTGGTGATCATGGAGATGCAGCCATTACAGTCATTCACATGCAAAACAAAATGGAGAATGTAATCAGAAACCTCCAGCGTTGTGACCAGAGTTAACCGGTCACATGAAAGTTACTGGGGAATATTCCGGAACTGAACACACAGTAATGCATTTTAGCATTTCTAATTTTAGTAAATTAAATCACTATACTTACCACATACTGCCGCCAACAATTTTTTCCCTCAACTCTATGATTCTATGATTAGTAGCTGCTGATGGCCTTGTTGTCCATAAATTTGCCTAATCCTTTGAAAAAGCCATCCAGGTTGGTGCCAATCCCTCCATCTTGTTTTCTTCATCCATTGTTCTGTCCATCTTTGCTCTGGCACTGCCCAACATTGGCATGTCAAACCCCTCTGTCCAAAAGAGAATGTGGCCCATGAGCTTTTTCTTTTTCTTTTAATCCACAAGGCTAGCTTTCCATTTCCTCTTTTAAAAAAATTATTTGCTTAAGAACACATTTTAAAATATGTATACGTGATGGTATGCTTTGGCCAGGGCAGTTTTTAATCTCGCGAGTGTGCAGTAACTTCATGTATTAGGTTTAATGCCTCCTTAATGCAATTATTTCTGAAAAGCATGTCTTTTAGATTTTAATAAGCACGAACTATAACATCAGGGCTTGTTTTTCAAGTAGCAGAGCAAAAAGATGCGAGTACCCGACAAACAATTCTTGATGAAGATACATTTTAATGAAAAGTTTGCTCCACTGTAAGCATTTTTCCTTATTTAAATGCAAGTTCCACTGTACTCCCATTACAAAACAAAACAGCCTCAGAATTAAACCTGGAGGAAAGCCAATGACTGAGTAAACAGTAGTGCCCAGATTTACATGTGAATGACTCATCTGCATTATCTTACTTACAAACAAGCCTCTGGAGGCTGTAAAAAGAACCTAGAGGATTTTTAGGTGGGTTGGGGGGTGACGGGGGGGGGAGATGACAAAGAGGGAGTTTGACAAAGGTTAATAAAATTATGTGCTGTATGGAGAAAGCAGACAGAAGGGGGAAATTATCCCCTAACAAAGTACTTTCTTAAGATAAAGTGCAATTGTTGTGTGGAATACAAATTTGCAAATTTGGCAAAGGCATGGATTCAAAAAATGGACCAGATAAATTCCTGGAGGATAAGAATTCCAATGACTACTGAATCATGCATGATATATAAAGAGGAGCTCAAGAATCAGAGACTAGTTGCTGAGGAGAAACACCGATAGAGGGCTGGTGCCTTCACGCTCTAGATAATTTGGTTTGTCAGCATGAGAAGCAGGACATTAGATAGACTTTCTCTTCTGATCTAGAAAGGTTCTCAGTTAGGATGTAAAACAGTTCTGCCTTGCTGTTCAGCTCTTATGGTTGGTTGGCATCCATCTGTCTTGGAAAACAATGGAGGAGTGCGCCTTTGGGGATGAAGTCATTGGAAGGTTACAGTGCCTGCTGTGGCTGTAGAGACCGATATGGGAAAGACATGATTTGTTGCAGCTGGGGCAGATGAAGTCATCCAGTTGTGCTACTGCAGATGCACCATGGCATTTCTTCTCTCTGTGCTCCTGCCAGTGGTCATTCCTCTTTTGGTCACTGTCTCCAGCCAGTCTTCTGGTCACGTTTTCAGACATCTTTGTAACACAGAGGTGGTCTGTCAATGGGCCTGGTGCCTGAAGCCAGCTCTAGTAGAGAACGTCATTGGGAATCCTGCCATCTTCCTTTCTGTGGCTTACAAATGTCAGTGAAAAGACAGTTCATGCCTCAGGTTTACAATCTAAAAGACATGTCACAAAGGGAAACAAATATTTGGAAGGGAGAAGGAACAAAGCAAACTCAGACACTATTTCTTAGTTAAAATATCCTTGGAATGACGAGTTGGAATAGGAAGATCTCAAGAAGAACAGGTGTCCCTAGTTGCAGAGCTGATGGAGAAACCCTAAAGTCCCTTCTCTCCCTTCTCTCCCTTCTCTCTGAGAGCCAGTGTGGTGTAGTGGTTAAGAGCAGTGGACTCATAATCTGGGGAACCGGGTTCGCGTCTCCGCTCCTCCACATGCCGCTGCTGGGTGACCTTGGGCCAGTCACACTTCTTTGAAGTCTCTCAGCCCCACTCACCTCACAGAGTGTTTGTTGTGGGGGAGGAAGGGAAAGGAGAATGTTAGCCGCTTTGAGACTCCTTGGGTAGTGATAAAGTGGGATATCAAATCCAAACTCCTCCTCCTCCTCCTCCTCCTCCTCCTCCTCCTCCTCCTCCTCCTCTTCTTCTTCTTCTTCTTCCTCCTCCTCCTCCTCCTCCTCCTCCTCCTCCTCTCTTGTAGCATGGTGGAATGGCTGCTTTATGACTCAGGAAGGAGCCTGATGGGAGCTCATCTTCAAGCCACGTGGACTTCCCTCCCTCTCTGACAGCCCGATGGAATGACCACACAGCCAAAGATGCTTTATGTTCTTTGTGAAATTCAGAATAGCAGTTTCATCCAGAACTGCCTTCAGTCTTCCGCAGCTAAAACTAAGTTACTCTATTACTAACTCAAACATTTCTTCTGTATTTAGGGACAGAGGGTGACTCCAGCGACTTCAAAACAGTGATGTGTAAAATGACCCTCAAAATGGCACAGGGGATTACCCTGAAGTGCATTTATGTGCTTCAACGGTTTTGTCAACCAACAGATTATTAACTCATATAACTGCATCGTTAACTACAGAAGGCATCTATTTTGCCTGTGACCCCAATTATCGTAGCTTCACAATCTTTCATATGCCTGCTCTTTACAATGTACTGCTTGTAAGGAAGTGCTGTAATTAAACCTGTTTTCCATATTGCAATAGAGAAGAGGAAGTCCATTACAAACTTGCAAGGGAGGGAGAGGATTTTGCTTGCCAATCGACACAGAGGGTTGGACAAATTCATGGAGGAGAAGGCTATCAAAGGCTACAAACCATGAGAAGTATCCTCTGCCTCCACAGTCAGAGGCAGTAATGTTGCTGAATACAAGTTTGCTGGAAACCACAGGGAGGAGAGAGTGCTTTTGTGCTCAAGTCCTGCTTGCAGACTTCCCACAGGTATCTAGGTGGCCACCGTGTGTTAGGAATTTTGAGGTCTTAGATATATGGTAATGTTCATAACCGCACGTACGTAGATCAGCACAGGAAGACCGACCTGAAGCAATTTTGATTCCTAAACTGAGCAAATGTTTTCTCTGCAAGGTCAAAGTGGAAAAGCCTCCCCATTGTCTTTTCCTTCACAAATCCTGTCTTAAGGGCATGTCTGTGTTTGAATAGGGTGTGAGCCTCTGACCTGGCCCAGGAACTAAGTATTTATCATTACAAAAGATTGGCCAGGCTCCCCAGACAATCCAATCAAGTAACCTGCCAGACAGGAGATAAACAAGGACAGGAGAAAAACAACATCAAAATTTCTGTTTAGACTGCCTTTTTTGTGATGTAGGTATGATGTATCTGAGGGGTGGTCTTAGGTTACACCCCTTCTGTGATGTATGTATGATGTTTCTGGGGGTGGTCTTGATCTACAGGGTGGCAATTTCAAAAGTCTTTATAAGGCCTTGCACACCATTTTTCTGGGTCCCTCCTCTCTCCTGCGGGTGAGGGGAGCACCCTGTTGCAACAGATCAATAAAGGCCAAGCCTACAGGCTGCTGTTTTGCTCCAAGTAATCCTGGTTGGTGTCTTTGTTTTTGTCCAAGGGAGCCCTCGGATTTTTCCGTTAACAACTATGAGAACAGAATGCTGGAGTAGAAGGGCTATTGGCTTGATCCAGCATGGCTCTTCTTATCTTCTTATGCTTTTTCTATAATGGCCCTATCCTTCCCGATTTATGGTTTCCCTCCCCTCTCTCATTCTCTTTCATACTGTCCTATGTGCTCCACACAAATTTGGATCTTGTTCGACCTGAAGGCTGAGGCTTGATATTTGTAACTACAGTTGTACCTTGGAAGTTGAACGGAATCCGTTCCGGAAGTCCGTTCGACTTCCAAAACGTTCAGAAACCAAAGCATGGCTTCTGATTGGCTGCAGGAAGCTCCTGCAGCCAATCGGAAGCCCTATCGGACGTTCGGCTTCCAAACGAATGTTCAAAAACCGGAACACTCACTTCCGTTGTTTCAATCGTTAGGGATCCAAAACGTTCGAGAACTAAGCTGCTCGAAAACCAAGGTACGACTGTACGATCAATGTTGTATATACCTGTATTTTCATTTACTTATTTCCCACCCTTCATCCCATTTTAAATATTTTAATTTGTACATGACTTAGCATTAAAAAGTAGCAAAATGGTGCAAAGCATAAAAATCAAAGAAGGCAGTAGAATACAAATAAAACACCAGGATAAAGTGATTCCCGTTATCAACCTTGCACAGTTGGGTCACATTTCAGGAAAAGCTAGTTTAAACAGCCTGTTGCTATTGTTGAAGAATGATTTTTTATTTTATTTTAATGAAAATGAATTCTTAATTTTCTTAATTGATTTGTCATAAAGCTGTGCATAGACTAACATACAAGCGTGTAAACAGTGAGTGAATGGAAGTTTTGGTTGGGTTTTTTTTAAAGAACATTCATTGCTGTGGTTTAGCAAAAACAACAACAAACAAATCAATAACTCTTCAGAGCTCTTCCAGCAACATTGTGCTCGTCCAGGGGGGAGGTTACCATGGGGTGAGGTCCAGGACCTGAGTTGAGGGTCAGCAGACAGTCCTCCTCGGGCAAAGCGGGGTCCACAGCGGGAAGCCGGGCAAGGACAGGAACTCTGGGGGAAACAGGACTGGATGCTGGCCGAAACAGCTCATCAACGACGTTGCTCCCGCAACCTGGGACCAGGCTGACTGGCCTTTATCTTCTCTGAGGCCAGGGGCGGTCCCGGCCCCCAGGAGACCCGCCTCTCCTGGCCTTAAGGCGAGCACCAGTTCCCTTCGCCTCTCTGCCCTGAGCCTCTGCAGTTCAGGAGAGGCTGAAGGGTTACTGGGCCCAGGGGGAGACTCACCTGTAGGCACTGAGTCCTCAACCACCTCTGGAGCCAGAGTGGATTCACCTGGTGCCTGCTCCTGAGGATCCGGCACAGGTGCAGGCGCTTCAGAATCAAGGCCCTGCCCCAGTTCAGCCGGCCCTGGAGGCAGGGACTCCTGTGAAGGCCAGGATTCCTCTAGTTCAGCCTCTGAATCGGATTCCCAGGCCATCACACCATCCCCCCTCCCAGCCCCCCCTCAATCGAGGGTCTGGACCCGGCTTGCTGGGGTACGCCGCATGGAAATCTTGGAGGCAGGCAGGCGCGTGGACGTTGGCTGCTGGTTCCCAGGAAAGGTCCTCCGGTCCATACCTCTTCCAGTCTATGAGATACTGTAGCTTTCCCCTGCGGTATCGGGAGTCCAGAATGCGTTCCACCTCGTACTCAGGCTCCCCCTGAACCAAAACCGGCTGCGGTCGGGGACGGTTCGGGTGGAACTCGTCGGGTGGGACCACCGGACTCAGAAGGGACCTGTGGAAGACCGGGTGAACCTTCAGGGTTGCGGGCAACCGGAGATGGAATGCCACAGGCGAGACCTGGTCCACGATAGGAAACGGGCCGGTGAAACGGGTGTCCAGTTTCTGCGAAGGTCGAGAGGGGTGGAGGTGGCGAGTGGAGAGCCATACCAGGTCACCGACGTGGAGTTCCGGCCCCACCTGGTGGTGGCGGTCGGCCTGTGCCTTGTACGCCTCCTTGGCCTGGCGCAGTTGCTCCATCAATAGCTGTTGCTGGGACTGGAGCTCCTGAAGCCACTCCGTCACCGCAGGGACTGCGGATGCCGGCAGCACATCCGGAAACAGCCGTGGATGGTAACCGTAACTGGCCTGGAACGGGGTCTGCTGGGTGGACGCATTCACCGCGTTGTTGTAGGCGAACTCCGCCAATGCTAGGTGGTCGACCCAGTCATCCTGCTGGTAGCTGCAGTAACACCGGAGGTACTGCTCCAGCACCGCGTTCGCCCGTTCCGTCTGGCCATCGGTCTGTGGGTGGTAGGCTGATGAGAGACAGACCTCTGTCCCGAGGGTCTGGTGCAATGCTCGCCAGAACCGGGATGTGAACTGAACGCCCCGGTCGGACACCACACGCTCAGGTAGGCCATGCAGGCGGAAGACATGCTGAAGGTACAGCTGAGTGGTTTCCTTAGCTGTGGGTACGGATGGGCAGGGGGCACAGTGCACCATCATAGTGAAATGGTCGGAGAAAACTAGAAGGCAGGTACAGCCACGAGACGGGGGTAAGTCCACTACAAAGTCCAGCGAAACCGTGTGCCAAGGACGTGGTGGGACTGGCAATGGCTGAAGTAGGCCGGGGGGTCACCCGGTAGGGCCCTTGGCCCGCCGGCAAACATCACAACCAGCGACGTAGCGAGCCACGTCAGCCTTCAGGCGGGGCCACCAAAACTCACGGCTTACCAGATGGGTGGTCCGATACCGCCCAAAGTGTCCCGCTGCTGGGGCATCATGGGTCATCCGGAGAACCTCAGCCCGCAGTGGCCCTGGCGGGATGTACAGGCGACCGTGGTGCAGCAGAAGGCCCTGATGCAAGACCAGCCCCGGATACTGAGGGCATGACCCTTCGGCCAGTTCCCGGAGTCGTTCCTGGGCCCAAGCGTCGACCCACTGCTGTTCCCGCACCCGAGCCTGCAGTGGCTCAGCCTCCTGGGTGGCCAGGAATGCAGCCGGTGGTAGGATCATGGTGGGTACTGCTTGCTGTACCGTGTCTGCATTGTCTTCAGGTTTCCGGGACAGGGCATCTGCCTTCTGGTTTTGGGAGCTAGGGATGTAGCGGATCCGGAACTGGAACCGGGAAAAGAACAACGCCCACCAGATCTGCCTTTGGTTCAGCTTGCGGGTGGTCTGGAGGTACTCCAGGTTCCGGTGGTCGGTTCTCACCTCCACCGGGTGTCGTGCCCCCTCAAGATGGTGGCACCAGACCTCGAAGGCCACCTTGATGGCCAGTAGTTCCCGCTCCCACACAGTATAGTTACGCTCCGCTGGAAGGAGCTGGTGGGAATAGAAGGCGCAGGGTAAGAGTGGCGCATCAGGTCCGTACTGCTGAGACAAGACGGCACCGAGAGCCATACTGGAGGCGTCGGTCTCTACCACAAAGGGTCGAGAGGGATCAGGATGTTGCAAGATCGGCGCTCTCTGGAAACAGGCCTTCAACCCCTGAAACGCCTCCTCTGCCTCCTTGTCCCAAGAAAACGGCGTCTTGGGGCGCAGTAGCCGGGTCAACGGGGTGGTGCGATGAGCATAATCTGCAATGAAGGTCCGGTAATAGTTGGCGAACCCCAGGAATCGTTGTAGGTCCTTGCGGTTCCGAGGTGCCGCCCATTCCCGAACCGCTGCCACCTTCCCAGGATCCATCTGCACCCCATCTGGAGAGAGTCGGTGACCAAGGAAGTCCACTGACCGCTGATGGAACTCGCACTTGCTGAGCTTCACATACAGGCGGTGCTCCCGCAAGCGCTGCAGCATGGTCCGAACATGACCCTCGTGGCGAGCCAGGTCACGGGAGAAAACCAGAATGTCATCCAAGTACACCACCACGTACTTGTCTAGCAAGTCCTGGAACACATGGTTGATGTACCGTTGGAACACAGCGGGCGCGTTGCACAATTCGAAGCGCATAACCAGGTATTCGAACTGCCCGTACCGGGTCCCGAATGCTGTCTTCCACTCATCCCCGGCTCGGATCCGAATTAAATTGTAGGCCCCCCGGAGGTCTAGCTTGGTGAACTCCTGCGCCCCTTGCACCCGCTCCAGCAACTCCGAAATAAGGGGCAAGGGGTACCGGTCTGGGATGGTAATTTTGTTCAGGGCCCGGTAATCATGGCAAAGGCGAAGCTCCCCACATTTCTTCTTAACGAAGAGCACTGGCGCAGCGGTGGGCGAGGTAGAAGGCCTAATGAAACCATGCTCCAGGTTCTTGCGCAGGAAGTCCTGCAAAGCTTCACGCTCCGGCTCTGTTAGAGAGTATAAGCGACTCACCGGCAGGGGCACTCCGGGCTGGAGGTCTATGCCGCAGTCAAAAGACTGATGCGGCGGCAGCTGGTCTGCCCCCATTCCTTGAACACGTCTTGGTAGTCCCGGTACTCGGCAGGGAGCGTGGATGCAGCCTCCTCAGTGGGTGTGGCTGCTAGCATCTCGGACCGAGCATGGGGACATGGGTCTGGGAAGTGCACAGTCTGATTGACCCAGTCAATCTGAACATTGTGAGCCTCCAGCCAGTCCATCCCGAGCACCAGGGGGAACCGGGGCATGGAGGCAATGTCAAAAGTTTGCACCTCCCGGTGCTGCTGGAGACACAGGACCAAGGGCTGGGTCTCCTGAGTGACGGCACCTGAACGCAGGAGCCGTCCGTCAATTGCCTCCACCTGTACCGGTTCTGGCTTGTTCTGAAGTGGCACCTGATGATGAGTGGCAAAGGCAGCGTCCATATAGGAGCGGGTTGCCCCCGAAGCTACCAGAGCGTTGGTAAGAATCCAGGGCCCACCTGGAGGGTAGAGACACACCGGAACCATGAGATGTCGCAATTCCACTGGTGAGGGCCCCTCTTGCATGGTTTGGGACCCCAGGTTGCTAGGGCCTTCGGCTACCGAGGTTGGCGGTTTTCCTGCGACTGGCATCATCTCGGGACAGGATCGGGCGTAATGTCCACTCCCACCACAGTAAAGACACAGGTTCCCCTCCCGACGCCGCGTCTTCTCCAAGGGGGAGAGGCGAGGTCGCGCATCCCTGAGCTGCGTTGGCTCGTCCGGCAACTCGGCTGTGGGCGTGGACCTGCTGGGAAGGACTGGAGCCAGGAGCCGGGGGTGCTGGCGGTCCCGGGCCTGGCGACGGTCCTCCAACCGATCGTCTATCTGCAGGCTCCGCTGAATAAGGGCACCCAGCGTGGTGGGATGATCCATCATGGCCAACTGGTCCAGTATCTCGTCCGACAGTCCCTCAAGATACTGGTCCCGAAGTGCAGAGTCATTCCAAGACAAGTCTTGCGCCAACAGCCGAAATTCCATGGTGTAGGCGGCCGCAGTGGACTTGCCCTGTTTCAAACGCCTAATTGCCCGGTTGGCTTGACTCTCCTTCTGGGGGTTGCCGAATGCGGCCTCCAAATGGTTGCAAAACCCCATATAGTCTGTCAGCAAGGGGGAGTCTTGCCTGAGCAGCGGCAATGCCCACTTGGCCGCCTGGTCCTTTAACAAACTGATCAAAAAGTGCACCTTGGTGCGGTCATCAGGGAAGTTCTGGACTCGCCCCTGAATATACAACTTGGCCTGGGTGAGGAACATGGGAAAGCTGGCTGGGGCCCCATCAAATTTCTCTGGCTAGACCACTGGGTACTTGCCTGGAGCTGGGGCGTCAGCCACAGGAGCTGGTAGGGCGTCCAACCGCTGCTGAAGTGCCGTAACCGCATCGCTGAGCTGCTGCACAGTGTGAGTCAAGGCCTGGTTCTCCTGGGCCAATGCCACCAGCGCAGCTGCCTGGTCGGCCATGGCTTCTGGCTTTTCCTGAACGCACCCCAACGAAGGGGGAGTGCGGGTGTGGCGGGAGCAAACTGTGCTGGTCCAGGGGGGAGGTTACCGTGGGGTGAGGTCCAGGACCTGAGTTGAGGGTCGGCAGACAGTCCTCCTCGGGCGAAGCGGGGTCCACAGCGGGAAGCCGGGCAAGGACAGGAACTCTGGGGGAAACAGGACTGGATGCTGGCCAAAACAGCTCATCAACGACGTTGCTCCTGCAACCTGGGACCAGGCTGACTGGCCTTTATCTTCTCTGAGGCCAGGGGCGGTCCCGGCCCCCAGGAGACCCGCCTCTCCTGGCCTTAAGGCGAGCACTCCTCCTGGGAGAAACCAGTTCCCTTCGCCTCTCTGCCCTGAGCCTCTGCAGTTCAGGAGAGGCTGAAGGGTTACTGGGCCCAGGGGGAGACTCACCTGTAGGCACTGAGTCCTCAACCACCTCTGGAGCCAGAGTGGATTCACCTGGTGCCTGCTCCTGAGGATCCGGCACAGGTGCAGGCGCTTCAGAATCAAGGCCCTGCCCCAGTTCAGCCGGCCCTGGAGGCGGTGACTCCTGTGCAGGCTAGGATTCCTCCGGTTCAGCCTCTGAATCGGATTCCCAGGCCATCACAAACATTTTGGACATCTTTGCTTCTTGCAAAGCTTGTGGGCCTAGGAGAAAGATAGAGACAAAGAAAAGCATAGAGCTATAGATGAATGAGCAGAAGCTACACACCCTCCAAGTGTCTGTATTTCCAAGGGACAATCTCAGATTTACAGAAGCCGTCCTGGTTTCTGATTTGATCCTGGAATGTCCTGCTTTTCCTTAGGACGTCCCGATTTTCATCCAAGAAATCTTGGAAGGTATGGCGTTATCTGACCCCAGAGCCATTTGAAGGCAGCCCTGTGTAGCAAAGTTTTTAAAATGTTTTATTATGATTTTATATATGTTGGAAGCTACCCAGAGTGGCTAGGGCAACCCAGTCAGGTGGGTGGGGTATAAATAGTAAAATAGATGGTGATGATGATGATGGAATAGGATGTCCGTATTTTCATCCAAGAAAAGTTGGAGGGTATGAAGCTACAGTGACATGAGGCTTTGTGTAGGTCTTTTTGGCTCAGGCAGTGGTGGAGAAGACCTCCAAGTCGCCCTGATTTGCCTTGTTACTCAACTCTCACACAGAGCTGATGCTCACACCTAATATACACCTTCCATGTTAAAATACACATTTCATGCGTCAATGTGTAATCAAATTTCCTTAATATAAGTCATTTTTTTAAAAATTTATTTTCACCAATGCATGCATTTTTATGTACAATATCCCTTAATGTAGATATTTTTGTACACATTATTTGGTTGGAGAACCACATCATGAAAATGAGAGAAGTGTGAATTTCTTTCAGGATGCTGTCAATGGCTCCCGGCTGATTGCCCAGGAAAGTGTAAAGACAAGGAAAAGTTTATTCCAGTCCTTTTTTTATTTCAAACTTTACAGAGAGAAGCTATAGAACCCAGCCACTTGGATAATGGCGTTGTCCCAGGTGAACCTCCACCCCGTTTTCTCCCACTTCCTCATTTGTCATCATTATCACCTCCTCTACAGGTGCTGCTAAGTGCCTTTGAGCTCTTTGCTCTCCTACTTTTAAGGCTTGCCGGGTTCTGGGAGTTGGTGGGTCTGGAATGCTTTCTAAGGACAATGTGTCAGCCAGCTTGTGATGGCCTGGGACTCGGGCTCAGACTCGGAGCCAGAGGAGTCTCAGTCCGCACCGGATCCTTGGCCTCAGGCAGCATCTGAACCAAGTCTGGGGCCTGATTCTGAAGAGCCCCAGTCTGCACAGGTTTGCCTGCAACAAGCACCAGCTGGGCCGAGTCAGGGGCCTGAGCCTGCCCTGGCTCCAGATGCGGGGATTACTTCATTGCCTTCAGCTGGGCCATCACTTACAGCTGCTCCACTACCAGTTGGGTCAGGAGAGGCTGAGGCGGCCCCTGGGTCTAGTAACCCACTGACATCTCCCGAGCTGCAGAGACTGTGGTCTGAGAGACCTGAGTACTCGCAGGAGGAGTGCTCACCTTTGGGCGAGACAGGGAGCTGAGTCACCGGGGGATTAGGACTGGCCGTTACCCCGTCAGAGATAAAAGGCTGCCGCCCCAGGTTGTGGGTGCAACATTGCTGCTTCCTGGAACCTGCCTGTTACCCCGTGCCTGACCTAGCCTGGTTTCCTGCCTTGGCCCTGTTGGACTGGCTCCTCGTGGAATCCTTGGATTCGGGACTGGACCTGGACCGCATTGCTCGGGTTACCCCCAGGCCCAGCACACAGCTGCTGCTCCGACTCTGCCTGTTCCTCCTCTCCCATTATTTCCCACTTTCCCCCTCATCTGCCTTTGAGCTGTGCCCTAGCGCAAACCACTGTTGTAAATCTAAACTGTCTTCCTCTTCCTCCTTCCTGCAAGGGTCAGGATGGAGAGGTAGGCTCCACCATTCTTCCTCCTCTGCCCAGTCCCTTACAATTTCAAAGGTTAGCTGTGTTTCGGCTTGCATATTAATTCAGAATGTACAAATGATGAATGTTCTTATTACAATTTGAACTGAATTTCTCACCCATCCAAAAGTTTTGAGGGACTGCAGGTACATTATAAAAAATAAATGAAATATACTGAAGTTAACAATATAAAGAGACGAAATGGCTTACTTTGCTCTCTTAGTTTCTCGCTTTCTTTGTTGCAATTGAAGAAAAGTTCCAATAAAGAAGAACAAAAAGGTGCATGGGAAAGTGAATGATTAAGAATGATGGGAGAAGTGGGCACTTCAATCTGCGTAAAGTACAAAAATCAAAGGGAACCTGCAATAATGAATAGTGATCCATTATATTGTGATGGCCGTGTGTAATCAGTTTTTCATCCAAAGTGCTGTTTGCACTTCCCATCTCTAATCAAGTCTCTATTCATTGCTGAAGCATGTTTAATTGGGACTAAGATATGGATGGTGTGTACACAGCCACACGTAACTGATAAAAAGATTGCAGCGCTGAAAGAAGCATCAGACAAGGATAGTCAACATAAAATACAAGGCCCAGTGTGTATCAGGTGAGATATCTGTCATTTTTACTTCTGGTTTGGTGTTCAGATAAATAATATAGATCCAAATGAGCATCATTTAGCTGGTACAGGGATGGGGAAATGTGTGGCCCTTAGCTGTTGCTGGACTACAGCTCCTATCTTTGACCATTGGCATGTGGAAGAATCCAGGTTCAGCCCCGATGCCTTCAGTCAAAGGATCTCTCATGGTACAGAAAGACCTCTTCCTAAGACCCCTCAGAGATGTATCCTCCTGTATCTATAGAACTGGGACAGATAGGTCATTGGAGAACTTGCTCCCCCCTCCCCAAGTGTTGCTAGATTCCATTAGTCCCAGTGAACATGGCCTATGGCCAGGAAAAATGGCATTTGTAGCACAATGGTGTATGGAAGGGCACAGCTTCCCCATCCCTGAGATAGTAATTTCTACCATTCAGGAAGGCTTACAATTTTTCAGCCTCAGCACCATATAGCTGCACAACTCACTCTTTTTCTGCTGCATTTTTTTAGCACAGTTTTGAACTGAAACTACATTGCGAAATGCAGAGATGTGCGCAATCTGATTGATAGCTGTGTTCAGATTCAGGATGGGCAAATTAGGTCGCTTTGCTTCAAAAATGCAGAGTGAACAAATTTGTCCTCCACCCCTAGTGTGAAATATACCCCTCCCCAGGTAGGCTTTTGGTATACATGGGATACACATGTACTAGTTCTGAGTCTGTTCATAAACCATTTATTACAGATACACTCACAGAAACACTTTTAGTGCCAAATCTTAAAATGTTTATGCGGCACTTTCTGGTGGGAGATCAATAGAAATTTCCATGAAGCATTGACATTAAAAATATGCACCGCGTCAAGATGGAGTGTGGCTGCAGTATAAATTGAAAAGACTTGGGGTTTGTGTGTGTGGATTTCCTAAGGGGAAGTGTCAACTTGGCAGGAATGTAGAGAAAGCCATCTGAAACTGTTGCCATTGCTGGTCCCATCTGCTGGGTGTCTAAAAGTGCTTTGCACTAGCTCTTAACATGAAGCTGGTGCCAGTCTGATACAGCTGCAGTACTCCACTGCTTTCCTCTGACGGTACTGGGGCATTTTAGGAAACGAAGAGGCATCTATGTTCTATAAGGAATCAGATGCTGCATTCATTAAGATTCGTTTGGGATACCCAACTTGCACTTGTAATGGTGCAATATTTTTGCCAACACCTGGAAAAAATAGATTAGATGCTTGGGGCATTGGAGTAAACTAGGGTCACAACTTTATTTACCTTTTAATACAACAAACCTATATCTTGCCCAAGGCAACCCAAAGCAACTTACAACCAAACAGCAACAAACAAACAAACAAAAACCCCACAGAGATACATTAAAACCGGGGGGAGAGGGGGAAAATAAATTCAAAACATCCCACTCAACATAATTCGGCAAAGACTTCAGCTATAAGTGTTCTAAAGTTAAAGCAGTGGTTCAAACAAGTGGAATAAATGCAGAGAAGAACTCAAAGGATGACACCACTGCTTTCTGAAAGACAAACCATGCAATGAAAGGCTGAAATAATTTGATATTTTTACTCTAGAGATTGAGGGAGGGAAGTTCAATCCATCAGTTGTTCTTCTGCCTTCATACCAAGAGAAGAAATGTAATCAGCAGCACTGCCAATGTATCCATCCCTACCTTAAGCCCATTCCAAGCTTCAGTGCAAGATTAATTCACATCCCCGCCCCCCCATACATTTTTAAAATAAAAAAACTGTTACCAGAATAGATTTATCTGACTGGTTTGCTTCAAGTGTCTTAGAAGCTACGGTTTAATAAATTGTTGGACTGGCAACCCAGTCAGATGAGCGGAATAATAATAATAATAATAATAATAATAATAATAATAATAATAATAACAACAATTCTTCACACTACTTGCTTGTTTTATATGCCTGTTGTCTTTGTCCATGGGGTTTTCTTGGCAGGGATACTGGAGTGGCTTGCTCCAGGTGGATCATGTTTGGTCAAAACTCTCCACTATGACCTGTCCATCTTGGGTGCCCTGTTCGGCATAGTTCATAGCTTCTCTGAGTTATTCAAGCCCCTTCATCACAGCAAGGCAAGGCAGTGATCCATGATAAACCTATCCATTCTTAAGGAAATCAGCCCTGAGCGCTCACTGGAAGGACAGATCCTGAAGCTGAGACTCCAATACTTTGGCCACCTCATGAGAAGAGAAGACTCCCTGGAAAAGACCCTGATGTTGGGAACGAGGACGAGATGGCTGGATAGTGTTCTCGAAGCCACCAGCATGAGTTTGACCAAACTGCAGGAGGCAGTGGAAGACAGGAGTGCCTGGCATGCTCTGGTCCATGGGGTCACGAAGAGTCGGACACGACTAAATGACTAAGCAACAACAACAACAACAACTTGCTTGTTTAGCTGTTGTTACATTGTTGCTATGTTCATTTATGAATTGCTTTCCATAAGGCACCCAGAAGCAATTTAGCAACACACACACACACACATAATCTCAAGTCCAATAGTTTAAGGCAGGCATGTCCAAAGTCCAGCCCAGGGGCCAAATCCGGCCCGCTGATCGTTTTAATCCGACCTCCCAAGCAATTCTGAGATATGACTCTGTTGCTGCTCGCCTTGCTCTCCCCTGGAGCCAACGCTCCACCAAAGCCATTTCTCTTCACCAGGGAAATGGTGTTGCGGGCTCATCACAGAGCTCTCCCATGGTCACTCCTTGGGTCAACCAATCTGGTCAGCTGGGGGCGTGGCCTAACCCCATTTAAGCAGAGTGCGTGGGAACTTGCCCCTTTCTGCTTTCCTCCACTTTCTCTCAAGCATCGACCCTCGCTGGATGCTCCTGGGAGCAGGTAATGCGTGCTTCAATTAGTTTAAGGTGATCCTTCCAATCTGAAGATCAGTTTGGGGAATAGGCAGCCTCGTTTTACATTTAAAAAACTCCAATTACCATGGATTCAACGCAATATACTCCCAGGTAAAGTTGCTACAGGAATGTCAACTAAAGTGAAATTTGATGTGGATTTAAGGGGTATTTGGAGAAGTATTTCATTATTTTATTTAGTTCTGGTATTCCTAAACTGTGTGTCAAGACTATAGCCTTTCCAACGTGTCTTACATTAGCAATGAATATACAATTTCATGAAAAATGTACAATCCAATTCACACTAAAACAGTCACTTTAAATATGTCTGATACCATAACATTCAATAAACACCATACAAAATAACCTAGGAGCAGCTTATGAAAGGCTCACCACATCTAGTCTGAAGCAACAAGGGACTAGGATTCTGAGGAACATCAAGGGGAGTGGGATAGAAGGGAGATCACGCCACTGTGAATTATAACAGTAAAAAAATTAAATAAATATTTCCGAACAAAGTATGTAAGTAAAAAAAACAAAAACCCAAACAAACCCAAAGCAAACCGCACATAAAACATTGAAAAATATCAAGATGCGTGAAGATGCAGCATAATTACAATATTTGTATCATAAAGATTTCATAAATATTGCAAAAAATACAATCACCAATATAATTCACCTACACATTCACACCACACAAAACTGCACATCCACACTAATCTAACACCCAGCCCCCTCGTATACAAGCACTCAGCAATGCAGCCGCTATAAAGGTAAAAGGTAAAGGACCCCTGGATGGTTAAGTCCAGTCAAAGGCGACTATGGGGTTGCAGCGCTCATCTCTCTTTCAGGCCGAGGGAACCAGCATTTGTCCACAGACAGATTTCCAGGTCATGTGACCAGCATGACTCAACCGCTACTGGTGCAACAGAAGACCATGACGGAAGCCAGAGCGCATGGAAACGCCATTTACCTTTCTGCCGCAGCGGTACCTATTTATCTACTTGCACTGGCCTGCTTTCGAACTGCTAGGTTGGCAGGAGCTGGGACAGAGCAATGGGAGCTCACCCCATCACAGGGATTTGAACCGCCAACCTTCCGATCAGCAAGCCCAAGAGGTTCAGTGGTTTAGACTCCTGCGCCCCTATACCCATCACATCACCCCACTCAGACAATTCTCATTTCAAGAAAGCACTCCAATGTTGAACTAACCAAGAATTAACTGATAATTGTGTGAAGACAAATAGGCCCACTAAATAAAAAAGAATCCAAAAGCATTAGGGGAAAACTGCAAAAAGAGACACTCCTTTCCTCTCTATGTCTCACATGGGATGAAGGATGATTAGTGGGTGAGCTTAATCAAGGGAGAGATGTTTGGTGCTTTTGTGTGGCTCAACACTCCATAAAATATGAATCAGGTACACATATAAGTCAAGCACCCTGTGGTAGCTGGTCCTGATTGTGGTTGTTAGGAAGGAAGGGCATGTGTGCTGTGTCCTGTTGATGGCACTTACCTTTCTATAGGAGATGCTCTGGTGGGGGAGGGTGTGTGTGCAGACAAAATATGGGAGGAGGGTCACTTGTGGGAGGAGTGTGAAATGTCCCTATTTTCATCTGAGGAATGTTGGAGGGCATGGAGGCTGCGTGAGGGTGGACAGAGGTTGGTGGGGACACTGTCCTATTTGCCCCAGTGGGTCAACCTCCACTGCAAGCATCCTTGGCCTATTTCTTGCCCCAGTGGCTGCTTTTCTGAAAAAGCCTTGCCTGGGCCTTTCACGTTTTTTAAGCATGCCATTTTCCACCACCCCGTGCCCCCAATCCTCAGAGGAGTCTGAAATATGTTTAGCTTTGCTTCTCTTGCTTTAACAAGAGCCCTCATTTTAGTCTCTCAGCGGTTTCAAAAGACTCCTGTAGAAGGAAGATAAAACAGACCCGCTTCAAAAAAGATGCTATTTACAACTAATGGCACTAAAGAAAATAACAGGATATAAGCACAAAATTCGAAATATTAGAGAGCAAGATGCACAGGTTTCTGCCTGCAGTCATGTTTGGTTTGGTGTGTTTTCTTCTTCTTCTTTTAAAAACAAGTCATACAATTAATGACAACGCAAGGATGCGATTATTTCCCGATTCATCCCCAAATGGCTCTCATTTTGTTTCATCCGCGCCAAAACGTCTGGATGGATATTTCTATGGTAACTTTGGAGAAGGAAATAAAAAGATGCCACAAGGCAAGAAGAAAGGGGAGAAGATGCTAAAAGAACAACGGGGGAGGAAAAGGACCCAGCGAGACACTGATAGCAGCAGCCAACATTATCAACAAAGAGAATAGTTGCTAAAGGAGAAGAGAACTAGAATATATAGCATGAAAATTGTTCACAAATCTTGGGCAGAGCCAAGCTGTTTGTTCTGATCACATTTGCTTCCCTACTATATTTAGAAATTCTCCACTCTGATCACTGGTGGCCAAACAAACACTGAAAAATGGGAAAGGGGAATTGGGGTGGGGGGGGTGGGGAGGAGGTGGAAGGAACTAAGGCAGGGTTGAAGAAAGGTTTTTCATCTCTTTTTTCCTAAGGTTATTATTTTATTTTATATTTTATTTATTTTATTTTATTTTATTTTATTTTATTTTATTTTATTTTATTTTATTTTATTTTATTTTATTTTATTTTATTATTTTATTGCTGCTGTCATAAAGTAGAGGCCCTTTGATGGCAGCCTTGCTGCTATTTTATATCCCCCACAATGCCTAGGATATAGCATCATTCTAGGGTATTGTGAGGGAATATGGTTGACCCCACAAAACCAGAACAACTTGTAGAGAATATTTGGCAAATATTCAAGTAAATATTCCTCCCTTTCTTCAGGGAAAAGGAGGTTCAGGGAGGTGTTCATGATGAGTTCCAGCACCTCTTTTTCTAGAAAAATAGCATTGCTGAAACTCAACCACACATGACAAAGTTCTAATAAAGACAGGTGCAGAAAACACCTGTAAATGAATATAAATACAAACCTAACCTAAAAAACTAGGACCCAAAGCGGGGGCAGTATAAGGAAAGTGACACTTCCTAAGTAACTAAGGCATGGAAAATGAACCATGTTTGTTTGTTTGTTAGAAAAATGGGAATGGGATTGATTGGGAAATGATGGAAAGCAAACAAATATAAGGTTTGAAAAGGTACTGTAAAAGTGGAAGGCTTGAGGATCTAGAGAAGAGTTTGGATTTGATATCCCACTTTATCACTACCCGAAGGAGTCTCAAAGCGGCTAACATTCTCCTTTCCCTTCCTCCCCCACAACAAACACTCTGTGAGGTGAGTGGGGCTGAGAGACTTCAAAGAAGTGTGAGTAGCCCAAGGTCTCCCAGCTGCTGCATGTGGAGGAGCGGGGAAGCGAACCCAGTTCCCCAGATTACGAGTCCACCACTCTTAACCACTACACCACACTGAGGTTTCCAAGCCCTGAGATAGGGCAATGACAAGGTTGGAGTCATGTGTGCAAAACTCACATTTCTGAGAGGGACACTCTCACACCTACGCAGGAAATGATGTTCTGCTGAACCCAACAATAGATATCCAAGAAAAACCCTTGCTTCCCCTTCCGCTTTGGAGAAGCCTGTCTTGTTTCCAGTGGCGTAGCATGGGTTGTCAGCACCCGGGGCAAGGCAAGTAATTTGTGCCTCCTAACCCGTGGATTTTAGCACTTGGGCAGAGAGCTGCGAGTGCGAGCGCGCCCCCCCCAGATGTTGCGCCCGGTGAGGCCGGCCCCCCTGCACCCCCCACGCTACGCCACTGCTTGTTTCATTTGGTGTAATACCATTTCACGGCCATGTTCGGCTGCTTCCATTATGCTTCATTACTCTATTGACATAGCAGAACACAATATTACTGGCAAAACTGGAACTGTCAGATCAAAAGGATGGTGCCGCAACTTGGGAAACAGAGCCAGTCAGCCATCTCTCTCATCCCTCATTTGACTATGTTGTCCAGGATCCTGCAGGTACTATTTTATCAGGTGGTCCACTCTACACCTTAGAATTGGGCCTTTAGATCTATACCCCGTGTGGTGGACCTGTGGTAAAGTGAAAAATTTTGGGGAATTAATTTACAATGAACTAAAAATTATCTTTAAGTACACTTTTCCAAAAAACCCCAAAGCCTTTCTACTAGGATTGATGGGAAAGGAAATTAAAAAGAAAGACCAAAATATTTTCCTATATGCTACGGCGGCAGCAAGAACTCTGCTGGCCCCGAATTGGAAAACAGATGTAATACCTACTATTATGGAATGGCAGGTCAAAATGATGACTTATGCAGAGCTGGCCAGATTAACAGGAAAAATACGAGACCAGGATGAACAGAAATTTCAAGAAAGCTGGAGTAAATATCTGATGTATATAAGAGATAATTGTAAAGTATTAAAGACACTGGCAGGGTTGGAATAACTCTCACAATGGGTGGTAAAAATAAGTTAATTAAACAAAATATGTAGTGTTAGAAAATATATGATACTTACTGAAGGGGTGGAGGGAAGTCTGAAGCTCGGCGGAGCTAAAGATAATTATGTGGAGCATATACAGTGGTACCTCGGGTTAAGTACTTAATTCGTTCCGGAGGTCCGTACTTAACCTGAAACTGCTCTTAACCTGAGCACCACTTTAGCTAATGGGGCCTCCTGCTGCCGCCGCGCCACCGGAGCACGATTTCTGTTCTCATCCTGAAGCAAAGTTCTTAACCTGAAGCACTATTTCTGGGTTAGCGGAGTCTGTAACCTGAAGTGTATGTAACCCGAAGCATAAGTAACCTGAGGTACCACTGTATGTTATATACGTATTATGAATGTGTGTATTATATTTAGTGAAAACAATAAAAATTTATTGATTAAAAAAAAAAGAATTGGGCCTTTAGTGCAGACCCTCCAAGTGCCCCTATTTTCCAGGGATAGTCCCAGATTTATGGAAACTGTCCCAGTTTCTGAATTGATCTTCGAATGTCCCGCTTTTCCTTAGGATGTCTCTATTTTCATCCAAGATATATTGGAGAGTATAGAATAGGACGTCCATATTTTTATCGGAGAAATGTTGGAGGGTATGTTAGTGTAGCATCACCTGTCCTTTGGAACTCCCTCCTGTTACATATCTCTGTGCTCTTTTTTTGCATCTATATGCCACCCAATAAACTATGTCCTCTGTGCAGACTGCAAATGTAAAGGAATAAAATATAACCAAAAGCAATGGATATAAAAATGCAAAGGAAAACAAAAAGAAAAAAACAAATCAGCATAAAGTTATCACAAAACCGTCACTAGTAGGCACCATAAAGCTGAAGAGCATGGCTTAACTCTGGTCCTGTTCAGCAGGTCTCCATATGAACAGCTATTGAATTCACACTCCTTTTTGTGCGAGTGTGACTGTAAAGATCTCTTCATGCAAAAATCTACCTTCAGTGCATTTAAGTCTAAGGAGCTCAGAGGTGCTGGTTGAAGAAGGCTGCTTGTATTCTAAAGCCAAGGAATTTAAAAACAGCACTCCAGCAAAATGGTACTCACAAGGGATTGGAAGGACAGGTCAATTTGAGGACAATTATCCCGTACTGTTGATAATCAAGTTAATCTTATTCAGGCATTCACATAGAGGTGATTCCCATTGTGTGGAGGTGTGAGGAAAGGCTTGCTGGCTTTAGTCCTCTGCTGATGGTGCCATCCCACTACCCTTCGCATCTTGGAGTTAAATATCAGAGAATTGTCTCACTGTGGCATCCCCAAAATTGTGAAACACAGCCCTTTATCAGTGTGCCTTGCTATAACATCATATTTTTTTGGAAACACGCCGAGCTCATCTTAAAACTGTGCTGCCAATTCATTTGCAAGTAACCTATAACAGCTTCCCTTGGGATGCTTCCAGTTTGTCAGCTGTTCTTGACGCAATACTTGCAGATCCGTTGCATCTTATGCGTTCCTAGGTTTCCGCTGGCTTTATGAGTTTCTGCAGATATGTTAATTTTGCAGAGCTTAATGCCACTTTCATTGTATGCCACTCCAGGAAGAGAAAAAAAAGCCATCTTTGCCCCCGCGGTTACAATAACATCTAATCCCATCTTCTGGGTATAGTTGAAAACAAATTAATGTCTCCACGATAAAGAAGTGATTTTCAAAAGAAGTGGTTTTGTTATGAGATGCTTTCAACATCTTTCTGCTTTATGTCTTTGTATAGGTTTTGGGGGGATTTTCCTCTTCTTCAATACTCGGCAACAAAAAGGACCAGAGGAGACAAATAAACAGCTAAATATGCACGACCTATTCTTTGTCTTTAGGTGATGTGAGATGCATGATGGAAACTGCAGCTTCCGTTAAGTATACTCTTAAGCTTCTGATGGAGATACACATATGTTAAACAGAGGATGTTTAACTATTGGTGATTTTTAAAAAAATATTTATTTCACTGCCTTGCATTTTCTCCAGAGGCTGAAATTAAACAAATGCTTTAAAAAGGAAATGCAGATAAAAGTTTTTGGGGTTGTTCATATTCTGACAGGTGCAGTTTTATAACCACTGTTCTAAGACAGCTTCATTGGCTGCCGGTTCATTTCTGTGCCCAACTTAAGGTGCTCATTCTAGTGTTTAAAGCACTAAATAACTTAGGTGCCAAATATCTGAAAGACAGCTAGCTTCCTTCCTGTCAGACCCTCCCAGGTGTTAAGATCAGTAGAGGTAGTTCCATCTCCCTCAGAAGCTCAGGGGGTGGTGGCCCAGGAGAGGGCATTCTCTGTGGCAGCCCATAAATTGTGGAACTCCTTCCCATGCATGTTTGGGTTCTTCACTCTTGCAGTGTTTGATGATGCTGGACTTCTTTACCTTGCTCTTTGAGTTGAAAACAGGATAATGGCCAAGGAGTAATAGGACATTATGATATGTCATTGCTTCCAGGAACAGTCTATGGAAGAAAAACAGAGCTGTCTCCATGGGTCGACAGATTTGTAGAGAACTATGCAGAGTGGGTAGAGGAAGTAGGTAGGGAGAGCTTTGTCTAACCTTCTCAGTACAAGAACTTGAGGTCAATAAGGAAGCTGAATTTAGGGCAGATAAAAAGGAAGTTCTTCACAAAGCACAGAGTTAAAATGTGGAATTCATTCGCAAAAGATGCAGTGATGGCCAACACCTTGGAAGGCTCTAAAAACCAATTAGACAAATTTGTGGAGGAAAAATCTATCAATGACCAGTAGTTATGACTGCTGCACATCCACGATCAGAGTTGGTATGCCTCAGGTGGTGCTGTGGGTAAAACCTCAGCGCCGAGGACTTGCCGATCGTCAGGTCAGCGGTTCGAATCCCCGCGGCGGGGTGCGCTCCCGTTGTTTGGTCCCAGCGCCTGCCAACCTAGCAGTTCGAAAGCACCCCCGGGTGCAAGTACATAAATAGGGACCGCTTACTAGCGGGAAGGTAAACGGCGTTTCCATGTGCTGCACTGGCTCGCCAGATGCAGCTTGTCATGCTGGCCACGTGACCCGGAAGTGTCTGTGGACAGCACTGGCCCCCGGCCTCTTAAGTGAGATGGGCGCACAACCTTAGAGTCGGACACGACTGGCCCGTACGGGCAGGGGTACCTTTACCTTTTTAACTACCAGTTTAGGAGAGGGCAATTGTCCTCATGTCCTCCTTGTAGGCATTTGGTTGGCGGCCAAATGCTGGACTACAGAGGACACCAGAACTCAAGTTCTTAGGATGGTTCAGGGGGGCTGTCAAATTTGCCAATCTATTTTGGTAAATAACGGTTCCAGGAGAGGCATCCCATATTGTGTTGCTAGAGTAAGAAACAAAAACATCAATGAAGTTCCTCTTTCATGGTGCCCCAGATCCTGTAACCTGAGAATGGGCAGCCTCATTCTTGACATTGGCTGCTGTCTGGAAGTCATCACCTAAATCCAGCAAGCAACACACAATTTAGCACAAATTGCAGTCAGGCTGGAATTTAGTAGTCTACTTTGTTCATTTGAGGCGATGACCCCATCACTGTAATAATTCACATTACTGTATGGAAAAAGGCTCAATGATTGACCCTCTTTGCTCTTCAGCAATGTATGGTGGGTTGGGGTAGTAGCGCTTACCTGACCCCCTGATAGGTGGGTCACTGCTGCTTACCAGGAGAGAGGGAGGATGGGAGAGGCAAGGTGGTGAGGAGATCAGCACTGTGTTAACATACTGGAAGGTGCACAGTATTAACTCTGAGCTCCCAACTGCCTGCCCCTCCTACTTTACTTCTCAGTGACCCACCTACTGGGAGGTCAGGTCAGTGCCATCACCCCACCACCCACTATTGTTATTTAGCAGGCAGCAATCTGCCTCTCGAAAATGATGCAAACATAACATTTCATTATTATCTCACTGTACTGATTTTAACTGGTGAAGATGCATAAAAGGGACAAAAGGGAAATCTTAATGAGTCATTTAACCAGCTTCAATAACAAGATGATTACGCCACCTAAGTCCTCGTTATTAGAAAAGGTCATTCCGATCGCATGAAATCATGAACTGTAGCAACTCATACATTATTTCCATGCTGTAACAGCTTTGGCAAGCTTTCTTTTATTATTTGAGTTAATTTGGTTTAATTATGTTCTAATTAGCACAAACCAATTAAAAATACTTGGGCCAACAGTGATGTTAGGTAGTATATTAACCTGTTCAGATTGATTCTGAATAAATGGCCAACCTTACTATTTTAGGAACTTACATGTGTCCTGTTACCGGTCCCGCATCAGATAATCAGTTATAAGGTTAGATGGAGTTAAGAAAGGGGAAAGAGTTCAATCTACTCAAGGAGCTCCATCGACTGTACATACACAAAGCTCTGAAATATAAGTCCTGTGAATCTTTCAGTTTAGGTTTCTCTCAATTCCTCACTTTTCCAAGCTAAAGTTTGGTTCTTCGCATTTCTGCATTAGCTTGTGATTTTATTTATTTTTATTATAAATGAGTCCTCATGAAAATCCATTAGCAATTTAGTGCGAATTTTTCCTATGAACGTTTTTTTTGTATGAAATTTTGTGCAGTATACACAGTTTTGCACAGCAACGTCTCCTGATACGATGCACCTTGGTATGTTTCTTCACTAATATATGCATATCTATGCACACTTTGCCCTAGTATGTATACTTGGGAACAGATTACTTCACTGAAGAACTGCATTGCAAAATTCAAAGAAGTGCAATTTTGAAAGGATGCCTGTGTTTTGGTTCGTAGACTATTTCAGAAAGTGCAAATTGGGCAAGTTCACCTTAAAATTCAGACTGAATTTAATTCCTCCCCACCCCCATCCCTGCACAGGGATCCCCACAAATTCATAGCTTGTACCATGCACTACATGTTGTCAGTTTGGAGGGATTTTCAGCAAAAATACGCTTTTAAAAGCAAAACACCCCAAACATATCAACAAGGAGACTGCATTCACCCTGCAGTTTATTCCATTTCCCCAACATTTCCCTGTTAATTTCCGTTTTATATTTACCTTTCACACAAAGTAAAAGCCACTTCCAAAAATATAGCACAAGTTTAGTGCTCGTTTTCCATGTTATTTGCTTGCAGGAAAAACATCCCTATACAAATAACATGGAAATCAGGGCTCAACTTGCACTGTATACCACTATATTTTGAGATGAGGCTTTTACATTGTGTGAAAGCTCAAATATAATGCAGGAATTAACAGGAAAACGTTAGGAATCCATGTAATCTTTCCTTTGTTTCCTGTTGGGTGAAGTATGCCCACTCAAGGCATCCTGGTGGACAAAAAAACAGAAAGCAGCAGTAGATGAACTTATTTGAAACAAAGGAAGGATACCTCTGGCTTGTCTGAATGGTGGGAAGACAGAGAGCCATGTGTGTGTGTGTGTGTGTAGCAAATTGTCTACTGTACAAAGAAAAGGACCCCCCAGACCTTGTTTTAAATGTATGTTCCTGAAGCTTGTGGACAAGAATGAATGAAAGGAAAGAAGCAGAGAGGCAAGGAAACGGCAGCAGAGATTTGATGTGGGAGGAAGTGAGAATGGAGGAGTCAAGGTAGCAGCCTGCTAAGATACAGAGCTGAGTGCATCTTCAACAACAGTTGAGAAGTATTTGAAATTTGGGGCAGAACAAGCTGGATCACTGTCTTCACTATGTTCAACTTGGGGGGGGGAACACCTTGTGAACTTTCATCAAGGCATCTGCACGATGCTTAGAATTAGCAAAATTAATTTGTTCGGTGGTATAAATCTTGGGAAATAACAAGCAAGCAAAAAGACATCATGTGGTTAGTGAAGAAGTTAGTAAGGGTGCAGAGCATCTTTTGCTTGCAAAAGGTCCTCATTGAAAGGCCACTTCCTGAGACTTTGGTGCTGCTAGCCAGAGTAGACAATACCACACCAGATGAACAGACATGTTGCCAGGCCAAGGCAGCATCCTTGCCTTTCAGCTGTCTAAGTTTGGTTCTTTTGTAAAGGAAAGCTTGATTTTTCTGCCTTCCCTATCTAAATTGGCTTTGCTATTCTTGATGAGCGCATGACATAGCATGTGCAGTAAAATATTCTGTTATCTTAGTTCTGTCCAGGAAAAACACACAATAGCATGTTCAGATGGGGCAGAATAATAATAATAATAATAATAATAATAATAATAATAATAATAATAATAGAATTGTGTACCACCCGTCATCGAAAGATCTCAGGGTGGCTCACAAGTTAAAATTACAAGATAAAAACATAAATAAATAGTGCCCCCTCCACACACTTGCATGTGGCCCCTGGAACACACTCCAGGAGGTAATGTGGCTCTCAGGCTGAAAAAGGTTCCCCATCATTGCTATGCTCATTGAGCTCAATAAAAGTTACTTCTGAGTATACACATGGCTTAAATTTTATTTCTGTATCTATTCTACTGATCAGCTGCATCCTGAAGGAAAGGCAGATGAGATTGCCAGGAACCTGCAAGGTAGATGCCAGCCTTTCAGGTGAGTGTTTGCAGTGAACCATGTCTTACCATCATTTCCCCTGTAAGACCAATTGCAGTCGTTAACAGTCGTCAACAGGTTTACCACACCTATCAGCCAATCACCCATTCCCACCACCCTTCTGAGTAATACCTCTCCCCACCCTCTCACTATATATAAGGGTCTGGTGACTTCTGTTTCAGTGTATCTGAAGAAGTTCATGCACACAAAAGTTCATACCAATAACTAACTTGGTCTCTAAAGACCCTGATGTTGGGAAAGATGGAGGGCACAAGGAGAAGGGGACGACAGAGGACGAGATGGTTGGACAGTGTTCTCGAAGCCACAAACATGAGTCTGACCAAACTGCGGGAGGCAGTGGAAGACAGAAGTGCCTGGCGTGCTCTAGTCCATGGGGTCATGAAGAGTCGGACACAACTAAACGACTAAACAACAACAACAACAAGGTGCTACTGGAAGGATTTTTTAATTTTTTAAAAAATTTAATTTAATTTAATTTAATTTGTTTCATCCTTTTTAAAAGAGAGTTACAAGGGGGTTGAAATATTTCAAGCTGGATACTTTGGCTGCACTCCAATATGCCATATAATTGAACTTGGATCCTTTACTGGAAGTAATTAGGCTTAATTTACATAAGTAAGGCCATTTAACAACTTTCTTTGGAAAAATAAACCTAATTAAGATTAATGAATCTTATAAGATTACTTCTCTCCCACATCTCATGCCCATGCAATAGTGGTTCAAACCCAACTGAATGATAGAGAGAGTCCAAGAATAGGTGTTTGTTTTTTAAAGTGGGCAGGATTTATCCTCCATCATTTTTTTTTCATGGAAAAGTAAATCACTCCCAAGCCTTCTTCTATTAAGCCAGAAAAGGTTTATCTTGGAATGCACCCAATGTACAATAAAGACCTCAATTCAAAGTCGGATCAATAAAGAACACTTTCTCACTCTTCACTATTAATATTACAGGAATCAGGATTCTTCTCACTATAAAAGAATCAGTGAATGCATGTTGTCTTCATTGGCAGAAGCTAAATTAAGATATCATGCCTATTCCTGGAATGATGCATATACTTGTTAGTCTCAATGCATTGCATTAGGGACTCAGCCAGATTGGTAAAGAAAAAACCTTGTTATATGTGTTGCATATGTGATATAACACTGTGATGGTGCTGTGGAGTCCTGTATTTCCCTACTGGATTTCCCTGTATGAGTTTACAATGTGTTTTGACTGAATTGCTTCTTTGACATGTCCAGATCCAGCCTAGAATGGGGAAGTGGGCAATCTTTGACCCTCCAGATAGTGCTAGTCTTCAGATGTCATCAGCCCCAGCCAGAATGGGATTATGGGAGTTGGGGTCCATATGCATCTAGAGGGACACAGAATGTCCATCACTGCAATAGAATGACATGCCCAAAATGTCTGCTTAGGAATGTGACAATGCTGTTCCTCCCTGGAATCTGGGCTGAAACCAGAGTTTCGGGTGTGAGCAAAAAGATTTCTGGAGTGAGCATAGGGTCTGTTACTTTCAGCCAATTGTGAAAATAAATGGAAGCCTGGTGTGTGGGTGGGTGGGTGTCTCCTGAATCCCAAAATGGTTTTTGACCTTCTAGGGGGACAGTAGACATGATTTTCACTGCTCGGCAGCTTTAAGAAAAATGCAGAGAGCAAAACCAACCCCTGTATATGGCATTTATTGACCTGACTATGGTGTTTATTCACCTATGTCCCCACTGTGGAAGGATGTGTGGATCCAGAATTAGCCTCCACGGTCAGTTACGGACACACTGTTAAGACCATGTTCATGAAAGGCAATCTTACTCAGCTACGAGTGATATAATAATAATAATTTATTTATACCCTGCCCATCTGGCTGGGTTTCCCCAGACACTCTGGGCGGATCCCAACAGAATAGAACATCAAACATTAAAAACTTCCTTGAAGAAGAAGAAGAAGAAGAAGAAGAAGAAGAAGAAGAAGAAGAAGAAGAAGAAGAAGTAGTGTGTGTTTTGGCCTTTCCTTGTTTCAGAAAGCTCCACTCTTCTCTCTCTATAGGAAATGCATAGTGAGTCTGCATGTGCCTGAAGACTACTTGTTGGGGAACAACTGTACACAAGTATTATTGCCCTTATATCCTGCTCATGGGCTTCCCATAGGAATCCGGTTGGCTATTGCAGGATGCTGGAACAGACAGCCCTTTGGTCTGAGCCAACATGGCTCTTCTTACATCCTTATGAACAGAATAAGACATTGAATCACCCCTAGCTCCGAAGCCCAGTTTTATAGGGCCTCTTATAGGGATCTGGGATGTCATGCAAATGACTCTCCAGACAGGTTGGTACTTCAGCCTACATAGCACCCTCAAAGCACAGACCACAATCTTCCAGGCATATATAGTGGTACCTCGGGTTACATACGCTTCAGGTTACATACGCTTCAGATTACAGACTCTGCTAACCCTGAAATATTACCACGGGTTAAGAACTTTGCTTCAGGATGAGAACAGAAATCATGCTCTGGCGGTGCGGCGGCAGCAGGAGGCCCCATTAGCTAAAGTGGTCTTCAGGTTAAGAACAGTTTCAGGTTAAGAACAGACCTCCGGAACGAATTAAGTACTTAACCCGAGGTACCACTGTACGGGAAAGAGAAGAATGGGGAGGAGGTGTTAGGAGGCAAAATACTAGAGTTTGACAGCTGTGACTTGATTTTCCTTTATTTAGATGCCTTAATCTGGCAACATCAGGTTTCATCTAAGCATGTATGGATCTCTGAAATGGAGCAATTGTATTGTACAAAGTATTGTACATTAGCCACCCAGTAACCAATGGGCTTAATCTGTAATGGGAATGTTCAGCCTATTTCCTGGCATCATCTTCTCCTCTTCAGAGACTGACTGTAAATTCTACCTTGGACTTCTTGGTGCTTTCCAAGTGGAAGCCCTTCAGCTTCCTTGTCTCTTGGCTCCCCCCTCAAGTGTACCTCTTGAGATCCAATGTGTGTCTGTTATGTTCTCCTCCCCCCCCTGCCTCCAGCTCCAGTGCTTTGAATCCGTGCTCCACTGGTGAGATCTTCATTAAAATAATAATGTTTTATTGATCCCATGATTACTTTATTTACCTTGCCATTTCCTGTTTTTTAATTACAAGGATTGAGAAACTGTCTGAAGTGTTTCATTTGTCAGGCTAAATAGCTCCAGCTGCTCGAAGTGGGAAACATTCAAAAGATGCATGGTTGCCACTTCATTTGCATGAGGAGTGCCGTCCAGCGTTTTCCTCCTGAAGACTTTTTGGAGTAGGCACCACATCCCTATTAAGCAAGTGCAGTTTAATTAAACCGAAATTGCAATAACAGAGATATAAATCAAACATAATTTGAGAGGTCTCCTTTAAACTAGGGATTGTGCACAACCTGCTCTTGGGGGGGGGGGGAATCAATTGATATTTCAACCATCCCATGTGGTGGCCTCTCACACTCAAGACACTTATGTGAAAGGGCAGAGCTGTAGGTCCCTGATCCCCACCTGGCAGAACCACTCACAGAGCACACGATCTGCATACCTAAGGTCCCAGGTTCAATCTTTCTGGGTAGGGGTGGAAACCCTGGAGAGCTGCTGCAAGTCACTCCACCAATTAATGTTCTTCAGCCTTTTCAGGTGTGCGATCCACCTTTAATCCAAGCATGCAATTGGACAGCCATTTCTTAGGTTTCCATGCCCCCGCCCCATCTAATTGTACAGTTGTCATGCTGCTGTTGCAACTATCTTAGATTAGGTTGGGTTCAGACTTGATAGGTGAAGACCAACGATGAAGACAATTCTGGTCTAGATGAACTGTCAAGGCTGGAGTCAGATGCAGGTCAGCACGAAGAAACAGAGTCAGTTGTTGGTGAGGTCAACTCTTTAATCAAGGAAATGGCACACAACTCAGCAAACAACTATCTGACTTTTAGAAGACATCTGAAGGCAGCCCAGTTTAGGGAAGTTTTTAATGTCTGATGTTTTTATTGCATTTTTAATATTTTGTTGCAAGCTGCCCAGAGTGACTGGGGAAACCCAGCCAGATGGGCAGGGTATAAATAATAATAATAATAATTACCCCTATAGAGCAGTTTCCAGGACTGAAGATTACTGAACAATCACTCTAGGGAACTCTTGGAACTGTAGCTTTCTGAGGGCAAAGAGGGGTCTCCTAACAACTCTCAGCACTCTTAATTAATTACACTTCCCAGGATTTGGGGGGATGACGACTCATGGCTGCTTAAAGTAATTTGTTATTCTTGCTTTAAATCACACACCCCCAAACCCGGCCCTCCAGATATTTTAGGACTACAATTTCCATCATCCCTGACCACTGGTCCTGTTAGCCAGGGATGATGGGAGTTGTAGTCCCAAAACATCTGGAGGGCCGAGTTTGGGGGTGCCTGCTTTAATTGCATGGCGTATATGGGGCTTACTCCCTCTTCTTTTTAAAGAAATCTGGAAATCTGGGCGTTATGGTTGCTTGGGGTGGCAGCAGTGGAGAGTGCTGCCCTCTTATCCCCTCCTGTGGACACCCATGTTGTGGCGAAGGTTATATATGGCCAGCTTTAACTGTTCAGGCTCCCATTTCAGACCTTTCTCCCCAATGCACATAGGTCTGTAGGGTGAAGTGGGTATGGGCTTGCACTGATGTGTGGAGAGAATGGTCTGAATAGGCTGTGGGCCTCTTGTAAATTTAGTTTCACATGATTAGTTCGGGGGGGGGGGGACTTCAGTGTGACTTCACTCCAACTCTTCTCTCTCTCTCTCTCTCTGAAAAGTAAACTCCCTAGACTCAACCCATTAAAGGAAATTATGCCAGGATTGTCTCCATCCCTTTCAATCAGCTAAGGATATTCACATCAATGTTGAAATAGGAAATTAGTTTTATAGGAGAAGGCTAATGATATGATAATTGTCTCTTATGAGTGTGTGACCTTGAGAAGTTATAATAATACAACCGGCAAACAGCTCTGTTATCTATACTGTGATATTCCCTTTTGTTTTTCTATATATATTTCCCCCCAAACACACAAAAAACCCCTCAAGCCATTATGCACAGATTACGCTGCATCCTGAAAAACGTTCCCTTCTCTGCGTGAGGTTTTAATTGCATATTCCTATTGGTTCTCTTCGCCCCCCCCCTCCACCTCCCAGTCATTTACAGTACAGGCAAGTTTTACATAAAATAATATTGTTTGCTTTTCTTAATAAGTCTCCTTTTTTTAAAAAAAGCAATAATATCTTAACATTACATTTTATGAATTCATTTTTAAGATATGCGAATGGGCTGATCCTGCAAGTTGCTAAACTGAGGTAGTGTCTCACAGACTCTGGCACTTAGAGACCTGTTGCAGCTGAGAAAGGCACAGTTTGTCATGTAGAATCGCTACTTCGATGGGTGAAGATGCGCAGAACGTTTGTGAGGACCTGCATCCTGCTGAACATTTCCAGCAAATGCTTCCTGATAGAAATTAGAACATTTCTGCACTTGGAGCAGTCCAAGCTATTGAAGAGTTTCCAGTGGATGTTGATAAGACTAGAAACATTTCCCAGGGGTGGTACATCACAGAAGGGAGCAAAAAATGAACTCCCAATATTCTCCTGTTCGTGGGCCATGAAATTTGAGCATGGACACATGGATTGTCTCTAATGCTACACATAATCAGAGGAGAGCCATTGAAATTAATAAATCTGGCTCATCTAACTTTCATTAGATGAGAGCCAGTATGGTGTAGTGGTTAAGAGCGGTAGACCCGTAATCTGGGGAACCGGGTTCGCGTCTCCGCTCCTCCACATGCAGCTGCTGGGTGACCTTGGGCTAGTCACACTTCTCTGAAGTCTCTCAGCCCCACTCACCTCACAGAGTGTTTGTTGTGGGAGAGGAAGGGAAAGGAGAATGTTAGCCGCTTTGAGACTCCTTCGGGTAGTGATAAAGCGGGATATCAAATCCAAACTCTTCTTCATTAATTTAAATGAATCTACTCTGAGTAATACCTAGACAGCATCTTAAAAAGCAGAGACATCACCTTGCCAACAAAGGTTCGTATAGTTAAAGCTATGGTTTTCCCAGTAGTGATGTGTGGAAGTGGGAGCTGGGCCATAAAGAAGGCTGATCGCCGAAGAATTGATGCTTTTGAATTCTGGTGCTGGAGGAGACTCTTGAGAGTCCCATGGACTGCAAGAAGAACAAACATATCCATTTTTAAGGAAATCAGCCCTGAGTGCTCACTGGAAGGACAGATCCTGAAGCTGAGACTCCAATACTTTGGCCACCTCACGAGAAGAGAAGACTCCCTGGAAAAGACCCTGATGTTGGGAGAGATGGAGGGCACAAGGAGAAGGGGACGACAGAGGACGAGATGGTTGGATAGTCTTCTCGAAGCTACCAGCATGAGTTTGACCAAATTGTGGGAGGCAGTGGAAGACAGGAGTGCCTGGCGTGCTCTGGTCCATGGGGTCACGAAGAGTCGGACACGAATAATCGACTAAACAACAACAACAATTCTGAGTAATGATAACAACTCCTGTTTTACAGGAGCAGTGAGAACAAGAAATCTTCCAGAAACTTTCTTAGAAAACAGAACTTCTGAGAAATCTCAACTCAAGCTCTAGTTCTTTATCTTCCAACCTGGGTTTCAAAGGAAACATTTGTCCTGAGTTTCAGTCAAAAGTGTGTGTTTTCTGACCTAGATATGCATGAAGTTGATTCCTATGCATCAACACTTTCTCTTGGCCTTTTAGTCCCAATCTGGGTTTACACTGGCATATAATTCACCTGTTTCAGATGAGCTGGGATGGGGAAGTTATCCTGTGGTATCTATAGCTATGCCAGGATGTGGGGTTTATGCCAACTGCATGGCTACACTAAGAATTGGATGGATCCGCTGGAGATCCACTGAATCCTAACTCATTCCTGGGTATCTTGAGTTTGGATTGCTCCCTAAGTGCGTTAAGGACTTCAGCAATAGCTTATTTATTTATTTCATAGGGCTCTACATAAATAAGAAAAGGAATGGGTGGTTGAAATATTTTTGTTGAAAGATTTTTTTAAAGGTTTTCTTTGGTGTGTGGGCTGGTTGGGAGACAGAATGCTAGTGCATTGATATACTGTCAGTGAAACATTTCATAAATGCATAGCACTCTGTGTCAACATGGTGAACCTGCAGTGAATGGTACCGAAGTTCTGAATGATGGAACTGCACATGGTAATCTTTTATACAGAGGCAGAACAAAAAGGTTTTGAAGACTAGTATTATTGAACACAAGAGAAAGATCAAGCAGGTTGACACAGAAGCACCTTTGGTGCAATGTTATTTTTAAGATCACACAATGCATATTTTGACATCAGATTTTTGCTATTGGCTTGTACGAAACCATTAGCATAGCAGGCTGAATATTTATTGTTAGATTTAGAAATAATTTAGATAGTTGCAGAAAATTAGACTTGAGCAAAAAGTTTCCAGACACTTCCAAATCAGATTTAGGGGTGGGTGGGTTCATAAAACCATCATGCTCTCTATTTTTTCCTGACTGCATTTTTAATTTTTTTTAAAAAACACCTTTCTGTTCATCTTCCTTTGGCAGACCAGGATACTTGCTTCCAATTGTGTCCTCAACCTGAAAAAGTCTATTTTAATGCCAAACCAGAATGAGGGCAGAATTAGGAAACAATGTTTCCTGCTATCATGTCTGCTGGGTATATGAGTGTTTCTTCCTGCTCAAAAGACTCCACAGTGAGCATAGGAAACACCACCATATCTTCTAATAGCTAATACAGCTGGTTGGGGATCTACCAATTTGGAACAGAAAGGGACCGCTCAAAAATAAGATAGGGTTTAGACTAGGTGTGTGCATAGACCACAAGTTTCATTTGTACTCCAGTTTGGCCTATTGGGAAATAGTCCACTTTGGTACGAGATGTTTTGTAGGCTCCCTAAATTGGCTCGGGATCAGTACGAATCCATTTCATTTTTCCCAATTCACAACTGGAAAATTGCATGACTGGGTTTAACTTTCTCCATTTATGGCAGAAGTTGATGAAATTTGCTGGCTCCTTCAGAGTGGATGTCAAGTTACAGGCAACTCAGTCAAGGGGCTTTTGTGCTGGATAGTTTCAAAGTTGGATTTCTAAGTTTAGAAAAGAATTATTATTATTATTTGGGGTGAGTTGAATGAAACTTTCAGGCCATTCCTTCTGAGGACACAAATTCTGCCAAAGTGTTGCATTCCTACAAGGACTCATCTAGTTTTCATTTCTTATCATTCCACACTCTATGATTATTTCTCATTAAGCTACTGCTCCTCCTTCTCCACTCTGTGAAACTCACTCAACTGCCCAACACCTTGGGCAATTAATGATGAGTGTCATGGTGGGAAGGGGAAAGTTTCTGATCTGAACCTGCAATGTCTTATTTAATTGAGGCACTTGTCAGTAACTGAGAATGCATGATTTCTTGATTGGAAAATAAAGAACCATGGATTTCACACCAGCATCCCTACCATACGCACACATTCAATAGTGACATGTAATGCACACAAGTCCTCAATTACAAATGAGAAGAGATGAACTGACAATCAATTTTACATCTCATGGGTGCCAGAACAATATTTCTTTAAACTAAGGTATAAAATAGTGAACACAAGCAATTAATTAACCATGATAACAATGAATAAAAAGAAACACAAAGGAACTCAACACTGTTAGTTTCATGACAACCATGCCAGTTATCCATCATTACTTGGACAGCAGTCTCCATCAATGAAAGTTACTGTTAGTATCTGCCATGTTTCAACTAAAATTTCTCTCCTCCAGCTCCAGTATTCTCATTCAGTCTCTCTCTCTCTCCCCCCCTCTTTCTCTTTCTCTCTCTTATTTCTTACCTTCTCCCCACCTCCTAGATCTCTGCTCCAGTACTGTTCCAAAATCTTCCTCAGTAATTTTTCAAAAGTCTTTAGAATTTCAGTGGGTGTGGGATTGACCTTACCTAATTATAGCAATTTAATGTTTTTCTCCAGCACTTTGCAGTCTGCTCATCTGTCTGTGCTTCCTGATCTGAAAAGGCAAGATGTTACCTCTGGACAGCCTCCACTTAGCTTTAACTGAAGCATGGAAAGCTACTTATCAAATCCCTCAGATTGTTGCAGCTACTGATCTCTTCAAAGGGGAAGACCTATCATTTATCTTTTTTTAAAAAAATCACCACTGATTTCTTTATATTACCACCAAAGTAATGGTAAATAATATTTTGAGAAAATTCTGCAAGGCATTTTCCTTTTTTTAGGAGAATGACAAAGAGAAAAGAAAAGCATCTCATAATTTTTTTCTTCAGAAAAATGGCTTCTTGGAAATTTCAGATCAGTGCTTGTTAGCTCAGCTCCTCTTGTTTTCAATATATGTTTAAAACAAAAAAGAGGGGCCATGTGTACCTCTCTATGAAGAGAATTCCATGAAAAGGGGACCAACACCACAAAGACCCGGTATATAGTGCCCTAGATTTTGATGGCAGGCCTACAAGCAAAATATATTGTGACACTTCAGAGGTTAACAAATTTATGATGGGATAAACTTTTGTGGACCAGAGTCAACTTTAACATATGCACTTCCTTCACTTGTCACACCAACCTTTGTGATACTCTTGAGATACTTTGTACCACAACTCCCATCAGCCCTCTGAGACCAACCTTAAGGCCTGGACAGGTTCATATGGGTGTAAGCAGTCCCTCATATAACCTGGTCCCAATTCTTTTGGGATCTATTAGATTTACCTCCCACCTTCCTTCTTCAGAACTCAAGGTGCTATAGATAAAAGTTCCCATTGAGCCAGTAACCTGATCAGTTTCAATAAAGTTGGAGGCAGCTTCATCATCTGCCCCCTGTAAAGGGTCTGTTCTAGGCTTATCCAGTGGGTGTCCAGACTCCCATTCTTCCTCAGACTCTTGACTTGAGGCAACCTGAAAGCTTTATTCAAGAAACTAGCAAATTAGCTCAAGGCGCAGGATTCATAACTCTACAACAGAGCTCTAAGAGTCAGGACTAACTAAGTTGTCTGAACACTTGGTATTCCCCTCCTGCTCTACTTTTAAATAACAAAAAGGGACCAGTCATTTGCATGGTTCTCATCTCAAGCATGAAGACTGAGCATGCCATCCAGTGGGCAGGCTGTGTCTGTTTACTCCAGCGCAGATGGCAACAAGACCCAAGTCAATCCCTCCAAGTCCCCTTATGCCTCTGGTCCAGCCAGCCTCGCTGATTCAGTTACCATGGAAACCTCACTCTCTGAAGGTGGGATGAGCACTGACCCAAACAGTTCTCCATCCCCTTCTGTGACATCTGGCTGTTGTAGGGCGGAGACCTCTCCTCACTCACTCCTCAGCCCCGCCCCCACCATCCAACTCTGGGTTTTCACTCTGACAAATCCTGCTATCCCTGTCCCGTTTGCCACCATGGGACCCGTGGCAGTAGGTTAGATAAGCCTGGGATGGAAGACAAAAAGCAAACCCTGAAGAAATCTTGCATACTTGCCTGAAACAATATAAAGAGCTCAAATACTGGCCATTGTAGGTGCTCCCCCCCCCCCGCTGCTTTTTCAGCAGCTCTTGGAAACCAGTTACTAGGCAACTTCGTAATGAAAGAGGTCTCACACCTTCAAACGGCATACAACATTGCGACAGGATGTACTAGATTATGTACGTGATAGAAATTAGCTTCCATTCATGTGGGTCAGCTTTGTCCAATGCACTCCTCTTGCAGCTGAATGAAGCTCTGCTGGCCATCAATTGTAGCTCTAATTGTGGGTAATTCTGGAACAAAGATGCATTTAAAAGGTTCAGAGGTGGGCTCCTTTAAAATTATCCAGGGAAAAATTGACCCTGGCAAAAAACTCAGACTATGTCACTATGTTATCGGTACATAAGTCAACGTGTCTGGCTTGGTGCAATGTGTAAAGGGTTAATTGTCTTGTTCTTGCAAATGCCCCTAACTCTGAAACTGACAAGGGAAAGGACTAGGGAATAATAAAGGCTTTGATGCCTTCATTACATGTGGAATGAGAAACACAGTCAGTTCTTGCTGCACTGTTTAAGGATGTTTCGCACAGGAAAAGTCCTGCTAGATCAGACCAAAGGTCCATCTAGTCTAGCAACCTGCTTCCACAGTGGCCAACCAGACACCTGTAGGAAGCTCAGAAGCGAGACATAAGGCCAATAGTCATCTCCTGCTGTTGCTTCCCAGTGACTGGTACCCAGGCTCTGCGTATGGACTTTGTAAGCCAGGGAGTGCAGGATCCAACAGAAGCACACAGCTGATGGTAAGGCTTCCATCAGAGGAACAGGGAGGGAAGCAATTTTCAGTGGTCCCCTCAAATTACTCCAAATGACTTGGGGATCCTCCAGAGCAGATTTAGTGAGGCTGAACGGTCTGGAGGGGGAGGGGGAGTTGCTGAAAATTGCTTTCCCTCTCCTTCCATAGAAACCTTTCCCTCTGCTGAGTGACACCATTGGATACAACTCAGTGAAAGTGGACCAATCAGACAGGGTTATTGTGAGGATAAAATGGGGATGGAGAGAAGTTTGTACGGCACCTTGGAGGAAAGGTGGGATATACATTTATATATACAACATGCAGTGCTTTTTTTCTAAAAAACATATGTTTAGGGATACACTCATTTTGACTCAAGAAAATCACCATTTTATAGTTCAAATTGGGAAAAATAAATACAGTAAATGGACAAAAGTATAAAGAACATACATAACCTCATATTACACAATTGACAGCTCACAGTAACTTCCACATTGGCATGATGATGAAAAATAGTATTTTTCCTACTCATATTGAAATACCGCCCCTCAATGAGGCCAAACTTTCATCAGTAAAACACCACACATCCACATTCCACACTGCTTCACATATTAAACGCTCGCTTCAGAAAACACAGGAAAAGGTAATGAAGCCACCATTGGAGATGGTAACAAAAAAACCTGACCAATCACTGTGCTAGATTCAAACTCCTACTTCACACATTAAACGCTCGCTTCCGTCTGAGACTTAGGAAACACTGTGGCAGGAAAAGAGGCCGCCATCAGGGGGAGCAACGGAACTGACGATTCACTGTGCTATTCAATGGAACTGATGATTCACCATGCTGGAGAAGAAACTAAAAAAAAATTAAATTTTTAATTTCTTCTACCGCTAGATTCACAAAATGTTTAGGGGTATGCATCCCCCTGTGTCCCCCCAGAAAAAAAGCACTGACAGTATGTATATACACACAGAGAGAACTATTTTAAACTGTTTTATACTTTTCTTGTTTTATGGATACAACTGCTTTATTTGTTTTGTAAGGGTATATTTTATTTTTGTAACCTGCCCTGGGACCTAATGGGAAAGGGTGGGTAAGAAATCTAAAAAAAAAAACCAAATATGCATTTATAATCATGATTTAATATATAATATTTGTATTCTGCTTTTTCTTGACACAATATTGATCCCAAAGCAGCCCAAAATAATAACAGCAGCATTAAAAATGAGCAAAACTACAATCAATATAGCCATATCAATAGCACGTTGTCATATAAATAAGAGATATGCAAACAAATTTGGCAAACAATTAATACAATTCAATACAAACTCATAATGATTCAAAATCACCATCATCATTTTGAGCCCATGACTTACAAACAATGAGGTGTAAGACATTTTTTTCTCCTTGGGAACATGATAATTTTGCAAAGAAGGTTGCTGAAAAAGCATTTTATTCAGACATTGATTTCATGTTCCAGTTGTAATTCATGCTTTAAAGGTTTATGAGCTCCTGGAAGCTCTCCCTTCATATTCTTTCCCTCTGCCTAACTTCTGAGGAGACTCCAAAGATTCCAGTGGGATGGACAATTTGCTCAACGTGCAGAATGATTCTCCTTTGTTGTTAGCATGGCAGACTTGAAGAAAGAATTTCATCCCTTGTATTAACTTCAGGTAAGTACAAGCTTTTCCTATTGTAGTGTCAAAATTGTACCCCATGTTTCCTCACCAGATCCTTTCCTATCAATTACAGAGGAAAGAAATTGGATTTGGAGAAGGGAAAATGTTGGTGAAATCATCATGAATGGAGTGCAGGTTTTTTTATATATTTATTGTGCTTACCTTACTTTGATGTAGCTGAGGGGTGTTCTTAGGGATCCTTTCTTTCGTTCTGCAAATCAGCTCCCCAGTGGTCCACACCCTGCAGCCTTCCCAGGTGCACACACTTTAATGAAAGCCCAGGGGGAGGCAAGAGGAGGAACTCCTCTTCTGGGACTTTTTGAAATAGGAAGTATAGGCAGCCAAGGATGCAGCAGGCATCCTATTTCTGCCTGCGAATTGCCTCGCCAGAGTAGTGCATGCTCTGGTTATCTCCCGCTTGGACTACTGCAATGCGCTCTACGTGGGGCTACCTTTGAAGGTGACCCAAAAACAGAGCATTGGGAGCAGCTGCCAAGACCACATAGCACCGGTCTTGAAAGACTTACATTGGCTCCCAGTACTTTTCCGAGCACAGTTCAAAGTGTTGGTGCTGACCTTTAAAGCCCTAAACGGCCTTGGCCCAGTATACCTGAAGGAGCGTCTCCACCCCCATCGTTCTGTCCAGTCCAGTGCTGAGGGCCTTCTGGTGGTTCCCTCACTGCGAGAAGCAAAGCTACAAGGAACCAGGCAGAGGGCCTTCTTGGTAGTGGCGCCCACCCTGTGGAACGCCCTTCCACCAGATGCCAAAGAGAACAACTACAGACTTTTAGAAGACATCTGAAGGCAGCCCTATTTAGGGAAGCTTTTAATGTTTGATGTATTTATACCCCGCCCCAGATCTTACCCATAAGATCTGGGGCGGGGTATAAGAACAAAACCTTGTAAGATCAAAACCTTGCACTCAGGTATAGATAGATGATAGATAGATAGATAGATAGATAGATAGATAGATAGATAGATAGAGATAGATGATAGATAGATAGATAGATAGATAGATAGATAGATAGATGATAGATAGATGATAGATAGATAGATGATGATGATAGATAGATGATAGATAGATAGATAGATAGATAGATAGATGATAGATAGATAGATGATAGATAGATAGATAGATAGATAGATATAGATAGATGGATAGATAGATGATAGATATAGACAGATGATAGATTCTTCTGCCAAGAAGCAGAGAAATAATAAAAGTTCTTACCATGTAATTAATTAATATTCACACAGAGAGACGAAGGAATGCAGTCTTCCCTGAATAATGGTGTTGCTCCAAGTAAAGTCCCACCCCTCTACCTCTCCCCTATTCTGCGTCGCTCCTGCATTGGCTAATCTGAGCCTTCTGCCTCTTAGCTCTCTGTTCTACTACCCTCAATGCATGCCTGGTCCTGGGAGGGGGGGGGCAGGAATGCTTTCCAAAGACACCAAGTTTGTCAGCTGCCTCTCCCCCCCTTCTTCTTCTTCTTCTTCTTCTTCTTCTTCTTCTTCTTCTTCTTCTTCTTCTTCCTGCTGTTCCTTTTCCAATATTTTTCAGCTTCTGCCCTCTGCAGCCTCTGAACTATGCCCTTCTGCAAACCACTGTTCTAAATCCATACTGTCCTCCTGTTCTCAGGAAAGTTCAGGAGAAAGGGGGTGGTGGTGGTCCCCACCATTCCTCCTCATTCGAGCCCCTGACAATATGTATATAAATTCTGTCTCCTGAAAATGAGACAGAAAAATGGGAGTCTCTTTCACAGGGTGGAAACTCTTCATATATGGATCTTGTGCTAAGCTACTGTGGCTTGTCCTTTTCTGTTGCCAAACAAGGCATATTCCCTTCTCACGGGCAGCACAGTTTTGCAATGTGTTTACCACTTTGCAAATATAAAATAAAATAAAATATGCAATACAATAAAACCTTACTGCCAGTATTAATTTGCTGCATTTAAATTGTCCCTGTATTTAAATTGTTCCTTTCCTCTATCATGGATTTCAACATGGCATAGACTTCCAAATAGCCCTTCAAGCTGCTAGCAAAGCCTGGTCCCTAGACTGTTTGGGAGTTTATGCGATTCTGAATTATATTATAAAAGAAAGGGACAAGCTAAATGCAGAGGTGGGGAATCTTTTTCACTCCAAGGTCTGCAGTTCTCCATGGGGTACCACCACTGGCAGAGGAAGGAGGGTGTAGTGGGTGCGGTCCGCCCCAGGTGTCATCCCGGGGGGGGGACATTGCCGTCCCACCCCCTGGGACACTCGCTGTGGGCAGCGCCCCCCTGGGATGCTTGCCCTGCCCCCATGGGCAGCACCCTCGGTGCTGGAACAGCTAGCTCTGCCTCTGGGTACCACATGCCAGTGGTGAGTGGCGTCAAAGGCCGAAGTAGCTAGGGCAACAAATGGAGCTCCCACCTTTCTACAGTAGACTATGTATCACCCACACAAATATTAGATGTTTACACACACACACACACACACACACACACACAAACACAGAGCTTTGCACCCTCCATCAAAGCAAACAAGAGGCATCATTCTAGTTCAAAACATGTCCTGGTGGAAGAAAGCACTCCAAGAAGGTGCAGAGCATTGCTGGTGAGGGGAAAAGGCAGGGAAAGTCTCTGGAGGGCCAGACAGATAGGCCTGGAGGGATGCTTTGTCCTCTGGGCTTGATGATCCCCATCCCTGGACTAGAAAAAGATGAAAATGATTTCAGCAAGGTGGCTGCAATTATGCACCTTCTGGCCATACTTTTGGCTTTGTACCTCGGCTCTAAGTCAGTAAGGGAATTTGGTGGATCTGGGAAGTGTTCTCTGGGACAGAGGTGGCTCGAAAATGTGTGTGGTGCTCAAGACCATGCACAATGGGTATAGAAGGCAGTTTTTTAAAGTGTTTTTTTTTAAAAAAAAATCTGAATCTGCAACCCTTGGAGGCAGATTGCTAGAGATGATTAAATGCATAATATGAAGAATGCTAATATTGCTCCTGCTTTGTCAGGTAACTGAGTTTTGCAGGAAAATAGAACACAGTTTGCTGGGAAGGTAGGAATTACAGTCAAAATCAATAAAAGGTCAGCTGGAAAGGAGATGTTAATGGGGAAATAATTTGTAGTTTTAAAACCCAAGATACCAATTATCATTATAACACCTTCACTTCACTAGACACGGCAGCTTTCAAGGTCTCCACCCCTCCCTCTCCTCGCACGCTTGCAACGGGCTTTTATATTAATGCTTGGCTTCCTCTATCCCACTTTGCAATGTTTTTAACAGAAAAGTCAGAAAGGCTAGGTGGTGCCCTTTCTGCATGATTTCCAAGTCCTATCTTTTAATTTGGAGATCAAGTTTAAATGTGTGTGCATGTTTTTCTTAGAGGATGGTTAATGCTTCTTGCCAAGAGAAAACATAAACAACCTCCTACCATAGACTTTTTGCTGTAAACTTTGTTACAAGTGTGGATTTAAAGGGTCTGAGTGGGGTCTCTGAGCTCCTAGCAAATGAAAATGAGTGTACCAAAATAAAAATAGAAGGCTTTGGGCACAGCAGAATACTGATTAATTTTCATGGGGATTTGTTTTTTTGTTTGTTGTGCAAAATGCGGAAAACTGAATTTAAGATTAGGAAGATGAGAAAGTAGGAGTGCCAGATCCTTCCTTCCCTATTCCTCAGTCAACATCTGTCCTAAAATCTGTAATACAAAGGAAGGGACGTGGGTGGCACTGTGGGTTAAACCACAGAGCCTAGGGCCTGCTGATCAGAAGGTCAGCGGTTCGAATCCCCGTGGCGGGGGGAGCTCCCGTTGCTTGGTCCCTGCTCCTGCCAACCTTGCAGTTCAAAAGCACGTCAAAGTGCAAGTAGATAAATAGGTACCGCTCCGGTGGGAAGGTAAACAGCGTTTCCATGCGCTGCTCTGGTTCGCCAGAAGCGGCTTAGTCATGCTGGCCACATGATCCGGAAGCTGTACGCCGGCTCCCTCGGCCAGTAAAGCGAGATGAGCGCCACAACCCCAGAGTCGTCTGCGACTGTACCTAATGGTCAGGGGTTCCTTTACCTTTACCTTTAATACAAAGGAAAGAGGCTCCTTTGTCTGCAAAGTTCATCCACTTACGTTACATTTCTTTTATTTTCCCCATTATAGTCTATGGTAGGGCAGGGGACATATCTCTGGGTTTAACAGATGAGATTTGGACCCAAATAATAAACTGAACTGGAATAAGAACGAGCAAATACAAAAGAGATGCAAGGAAAATCTTGTGTACCTGCATGCCTATAATAGATTCAGTTTGAAATCAAATACTGTGGTTGGAGGACACCCCTAGCATCATCTTATCATGGATTTGGGATACAGACAGTAGTGCAGTGACTGAGAAATGCCAAGAGCACAGCTCTACTGCTTTTTTTCCAGAGGACTGATAGATAATGTTGTCTGCATGAATGCAGGGGTAATTGATGGTAATTGATGGACCCTCTTTGCTCCGCACTTGCAGTTTAAATGGTAATATGTCTTTCCAAGATTGCTTGCATTTCTAATTAAAGATAAAGGTCACATTTCCACTGGCTAAAGATCTTTGGTTACAGCTCAACCTACGCCGTCAGAAGTAAGCGCCAGTCAGTTAAACAGAGCCACCTCCCAGGACTGTATGCATAGGATTGCAATCACGCTGAGACTAATGATTTGCATGTATCTGCATGCATAATAACTAATAGTGGATCAACACTACAGTCTGTATTTATGGGCTATGCTCACTGGGGTTGCACAGATTTCTGATGAAATCTGGTGAGATCTTGTGGAACTCTCATGAGATCTCACTGGAAAGAGTCACAGTCACCTGACAACCTCAGCAGTTGTGGGGCACTTAGGCCACGTTGTGGGATTCCACCACCTGAGGTAGCTGCTTCACTCTGCTTCATGGATGGGCCAGGCCTCGCTGCTGGTCTACCATGCAGATGGGACAGAACCAAGCAGCAGCAGTGCATGTCTTTCATATTGCTACAGCATTTGAAAGGGGTGGCTGTGGAGATTAAGTGAAAAATAAAACCCAGGGAGAAGAAGCTTGTGTTGGTTATTGTCTAGCTGGTCTGCCTGCTGAGCAGTTTAGAACATTATTGACGAATGCCCCATAATTTCGTCCACTCGCTTCCCCAAACATCCCAGAAAGGGTGACCTTACAGGTTATTCACGGCTTCAATATCTTCTGCTAATTGAACCAGGAGGAGAAAAGGAGGGCACTAACCAGAACTGATTCCAAATTCTGTTCACTGGGGTGTGTGCAAATGGTATCTGCTCCCAAGAGCAAAGATTTGAAACTGCATTAAACAGGCAAGATCCTGTAATATCCCATGTCTCGCAGGAGGGACAGGATTCTAATAAACTGCAAAGCATTTCCCTGTTCAGTTAAAGTATCAGGAGGAGAAAGAACACATCTTAATGAAATGACTCAGTGTAGAGTGTGCAAGATAATGGCTACCTTTCCATCATCTTCTCCTCTGCTGTTTATCTTCTCACCAGTTATTAATAGGGGTCTTTGCTTGCTGCAAGGCCAGCATCAGCAGAACGTATCATTGGACACTTGCTACGGTCCACATCCCAACAGTTGGCGCGCTGCTAACTCCCAAAGCCTCCTGTTGATAGTTTCCTAGTTTTTGTCACTGTCTGATCACCTGTTGTCTTGAATCTTGCAAGCAGCAATGAGAGAGGAGTTAGCAGTAACCACCAGTTAAATGGCTTGGGATTGCAGTGGATTGCAGAGACAGTAGAGAGAGGATCATTCAGGGAGTGTGTACCTTCATAAACGCATAGAACTGTAGAGTTGGAAGAGGCCACAAAGGTAATCTAGTCCAAGCCCTGTTGGAGATTGTGAACAACGGAAAGTATCCCCATGAAGCACTTAGGAGTCAAACCTTGCTCCAAGAAGAGTTCAGGCTTGGTACTTAATGCAGTCTTCTTGAAATACCAGCATCCAGGAATGACGGGCATGTCAGCATACACAGAAGGGATCACATATAAGGGAGAAACCAATGGTGGGAGGCGAGGGTGAGGGAGTCTACCTCTGGCTATAGACTAATTTGCCAAGTCCCCATCACTCAGGATGCTGACTCATACTTCATAAGTCAGCATTCCCACCTCATACAGTGTGTTAACTGCTTGATAACTGCAACACTCCAACAAGCCACTCCCCTGTATAAAAAAAAAACCACCTTCTCATTGGAGACCAGAATTTATTCAGTTGCTTTAAAAACAACGCTCATCCTCAGAATTCTCTTTGACTTTTCAGTCCTTTTTAGTTTTAAGCAGATTCCATTTATCGGCTTAATAAGAGGAGCCTTCCCAGTCACATCCAGTTCAGTATCCTATTCGCACAGTGGCCAACCAGATACCTATGGGAAGCCTACAAACAGGACTTGATTAGAGAACACATGGTCCTTCAGTTGTTGCTTGACCAGTTCCCATGATCTCTTACTGTTGACCATTTTGGGTGGGGCTCATGACACATGGAGTTCAACAACATCCGATGGGCCATGGGATCCTCTTCTCTGAACTAATCCACTTGAATGACAACTATAGATCTCATATGCCGTGATATGTTGGACTTGTGTAGTTTGACAATGAAGCTCTGGGGTAAGAACCAAGCAAAAATGACCTCTGCAGCTTGAACTGCAAATGTCCAAGTCACTCACTCAATATATAGTGGTCAAAGCTGTTGCTTTTCAGATGCTGTTGTACTGACTCCCATCAGCCCCAACCAGCATGGCCAATGGTCAGGGATGATGGGCATTGTAGTCCAGGGACATATGAAGTGGAAGAAGATGTAGCAAGGAAAATCCTCTCATGGAGATCAGGAAGATAGAATGAAGGTGGCTTAATCTGATCTGCCAATTCACTTACTTACTGCACTGAAGGCTCGCTTCATGGGTGCACATGGTTAGAGCTGCAAATCTCCCCAATTCTGTATTGTTGTAAATGAAATGATAAATCAGCACAGCCCAAATGGCACTAGTTTAGAAAAAAAGAGTGTTTGTAAATGGTGGCACATATAACTTGAAGAATGGCAGAGAATCACCTTTTATATTAGTAGTGTGACTGGCACAAAACTGATTTTCTCTGAGATCTTTCAACTGCTGTAGAGGTATAAAGAAAGCCGAAGAGAAGAATGATGACTGAGAGCAGCTAATGAATGTGTCAGTTGCAGAGCAAGGAAAGATCTTCATTTATGGAACACTGGGATGGTTCGTACAATGAAGTGGCTCTTTTGGAAGAAACCAATTCCACTTAAGAATGCTGAGTGACGATTGCCTTGTAATAAAAGCAGAAAGCTTTGTTAAGGAGAGGGAGATGAATTGCTTTCATTTTCATCAAACAATGGTGCCTGTGCTTTCAGTGTCCAAAGTCAGGTAAGAGATTGCAGATGGTCTCCCCCCACTTCACTCACACAGCACATCTAAATGATCAGAATCCTTTAGACAGCTGCAAAAATTGAGGTGTTTTCCACATGACTATGTTTCAGTGTACAGTCATACCTCTAGTTGCGTTAGGTTCAGGTTGCGGATTTTCGGGTTACAAACCAGGCAAACCCGGAAGTGTATACTTACGGGGTTTTGCCCGTGCTCATGTGCAGAAACATTCTGTGTGCTTCGCGCATGCACAGGAGCACTCTATTGCATCACGTGCATGTGCAGAAGTGGTGCTCTACTTAAGGACTTTTCAGGGTGCGAACGGCACCCCAGAACAGATCGCGTCCGTAAGTAGAGGTACCACTGTATATGCATCGCAGTCAAGGTTTATAGGAGGCAATAATTAAGCATTAGTGGGGTATTTTTAGACTGTGAATATAGCAACATTCTTCTGTTTTGAATTTTGGAGGCAGAACATAGAAACAGGAGGTAGAGATTTCAACATTCCGCTGAATGTTCTACCTGAGTGGAACCAAAAATCTCAAGCTGCCCCAGAATCCCTGAAGGATTGCAGAAGATTGTGGGAATTGTTCTAAGGCACACACTTGGGTTCACATGGGACACTAGACAGGTATGTTGAGTCTCACTATTTTAGGAACACAGACATTCATCCATTTAGCTCAGTATTATCTACACCGACTGACAGCAGTTTCCCACAGTTTCAGATAGAAGCATTTCCTGGCCCAACCAGGAGACGCCAGAAATTGAACCTAGGACTTGCAACATTCAGAACAGTTGCCCTAGATGTAGGAATTATGGCCCTGCCTCAGTGCATATGTTTATCTTACGTTGTGAGTTCGTAATACAGCCTAGAACACAGACCGCCTCTCCTTGTGGAGGTGTTCACTTATGGAACAAGATGCCCTTCAGAGAATATTGTCTGCTACTACTGACTTTCCTAGTGATAAGTTTCTGTGGATTCCTCCTAATTCCATTTGAAAGGCACTGCCATAATGCACAAATATTATGCAAGCAGCAGAGTGACATTATAGCAGTTTCATAGGTAGATATGCCTGAACAAATGTTTGCATTCCCTTAAGACCAATGAATTCACCTTGCCAGTATGAAAACAAAATGTGATTGAATTTACTGTTCATACGTCTACCTTGCCATTCTACCAAGAAGTTCAGCACTGTGTATGCAACGTCATTTTATTTTCACCACAACCCTGCAAGTAGGTGTGGAGATATGTTCCCAGAACCACCCCATGAACTCATATTCAACATGGGCTTGGACACACAGCTTCCCAGTCCCTTCCTAACAGCTCTTTCCATGCTGTGGAGCAAATGTCTACAGCAGGAAGCCTATTCCACTCTCTGCTCTGTCAGGATTCCATATTGCACAGGACAGCTGGAAGAGTACAGCAGACTCTTTGCTGTAGATATTTGCCTTCCGATGCATGGGTGTCAGGAATGAGCCAGCTCCTAGTAGAACTTTACAGCTGGCTGCAGAACAGAGAGGTTTAGATTTAAAGCAGGCTACCCCAGACATTGGAATGCTGGTTGCCGAGGGAACAACTGAGAGTGGGCTGGAACACAACCAAAGCTCTCAGGAAGTTCAAACAGGCACGAACAGACACATAGACAGTCATGCTGAACAGGAAGAGGTTGGAGCTAATCCAATAAGTCTGAAGAGTCAGGGAATGGGAGGGCTGCTAGACAGGAAACAAAACAAGAGACGTAAGGTGTGAAAGTTCAATATCTTCTGTAGGAACCAGAAGGCGTCTTCAGAAGGGTCATCTTGAGTGACAATGTCAGCGGCTTCGTTAGAGCCGTCTGGAGCTATCTGTTTGTTTTTGCAATAAATCCTCCTTTTTAATTATCTACGCTTACTGTGTTAGCAAGCAGGGAACCTGGACTCCTGACACAAAAGTGTGTGTGTGTGTGTGTGTGTGTGTGTGTGTGTGTGTGTCGCAAAAATTCACCAAAATATAGACTTCCGACATGGGTTGCCATACAGTCGTATTTTCCCAGATGTTTGGCAACCCTACAAATACCCTCACCCTCACAGGGTGAGGCAACCAGAACTGTACACAGTATTCCAAATGTGGTTGCACTTTCGTTTGTATAATGGCATTTGGATATTGGCAGTTTCATTTTCAATTCCTTTCCTAATGATCCCTAAGGATTGAGTTCCTCAACGGTCCCTAATCCATCTCTTTGACTGCTCTTCCACACTGGCCTTCTAGTTTATGGGGAAAGGATTTAAACTAATCAGGAGTAAAATTAGATGTTAAGATAATCAAATTAACTGCTTAGGTTGTTCCTTAGAAGCAATCCAAAGCAGCCCTTCAGCAACGGAAAGTCATTGTCTACTGTATGAAATTATAACCTTCTTTTTCTTTTGAAGTTCTAAAGAAAAATGTCAGACACATTATTCTTAGCTTGAAGAACAAATACGTGAAAAGTAAATCTCCCTGTACAGTATATTGTTTTCCTGCAAGGTTTCATTTCAGCACTTACAATAGATCTGGCAATGACATAACTGGGCAAAAATTAATCCATTTAGTGACTGTGAACAGGTGGCAGTTGATTTCACTCATTCTAAATCTGCTGGAAAAATAAAAAGCTGGAATTTGTTCAGAGGAAACATTTAACTGTAGGAAATCAGGCTGTGATTTTCTATGATGCCCTTACACATCTTGTCAGTTCTGCTGCAGTAATTTAGTTTATTGTAACAAAATTCATACCTGCAGTTAAATGCATAATTTTAAACGACAGTTATAGAGTAACTGGATACTATCAAAAGGGAGAAGGGAGGGAAGGAAGCAGTGATAAAGGCAAGGAAATGTGGAAACATGAAGATGGCCAACCATCTCCAACCTGGTGCCTTCCAGATGTTTGGGGCTACACAGCTGATAGAAGTTGTAGTTGAAAACAACTGGAGGCCACCAGACTGGTAAAGGCTGAGTTCTGGCCATTCCAAATTCAATTTGATACTATTTTTCATTTTTAGAGACATGCTTGAGTCCTGCATTTCTTGGTTTTGGGACTCATGATAGCTGTCACAAACATGAAAAAAAGCAATGCTCTCTTTCCTCACCCCCCAAGGCCTTCTCCAGTTTGGATCTAATGTTGCCAGAGAGTGGAGTGATTTCCTTTCTTTGCACATTTTTTGGGAGAATTTCTGATAGCAAATTTGTTTCAACTCTAAGATTCCCAGTTTCTACTTAAACTTGACTTCCTCCCAATCTCCAAGGAGCTGCTGTTGACACTGATAGGGCCATCCCATGTTATCCTCACCACAATCCTTAGAGATAGGTTTCCTATCATTTGATAAGAAATATCTTCTGATATTTCCATGTTACCTAAATGCTATCCACAAAAGCTAACGTGAGTCAGACGTCATATGATACTAATAAGAAGCAAAAGAAGATCAAGGAAAAGAAGATGGGAAAGGGTGGGGTTATCAGACACTTTGTTAAGATGGGAAGAGATCAGGTTGTACAAATATCTGGGGGTAGGGTGCTCCAAAAATGAGGAGCAAGAAAGAAGCCTTGAAGGCATGTAACATGATAATAAAAAAAGCCAGCCTGCCCCTGAGAGCTCTTCAGAGTTGTGCAAGACTGTCCAGTGAGCTTCATGGTGAAGTAGGAATTTGAACCTAGGTTGCCAGCAGCCAGGCAAAGGTGTCATGGGCTTTGAAGACACTCAAACCCAGGACGCAAGGGAGAAACATGCTAAGAGGAAGGTATGCTTGGCAAATCCACACCGTGACCAACTCCCACCCAGAAACCAATGTCCCTACTGTGGAAGGATGTGTGGGTCCAGAATTGGCCTCCACAATCACTTACGGACTCACTGTTAAAACTGTGTCTATGGAAGACAATCTTACTTGGCTACTAGTAGTCGCCGAAGAAGAAGAAACTCATTTGGTGGGGTGGCTTCATGGAACCACCCTCCCAATATTGGCATCACTGCTGCTTGGTTTGACCAGCAGCTTTTTCACTGATTTAACCCTCTGAGAAACATTACTAGTTTTACAGAAATGTTGTTTGGCATCCCAACAAGATTTTCTAATGACTTACATGAGTAAAAGTCTCCAAATTTGCTTCAGTTATCACTCTAGGCAAAATCTAGTTGTACCACATGTAAGTACAGAGCCTTCTCAGAATGGCTTGGGTTTCCTTTGGAGTTACACACCCAAACCAAAAGGGCACTGAAGAGTACTCATCTGAGCACCAAGAGAAATTTCCAGAGCTGCTGTTCAAAACAATATGTTGAAAATAAGAAATGCTGCCTAATTAATTGGGGCGTAAGGTAAAGGTAAAGGTAAAGGTACCCCTGCCCATACGGGCCAGTCGTGTCTGACTCTAGGGTTGTGCGCTCATCTCACTTAAGAGGCCGGGAGCCAGCGCTGTCCGCAGACACTTCCGGGTCACGTGGCCAGCGTGACGAAGCTGCTCTGGCGAGCCAGCACCAGCGCAGCACACGGAAAAGCCGTTTACCTTCCCACTATAAAGCGGTACCTATTTATCTACTTGCACTTAGGGGTGCTTTCGAACTGCTAGGTGGGCAGGAAATTGGGGCGTAATTTGAGTCAAAAAGGCTTTTCAAACATTTGATTGATATACTGAATTAATTGCTCAAACAATTCAGTTCTAATGTCAACCGACATTTGGTGCAAAATGCTAGGCTTCTTTTTTCTCACATTGTTGGGGTTTTTTTGTATCGGCTTCAAAAGAAACAAAATACCCACCTTTGCAGTTTTCCCTTGGACAGATGATGTGACATTCTGTGGGGTGAACAATCTGAGATAATCCTCAAAATACAAAATCACAGAGCATGCCACAGTTTCTCTGTCAAGGCGATAGTCGAGAATGCCTCCCTTAATCAGTAGCTGTGGAAAGCGCCAGCGTTCCCCCAGAAATAGCCTACAGCAGGAGAAGAAATGCCATTTTGCCATCCTCAATCATCCTGTTACAACACAATACCATTTCACTTTATAACACATTTTATCATTTGGGCATCCCGAGGGGCTGTAACTTGGAAACAGACTAGAGAAGGAGTTCAGCCAAAAGCAACACTTAAGCAAGATGACAACAAAAGTCTGTGAGACGGGTGTTTACTTGGGAATATGTGCTGCTAGATTCCATGGCACTAAGTATACATAGGGCTCTAAAGTATTTGGACAGGGGTTGGATCGTGTGGTCACAGTGGAGCAGGCGAAATGCACAGAGCTCTTCTGATTCACACCCATGCAAATGCCAAATATGTGGAGGAGGAGTGGGGAATTCCTGGCCCAACCCATCTATGGTCATAGCTGTCAACTATTCCCTTTTTCTTGCGAGGAATCCTATTCGGAATAAGGGAATTTACCTTAAAAAAGGGGAAACGTTGACAGCTATGTCTATGGTACATAGGAAGCTGTGTTACATCAATTCAGGCCCTTGATCCATCCAATGAAGTATTGTACACTGGTACCTCGGGTTAAGAACTTAATTCATTCTGGAGGTCCATTCTTAACCTGAAACTGTTCTTAACCTGAGGTACCACTTTAGCTAATGGGGCCTCCCGCTGCTGCCGTGCCGCCACCACACCATTTCTGTTCTCATCCTGAAGCAAAGTTCTTAACCCGAGGTACGATTTCTGGGTTAGCGGAGTCTGTAACCCAAAGCGTCTGTAACCTGAAGCATCTGTAACCTGAGGTACCACTGTATATAGCTGACTGGCAGTGGTGAAGTAAAAGAATTAATTATACATATACAAAAAAGGGGATATCATCATTGAGAACGCATTGCACTGTGTTCCAATTTGCTCTTCCCAAATAATAGAGAAAAGAAACACCCCCTAACTAGACTGGTGACTGGGAGTGGCTGCTGAGACACTGGTCCTGAAAGACTTATATTGGCTCTAAGTACGTTTCCGAGCACAATTCAAAGTGTTGGTGCTGACCTTTAAAGTGCTAAACGGCTTTGGCCCAGTATACCTGAAGGAGTGTCTCCACCTCCATTGTTCATCCCAGACCCTGAGGTCCAGCACTGAGGGCCTTCTGGCAGTTCCCTCACTGTGAGAAGTGAAGCTACGAGGAACCAGGCAGAGGGCCTTCTCGGTAGTGGTGCCTGCCCTGTGGAACACCCTCCCATCAGATGTCAAGGAAATACAGTGGTACCTTGGGTTAAGAACTTAATTCATTCTGGAGGTCCGTTCTTAACCTGAAACTGTTCTTAACCTGAAGCACCACTTTAGCTAATGGGGCCTCCCGCTGCCGCTGTGCTGCTCTCGCATGATTTCTGTTCTCATCCTGAAGCAAAGTTCTTAACCCGAGGTACTATTTCTGGGTTAGCGGAGTCTGTAACCTGAAGTGTCTGTAACCCGAGGTACCACTGTAATCAACGATCTGACTTTTAGAAGATATCCGAAGGCAGCCCTGTTTAGGGAAGTTTTTAATGTTTGATGTTTTAGCATCTTTTTAATATTCTATTGGAAGCTGCCTAGAGTGGCTAGGGAAACCCAGCCAGATGGGCGGGGTATAAACAATATATTGTTATTATTATTATTATTATTATTATTATTATTATTATTATTATTGTTATTTAACTTCTTTGAACTATGTCATGATGTCTGCTTAGTAGAAACAGAGGTGTGTTATAGCAGTTAGGGGATCTTTAGTCTCTCTCTTACTTGGGGATAGGAAGTTGGAATGCATTGTGATGCTTTCTCAATAAAGACGTCCTGTTTTACTGTTTTACAGATAATTGGTGTCTGGATTCAAACTGACCGGACTAGGCAGCCCAAGGGTATCAGGTCTGAACCCTGAAATTTCCCTATCCCTATTATGCCCAGGCTTACCTGCAGACGCTGGAGATTGAACTTAGGACCTTCTAGATGCAAAATAGATGCTCTAGACCTGGGCTATCATCCTTCCCTACTCTCCTGCTGTAATCCCATGCAGGTTGCCAAAGACAGGAGCCATTTATGTGACTATACGACATAATCTCCTCTGAGTTTGCAATATTGTCAAATATTTGCAAACATAAGCACTACCCATGTTCCATTTTCACCTGTCAGGGACTGGGCAGAGGAGGAATGGTGGAGTCTGCCTCCCCAGCCTCACCCTTCCAGAGAAGAAGGAGACGGTTCAGAATTAGAACAAGGGTTTGAGGGAGGTCACAGCTGAGAGGCAGATGAGGGGGAAAGCTGGAAAATAATGGGAGAGGAGGAGGAGGAAGAAGCACAGGTGAGAGACAGCTGATGGACTCAGTTTCTTTAGAAAGCATTCCAGATCCCACCCACCTCTCCCAGAACACGGCGGGTCTTGAAAGTAGGAGAGCAAAGGGCTCAAAGGCAAAAGGCCATTTTCAGCACCTGTAGCGATGACTCATGAGGAATTGGGAGAGACGGAGGGGGTGTGGTTTCACTCAGAGCAATACCATTACTCCAAGAGGCTGCATTTCTGAGCCTATCTCTGTGAATATTGAATAAAAAGCATTGGTAAGAACTCTCCTTGTCTTCTCCATTCTAGGCAACTTGCCGTGGTGGTGCTTGATCCTCTGAACCCTGACATCACCCTAGGAACAGAGCAGGCATTATATCTTGCATTGCCCCTTATATAATGAAGGAAGAGAAAGATTTTTAGCACCTATAATGACAAGGTCCCCTGGCCAGAACCCCTCTGACATGATTTTATATCTTCTCACAGACACAAATAAGTATGTGACCTGGCGTGTAGCACTCTTCACAAATGCCACTAGGAAAATTAGAGCAAATTATATAGCCAAGATAGCCACCAACTGTAAAGGAGATGAATTTATTTGACCCTGTCTACATCAAGCTATATTCTATCTTTATCACCAAACTTCGAATTGCACATTGTATTAGTTAACATTATTTTTAAATATATTAGCGGCCATGTGATAACTTTAGCTTATAAATTTTATTGTTTAATGTCTTAACTTGTATATTAAGGTACTTTTATAGCTCTGTTTAGAGTAGGTAATGTCTTGATAATATAAATGTTTTAAGTTTTTTGTATCAATCCAGTATATTTTCTTTTAACTCTTGAATGATTCTGTGTACATTGTGGCAGCCTTTGGCTATGTGCAATAAAACTGACTGACTGACTGACTGGAAGGAGCATCTCCAGGTTTTCCAACAGGGGGCATTCCCAGCCTTACCTAAGATGCAGCCCTTTGCATGCAAAACAGCTCTTATTTATGGCCTTTCTTCATGGTATGCTCCAGCCCCACCTCTCGCCCACACCTTGTGGCCCTTGATACAGGTGGCCCTGACTCTCTGTGTTCAGCATAACATCTGAAGGGGGTGCCTCTGCACATGTGGAGTTTTTCCATGTCATCTGTGCACTTAACAGCTGTGCTTGCTTGTGTCGATGCTGGAAGCGAGGCCACTGGGCAAGGCTCCCCTCTCCCAGCAAGGGATTTCACTTTCATTTCAGTGGCAGGGGCATCACTGCATATACGAAATCCATACCACCTAGGTATGGGTGAGAAATTTGATTCAGTTTGCTTTCTAAGGCCACCCTATCTAATTTACACTTTCCATTTAAAAAAATGCAAACCAAAAGACAGCCATCTTTCAAAATTCACACTTCTCTGAATTTTGCAATGCAGTTCTCCATCCAAGAAATGCATATACTAGGGAAAGTGTGTGTGTCTGTGGTTTGTCAGAAAGAGAGAGAAAGAGAAAGAGAAGGAGAAGAAGAAGAAAAAGAGTTTGGATTTGATATCCCGCTTTATCACTACCCGAAGGAGTCTCAAAGCGGCTAACATTCTCCTTTCCCTTCCTCCCCCACAACAAACACTCTGTGAGGTGAGTGAGGCTGAGAGACTTCAAAGAAGTGTGATTGGCCCAAGGTCACCCAGCAGCTGCATGTGGAGGAGCAGGGAAGCGAAGCCGGAGAGAGAGAGAGGTGCATTATATTGGGGGAAATCACTTTGCAAATATGTGTAATTTAGGCCAAATTGCATGCTATAATGTATATAAGGAGAAATTAGAACTAAAACGCAGGTCAACTTTCACGATAAAGCAAATCCCAAACTGATGAGGAAATATAATAATAATAATAATAATAATAATAATAATAATAATAATAATGCCAATACCCCACCCATCTGGCTCGGCCTCCCCAGTCACATGTAAAGAGAAGAATTTAAGGGGTGGGGGGGAGAGAAATGGAGAGATACTGAAATGGAGAGGTTCTCCCAGCTGTAGTACTACCTTCACTTTATTTAAGAGAAGTTCATTCATGGAAGAACTGTGTGTATACATCAGAGTGTGCATGATGTTCTAAACAGGGGGCACTGTGTCTGGGTGGGAACTAAAAACCACCTGAAACTGTATAATGATGGATTAACTGAAGACAATGTGATTTTGTGGCTAAGAGTCTTCCAGAAAACTTGTGCCAATTTTGTTGATTAGACTCAGGTAACGAGGCCCCCAATTCGATTTCATTCTGGATAATTGCAACCTATTTCCACTGCATTTAATCAATGCAATTTGTAATGCTGTGGCTCCAAAGAGACAGGGCATCTGTCTTCCCTTTCTGTCGAAAACTGTATGTAGTACTCTATGCACTGTTAAATAGCTGTGTGTGTTTGCCATCCTCATGATGTGAGAAATTATTCTCTTACCTGACTCTATGACCATCCATCTCCTTAGAAGATGCTCATCCCAGAAAGCCAGTCTGCATTAGTCATTCTACCCAAGGAGTCATGGAAACTGATCAATATAGGATCTCTCCATCCGGTGCAGTGCAAACAAATGGTTCATGGGGAAAGAACCATGCTTCCGGCATGCTTCATGGGGACAAGCCATCACCCTTTATATTGACAAATCTACATAATATCTCACTTTACGAAACAAGACACCTCCGCACATTTTGCAAGGGAGTTTTGTAGCCAAGCAATGTATACAAAAAGGCATATACTAGCATGAAGTGTGCCTACAAATTCTTATATTAGTGAAAATAATATCAGAAAATGCCTTATATTAGAGAACTGTGTATATTAGGCAAATTATATACAAAAAAAATGTATATATTAGGGGAAGGGAATTCACAAAAATGCTGACTAATTTTCACAAGGACGTTTTTGTACGTAAAGTTGCAAACTGATGTAGAAATGTGGAGAACTGTACTAAGACTGGGCAAAATGTGAAATTGAGAGAAACTAAAACTGAGAGATTTGCACCATTTTACAGTCTCAAATTAGGATTTGGCCACGATTTGGCCACTGACAAGAAAGAAAGAGAAAGAAGAACAGACAAACAAACAGATTCCAAATCTTTACAAGCTCCTTTCCCTATACTAAAATTGATAAAGCTGTATAAATGCCACTATCAATGTCCATCGTAAGCTGATAGAAGTGAAGTATTCAGGCATGACTGCAAGACCAACAAATAAGGAAAGGATTTTTCATCTGCCTCTTGATCAGCTTTGAGCATAGTAATCATCTTATACTAAAACTTAGTTCTATGCATACTTACTCTGAGAAGCAAGCTCCACTGATCTCTGTAAATCCTACTTCCAGTTTAGGATTTGGTGTGAATAGATGGATATAACTGTTCATTGGCTGGCTAGGGCTGATGGGAATTGTAGAACAATATCTAGAAGGCCACTGGTCCCTCATTCCTGGCCTTGATCCTAGTCTTAAAGTCAGATGTTCCCTGAAGAAACCATAGAGTCTCCAATATCCAATATCCAATATGAGAAAATTGTAGTGTGTGGCATACATAAAACTGTCATCATATATTTGTATTTCTATGCTTGTATGTTTTGTTTGTTTGTTATATTCCCCCAATTATCTATTTTGTCTTTAATCATATACTCCCTTCTCTGTCTTGCAAAACAAGCAAATCATTTTAGCCTCAAAGCAAACAAACCATGGGCTAGGCTAGAAATATTATGTAAAATAAAGCCAAGATATTTAAAGTAGGCTTAATTGCAAATGTAAACTTCAACATTCAATGTTTTCACGAGCTGAAAGATCCTGATACATGTGTTAACAAAGATTTGCCAGGCGAATAGTTTGAAATGCACCAATAAGCTCATTAAGGTGAATCAAAAACTTTTGACTCCGCCATCAGTCTTTATTAGTCACGGTTGCCAAGCTCTAATGCAAAATCATAGGAGATAAATTCAGCTCACGTTGCAGGTATTTACATGGCTGAGCCCTTAGTTGTGTAGATATATTAATCTGTTTGCAAGATTTTTTTTAATAAGAAGCATCTAGAAGAGATCCACGTGAAAGCCTACAAAACAAATTGTCTTTCAAAATCAATTTAGATGCAATCAACTGATACAGGCACGAAGCATAACATCATTCTGATTCTGTTTTCTTGACTGGTGCCATAGACTTGTTTTAACCTAAGAATTACTGTAATCCATTGCTGAAGTAACTAAACAGCCAAATAAAGCATAAAGGGTTAGGGACTTACTAAATGGAAGAGCCGCAGATCAATAGTTGTATGCTGAGAACTCTCTCTCTCTCTCTCTCTCTCTCTCTCTCTCTCTCACACACACACACACACACACACACATTTCGAAGGCTTGGCACTCAAGGTGGCTTACAGATAAAAATAAGAATCACGAAAAACATATGAAAATTTGCTAGCACGCCCGTAAAAAGATTCAAGAAACCATAACTGTGGTGGAAAAGGTTATATTTAATTAAACAGATAATCATAGACAATCTGCAAACAACCAAATACACATAATTAGCTGAATCAAAATATAGTCCAGGCAGGGAAATTCCCTAAAGCAGGAGGGATCAGGTTCCTCCCCACTGCTGCGCAACAAAGGATTGGAACGAATTCTTCCTCCTTGCTATGAGAACCTTAGGTATGTGAACCTGACAAGTGTAGCGGGATCAGAGTGCACCTGAGTGTACCTGCCAAGTCTAAATGGCACTCCAGAGAATTAAAGGGCATAGGATGGCAAAGAGTGGCCTTAACCTAATATGTACAGGTGTGGGTTAAGAATTTAATTTGTTCTGGAGGTCCATTCTTAACCTGAAACTGTTCTTAAGCTGAGGTACCACTTTAGCTAATGGGGCCTCCCGCTGCCGCTGCACGATTTCTGTTTTAATCCTGAAGCAAAGTTCTTAACCCGAGGTACTATTTCTGGTTTAGCGGAGTCTGTAACCTGAAGCGTCTGTAACCTGAAGTGTCTGTAACTCAAGGTACCATTGTAGTTGGTTGTTGGCACCCATCTTGGTGCTGTGAGTTAAACCACAGAGCCTAGGACTTGCTGATCAGAAGGTCGGCGGTTCGAATCCCCGTGACGGGGTGAGCTCCCATTGCTCAGTCCCTGCTCCTGCCAACCTAGCAGTCCAAAAGCACGTCAAAGTGCAAGTAGATAAATAGGGACCGCTCCGGCGGGAAGGTAAATGGCTTTTCCGTGTGCTGCTCTGGTTCGCCATGCTGGCCACATGACCCGGAAACTGTATGCCGGCTCCCTCGGCCAATAAAGCGAGATGAGCGCCACAACCCCAGAGTCAGTCATGACTGGACCTAATGGTCAGGGGTCCCTTTACCTTTACCTAGCAACAGTGGCGTAGCGTGGGGGGTGCAGGGGGGCTGGCCGCACCGGGGGCAACATCTGGGGGGGGACACGCTCGCACTCGCAGCTCTCTGCCCCTACCTGGCTCACTCGGGTTAGGGGGCGCAAATTACTTGCCTTGCTGACAACCCACGCTACGCCACTGCCTAGCAACACCACCTTGCTGATTTTGTCCAAAGGAACTTGCCTTTCCTGCCCAGTTGAAAGCTAATTGAAGCAACCAAAAATTCCACCAGAAGAACAGGACTCCCAGCAGTATGGAGCAGATGAAAAAGAGGAGACCCTGTTAATTCACACTGAAATGGAGAAGGCCTGTGTGTGTTGCTGGAAGGGTTTAAATGGGAGATTCCACTGAAGCTAAAGAAGAACAAGAAGAGCTCTCTAAGCACCCAGATGGGTTGATAATTAACTATTGTTGTTCTCTGCTAGCTAATATGTGAGTGATTAACCTTAGATCAAACAAGAGGTATTGAATTGCAAATCATCATATTAGGGAGGTGGTCTGTTGGTCATTTGTCTCCAGGCTTAGTGGGAATGAGGATGTGTAAATGAGTCTGGGAAGTGAGAGAAAACTGCTCCGGGCTAATGGGAATTGTAGGAAGAAAGAGACCTTTGCTTCTAGTCTCTTTGAAATTATCTTTTATTTCCTGTAAGATGCTGAGCCAGTGCTGGACATGCACAAGATACTGTATGGAATTACTTAGATCCAACTTTCATGTTTTTGTTCTGTTTTGAAGAAAGTTCTGCAAGTAAAGCTTGAATCAAACTTATGGGTCTGGACAATACACTTCCCTAACTCCACCCCAGGGCAAAACCATTTTGAGTCTTCTTCTAGGGAGTTAGGGTTGTGGCAAATTTGCCTCTGCTTGAGACTGGGAGCGGCATTATCAGATCATCTCTGAATCAACACAGAGCTCAGTGGGAAATGTTCTAGTGCAGTCTTTCTCAACATGGTGCCCTCCCGATGTTTTGGACTACAACTCCCATCAGCCCCACCTAGCTACTCTAAGCCAGCTGTTCTAGAGCATGCAGGAGATTACATTGTCACTCCTACAGGCATGGCCAAACTTGGCCCTCCAGCTGCTTTGGGACTACAACTCCCACCATCCCCAGCTAACAGGACCAGTGGTAAGGGATGATGGGAATTGTAGTCCCAAAACAGCTGGAGGGCCAAGTTTGGCCATGCCTGCCTTAGCATCTCCAGTGAGAAGATTCCTAGATAAAAGGGCAGGAAAAGAGCTGTACCATGTTCCTTAGCTGCATCCAGTCATGGTTGAGCTAAGTGGACCAATGGTCAGACTCAGTTAAAGAGAGCTTCTTCTATATGCCTTGCTCATTGCACCACAATCTCTCATTCCATCCGCTTGTCAAATTTCAGCCCAACTCTCTAGAGGCCGAAAGTATGAATGTCATTTTCACCAGCCTTTCTTTTAGCAGAAAACCTTTAGGTGTTAAAAAGAAAAAAGAGTATTTCAAGCGTGGTTTTTATGTTTGATGAAAACTGCAGCATAATGCTTTTGCATTGGAACTCGCAAACCGGAGGAATTTGGTTGGGGAGAATTGATTCCTATGAATTAAATATGAAAGTTGGCTTTGATTGAATTGATTCTTGCAAAATTAGTTTTTAATGCATTATTCATTCTGCATGAAAGTTCAGATGACAATATATTATTTCCACTTTTAGGCGGTCAATGCAGGTCACGTGAAAAGAGTATCACGGCTTTAAATGAGCTTCACTGAGGGACAAATGCTATAATTAAAGAAGTGCTGGGTTATGGAATTGGAAGACATTAGCTTGTGACATTTCATTTTAATCACGAAGGGGGGCTGCAGTTACAAAACTTCAAGCCCATGCTTTCAGCAGAACTGATTAGCAACATACAAGATCTTCTGATTAAATCAGACTTCTGTGATGCAAGCTAGACACTCAATATCCTGCCTCTAAGCAGGTAGTGATATCGTAACTATGCATGGAAAGGGATGGGGAAGTCACCATCAATTAGCAAATCAAGGTCTGGAAAGTAAGCGGCATCCGTCAAAACCATGTCCTGCATAGATTATAAAGCAGAGGAAATGCCGTCTAAAATAGTGAAGCTGGAAATATGCAAATGCTTGCAATCTAGCTCAGGATAGATTTGGGGATTTCATCTGCTTTCCTATGCACCAAAGTGTATTGGCAGAGAGCGAAGCAGACTCACTCCACTCTGCAGAATCCATCATGGTGGTTTGCCCACACAGGGGGTGGGGCGGGGCGGGGGGCTATTGCTTTTTTAAATTATTTAAATAATGCTCCTCCATACATTTGTTTGTTTAATATACTGCCCTATTCTCACAGGTCTCAGGGCGGTTCGCAGAATAAAATCAAGATCTAAAACCACACAATACAAAATCAGAATGAAAATGACAACAAGCCAATAACTCGTCCCCCCAAAAAACATCCCACATTGTACAAGGGCATAGGATGTCAATCAAATCAATTCAAGGCCTGGTTAAAAAGGAATGCTTCCCTCCCCCGGCACCCTTAATGTTCTCCTGCCTGTTCTCTCACATTAGCCTTGCCCTTCCTCACTTTTCTGGGCTTGCCCTTCTCCGAGATCTGAGTGCTGAACAATATCTGTGTTTTGGATGGAGGAAAACCTAGAGTAAGGGAAGGCCAAATTGAAGAATCCAAGCGTGCCATGATTTTTCTGTACCAAAACCTGTGAAAGTGACCTCTTTCACAATCTCTCATTCCATCCGCTTGTCATTCTAAGTGATCTGTAGAAATGACTTTATGATCTGAGTATAGACACAGTGTATGCACTTCTGTAGCCCCTGAAAATCTTTAATAAAAGCAATAAAAAGAGGATTTCCCCCCAGCCCCAGTTGGTGCCCTTCACATGCCTGATTCACCCAATACCCACTATACTGTTTGCATCAGCTGGATAGACTCAGTTGGTTAGAGTGCGGTGCTGATGATGCCAAGATTCCAGGTTTGATCCCCAAAAGGGACAGCTGCATATTCCTGCATTGCTGGGGATTGGACTATATGAACCTCAGGGCACCTTCCAACTCTATGATTGCATGAGGATAAAGAATATACAAATTGAGCTGCTATATGGCCACCCCATGCTACATTATGTGGATGAGGGAATGGGGTTGTCCTTTTCTCTTAACATAGGAAGAAGATGTCCATGTGGCAAGCACATGAACTATATATCTGGTAACTTCTAAATTAAGTCATAACACACCTGAGTTAATATTTTCCACATGTGGTCGTAAAGCATTAACTGAAGGAACTAAAATCGACTGCATCATTGAACACTTAGCCTCTTTTTTTTTGGGGGGGGGAGAAAGTTAAATGGCTGTGAGTCCAAAATAAACTGAACTAACACTGCATTGATTGCAGCTATTCTTTCCCTGTAGCAGTGTAAACGAAAGCAGAACATATGAAGTGGCATTCCAGATTTAGAATGAAAATTCGGCACTTTCTTAAATAAACATTTGTATATAAATTGCTGACATGAGTGTGTCACTGACAAGGAAAGAAATAACTCCCCCCCCCCCATTTTAATCTCAAAGTCCTTTGAATTGTTAAAAAAGCCGCTCACCATAGGAGAACTTTAAAAGTATCTATGATAATTTGTACCCTGATTCATTGGTCCTTTGCCCATTTGTGAGCTCATTAATAGTTTGGCATGTGACACTGTTATTATCACTACCATTTATTAAATTTATATACTGCCCTTCATCCAATGACCATAGGGAAGTTTACAGTAGGTTTGGCCCTATAAACTGGTTAAGCTGCTGATCACCTGGAACTATTATGGAAGATGAGATATAAGGAACAAAAAGTGATAGCAACAGGAACAGGATATTGATTTATTTTGGTACATTATTTGTTATCGCTAAATGCTTGTTCTGGCTCAAAGCTCCGCAACAGAACTGCAGCTGGTTAAACTAGTGATTTAATTGATCCAAAATTTAAATCAGGAAGTAGGGTGCATCTGTTTAATGGGACAGCTGAGTTAACAATTAGGGTTACATCAGTCACAGGAGTGCAGAGTTGGAAGGGATCCCAGAAGGTATTTAGTACAATCCACAGCTGAATGCAGGATCTTCAATACAGGATGCAACTATGGCATCCCTGACAGGTGGCTGATGCCGGCCTCTCTCCAAAGTTCCCAGACCTGCAGTTCCAGGGGCAGTCAAATTTGAGGTGGCCCAAATACTTCCAAAGTGGACCTACTCAGTTCAATATCATCCAAAGTTTATGTTACAGATAGGTAGCCGTGTTGGTCTGCCATAGTCAAAACAAAAAATTTTTTTTCCTTCCAGTAGCACCTTAAAGACCAACTAAGTTAGTTCTTGGTATGAGCTTTCGTGTGCATGCACGAAAAGGTATGAAAAGTTCTTGGTATGAGCTTTCGTGTGCATGTGTATCTGAAGAAGTGTGCATGCACGCGAAAGCTCATACCAAGAACTAACTTAGTTGGTCTTTAAGGTGCTACTGGAAGGGAATTTTTTTTTTTTGTTTTATCCAAAGTTTATGCATGCCTCAAAACATGCATCCTTGTCAGATTCTGCCACACCTAGTCAAGTAGACTGGATAGGGGAGTATCAGTCATGTATCCAGTGTGGTGTAGTGGTTAAGAGCGGTGGACTCGTAATCTGGGGAACCGCTCCTCCACCTCCAGCTGCTGGGTGGCCTTGGGCCAGTCACACTTCTTTGAAGTCTCTCAGCCCCACTCACCTCACAGAGTGTTTGTTGTGGGGGAGGAAGGGAAAGGAGAATGTTAGCCACTTTGAGACTCCTTCGGGTAGTGATAAAGTGGGATATCAAATCCAAACTCTTCTTCCTCAGGAATGGGTATACATTCCCTCCTGTAAACCCCCCCCCCCAAGTCTGTTGTTTTGCAATCTTTTTGCACTATTTCACAGAGGAGTGTGTGTGTATGAAAAAAAGATATGCAAAATGGATGTCTTATTTTGCAGATGGTGAAAAAGTTCAGAGGCCTTTCCACCTCAGTGTCCATTCCTCCTTTCTTTCAAGGAGGTTGTTTTACCCTCAGAGCAACCCTGTGGACGAAGAGGGAGTGTACAACATCACTCAGGTATTGTCAGGGACTGGGCAGAGGAGGAATGGCAGAGTCTGCCTCCCCAGCCTGACCCTTCCAGAGGAGAAGACAGTTCAGAATTACAACAGGGGTTTGAGGGAGATCACAGCTCAGAGGAAGATGAAGGGGGAAGTTAGGAAATAATAGGAGAAGAGGAGGAGGAGGCAGAGGCAGAGCCAGAGCAGCTGGCTGACATGTTATCACTAGAAAACATTCCAGACCCCCCCCATCTCCCAGAACCCGGCGAGCCTTAAAAATAGGAGAGCAAAGGACTCAGAAGCAAAGGGCACTCAGTGCCAATCGTGGAAGGTATGATTAATGAGGAAGTGGGAGAAAAGGGGAGGGGGGATTTACTCAGAGCAACACCATTATTCCGAGAGGCCACATTCTCAAGCCTCTCTCTGTAAATATTGAATACAGTGGTACCTCGTCTAGCGTCCGCCTTGTCAAGCGCCCATTCCGTCGAATGTCTGTGGCACACCAGGAAGTACAAGAATGGGTTACTTCCAGGTTCACCACTCACGCATGCGCAGAAGTGCAAACTGCTCCACGTGCATGCGCAGATGCGGCACTTTGTCCAGCATCCTTTTCGGCCAGCGACCAGGGCTCCAGAATGGATCCCGGTTGCAAAACAAGGTACCACTGTAAAAGCAGATGGTAAGGATTTTCACTTGTCTTGTCCATTCCTGGAGACCTGCCATGGGGGTTGGTCCCTCTGCTGCCTGACAGGGGTTTTCGCTGAGCATTAGGCATGCTGGCTAGGGCTGATGGGAGCTGTAGTCCACATAACATCAAGGGCACCACAATGGTTATCCATGTTCCAGAGGACAGGACCCAAATTACAAGAACTGGGATTTTGTCTAAACTTTAGAAAGAACTTCCTGATGGTATGAACTATTCAGCAATGAGATAAAGTAGATCTCAAGCTCTGAAAATTACGGCAACTATCCTTCTAATACTTGACAGGATTCATGCCTTCAGAAGGGGGAAAGCTTTCCTGGAAATTTCATTGAAGTCATTGCATTGAACTAAATTCTACTCAGAATAGACCCACCAAAGTGAATGGACCTAATGTAGTCATGCCAATAAATTTTAATGGGTTTACACTGAATAGGACTAGGATTGGATAAAATCTTTAATATTGCAGCCAGAGTACACCCTAGTCAATGAGCTTAGATAAAATATTTGTGATTACTAGTTTGACAATAATTATTTTCAACAGCTTGTTCTATTTCTAATATTCAAATAACTTCCATTTGGGGGGTGGGAATTGTAAGTTGGGGATATGCATATACTTTTCTTCAAATGATTTACTTGGAACCAAGGTTGTCAGCAAATTTTAATCTATGGAGAAATATACCCACACTTGGGGAATTAAGCAGCAACTGTATTAAAGTCAAGATGTAAATGAAGCCAAGGAAAAAAAGAACCACTGGCTGAATAAATTCCTATAAAACATCTGCTACCAGGAACTAGAGAGCTACAGGAACACATGAATTGAAGGTGCCTTGAGACCTGAATATGTAATTCTTAATTATGATTTCCCATTCTTCTGTGTAGCAAATGTCTAATTTAATGTTCAAGAAATGTTTGTGAGTGAGGGAATAAATGCTGTTTATGTATTTATTACTTCTGTATATAGACTGTACAGTAGCATGTGACGTTGTTACAATAAAGGTTTTTCATTGAAGCAATCAGACAGAAAGCAATGAGGAATAGGACTCATTTTAGGAGCTCTCTTTCCTTCCTATTCCGTATGGTCAGCAAACTCAGCAAAACTTAGATATTCTCCAGAACGCAATAGCACTTCCATTATTACAGTTTCAGGTTACTTGAACTGCGTGCTCAGGGGCACAGCAGATGCTTAAGAAGGGAAAGGTCCCAGGCTGAATCATTGGCATCTTCAGATAGGGCTGGGAAAGAGTATTTCGTGAAACTCCACTGCCAATCATTACAGACATTGTACAGAGTTAGGTAAGCCAATGTTCTGAACCAGCACAAGGCAGCTTCCTATGCTCCTATTAAAAGGACTGAACATTCAGCACCATGGAGAGCAACTGCAGAGAATGTAACCACACCATTTCTCTGGCTTTACAAGTGGTCATATTGAAGATTAATGCCAAGATACCTCTCAATCTCTCTGCATCAGTCGCTGATTGCACAATCCAGGTAACAAATTTGAATCAGGAGGTTCATAGAAGGAATGGGAAACTTTTAGGCCAGGGGCTTCCGTCACCCTCCTGGGGAAAAAACTGCTCTTTAGTGCTCAGTCAGAACTAACAGTAATCTGGGTTTCCCCCAAATTGCCGTTCGTTCTGCTATATTACTAGAGAGGGGGGTTTTCCCTGGAAAGGAGCAGGGCAAGGGGAAAACTCGTTGGACCCATGGTTAGAAAGCATGGGTCAAGCAGGAAACTGCCAGGAGGATGAGCCCTGTATTATATATGCACCATATCTTAGACTTGATTGTAACTGTTTAGCATCTTCTGTTCCCTGCCTTAATAGATTGTCCCAGAGTGAGCCATGAGCAGCTGCTGCTGGTGAAATGCCATTGTCTTTGTCAACGTATTGAATAAAAGTGTACCATACAACTGAAAAAAATGTCTTTGTCTTTTCGTTTCCCCATGTCACCAATTTTTATGTCACTGTGCCAAAAACCAAGAAAGTTGTGGCTATTTTTGTTTCACAATGCAAGTCAATGGGATTTCCAGAGATTTGTATAATAATAATAATAATAATAATAATAATAATAATAATAATAATAATAATTTTTTATTTATACCCTGCGCGTCCCGGCCAAAACCGGGCTCAGAGCGGCTAACATCAAATATATGACACATTACCATAAAATCAAGCAATCAATTAAAATACATCTTAAAATCAAGTCAGAATCAAAGTGAAACCTGCATTCAGATTTGGATTTAGATCTGGATTGGGTAGTAGCACAGTCCTACTTTCCATGTATGCTGACTTTTTATACACTAAAAGGGATACACTAGTCATAGTGTCCTTTTCATGGGAAATTTGTGATGTTGCAAAACATTATTGGACACCTTTCAGAGAATGTGTAAACGGATGGTAAAGCTATCCTTAGAATTTACCATCCCTTTGCCTTCCCCATCCCTCTGCCTGTCCATCTGTCTTAAACGTCAGTAGATTTTGAAGTAACAGCTGCCTTGGAGCATTGAACAATAACTCCATGCTGAAGCAATGCACAAGCTGTTGCAAAACTCAGATTGCCTCCCCTGGATCCTAAAGGTGATCAGTCATTCAAGAGCATTTCAAAAGATACATTTATTCCATGCATCTGTACAATAAACATTAGCTGTAGAATCTTTGCTCATTATTGTCTTGGCTGTTAAGGAACTTGGATGTCCCAAAGGAGAAGGGAAAGTATTTACTTTGGAGTTTAGATTAGTGTCGCACGAAAAGGTTTTAAAGCTGAATGAAACCTTTGTAATTAAGAGACAAAACCAAGCTGAAAGACACTGTCTAGAGAGGATACAACCTAGTTCCTCATTGGATTAACTTCAGAACTAAATGGCAGGTGGTTTTTCTTTGAAAGAAGCAAACATGGTTCAAAAGCAATAGACTGATCTTTTTTTTTTTAAAAAAAAAAACTCTCTCTGATAGGAATGAGTTGTTCACTTTTTTTACCGCTATTGAGCATGTGTGAGGTTTGCATTTGTGCCTATGGTATAAAAAATTTTATCTAAAATGTACGAATTACTTCTGGAATGGGAACTTAAAGACCAGACTGTCAAGGAGGTCATGATAAAGTGGGCTCAGGACTCGGGTCACAACATAATGTGGAAAATTGATATTAAATTTGCTGCGTGCTACACGATAAGAGAGAACTTAATAAAAATGATATACCGATGGTATTTAACCCCTGAAAAAACTGGCAAAAATTTATAAACAAAATTCCAAAACGTGCTGGAGGTGCAATACAGAGATAGGATCAATGTATCACATATGGTTGGGGGTGCAAAGAGATAAGACCTTTTTGGAATGAGGTACATGAATAAATAAAAAAAGATTTATAAAAAGCCATTTAGCAAAAAAGCCAGAAGCGTACCTTATGGGACTAATTACAAATGAGATCCCCATAAATAAGAGAATGATATTCCTCTATGCATCCGCTGTGGCAAGAGAGCTCACGGTGAGTCATTGGAAAGGAAATAAAATACAGACAATAAATGAGTGGCAAAATAAGTTTGTTGAATCCATGGAAACAGCAAAATTGACAGCAGCTATTGGAGGACAATCAAAGCAAAGTTTGATAAAGTACTGGGAATGTGCGAAGGAATATATAATGCAACCGGTAAAGTGATGAAACACCTACGATAAATGAGTGGCAGGTCCAAATGATAGAATATTTACAGATGGCCATGATGACAGGGAGAATTAGAGGTTATCCAAAACAGAAAGTACAGAAAGAATGGTAAATCTTTAAAGAGTATCTGGAAAAACATTACAATAACAAATATCCCCTGGCAGAAATAGAATGATCCTTGCAAAACAATAAATATAATGTCTTTTGATATCTGATGAAAACAAAGAAAGCAGTACAATAATTTGGAACTGGGTGTGAAAAAATAGTAGAAACAATAACACAATGAGTCTAATCGGAAGTCAAATGCTTTTATTTTATTTTGTTTTGTTTTTTGTTTTTTGTTTTCCCCTCTCCCCCTCTTCTTTTTTCTCTTCTTTTTTTCTTTTTTGTGCCTCCTTTCTTGGTCTTTCTCTCTTTGATCTGTTAAGAAAGAGATAAAGAGATAAAAGTGCAATATGAAAACTTCAGTAAGTTAAAAGTGATGTTGTGTAATTTTTCAATTACTACAGTGGTACCTTGGGTTAAGAACTTAATTCGTTCTGGAGGTTTGTTTTTAACCTGAAACTGTTCTTAACCTGAAGCATCACTTTAGCTAATGGGGCCTCATGCTGCCGCTGTGCCACCGTTGCACGATTTCGGTTCTCATCCTGAAGCAAAGTTCTTAACCCGAGGTACTATTTCTGGGTTAGCGGAGTCTGTAACCTGAAGCATATGTAACCTGAAGTGTATGTAACCCGAGGTACCGCTGTATTTATATATTGTTAAAATTGGTTAATTGTAATGAAGTGATGTAGCAATTACTGTGGTTTTTTCCTTTGTTATTGTTGAATTCTAAATAAAGTATTATTCTTAAAAAGAAAAGAAAAGAAACATTGTTCCGATACAGAAATCATGATATGTACATGACAAAGCTTGTAGGGGGGAAAGGAATAAAATAAATAAAAATAAAAAATATCTACAAAACCTTGATCTTTGTGGGAAAATCTTTATGTAGAATACGTGAGCAGCAAAGTGGCTAAGTTTGTGGATGGGAAGGGTTGTAGTTCATTTGCAGGAATAGTACTCATTTTAGGAGCTCTCTTTCCTCCTATTCTGTATGGTCAGCAAACTCAGCAAAACTTAGATATTCTCCAAAACGCAATAGCACTTCCATTATTACAGTTTTAGGTTACTTGAACTGTGTGCTCAGGGGCACAGCACGTGCTTTAGAAGGGTAAAGTCCCAAGCTGAATCATTGGCATCTTCAGATAGGGCTGGGAAAGAGTATTTCGTGAAACTCCACTGCCAATCATTACAGACATTGTACAGCGTTAGGTAAGCCAATGTTTTGAGCCCGGCACAAGGCAGCTTCCTATGCTCCTATTAAAAGGATTGAACATTCAGCACCATGGAGAGCAACTGCAGAGAATGTCTCCACTGCCACTCATTGCAGAATGAAACAATGAAATGATTAAATAAAAGCAGTTATTTAAAATATTCAAAAATAATTAAAATTAGCAGTTAGGGTTTTTTTTTTTAAAAAAAGAACATTAAAACACTTTTCAATGTGTTTGGGTAGACTTGCCTACCCCCACCCCCAATAATCATTTTTGGCAGGTGCTGAATAGACTACAGTTGAAGCAGCTGCCTGATTTTAATAGGCAGAGAATTCCAAAGTCTGGGTGCTTCCACACTAAAAGATTGATTTCTTACAACAATAAGGTAAGCCCAGGCATGCACCCATCCAAATTATAAGGAAGTTCTAAATAAAATCCAGAGGTTTTTTCCCCAGCAGGAACTTGCCAGAACTCAGTTCCAGCACCTGGTGCCATTTCCATTATAAGAGATCAATGGAGACATTCATGGTGAGTTCCGGGACCTCTTTTTCTAAAAAAACAGCGCTGCTAAAATCTTAAGGGCCATGTGAAAAAGACAGAAAAATGGAAGCCTCTTTTATGGGGGAAGAAAACTTTTAAGAAACTGGAGGGCAGTTTTGACACAGCACTCAATGCCAGTGATATTGCTACAATATTATACATCTATTCCACCGTTTCCCCACGAATTTCAAAGAGGCAAACAAGGTTCTCCTCTGCCTCCCATTTTATTTTCACAACAACCCTGCAAAGGCTCAGTGAGAATTTGAACCCTCCTCCTGCTGTTTCTTCCCAAACTCTATTTTGATAGCATATACTTTGAGGCAAGGTTCTTCCTTTTCTTCCTCATTGCTGCACAGAGATAGTTTTGTGTACATAATGAATAATGCTCAAATAATGTTCATTGTAATCCTAGCAAAGACAGAAAAGAGCACCAGAGGGGGTAGGTGGCTTGGCAGCAATTGAAAGTTTCTCAGGTTCCTCGTGAGACACAAACTGGTTAATCTAGCATGAAATGGAGCACCTAGAGAAAAAAGAAGGTTGAAAAAGAAGAAGTAGAAGAAGAAGAAGGAGTTGAAAACCCAGATGGCACAGCAACGGATAAACTATCATCGTAAAATGCAAAGGAAACAAAATAATTCCCAGAGGCTGGTACTAATAAATGTTCACAGTAGGGGACACACATTTCTGGAAAAACTTCACTCAGAAAGGCAGCTGAAGCCAGGCTATTGTTTTATGCTTGCCAATAGTTGTCCTAACCAGATTTCAGCAGGAATTCATTTAAAGATGTTTCATATCTCCACGTGGAGTTTTGCAAGCAAAAGTGTGTCACATTAAGGCTAATGTAAGTGACGGGGAGCTCCGCCAATTGGGAGGCAATCTTCTAAGCTCATAGCAGTCAGGATACTTAGGGCAAAACGACCTGTGTCTAGCGTGCAGGTTTTAATAATGGCAAGGGATGGTTCTGGTGAAGAATTGAATTGCATCAAGCATAACCCTGAGGAAAATCCCTCTTCTTAAAAAGAAAGAAAAAGCGTTTGTAATGTTGGCCACTGCTATGAATAGATTAGCTGGATTTTGGGTCTGATACAGGTAAACTTAGGGATGTGGGTGGCGCCATGGGTTAAACCACAGAGCCTAGGACTTGCCAATCAGAATGTCAGTGGTTTGAATCCCCGTGACGGGGTGAGCTACCATTGCTCGGTCCCTGCTCCTACCAACCTAGCAGTTCGAAAGCACGTCAAAGTACAAGTAGATAAATAGGTACCGCTCCGGCGGGAAGGTCAACGGCGTTTCTGTGCACTGCTCTGGTTCGTCAGAAGTGGCTTAGTCATGCTGGCCACATGACCCGGAAGCTATACGCCAGCTCCCTTAGCCAATAAAGTGAGATGAGCGCCACAACCCCAGAGTTGGTCACGACTAGACCTGATGGTCAGGGGTCCCTTTACCTTTACCTTACAGGTGCACTTTCTTCTCCTCTTCCTCCCTTCCTCCTGTCCTTTCTCCCCAAATGGCCTCAAATCCCCCCACCTAATTGATTTCAGTTGGATTAGTACCTTGAGATCAACAGGCAAACCTGGACAGCTGCCTTAAGTACAATCTCCAAGAATAAACTCTGGTTGAGGTTAGAATCTTTGAGAGTCTGTAAAGGATTAGGCCAAAATAGTCAATGTCCAGTGGGGACACAAATTGCTGAATATATGACATTAGCTAGCATTTGGAAAGGCTTGCCGAGCTGCAGAAAAAGGTCCCTTCTGGCAGGAGACTCATCAGGGAGCTGCCATTATCTACAGGAAAGTGCCCTGAGAACACAGCAGGAAATTACACAGCACTTAATTCAGCTTCAATTTTGACAGAAAGTGCCAAAACTACTTTAAGATATCAAGGAGGTCTGAGGAACTTCAATTCTGTGAAATGCAAGTTTACAAAAAGCAGGCAAACAGAACTTCAGCAAGTGGTGGGCCTGGGCCTGGTAAACAAACAAGAATTTCTACTCATCCAGGGTTTTTAAAAATCCCCACCCAAATCCAAGTTGGCATTTTCTGTAGTGGTCATGTAGGATTGCTATGAGGAATTGTGAAAAATGAAGCAAGCCATTGTGTCAGCGGTGAAAGCATCGCTTTGACTGGGTTTGGGTCATTGACATGGTTTCTGATCGATCCCACAAGCCTCTGCATCTCTGCCCCATTTTCTCTATGACTGACAGTCACGTGTAAAGCATTCTAACTCAGACCAGTTGCTTATCAGGCATCCTGGGTACATAAAAATAAGGAGGTAGCTTTGATGTAGCTTTTGTTAATATTTAGGTAGATCATAGGGCCAGGAACAGAGTCACATGGAGGTGGTAAAATGCCTGTCTTTATGGGTTTTAATACCTCTGGGGTTTGCTAAATGCATTCCTCCTTGGTTCCTGTTTATTTAGCCTAAACATGTATGCATGCTCAAATAGTAAAGAGTTCTTTGTAGTTAAGAGGCTTCCTCTGATCTGATTTTGTCCCCATATGGGGATTTTTTGAAATGCTCAGAGGAAATCTGATTGGTTCTTACAAACACTGTATTAAAGTTCTTTTGTTAATAAAAATGGCCTGGGCCAGGGAGTGGGATGCGTACTTTCTCCCAGGGTCTTGCTGGTCAAGCCTAGTGTCAATTGTATTAATCAGGTTCCAGTCTTTCCTTTGCCTTCAGAACACAACAATTTTCTCCATTTTTTAGCTGAATAAGGTTTCAGGACACTTCCCCAGGACATTTGTGTTCCATCGACACTCCCTTTCAGATTACCACTGTAATTCTTGGGCTTTTACATGATGGCCGCTGTCCATTCTTTTTTTTTACATTTTTTTCGTCTGACTTCACTCTCCCACAATTCCTGCTGATTTGGACTCTTCTTTCATTTGAGGTAGTAGGTTCATAAAACTTATGCCCACAATCAATTTGTAAGCCTTGAGAACACAAGAGGAGCCTACTGGGTCAGGTCAATGATGGGGCAACCATAGTCCAGATTTTGTAGGGTTTCACTGCAAACTCAAAAGCAGAACTGACGTCCAGGGGGGATTTCTAAAACATGGTGCAAGTCAATGGGAAATTCACATTTTTGTAAGAAAAAGTTCAATTTCAGCGGCTTCCTAAAAAAGGCTCAATAACATTTGGGGTGTCCTGCTTTTTGACTTTTTGAAATATGGAAACCCTAGTCAATGATCCATTTAGTCCAGCATCCATTTCACAGTGGCCAACCAGATGCCTGTGGGACACCCACAAGTAAGACCTCGGCACAAGAACATTCTCCCCTCCTGCAGTTTCCAGATGTGGTGCCAAAATTCTTTGTCTAATCAGATCTTATCCACATGTTAGGTTCTGAGGTCATCTCTTAAGGCATTAATCATGTAACCCCGTGTGAAGATCTAAGTCAGGCTGCGAGGGACTTGTTTGTGAGCAGAAGCTGGGTGCTGGCTCACAAGGGATGAAGCCCCATGGGGAGATCTTGTCAGTCCTTCTGCTGTACCCCCAACTCTTCCACATGTGAGCCTGGAAGGCAAGGATAAAAAACAGAGGAGCTAGGGAGGCAGATTAAGGCAGGCAGAAGAAAAAGGCTGGAACAAATCCTTAAAATGGTGGATGAGCTCCTAGGAGAGGGAACAAGAAACGAGGAAAACAGAGGAGTTCCTCCTTGCTTTTTCAAGGAGCTGCAGCAGCAGACATCATGCTGTGGAGCCCCTTGTTTGTGGACCACACAAAATTGAATTTGTTGAAGTTAAATGCATGTGAGATGTGATTCCACTGTATATGTTTCTGAAGTGTTGTGTGTTCGCTTTCTCCACACCGTCTGTAGTTGTTAATATAATTCCCTCTCTTTGTCAGATAACAACATTCTTTCAAGTCACTTTAAAATCTGGTTTCATCTGAGTCTTGAAAAACCATTCTTATATCAAAAAAATAGCTCCACTTGAAGATGCTGCATGGATATACAGGAAATTGTTATGCCAAGTGTGGGAACAAAGGGCAGATGATACACAGGCAGATCTGTTAATCCATTTGTGATGGGTCAAAAAATACTTAACCCAGTCTTCAATCTGAGAATCGGTGAAAGCAGGGTAAATATTTACAATTTGTATGAAGAAATAATGTACGTAGGCAAGACTTTCAGATGGCCTAAAATAATTGATTTTTTGCACATGTGGCTGCCTGGAAAACTATTTAAGAATGAAGGCAATCAAAATATTAGCAAGCCTCCTGTAACCCATAGGCAAGACAGGTCACAGTAAATGGTGATTGCATGAATGTCCATCATTGTATTCTAGAAGAGTCGGTCCAGTAAGGTGGCTTTGCTGGCAGCTGCATCCTTAAGTAAAGATGCACAGACAACTCCCCATTTACATGGGAGTGATGCTCTGAAGCACTGTGTAAATCAGCAGGATGTGTGTAAGCTTGCCCCACCCTGCCCACCCCCGTTCCATCCCATTCTGCCCTCATCCCCTTGCGGTGCTGAAAATGGCAAATGTGCGTGCCAATCACACACAAATGGGGATGTGACTGAACAATTTGCCCTGGCTCCTTTTGTTCAGTATTCTCCTTCTCATGAATTTCCAGTTTAACTGGGACAATTCTAAAGATTAATTCCAGTGTCTGAGCATGCACTGTCTGGAGCAGTTTCTAGTCTCTTCGGTTCATCTCTTATCTCCCCCACCCACCCGCCTGAGTGTTTGGCTACATTCACACCATATATTTAAAGCACTATGATACCACTTGAAACAGTCAAAGAATTCTGGGAGTTAGTGTTTATTAATGGGTGGTGAGAGTTGTTAAGAGATCTCTTTTCTCTTTTCTTTTCTTGTCTACTTTCTTCTGCCTGCTTCCAATGGGGACCTTGGTAGTGGCACTTTTACCCACCCAAACTTCTGTGCCAGCAGAGTCCAACAGGGCTGAGCAGGATACCTCCAGCCAGTCAAACTGGTACAAATGGGGTTTGGGTTTGTCCTCATGTTCTAGTTGTGGACTTCCCAGAAGCATCCTATACAGTCTAGAAGAAGAAAGAAGAAAGCTATGAAACAGACTGCTACAAGTGCAGAGAAGGGCCAAGAAGGCTCACGATTTTCTGAGTTGCATTCCAACCTAAAGTTGCAGGAGCATGCTGTCTCCGATACTGGATGTAGCATATAGCCATAATGACTAATAGCCTTTGATAGCTTTTAAAGGAGCCCAGGGCAGCAACTGGATCTGAAGCCAACCCTACTGCCATCGTGTGATGGCACTGGGCCAAAGCCAGGCCCAATGCACAGCAATCTGCCTTCTCCGACCATCTTCCACCCCAGCTAGCATGTGTGGGATGACCAGCCTCCTATAACAAACATGCATGAAGGGTTAACATCATAGAGTAAGCTGTCCTGCTAAGCTCAGATAAATCAACTTCCTTTACTTGGGGAGTAATGGGTAATTATCTCTATTGCTGACTTCCCGCTAGTCTACCTGAGAAGCTCAGCATATTAAGAGGCTTGAGCTGGTTTCTCCAAGCTCAGACCGCATGGCTCTCAGAAGCCACTCTTGAGTTCTTATACAAATAATTGAGGAACTTTCCCCACTGTAAGTAAGCCATGTTTTACTGCCTGTGCATCTTTTCTTAATGCTGTGTAGAAAACCACATGAACCAGACCTTTGAGGAGGTCTGGTAAGTAAACCAACTTTTAACGTACCAAAGATGTGGTATTTTCCCATTCTGGGAAAAGAGGGAAGTTTTGGCACTCACAAGGGCACATTTTAAAGGTCTAACAGCCTATATTTCCATGCTTTCCATTGCTACATATTTTGTGAATTTAACGCTCTACTGGGGCTTTCTGATCAAAGAGTACTTGTCTTAGACTTGGATCTTTGTAGCCAGGAATTATCCTTTTTATACCTTTCCCCCCTTGCAACCAACAGGGTTGCAGATGTGGTGGTGGCCCTGTTGATTAATTAAGGCTCGCTGGTCAAGTGGCTGGGGTTAGGATTGCACCCTAATTGTTGCAGGATCATGACCTGTGGAATTAAATCTACATAAGTAGCACAGCCACCTGTATGGATAAGTGTTTGAAACACTCAATGGCAGCATTCAGAAAATACATACAGAAATAAAGGGAGAGTTTCCACACATCTTTAATCACAAGCAATGCCACAGTTGTTCTCGCTGTATCTTTCCTTTCATTTTACATCAGTGGTGCATTTCAATTTAAAATTTTCTGCATGAGTTGTGAAGGAAAAGGAACTGGTTTGTACAAAATTTGTGTAATGAACAATGGTTCTGCTCTCAAACTGTTGAGAGATGGGAGGTTTCCCCGCCCTTCCTCCGAAAGTGAATTACATTGGATCCTGGAACTTTCCCCCCTCTTTTAAAAATCTCAATATACAGCACTAAGAGCCCATGTGTTACGCTGTGTGAAGAACCAAAGGAGCCTCATAATGATATTCTACAGGAGGCAGAAAAGCCAGCAATAAAAACATTCTGACACTCTAATCCCCACGCAGTAACAAAGACTTAGAGATAGGGAAATGACACAGTCTCAGCAGCAGGCACTGGAGGCAATCTCCGTCGCAGTGATTCAAATGCCTGATATGAAAGAAATGACCTCTTCTGGTAATCTCCAGAGGAGCTACATCTACTACAGATAAATGAATCCATTTGAATAACTTTGCATATTAAAACAAGAGCATGGAAGGCTGCAATATTCCAACAGTTCTTAACAGGTGTGTGTGTGTGTGTGTGTGTGTGTGTGTGTGTGAGTGTGAATATATATGGAATTAATACCATACTTTGTCATTTATTCAAAGTGAAGCAAGGCCTTGATATCTGCAGATGTTCATGCACTTTTAAATGACATTCCTATGCTGTGGGCCCCAGCCATTCAGCTTGAGTAAATGGACCAAACCAATCAGGGGAAATGAGCCGAAACTGATGCAGTTGTTTATGATAATCTAATATAGCACATCAAGATTCATACCCTTCAACATTTCTCCGATGAAACTAATAATAATAATAATAATAATAATAATAATAATAATAATAATAATACAATTTGACTGGGTTGCCCCATCCACTCTGGATGGCTTCCAACATATATAAAAACACAATAAAATTATACAGGGCTGACTTCAGATCTCTTCTAATGGTTGTATAGTTACTTATCCCCTTGGCTTGGGGTTCACAAAACTCCATATCATCGGACATTTTCCCAGTGAAAATAGGGGCATCCTAAGGAAAAGCGGGACATTCTGGGATCAAATCAGAAACCAGGATGACTTCTGTGAGTCAGGACTGTCCCTGGAAAATAGGGACACTTGGAGGGTCTGCAAGATTGGGGTGACCCAACAGGTTACTGCTATATACTAGGGCTGGGGGCTGGATCTCGGCCTTGTTCAAGTTGGGTTGAGAAAGCCCTGGATCACAACATGTCAAATTGAGCAGTGGGAAGGAGAAATACACCATCAGTTTCTCAGGATGGGGTTCACTATTAGGAGTGGTAGTAGCACAGTTTCATTCTTTCATTTTCCCTAAGGGAACACAGCATTTCCTGGAATTCCTACAGCAACACTGCAACTATTGGCAGCAAGGCCACCATTTTGTTTCCCCTGGAATGTCACAGGCCTATTGACATTCTGGGGCATTGAATGTGTGCATTGGGAAAATCATCGCCTCCACATAAGCTGGTGGCAAATATTCAGAGAGAAAAAATGGAAAAGCTGCCTTCTGTTTTGGGTGGGGGTGAGGAGAAAAATAAAAATATGAGGTATTTTTTCAATTTTACCTCAGCTTTAATACAGACCCAGAGAAGAGGCAGATGTCTAGACTTCTCTAAAGGTAAAGGTAAAGAATCCGTGATAGTTAAGTCCAGTCACAGATAACTCTGGGGTTGCGGCGCTCATCTCGCTTTACAGGCTGAGGGAGCCGGCGTTTGTCCGCAGACAGTTTTTCTGGGTCATGTGGCCAGCATGACTAAGCCGCTTCTGGCACAACCAGAGCAGCACACGGAAACGCTGTTTACCTTCCCGCTGGAGTGGTACCTATTTATCTACTTGCACTTTTTTGGCGTGCTTTCGAACTGCTAGGTTGGCAGGAGCAGGGACTGAGCAATGGGAGCTCACCCCATTGTGGGGATTTGAACCACCGACCTTTCGATCGGCAAGCCCAAGAGGCCCAGTGGTTTAGACCACAGCGCCACCTGCGTCCCTCTTCTCTAACTGGGCATTAAAAAGGGCTGAAAAAGACATAAGACACTGAAACAATTGTCTGGTTGATTTTCATTTACTGTACACATGCCCAGAAACTCCAAACAAACACACCTATTTGCAAAGGGTTTTCTTTACATTTTGACTAAGGCCACATTCACACCATAACATTCAAAAGATTGTGATGCCACTTTAAACAGTCATGGCTTCCCCCAAAGAATCCTGGGACTTGTCCTTTGTTAAGGAACAATCAGAGAGCTACAATTTGCAAGGTGATTTCACAATGAACCTTTCTTCTTTAGAAACTATGGAAATTGTAGTTCTGTGTGTGGAATTGAGAGCGGGTCTCCTAATGACTCACAGCAGCCTCGACAAACAACAGCTCCCATAATTCTTTGGGCAAAGCCATGGCCGTTTATAGTGCTACCAGTGCTTCGAACGCATGGTGCAAATGTGGCTTAAGCAATTTTTTTGTTGTCTGTCTTTGTGTTCTGAAACATTAAAGTAGAAGTTCAGAAAAAAAATCTTGACAATGTGGGCATGTGTTAATTAGTTTCTGGTATGTTTTGTGTCTGCTTCCTCCTTATCTGAAGTGCCATTGAAGGAAATAGGTATGCACTCAGTCGGTCATACTAAATAATATAATTTCTCACTGAAGCATGGCTTAAGCTTTTGAAGAGCACATCCTGTTAGTGGGGCTTTACCAACACAGTTTTGAGGGTTTTCTTGAGGTTTCCTGGGAGGACGGCAGGCGTGCATACATTTTTTCAGAGCTCCCAAAGACACCTAAAGGAGCATGCTGTTGTTTCTCTCTCTCTCTCTCTCTCTCCCCCCCAGCTCTGCCTTCTGCTTAATTTGATTCTGCCATAACAACAAATTGACAATGCATTAATTTAAGTGCCCAATTTAAAATAAAAAGTAGCTTTCAAATGAACGCCTCTGGATTGGTAAAAGGCAAGATAATGCCAGCCTAAAAGCCTTATGGAAATTGAAATGCTTTCAACCTTAATGCGAGTCATTCTGGTGGCACCCAGTTCTTCCCAAACCCTTTGATTATGATAATGACTGTTTATACCCTAAACCTGCAATTCCCAAACTGGCAAATGGCTCTGGAATGTGGGCTCGGGATTCTGCAAACTGAAATCTCTTGTGTTGTTCAGTTCTAGGACTCTGAAATCAGAGAACCCTCCATGGGATGGCAATATGTCTGACTTCCAAGGATAGTCCTCTTTTTGAAGGGTTGTCCAGTCCAAGCTCCATTGAATTCAATGGGAACTTGCATAGCATCCAGTTTTCCACTGTGAGAACAGGATGCTCATCTATATGGGCCTAAAAACCTGAGCCAGCAGGGCTTTTCTTATGTCTCTATTATTGAAGCAAGGTCTGACCTGCCCCTGGAGCTCAGCAATTACACCGCCCCATCTCTCACTTTTTCAACCTCCTTGTTCTGCTGTGATGTGTGAGTCCTTGAGGATAATAGCATGTATTCAAGTGACAACCAGGAAGGGAAAGTCCTCTGGTTATCAAATGCACAAAATCTATGCCATTCCACAAAGTACAATTTTAGATGTCATTGATTATTTCGGTAATAAAAATACACCAAGTTATGCTCACCTAAGCAATTATTTCACACCTCAGGAGGCTTTGTCAGCCATGATGCCAAATGTAAGAGACGCTCAAATCACCCCAGGAACACCAAGCCTGAAGCCAGAACATAGTTGAAACGAGATGGAAATAATAAGGGGAAAGAGGCCTTTCTGCTTGCTCATTCATTCATTCATTCATTCACTGACTGTGATTGACATGGGATTGACATGACTGACTGACAACCCCAGCAGAAAGCCTCATTTGTGTCAAGTTCTAAGGCAGCTGCTGCACAATGCAAAAGGCTGCCTGCTGTGTAAAACACAAATTTCACCTTCAGCTCAGCAGTGCTTTCCAAACTGGAAATATTTGTCTAGGGTTTTTCCCCCGTCTTGCTTTTTTTTTAATTGCAAGATATGCAGTCTAAATATGCTTCTGTCAGACTGAAGAGTTAATTCAAGGGACCAATGTAGAATTCGAATGGGTCTTTCCCAAAGGGCAGGGGAGCCCTGCAAAAGTCTGTAGAAATGGGGAGTAGGCTAAGATGGCAATTCCTATCCTATGTGCTGTGAGAGAATTGCACGTGTTGTGAAAGTTGGTGGCTGGTTTCCCAGGAGACTGGGAAGACAGAAAGGCTAGGAGGGCAATAGCAGGTGAAACCAGAGCCAACAATAAGCAGAACAAGAGCTAATGACTGGTGGAACAATCTAATTCTAGTTCTGTACCCATCCTCTTCCCTGCTGAGTTCCACAAGAGCAAAACTCAGGTTAAGGAAGAGGAAGCTGACAGATAGGGCCAGCCTTGGTTATAAGCTAGAAGACAGGCAGGTCAGAAGGACTGAGGATGGTGGAGCAGGTCAGGTGAGTGCAGCCACCACCCACTACTGCTTTATGGTTGTGGCTCTTGCCTTGCTCATTGGTTCTTCATTCATGCCATGCTCATTGGTTCTGACCACTGGCCTATCACATGGATCTTAGCTCCTGACTCATTTCAGGCTTCTGCCCATGGTCCAGCCTTGACAGTTGGGTGTGGTTTGCTCCTTAGATGGCTGCCCCACCACAGGCTGCCACAAATGTCATGTCAAGCATGGCAGCCAATGAAAGTCCTGCAGCATCAAATTTTTTTTTCAATCTCCAGGTTAATACTCTAGTCATGGCTCTGAGAGCAAAGCTGCAACATAAAACCATGATGAACAAGCATTAGCACAATATTATGTAGGCCATTGATGCACGCGTATTTCTACTTCAGGAAATTAGTGTTTGGATTACAAGTTGGAACACATACATTTATATCCCTTATAAAATTTAATCCCAGCTAGGTAAGACTAAAAATATTCTTATTACACATTCGAACAGCTGATCTTCACTTTGCTGTAGCTTTCATTTCTTACTATAATAAAAATGCCATCTGAACACTATAAAGGCTCAGTTTATATTTGGTTTCAGCAATTACAAAAAAGGCATTCAAACGACTTCTTGTAACTCAGTTATCACTACAGATCCATCAAAGGCTTGCCCCTTTCAGTCTGTGGGGCAAAAGTTGACATATGACGTTGGACAGAAGTTCTTTGGTGCTGATGGCAACAATTCCTCAAATACATAGTGCAATGCGATATGTGGCTATGTGTATTTAAGTCCCATGGAGTTCAATGGGGCTTATTCTCAGGTAACTGTAATTACATTGTCGGCTAAAGTCTTATGCACACAGAGGCGCCATCTTCGCAAGTTGATTGAGGGGGGTCTGACGCGACATCCTGACATCACGTGCATGACAGTGTGAGGAGCCAGGGGGCAGAGCTGAACACCCTCTGAGCACTGAGTGGGTCCAGCCTCCTCAGAAAAACACTGGGGGGCTGAAACTGCCTTGCCCTCCAGAAGTTGGCGAGTACTTTATGTATGCATATTTATTACCCTGGGAGCCCCTTGACTCTCTATAAACTCCCATAATATGTGTCAAAAAATCTTTTGTCATCTCACTAAACACAGCATTGTTACCTTTCATATCATGCCCCGATCAAACATTTGAGCGTCTAGCCAAAATTCACTTCTGTTCCATTCTGCTCCATTCGAGACCTGGGAAATGAAGACTATTGAGAGCTTGTGGCCTGGCATACTGACACAACACCTTTACACTACCTACCTAAGGAAGACTACAAATCCTCTGCTACAGGGCATCCTGAGGGATAACAAATAAGTATGCACATAAATATCAATATTTATAAGTGGATCTGAAAATTTCAATGGATATTCATTTCATACTTAATATAAGAGCCCTATTGGTTCACACCAAAGGCCCAACTAGTCCAATATCCTGTGTCTAGAGGATATAATCTGTAGGCAGGATATGAGTGCAACAGCCATCTACCAGGAACTTGTATCCAGAAGAATGCTGCCTCTGGTCTTGAAGGTAACCCAAATGGCTAGTAGCCGTTGATACTTTTATCCTTCATGAATTTGTCATGAATCCTTCATAAATTTCTCCAACCCTTTCAAAGCTGCCTAAGTTGATGTCCATCACTGCATATTATGGGAGTGCATTCCGTAGCTCAACTTCACTGTGTGAAGAAGTATCCCCTACCCACTTTCTCTACATCATGCACAATTTCACTTTTTTCTAAGCTAAAAAGTCCTCAAAGGAGAGTCCTCCATTTCTATGATCATTTCAGTTACGTTAAAAAAAAAAAAAGCTTTTTCCAAATCTGCAATATCCTTTTTGAGGTGAGGCAGCCAAGTGCCGATTTGTATTATGTTGTTGCGATATTGGCAGATTTGTTTTCAACTCTTTTCCTAATTATCCGTAGCATGGTATTCACAATTTTCGCAGCTGCCACATATTTGGTTGATAACTTCATTGAACTACCAACTACAACCCCTTTTCTAGATCTCTGACCAGCAATTGGTTGGTGACATTGTTAGGAAACAAGTCAAAGCAATGCTGTTGTTGTTTTTAAATAAATCCACATGAGAAATAATTCCACAATAAGATGGAGGCAATTTTCTCCTGTATTGAATTAATACTTTAATCAAGGGAGTTTTAAGTACAGCTTGCTATTTTGTGTGGGGAAACATCAATTTAGTCATCTTTTTAAAAAATACGAGGAACTGAGGTCTAAAGTTTCTATATGAATGCTACACCAGAAATTTGAAACAGTTTCCAGACCTTTCACTGTGAAATGTGGACTGTAATTTTTATGGGCAAATAGCTGGGTACTGTAAAACCAGATGAACTATTCCAAAGACAGTTTTCTGAAGAAAAGCATTACGTTATGCAGCACCTTGGTGCAAGTTAGAAAGTTAATGTTCTTAATTTGGAATGAAAGATGGATTTCATAACTCTTCTTCAACTCTTCTTTGAAGACTAATCTATTACTCATCAAACACGGTGGAAATTTCAATTCATGAGTTTGCAAATGTGATTTAATTGGATACAGAGTTGACCTAGGTCTTCCCCAACAAGTCTTGTGGGTTCCTTCTCTAATATCATGGGATTTTTCTAAAATAATACAAAAGTGACAAGAATAATGACTTCTAAACTGACTTCTAAAGAAGTTCCGTTCTAAAAGTTTCTGAGCTTTCAGTGTTAAATCACCTAAAGTCCCATTAATCATCATTTTATATATGTCATTTACTCTTCTACCAAATAGCACTTGGGGACCTTTCCAAACAATAAAATACTTAATAATGTATCATATATCTTCCCACTCCACTGTCATAGGGTTCTTTGCCCCAGAAGAAGTGGAGGGAGCAAACCGTAGAAAACCAGTAGCAGTGAGTGTAGATGGAGCAATGATTTGACTCAGTATACAGCAGCTATTCTGTCTTCCTGATAAAGAAAATAAAACAATGAAAATGGTGGTCATAAGGGCAACTCAATGTTAATGTATTTATCAGGCAAAATACCTTTCACAAAACCTTCACACTTTGTAACAATGTTATCAATTAGCAGAGAACACTGATTAAGTAAATCAATACAATTTGTGTTTAACTAATCAGATTCATGTTCTGATAAAGACACTCTTCTGATCTTGACTTTCTCAGAAGGCTACCCATTTTCTTAGTGGAAGCCGAATGGGAAGTTGTTTTTGCATACTAAATGCGGCTGGAGTAAACATTCCGTGGCAAATTTGGGTTCCTTTCGTTCTTGTGCTGTGAGATACAGACGTTCCTATTGGCATGTTAATCAACTGAATATGTAGTTGATTCAGTGGCTGGGCACATATGAACTGGTCAGGCACCAAATGAACTTGTACAGAGGTGCCAACTTGAATAAAATATTGGGGGGAGCCGAGGAAACCATGACCCACATAATCACATGATGTGGCACATGCACACCATTTGAATGACAATGCCCATCAACTTTGGGGAGGGGCCCTGGCCCACCCAAATATTTGGGGGGGAGCTAAAGGGACATCTGCCTCTAGGAGTTGGCCCCTATACATGATGATAAATAGATAAATAGATGATAAATAGATGATAGAAGAGATTTCATTCTGGTGGTTTAAGGAATGAAATGAGTATATTATTACTGACTTTCTAGGAAGCAATTTTTATTCAATTGCACATGACTTTATACTTCCTACAGTACATACAAAACTCTCCCACAATATGCAAGGAAGGCATGTCAGAAAGGCACCTTTACTGCTGATTTGGTAATATGCAAATGTATTTTAAGCTAAGCATTTTAAAAATTTAATTGATTAAATCAATCAATCGGTGAAAAGAAGGTGCTTGTTCTTAGTTGATTAATCTTTATAAATGTCCCCAATTAATGCAACTGGAAAATATATTTCTCATAATGATAGCACCAAGGCTTATGAAGACTAAAGCAGAACAGTCCCTGGATGCATCCACAAGGCAGTTTATTCCATTTCCACAATGTTTCCCTAACAGTTTCCCGCATTACGTTTGAGCTGTCACGCTATGTAAAAGCCAATTCCAGAACTATAGTGGAATATAGTGCAGGTTTTGCACTCATCCCCATATTATTTGCAAACATCCTTTTTTCCCTGGAAGCAAATAACATGGAAATGAGCATTAAATATGCACGTGCTAGAATCAACTTTTATGTCATGCAAAAGCTGAAATACTATAATGCAGAACAGTTAGGGGGAAGCCGTGAAAACAGAACAAACTGTCATGTGAATACAATCCTGTACATGCTATCCAGAAGTAGGTCCCATTGAGATCCAAGTTCCTGGTGGGCAGCTGTGGGGCTTAAAGGAAAGGTGGAGCCTCACCCCATATTGAACCTCTCCGCACACCAGCCAAGGTGGCAGAGGAGGAAAGCGTACTTTTTGCTGCACCAGTTCTAGTCTGGCATGGCTGAAACACTGGGGTTGTACACAAGTTACCGCCAGAAGGGAAAATACCAGCAGAAGTATCCACCCACCCGCAGTTGAGGTGGGCAGAATCAGGAGCTCCTCAATGATGCCATCCACCACCAGTGGAGCTAGATTGAGCTGGGCACAAAGACGCTTCTATTTCATCCAAACCTCCTCCTGTGCAGTGGATCAGACATCCAGCTTGCTTTGTTATTCCAAATTAAGTTGATGAAATATTGGAACCTTCAGCAGAGTGGTTGGAGTGTTGGACTAGGACCAACTGGATGAAAGAAAAAAAATCTTATATCTTGCCCCAAGGTAAAAGATTTCTGGGAAAGGATTTATAATGAACTGAAAAAAGTGTTGAAAAACACATTTATTAAGAAACCAGAAGCCTTTTTACTTGGTATAGTGGGGGGTAAAATCCCCAAAAAGGATGTTACTTTTTTTCTGTATGCCACAACAGCTGCGATAATATTACTAGTGAAGAATTGGAAGAAACAAGATTTACCAACTATCAAAGAATGGCAGATGAAGATGATGTACTATATGGAACTTGCCGAGCTGACTGGGAGACTACGAGACCAGAGAGAAGAGATGGTAAAAATTATGATATATGTAAACTGCTAAAGATGAGGTAAAATGAAAATCAGATAGGGGGGACTTGGGGAAGCTCACCCAACAATGTTTATAAAAAATAAGGATAAGACAAGAATTTGTTTGTATTGTTTGTTTTTCTGTTTGCGTTGTTTAGTAGTGTTATAAAATGAATAATTTTTTTTGAAAAAAGAAAAAAAACATATGATAGGCCGTGGAAGATAATCAAAATAATTGCTTCTTATTTATATCTGAACCATTATTCAAACTAGCTAGGAAGACGTGACTTTCCAAAGTTTCAGTTCACTGGCAGTCCTCGTTGGCATGTAAGTGGTGATATGCGCCATGTAGTGATCAGGGTGTCAGACCGGGACAGTGAGGCCTGGGTTCAAATCCCCATCAGCTGTGACTTTGGGCCAACCAACTTCTAGACAGCAAGATCTGCATCACAACATTGCTGTATCATGAGGGCAAAGGTTTTCTTAGCTCCTTGGAGGAAAGCGAGATTAAATAACCCTCTCGAAGTGTAAACCCAGGTGGTGGGTGCCAACAGGACTGGAAACAAAACAGGGCCACTGAGAAACAAGAGGGAGAGATCATCATACTTGGGTGAACCTTGAGGTGTGTAGAAGAACAATATTTTAGGGAAGGGACCCCAAGGGGACAAAAACGCAGGTCAATAAGGACTGGCCATGCTCAGTAGCGCAGGGATGTTGACCATGGGAGATCCTGTAGGTGGGAAAGCGTGTTCTCCTTCATGGAGTGCACGTGTTGTGGTGGGGGCCAACAGGACACTCCAAAGTTGTGGGGCGGGCTAATTGATCGTTGGCCACTGTTGTGATTGGGCTTCCTTTGTTGTTGGGAAGAAGTTAAAAGAACTGGCAGATGTGATCTCAGAACCACTGGCAGTCATCTTTGAGAATTCCTGGAGAACAGGCGAAGTCCCGACAGACTGGAAGAGGGCAAACGTTGTCCCTATTTTCAAAAAGGGGAAAAGAGAGGACCCAAATAATTACCGCCCAGTCAGTCTGACATCAATACCAGGGAAGATTCTGGAGCAGATCATTAAGCAAACAGTCTGTGAGCACCTAGAAAGGAATGCTGTGATCACCAATAGTCAGCATGGATTTCTGAAAAATAAGTCATGTCAGACTAACCTGATCTCGTTTTTTGACAGAATTACAAGCCTGGTAGATGAAGGGAACGCAGTGGATGTAGCCTACCTTGATCTCAGCAAGGCATTTGACAAGGTGCCGCATGATACTCTTGTAAAGAAGCTGGTAAAATGTGGTCTTGACTATGCTACCACTCAGAGGATTTGTAACTGGCTGACTGACCGAACCCAAAGGGTGCTCATCAATGGTTCCTCTTCATCCTGGAGAAGAGTGACTAGTGGGGTGCCACAGGGTTCTGTCTTGGGCCCGGTCTTATTCAACATCTTTATCAACGACTTGGATGATGGTCTCAAGGGCATCCTGATCAAATTTGCAGATGACACCAAACTGGGAGGGGTGGCTAACACCCCAGAGGACAGGATCACACTTCAAAACGACCTTGACAGATTAGAGAACTGGGCCAAAACAAACAAGATGAATTTTAACAGGGAGAAATGTAAAGTATTGCACTTGGGCAAAAAAAATGAGAGGCACAAATACAAGATGGGTGACACCTGGCTTGAGAGCAGTACATGTGAAAAGGATCTAGGAGTCTTGGTTGACCACAAACTTGACATGAGCCAACAGTGTGACGCGGCAGCTAAAAAAGCCAATGCAATTCTGGGCTGCATCAATAGGAGTATAGCATCTAGATCAAGGGAAGTAATAGTGCCACTGTATTCTGCTCTGGTCAGACCTCACCTGGAGTACTGTGTCCAGTTCTGGGCACCACAGTTCAAGAAGGACACTGACAAACTGGAACGTGTCCAGAGGAGGGCAACCAAAATGGTCAAAGGCCTGGAAACGATGCCTTATGAGGAACGGCTAAGGGAGCTGGGCATGTTTAGCCTGGAGAAGAGGAGGTTAAGGGGTGATATGATAGCCATGTTCAAATATATAAAAGGATGTCACATAGAGGAGGGAGAAAGGTTGTTTTCTGCTGCTCCAGAGAAGCGGACATGGAGCAATGGTTCCAAACTACAAGAAAGAAGATTCCACCTAAACATTAGGAAGAACTTCCTGACAGTAAGAGCTGTTCAACAGTGGAATTTGCTGCCAAGGAGTGTGGTGGAGTCTCCTTCTTTGGAGGTCTTTAAGCAGAGGCTTGACAACCATATGTCAGGAGTGCTCTGATGGTGTTTCCTGCTTGGCAGGGGGTTGGACTCGATGGCCCTTGTGGTCTCTTCCAACTCTATGATTCTATGATTCTAAGTTAATGTTGCCATTTGTTGATTGACAGCCAGAAATGCTAAAACTCCTTGCACGAGGCTAGGGCTTCCTCTTTTCGCCCGTGCATCGGATTGCCTGTCCCCCCCCCCCTAGAATTAGGGTTGTTCGCTTGACCTTGCTATGCCTGTCATGGGGTCGTCTGCTCTTGGGGCAGGGGCCCGGTAGGAATTTTGTCCATCTGGCTGATTGGCTCGGGCCATTTGGTTTTAGCCTACTGCGTAGCAAATCGTCACAACTTGTAAGGTTGCGGTTAGGCATTGGTTTATGGTTTTGTTGGTTGAGGGGCATGGATTGGCTGTGCCTGCCCCTCTAATGCTGCTGCTGCAAGGGTATTCCGTTAAAGGAATACAGGGGCTCACGATTGCTTTTGTCCGAACCCTGTCAAGGGGCTAGGGCCACGCAAGAGCCCCTGGTTGCATTTGGGGAGGACTGAGGGCAGGTTCCCTGCTCTGTTGCTACCCCGAAATGTATTCCCCTTTTCTGACTTTCGCAGGCTTGCGGAATGTCAGTCTGTCCCCCACTGGGGGGCAGATAGTTGCAATCAATGCCTAAGCAACCACTCACATTTTTTTGTATTTTAATAAAGTTGTGGCCAAAATTATGCCAAAAACCTTAAACAAAATTTCTGTGTGATGTGTGAGTTATTTGGGGTGGCCCTGGGGACCTCGACACGCAATGGCTATCTGTCTAGGTGAGGGTAAAGTACAGCATTTTGTTGCAGGTTCCACTGGTATTTTGTATTGTAGGCAGAAAAAGCAGCTCTGTTCACTGACATGAGAACACGGAGCATTAACAGACATTTTTATCAAACAGCAGCTGGCTCTCAGTATAATGTTGCTTTTAAAGGCAGCAAGTCTTTATTAAACACAGGGAGAAATCTGACACATTGGAACAGTCAATGCACATATGTCTAGCAATTAAATGACAACTTCTGTTCACGACTTAACAATTGCTTGCTTATAACGTAATATCCTTACAACAAAATAGGTTTATGCAAAAGGTTTCTATTCTTTATTGACCAACTACTGGGCTCTGATAACAATGGAGATAATTAGGGATCTGCTTAAAAGGCAGAGCTCTTTTTGCAGTTGTATTATATCCAATATTGGCAGGTAAAACGAGGACACAATCTATGATGGTGGCTGGTTCTGTAAAACTTTCAGTCTGGTGTTAACAAACTGGTGGCAAATTTTATTCTTATTTGGCTGGACTTGGTGTAATTTGCATGTATTGATTGATATTAAGCTGCATCTGACAAGTCAGTTGAAATTGCCTACGGATAAACAGCAATCAAAACTGGCTGTTGATACTTGATCATTAACACAGTTTAACATTAACATATTAAGTACACAACAGTACTGACAGCTCGTATGCAATGGTAGATTACAGTGCTCTTCAACCTTTCATCCTTGAGGGAATAACTTCCACATTGCTACATCTTACTAAAGGACTTCTGTGTGTCTGCTATTGAACCCCCTACACATTGCAGAATACTGCAAACAATTTTGGCCATGTTCTAAAATGCCCGTTTTCTTTATGTACAGCACTGCTTGATCTCACCAAAGCCCATTGGTACCCAAGAGAGTGACCTTGAACAGAGTCACACACAATATTCCATGTGCTTATGCACTGCAGAGAAAGACTGGTAGCGATGAACAAGCATTGGATAGAAAACACGCAATTGTATTTAGTACATAACCACATTTGATAAGTAGCAAGCATAATAGCATTTGACAAGAAACAAGATTTGTGTTTAACAGTTGGCCGCTTATAAGATTTCATGTTTGAAGCCCGTCCAAAAGAAAAGTAAAGAGCAGAAAGACATCATGGAATACCAGGAGCACAGGGAAGAAGAGATCCTCCCACACAGAGGAGGCTAGGACCCTGGAGGAACCTGACTCCACACCCCACTGTTGCCAGAGGGAGGATTAGGAGGGCAAAACATCTGGGACAGCCAGATTGAAGGAGCACCAGATTGAAAGCACATGACTCTCCCCATCACACTGTGAAAAATTAAAATGATGGCCACCAACTTAACTTCCCACAATGCCCAAGAGTGATGCAATGTGAGAGCCATTGTTGGGAGTCAATATGCATCTCGTTGGCATAGCTGCATCAGCAGACCCTGCTGCCTCAGGATGCCAGGGACTCAAGCCAGCCCTGAAGTGCCCCCTTTTCATTTCAGGTGCTGAAATTATGAAAATAATTTCTGGATAGCTATGCCCTTGAAAGTGTCCTTGAGGGCAACTGTATTCATTGTGCAGAGGAAGGTTGTGCCTGTGAGCTGCCCCTGTGTCTTCTTGTTTTGTGCGTCAGCTTGCACAACTCTACTGCATTCTAAAATTACATTTTTTTTGGCAAGCTTAGGAACAAAGACAAGCATTTGCCGGTGCGTTAGAACATGAATCTAATGTAATATCTGTGACATTTCGGCGCACACTGATTTAACTTAGAGGTGGTGAAGAACGTTATCATTGCATTGTCGAATAAAAAGGTGTTAGGCAAAAAGAAAAGAAAAAAGAGTTAACAGGTCCCAATTATACCATGAATTAATGACCTAAAAGTATTCTGCAAATTAGCTTTCCAAATTTATCTTCTGTTCCCTTAGGTAAAATCACGCAAAGTCAAGCTAACTTAGGTTGAGGAAATGAATAAATCTCTTAACAAGTTAAATGTTTTTAAGTTCCAGCTCAATCCTTTGGCCTAATGTGCATAATAAGAGGAAGATAAAATGGCTTTTTGCATTGTTGCAACGGTGGAAGCTGTTGCACTGGTGCAGTATGACACACAAGACAGTCCTGGTTTCAGGTTTCAGGGGGGCTCTGGCAAAGTATCAGCAGTACTCCCCTACTCTCGGCAGGCTCATGGGCAGTGGTGGACAGCAACAACACTGTCACCTACAGTAGGCATCTATAAGGCACCTTGCACTTAATATCTTCCATCATGCACCACTATGTGGCATCACCCCACTGCTAGAAATTTAAAATGGTGCGTAGTTCACACCAACCTGCCATGCAAGGCAGGGGATGGAAACTAAAGGAAGAGAACAGGTGGGTTGATGGCCCATTAGTGGACTCTACCTGAAGATGTTGTGTACTAATATGAACATAGCCTTACACTTGACAAGGTAGGAAGAGGGTGTATGTCAGTTTGTGAGTCTGCAGAACAAGCATTCAGTAACCAAGTTCACAGACCAGTTGCTGGAAGCTTGGAGAATAGGAACCTGCCTTATCCCGAGTCAGAGCATTGGTCCATCCAGTTTAGTATTGTTCCCACTGATTGACAGCAGCTATCCAGGATTTCCAGCAGGTCTCTTCAAGCCTTACCTTGCTGGGGATTGAACATGGGAGCTGGGGAATGGCTGTACCATTGAACTATGGCCTTTACCAATTGGGCTGATTGGTAGAAGTAAAACAATACGATTGTCAGTTCATTTGCTGTGCCTGAACCCAACACACTCTGGAGACACTGCCTTCTACTGGGTCAGACAATGGGTCCCTCTTGCCCAGTATTGTTGACACCAGCTGGTAGCAGCTTTCTTGGGTTTCAGACAAGTGCCTCTTGTAGCCCTACCTGGGCACACCAAGGATTGAAACTGGGTCCTTCTGCATGCATAAGGTGCAAGTCTATTGCAGGGACAACACTGTGCAAGGTAGGCCTTGCATGACTTAGATGCAAGTGGAGAAGAAACGAGGAAGGGTGACCCATCCTGCCCATGTTTACAGAGCAATGTTCACACACCCCTTTTGCATTGGTGCAAAGTTTTCAACAACAATTCAGAAGAGTACCTAGTGCCTGTCTGCCAAGACCCATTGTCCACTCACCTTCGACAGGTCCAAGGCCAGAAACCACACTGCAAAGAAGCAGGGGAATCTAGGAAGAGAGTTAAAGGCTGCAAGAAGACCAATGGTGCATCTAGTTCATCACTGCAGTTCTCACAAGAGATCATAGAACTATAGAATTTATAGTTGGAAGGGATCCCAAGGGTCATCTGCAATGCAGGAATCTTTCGTCTCATGCTTTTCCAACTGAGCTATCTCAGGTGCTATCCATGGGAAGCTAAAAAACCAACAGCTGAGGAGCACCTTTGAAGGAGCAACCATTACAGTAGGGTGACCACTTTCACATCACCAAAACAGAGGAAATGGACCACCTAAAATGAAGGCAAAAGAGGGCATCAATTTGCATAAAATTTGCAGCATGAAATATAGCTCTATTTTTACTTTAAATAGAAATGCCGTACAGCTCACCATCGTGGGGAACGACTGTGAACAGGTGAGCTCTGTGTCCACTCAGCCTGCTGTTCAGGTATTTACATTGATGGGCAACTTTAGGACTCATGTACTCTCTCTTCTAATGGAGTAAACAGCCATTCAAATGAAGGACACTTTCAAACAGAGGACTATCTTCTGATAGCCCTTCAACCCTTTGGCTGTAGAGTAGGATATTTCACCACTTTACATCACAGGCAGATATAGAAGGGGGAATGAGGGTGTAGTTTGACCATGTTGCTAATTAGAGTAATGATATTTCTTGGTATGGTTAATGACATCATCTGAAACATGTGATCCACCAGTACACACACACACACACTGCAACCTGGTGCCCTTTCTATTGCTCCCCTTTTCATGCCAAAATCCACTGTTGCTGTGTTGCCCATGTATTATAAGCCAGTCATGGTACAATACGATAAAATGAATTGCTTCCTCTTTATTTACATGTGTGGAACATCTTCTATTAATCACATCACCAGGACCTGAACTCAAATTTAAATAAAAAAGAATAATAAATAAAAATTGTTTGCAAATCTGTATATTCATGGGGAATTGATTTATTACCAAGGAGAACATTCCAAACCATTTTACGTTGCTTGCCCATCTGTGAAAAACAAATATTGCATGTTTCTAATTTTATGTTGTTATCTGTCATTAGTAGAATTTTCAATTAAGCTGAAGCACCATAAAATAAAAGGCTCTTTAAAAGATTTCACAGGGAATGGTGGCTTAATATGGTGAAGACTGACGAACGGAATCTTGGTGTGTTTCCTCCATCTATTTGATGGGTGTCATGGAGCTTGAACTACAAACCGTGGCTCCATGGTAGAAGGCCCAATGTTCACTTCACAGCGTCTCCAGGTGGGACTGGAAAAGACTCTTGCCTGAACAGCAACAAAAAGAAGGTACTAGTTTGCATAAAATTTGCATGTCCATGGAAAGAATTCTGGGAAGTATAGTTTGTAAAGGGTGCTGAAAGGTGTTAAAGATAAAGGTAAAGGGACCCTGACCATTAGGTCCAGTCGTGGTTGACTCTGGGATTGCGCGCTCATCTCGCTCTATAGGCCGAGGGAGCCGGCGTTTGTCTGCAGACAGCTTCCGGGTCATGTGGCCAGCATGACTAAGCTGCTTCTGGCGAACCAGAGCAGCGCACAGAAACGCCGTTTACCTCCCCACCAGAGTTGTACCTATTTACTTGCACTTTGACGTGCTTTCGAACTGCTAGGTTGGCATGAGCAGGGACCGAGCAACGGGAGTTCACCCCATCGCGGGGACTCAAACCGCCAACCTTCTGATCGGCAAGTCCTAGGCTCTGTGGTTTAACCCACAGCGCCACCCACGTCCCGCTGAAAGGTGTTATGAGACCTCTATTCCACCCATTGGCAAGCTACCATTCCCAGAGCTCATGGGAAGAGGGATTGATTGTTGCTTCCTCCCACTCCTTTGATCTTCCATTTTTCACCCAACTCTTCCTCTCAGCTTGAAAGGAGCAGTTTGGGGAATCCGAAGAGAAAATGGCTATAACATGCTTTGTTCCATACAGATTTCCAAATAATGATCTGAGAAGGACCGTAGCTCAGTGGTAGAGCATCTGCAGGTTCAAGCACTGGCATTTCCAGGTAGGAGAGGCAGGGATTCCTGGTCTGAGACCATGGAGAGCTGCTGCCAGTGAGAGAGAAGACAATACTAGGTGGATCAGTGGTTGGATGCATTAAAAGGCAGCCTCCTACATTGCTAATGTACAGTCATACCCTGGTTGTCAAACTTAATCCATTCCGGGAGTCCGTTCGACTCACGGAACAGTTTGAAAACCAAGGTGCGGCTTTCGATTCACTGCAGGAGCTTCCTGCACTCAATCAGAAGCCATAGAAGCCATGTCAGAAATTCGGCTTCCAAAAAAAATCCACAAACCGGAACACTCACTTCCGGGTTTATGGCCTTCAGGAGTGAAAATGTCTGAGTACCAAGGCGTCCGACAACCAAGGTATGACTGTATATAATATAATTATACCACATTCAATTCATATACAGGAACCAGTTCGAAGAAAGCTTGGGTAATCAAGGTCCTGGAACTTCAAGGGTTGGTGTGAATCTTTGGTGCCACTGCACTAGAAAAGGAATTTTCAGAGCGTAATAAGCAAATGCCATGCACTGCAATGACCCCCATCTTCACAATTAGGCAATAAAGCACTTAAGTCCAATAATCTTAGCCAGATAAATGCAAGTCTCAGAAGGCTAATGAGGCTCATGTTATTTAAATTGACAACATCCCTCATTTAATTAAACGAAATAAACATATGGGAGCGCGATGTCGTTATGCTGCTGTCAATTTTTGTTTGCCTGTTTGGGAGATTTCCGCAATGCTGCGTATAAATAATGATTATGAGGAGACTAAATATGCACTGTCCTCCCAACTTATTCTGGTCTGCCATCTCTCATAAGATGATTTCTCGCTAATAAGTGCCGCATACAACTTCATACAACTGTGTGAAGAATGAATACAGCAAATGTTTCATGGTGCACAGCTTCCAGATGTGATGAGGGTAAGGCTGGATTATCCACCACACTGATCTTGCTAAAATATGCAGAGGCATAACCAAATTGAGGGTCTATTTTGGACACCTGGTTACAGGGATTTAGGAACTCCCAGTTAGGAATGGAGGATAAATTAAATTCAGTTTGCATAAAAATGTAAACCTATCTAATTTGCACTTCCTGGAATAATGTGAATTGAAGCACAGCCCTCGTTTGAAATTTGCACTTCTCTGAATCCGTAACTGAGGTTCTCCAAGCCCAGTGATTTGTACGTTTTGTGCTAGGGCAAAGTTTGAATAAGAATGCATATATTCATTACGCTGAAATGGTCAAGCTAACTGAAAGACTTAGAGACAAAGACAATAGAGACTTTAAAAAAGACTGGAAACCATTTATGTTGTATCTACAGAAACAATGTAAAGAAATGGACTCACTAGCAGGATTTGAGTAACCACTATTAACAAAATAAATACAGAAATTATAAAGAGGATGTTAAAATGATAAGAGCATAGCAACATTTAATTTAAAGAATTTTATATTACGACATAATAAAGCAAGCAGGAAAAGTTAATATGTAAAAAATCAGAAGAGGAAGTTGAGGGAAATTGTGGGGGAATATGGGAATTGCATTTTTTGTTATTTGAAACGATGTTATTATGATAAAAATGTAAAACTTAATACAATTATTTTTAAAAAAGAATGCATATATTCATGAAAGTAGCTTAAGAAAGAATGCATTATTTTGGGGGAAATTACTTGCAAAATTTTGTGTATCGGGCAAAATTGCATATTAGGAGAATTTTGCACTAAAATGCTGATGAATTTTCATGGGAACTTTTTTCCTTAAAAAATGAATCTGAAAACTGATGTGGAAAAATGGAGAACTGATTATTGGAAAAATGAGAACCAGAAAGAGACCCAAATAGATTTGCTCATCCCCATTCCCAGCACTCTCCTAAATGTCTCTGATGTTTCTGATGGAGCTAAGTGTAGGATTGCAGCTTTAGCCATGAGCTGCAAGGTGTTTGTTTTTACTGCACGTTGGGCAAGAGGATTTCAATCATGCAACAGTTTACATTTTGCACTGATAGGTTTTTATTTCCAAAATCTATTCCGTTAAACATTAATGCAATATATAACACCCAAAATTGAAGGGGGTGATGGACTTACTGTTGCTTTTCTTCTATTATGGTTTTTTTGTGTGCTCTCGTTTGTATTTGTGAGAACCACTTTGTGATCTTTCAGTGATGGGAGGTATACAAATGTAATCAATCATCGTCATCATAATTAATGCAGAATGCTGCAGCAGAGTTGTTGGTGGGAGTGAAACCCTAACAGCATATAATACCTCTTCTCAGAGTTCTGCACAAATTGCTAATTTGTTTTTTTTAATAAGATATTTATTAAGATTTTTTATAATATTACAATAAAATAAAAAAAGAAAAAACAAAATAACAAAAATGTTGTTGTTGTTGTTGTTGTTGTTGTTGTTGTTGTTGTTGTTGTTGTTTAGTCGTGTCCGACTCTTGGTGACCCCATGGACCAGAGAATGCCAGGCACTCCTGTCTTCCACTGCCTCCCGCAGTTTGGTCAAACTCATGCTGGTAGCTTCGAGAACACTGTCCAACCATCTCATCCTCTGTCGTTCCCTTCTCCTTGTGCCCTCCTTCTTTCCCAACATCAGGGTCTTTTCCAGGGAGTCTTCTCTTCTCATGAGGTGGCCAAAGTATTGGAGCCTCAGCTTCAGGATCTGTCCTTCCAGTAAGCACCCAGGGCTGATTTCCTTCATAATGGAGAGGTTTGATCTTCTTGCAGTCCATGGGACTCTCAAGAGTCTCCTCCAGCACCATAATTCAAAAGCATCAATTCTTTGGCGATCAGCCTTCTTTATGGTCCAGCTCTCACTTCCATACATCACTACTGGGAAAACCATAGCCTTTGTTGGCAAGGTGATGTCTCTGCTTTTTAAGATGCTATCTAGGTTTGTTATCGCTTTTCTCCCAAGAAGCTCACCTTACTTGCATATTGAACCACTTCAATCCACAGAATTGGCATTATGTGCTACACAATGCTCATTCTTCTGCTTTTTTCTGCAGGGAAACACTGGTAAAGCAGATGCAGAGGCTGCCTGCCTCTCTTTCTCCCTGCTACCTGGCCATCCTGCCTTTCAGCAGTTTCCAGCAGGCTAGGCCAATCCAGGGTGACTCAGAGCTGTCTCAGCCCAATCTGGCTGATGGCTTGGATGTTTGTCCTCCTCCATCCTTCGTTTGGTTGATGCCCTTCCTTTTGGAGGGCACTGAATCTCCTTAGTAGTTTCTCTCATTGGGCTATGGGTGGAAGTCTATTTTCCTTACCCAATTTGATCCTTTTTAATATAAATTTATTTTCCAATTTTCAGTTTTACATAAATCATACATTAGATTAACCAGTACATTGAATTGTAGTTATTTTTACTTCCCTTCCTTCCCCACATTTGTGCTTCCTCCTACATTCATTTTCAAAACTGCAGCTTCCTCCAAATTCCTTTCCATTACTTACTCTTTAATTTTTATATAAGTTATCATTTTAACTGCTTGGTTTTAAGTTAATTCTACTAATGTAATAATAATAATAATAATGATGATGATGATGATGATGATGATGATGATAAATTTATTTGTACCCTGCTCTCTTAATGTAGTTAAATGTTTACAATAATTTTGCATATAGTCCACATATTTTCCCCATTCTTTGTTGAAAGTTCTGTCTTCTTGATTTCTGATTTCTCATCCTTCCTGTAAATTTTGCTATTTCTGCAAAGTCCATTAGTTTTGCCTGCCACTCCTCTTTGGTTGGGGCTCAGCTTTCTTTCCATCCCCACGCAAAAAGCATTCTGGCTGCCATGATTGCATACGTAAACAAATTCTTTTCCTGGTCTTTAGGTATCTCCCAATTTGACCCTTTTGGATCAGGTGAGCCATAACTCTAAGTAAACCAGAATGCAGCCTCATCTAAGCTGATAATTTCCAATGGAAGTCAAAGGCTCATTTCTCCAGGCATGGGAAGTGTTTGTATCTGGTGTGTGGGAGACATTTTTTATTGATTCTTTTATTTGATCCAGTAACTATAAAGGGTCATGGCAGAAGAGAACTGTGCTAGGTAAATAAAGAACAGCAGTAATCCAAAGCTCTTTCTCTAACAAAGACGTCCCCAAGTGGGAAGAGGCAGATATTTTCTTTTAGCCAACAGGATGGCCTTCGTTTGAAATTGTAGGAGTTCACACAAAGGAAATACAGAGCAGTGGGGCTGTGTGATCTTTCCCCTCAGCATCTAGGAAACAGAGGCCTTTCTTTCTCATTCAACATGTGATAATCAAGCTGGAGAGGACTATAGAACCCCACACCCACCCTGCCTCAGCCACTATTTTGTCTAAAAAAACAATGCAGGGGAATTACAGAAATGACTGGCTCGTCTTTAAGAAACTTGAACATTAGAATAGGCCCATCAACATAAGAGAGAGAACCCTGCTGGAAGGCTATTCCACAGCATAGGACTGTCAAGATTAAGTCACATTTATGCCACCTTTGGGCTTCCCCCAAAGAATCCTGAGGGTGACTGTAGCTTACCCCCCTCACTGAGCTACAATTCCTAGCACCCTAAACAAATTACATCTCCAAGGATTCTTTGGGCTGAGTCATGACTGTTAGTGGTATAAGAGTGCGTTAAATGTATGGGTCTGGATGTGACCTATATGCCTGACTTCTGGTTGGCACTACTGCACTGGGTTAGATACCTACGCCCTTTACTGTTGGTGCTACAAAAGCAAGATACAGCACCCCACAACCTCCACACCTATGCCTGTTCTGACATGTTCTTGTGTTCTTAACATGATTGAGTCAAGCACTGTTGCCCTCAGCTCCTGCCTGCAGGCTTCTCATGTAAGCATCTGACTGGCCTTTGAGAGAACATAATGCTGGACTAGCCGGTGATGTTGTGTACCACCTGGTTTGACCCAGGGAGGCTGTCTGCAAGTTTCTTACTTCCCTGCAAAAGATTTGCGGAATGAATGGAGCAACCTCCTCAAACAGCGCAGGGTTCTAATACCTTTTGCTTTCTCTCCCCAAGAGTTTAATTGCTTCTGAATGCATGAGATTGAAGACTGATACAGTCAGTGACCATCCATTTCTCTTCCAGGAAGGAACATGTCCCTTCTAATGATCCAAATTCTTCTTCGAGCCCTTGATGACCTCAGCCATCCCATGGAAGCTCGTTTTAAATATACGACAGGCACAAGTTAATCAGCAGACCGCTCCCGTTCATTTATCCTCCTGGTGAGGGAGAGTGGATTCTAATAGGATGGTTGCAAGCATGTCAATAATTTATAGACAGCGTATTCTACAAAGCTTCCATTTCCTCTGACATTCTAGCTTGAGAGGCTGAGGCGATTCGTTAATTTTTTATGGTACAGGAAAACCTTAATAACTAGATTTTACAAACCTCAATTAATTTAACAAGATGGGGGATGTCAATTTCCCTGTTGTATTCAAATACCATTCCTCCTCCTCTTCGACAAGACTACGTTCACCAGCATTGTATTAAGTACAATAAGCTCATCTCGGTAGCTCTCAGAGATAAGAAGTTGTCTTTAATCAGAGGGGATGGCTATCTCCATCAAGCCTGCTGATCAGCTTCCCAGGACCATCCAATCACTCACTATTTTTAGATCATGAAACAGAAGCAAGGCAAAACCATCAGATGGTGCAGTCACACAGCACAGATTCTGATGGGCAATTCCATTTCAAATTGCAATTGGGCGATCACGTATTTAGATGTCCCACCATATTTCAGACGAAAACCTTGCACATTTGTTAACATGCATATATGTGTCAGTGGAAAGACCAGATTTGGGCTTGACTGAGAAAACGAACAGGTAGTTTGCTGTACTGTGCAGGGAACCTGTTTAAAATATGCAGAATTCAAACAACGAATCTCCCATTTCAAATGAAAACAGGCCCAAGAATCTGTAACCACGTGTATTGTCATGTAAAGCAGTATATAAATGAATAAATAAAGTAATTGTGTAATATATTCCGTTTCTGTTCAGTTTTTGTTTTCTTTTTTCCAAAACCCTACAATTCTATAGAGCTGTTGCCAGTCAATGTAGAAGATAATTGAACTAGATAAGCCAATGGTTGGACTCAATATGAGGCAGTGTCCTATCTTTCTTTGAGTGTTATCTCTCTGGGACCATTGCAAATGCTCCTCTTCCTCCTTGGTGATGACACTGGGAACAGAAGGCAAAGGGGTCCAACAGAGATGGAGTCATGGCGAGTGATAGGCAGAGCCAACTAATGCTAGCGTTGTCCTCATCATTCTCCCTGCTGAGACAACATTGGCGCTAAGGCGGACCAGACCATCCCCTGATACGGTTTTAAGTAAGAAGGCAGGCAGATGGGGGCTGGATGAGGGCAGACAAAGGCTGTTGGAGCAGAGCTGCCAATCAACCTAATGGGCCAGCCACCATTGCTACTTCTGGTACATCTACTACTACTGGATTTGTGTTATCCAGATGAGTGTTTGGAACAGCTGACCACTACGCCATTTCATAAACTGCATTTTGCGATCAACAAAGGAAAGGCTAAAAATCAAAGGGGAGAAACAGCTGATAAAATTCAAATTTAATAGCAGATTGCCATGCCCTATATGAAGTTTCCAGGGTCAGGGAATAATTCTTAAACTTTTTTTTTTTAACTTATAGAACTAGTTTCACAATTATCTGGATCTTAGCTTTCTTGTTTTCAGTTGTGCTAGCTAGTTGTTAACTGCAGTTTTCTGTAACAATCTGCTTCATTCACAAGGTCTTGCAGGGTACGGTGAGTAATTAATCTTATATATAATGTATAACCCCATGAGATTGCTGTGTACCTTGAATTAGCTGATAAAGGAAGAGATTTCAGAAGCTGTTCCGACTGGAGGTGGGGGAATGTCAAAAGTCAAGCAAAGTATAATGGATTTCTTCAACATTTTGAGTGCATTTTTCTGATTTTGAGGACACGGACTCCCTTGGAAGGTGATGTGCTATCCTTCATTGGCGGTTTTTAAGCAGAGGTTGGGTGGCCATCTGTCATGGATACTTTAGTTGAGATTCCTGCATTGCAGGGGGCTGGACTAGAGGACCCTCGGGGTCCCACCTAACTCTACAATACTATTATTGATTAACAGGCCTATAATTCATACATTCACCTTATGGGACACGGGTGGGTTAAACCACAGAGCCTAGGACTTGCCGATCAGAAGGTCGGCGGTTCGAATCCCCGCAACGGGGTGAGCTCCCGTTGCTCGGTCCCAGCTCCTGCCAACCTAGAAGTTCGAAAGAACGTCAAAGTGCAAGTAGATAAATAGGTACCGCTCTGGCAGGAAGGTAAATGGCATTTCTGTGTGCTGCTCTGGTTCACCAGAAGTGGCTTAGTCATGCTGGCCACATGACCCGGAAGCTGTACGCCTGCTCCCTTGCCCAATAAAGTGAGATGAGCTCAGCAACTCCAGAGTCGGCCACAACTGGACCTAATGGTCAGGGGTCCCTTTACCTTTACCTTCACCTTACATCTTGTTGTTACTTCCCTTTTCTTTAGAAGCTGCATTTGGTGGCAATGGCAGCTGTGGCACATTCTGGTACCTCAAAATGCTCCAGTTCTTGCATCATTCCAAGGGATCCTAGGAACACACACAGAGACCATTTGTATATATACGTAGAGATACATAGAGAGATTTAGCAAGTATTAATAATCACAATTAATGCATTCATCCTTGCAAGTAAGTGTATTGCAGTTAATGCCAAACTGGTTTTGCAGTGAAGCCAATTATAGCAAATCCTGTCACAGCATGGAGGACCAAACCTGATGATTGTGAAGGTTATTTTCAGATGCTATTGCTATAGCTATAGATATCACATGATGCTCTTGCCTTAAGGCAAAGCAAAGAAGCAAACAAGGAAAGCACAAAACCTTTCTAAAGAAATAGTAGTATATCCAAGAGCAGATTTTTATAAAGAGGTGATTTGGGGTGCTTTTGGAGGGAATGGGGAATACAAGGTTCTGTGTGGCAGCCCCCTGAATTCTCTTTCCACCGAGATCTGTCTGGTACCTGAGACACACCTCGGATACCTGAGATATTTATTTTAGGACAAATACATGATTCTCCTGATTCTAACCTACTTTTAACTTTTTGGAATAATGTGTTGTAATAATTGTTATAACTGGGAACTGGGAGCTTATGATGAAGGGTAGGTAAGAAACAAAAGTAACACTAATAAAAGAAAGCAACACAACAACATTGACACAGTCTCGCAGAATGCTCTTTCAATAGAGAATCACCAGGCACCTTCTATTTTAACATTTGCTGGAAACTTTTCCATGCTACTAGGCATAGGGCAGACACAGAAAAAGCCTCTTTTGTGGTTTTAAATTTAAGGTGTGTGTTTTTTTTTTTAAAAATTGATAGTCACTTTGATATTTAAAATAAAATAAAATAAAGGTATATATCTATTTTAATAAAATAAATAAGTAAACAATACTGAGTTAGATGCAGCAATGATTTGAGCTGATATAATAGAGATACATAGTTGCTTGTAAAGCTGATTCCTCTGTCACCATCAAACCGACTAAAGGCAAATGACTCAGTATGTCTAATGCTAGAGCCGGCCCTAAAGTTTAGTGTGCATGTGACACCTACCATTTAATATTCCCCTTGTCAATTAAGTCACCTAAAATGACATTCAATCATGAAAAGGTTCCAAGTTTTCCTTGGAAGAAAAAAGTAAACTCACAGACTCTCATTTTGAGTTCGTTTGCTTTTCTGACTACTACAGCTAATTATCATGAATTCCTCTGGTATTCATTGTAATAGCACTAATTATAATGAAATTGTTTTGCATTCGCTATAATAGCACCAATCATAAAGAATTCATTTGACATTTATGAGGGTATCACGTGTGTATCCCTGGCTTACTGCTGTCATTTGGAATCCGTAAAGCATTACTTAATAAGAAGCGCAAAATCAAACACTGCTCTCACTTTCGGCAGAAGAAACAGAACAGAAAATAACAGCAAAAAAACAACAAAACAAAAACATTTATCAGAGTTGAGACCTTTGGTTTGGTAGAAGTTAATTAGCTGGCCTCCTCACCTGTATTAGTGATGTCAGGGGGAAGAAATTTTGAAATTCACAACTAACTGTAAACAAGTTTTCTTGCATTCATTCCTGCTTTTGCCTTTTGCTTTTCAAACGATTTGAATATATTTGTTTAATAGAGATTGCAGTTCTAAACAGGCTCACTCTCTTTGCATCGCCCTCTCCCTCGGGTAGAAGATGGAGCAAAATGCCATGGCATAGATAGCATATCCTCCAACAATTCTCCAATGAAAATAGGGACATCCTGTTTCATACCTTCCAACATTTATCCGACAAAAATGTTGTTGTTGTTGTTTAGTCGCTTAGTCATGTCCGACTCTTTGTGACCCCATGGACCAGAGCACGCCAGGCACTCCTGTCTTCCACTGCCTCCCGCAGTTTGGTCAAACTCATGCTGGTAGCCTCAAGAACACTATCCAAGCATCTCGTCCTCTGTCATCCCCTTCTCCTTGTGCCCTCCATCTTTCCCAACATCAAGGTCTTTTCCAGGGAGTCTTCTCTTCTCATGAGGTGGCCAAAGTATTGGAGCCTCAGCTTCATGATCTGTCCTTCAAATGAGCACTCAGGGCTGATTTCCTTAAGAATAGATAGGTTTGATCTTCTTGCAGTCCATGGGACTCTCAAGAGTCTCCTCCAGCACCATAATTCAAAAGCATCAAATAGGGACATCCTATTCCATACCATCCAAACTTTCTCCAATGAAAATAGAGTTGTCATAAGGAAAAGCGGGACATTCCAGGATCAAATCAGAAACCGAGATGGTTTCTGTAAATCTGGGACTGTCCCTGGAAAATAGGGACAAGGGGGAGGGCTCGGGACTTGGGTACTATGTAGAGCATCTCACTGGGCATATATCTCAACATTACCAAGAGATTTGCAATAGCTGCCTAATAACCACTAAGCCACTTTTAAGATCTTGTTAGTAAAGCCCTAAATAAACTCTGGACCAGGTTACCTGAAAGACTGACTACTTTTCTATTGTCCAGTAAGGGCTTTCAGGTAAAAAAATGGAACCCAGGCAGTGCTGGCACACCATAATGTCAATGAGCTTGTGGTGATGCAAAGGTGGGCTTTTTCATTGGTAGCACAGGTGTTGTGGAAAGCTCACCATCCCTGCCCAAATAAAAGAGGCATCCCACTGGCCTTTGAAGATGCACTTGTTAACCCGGACATTCCTTTGATCTTTCCCCTTGAGTGTCCTGTTATTAATTGCTCTCAGAGTCATCTGTGCTGACTTGGCCATGACCACAAAATGAAGGATTCTTGCAGCAGGCTCTTCACCTTTCCTTACAATGCTAAATAAGTATGTCTCAGTACTATGATACAAGCTGAACCAAAAGAAAACTTAAGAAGAGGTCAGGGAAAAACTTGCAAGTAATTAATTCAAGCACTCCTAGACTTCCCCACTGCACTTTGCTATCATTTTTCTGAGTTACCTTAGCAGTTTTGGATAGCTGAAGGATGGCATCTAGATGCATTAAATAAATTAATTTAATTAAACCTCCTAACCTCTCTTCCCCTTGCATTACCAGGTAAACCTCCCAGGACAGAACCAGTCCACGGGCCAGCAACTGAATCATTATAGAGTTATTAAATCACCAGGATGATTAGAAATGTTTAGATCAAAAGCATCTGAACCCCTTCCTCCCAGGGAAAAAGTCAATTAAAAATTGCTGGTCCGCATGGGTGAAGCATACCCTCTGAATACCCAGCAGAGGCAAGGAACTGAGAAAGAGCATCCTGCAGTCTCTGACATTTCAAAGTGATTTTTCACCATAAAGTACATTGTTAAATCCACTAAAATCTCCACTCCTGAACATTTCTTATCATCAGACTATCACTCATTACAAGCAGAATCCAACTGTGGCACTAGCTCTGGGCAATATTTAAATAGCCTTATTCCCCAAACACTTGATGCCACTGACTTTCATTTTCAAAAAAATTCTCCCCATTGGCTTTAACCTTGACAGTCATTCCTTCCTTCCTTCCTTGGGATGTGAACCTGACTTTCATCAATTATGTCTTAGACAATAGAATAACAATCTATTTTGAGATAAGGTGAGTGTGTCCTGGCCAGGGTGGTTTGCAGTATTAATTTCTCTAGATACCTGTTTTTTTTCTTCTGAGAAAGTTCCTGATTTCTTTTCCTGCCTTGTCTAGGATAAGAAGACTACTTTGCAGAATGTGCTCTGAATCTTCAGACTCATTTATTTTGGGGGGCCTGCTATTCCCACCACCCCAATAACCAGGAAAGATCAATTTCTTAGGACTTCAGTCTACACTCAAGTAGGACTCTGGCAGAGACACACAGTGGCGTAGCGTGGGGGTGCAGGGGGGCCGGCCGCACCGGGCGCAACATCTGGGGGTTAGGGTTAGGGGGCGCAAATCCACGGGTTAGGGGGTGCAAATTACTTGCCTTGCCCCGGGTGCTGACAACCCACGCTATGCCACTGGAGACACATGCCCGACTGGCATGTTCCCTCCCTCGATTGTTCGGGAGGTTCATGAGCTTTCTTCAGCCCGAAGATCACAGCGACCGAAGCCAACTGACACCGGCACACTTAGGGATCCACAGAGTTTGTGCAGCTGCGTAACAGACCTCAGCAACTCAGCATTTTGGCTAATCTACTTTATTTACATATAAACACACACGGAGTACTGCAACATGGCTCCCTCTCTCTCTAGCATCAGACAGCAAAGAGAAAGAACAAAGGACAATAGTCCCACTTCACGGAACATAGTAACACAAACATCCTGTCTCTGTCACTTCCCACCCTGTGGAGTCAAAACATACCCCGTCATATGATAGACAAAAATCCCATGACTGCAATCATAGATCAGCTACTGCCAATGCAATGACAGCTATGTACTGCCTCCACATTTGCAGGCAGTATGCTGGGAATCACAAGTAGGGCAAGTGGTACTGTACTCAGGTCCGGTTTACTGGTTTCCGAGGCACCAGGTTGGCCGCTGGGAGAATAGGATGTTGGATGAACCTTCGGTCTGATTCTGCAGTGCTCATCTGATCATAAAAACATAGGGTCATAGAATCTTAGAATTGTAGAGTTGGAAGAGACCCCAAGGGTTGTCTAGTCCAACATTCTTATGATGAACTTCATCCCAAAGAAATTGTAAGGGACTTTATTGGCTCTGGATGCACAGATCAGTGGCGTAGCGTGGGGGGTGCAGGGGGGGCCGGCCGCACCGGGCGCAACATCTGGGGTTAGGGCAAATCCACGGGTTAGGGGGCGCAAATCCACGGGTTAGGGGGCGCAAATCCATGGGTTAGGGGGCGCAAATTACTTGCCTTGCCCCGGGTGCTGACAACCCACGCTACGCCACTGGCACAGATTCTCCCCTCCACACAAATATATACAAATATATACTTTGTTGTAGGATTAGGGAGCGAATATAATCTGGTGTTGAGAAAATTTAAATTCACTATAACTGCAAATATGATTAAAGGCTTTCACTGATCGCTGTATTGCAAACAACACTTACAAGTCCTCCTTGACATCTCATCAGCATAAGAATAGAACAGTGAAACAACACTGTATTCATTCCATCACAAAAGATGGAATGTATATTTATATTTTTTTGTGGGGGGTGGTGGAGAGGGGATTGCAATTTCTTTATCTACCTGAGGTTTTATAGCATATCTTCTTCTTCTTCTTTTATTCCTTTCTGTATATTTTGGGAAATGGTCTATCTGTTTTCTGCACATTCACTTCTCAAGGGGCTCTGATACCTGAAAATTTCACCCACTTTGGTCAAAAGGGGGAAATGCTATAGCTATTTTTAGATTTTCTATTATAATTAACAGAAAGCACAGAGCTGCATTTTATACAGACCAGCTCAGAACCCAAATTGTTAGCTATTCATGGAACCTCAGCTCTTAATTGGTCAGAATTGTTCACATGGCACTCCCTGAGCTATAGAAAATATCCCAGGACATGCTTACTTAAATATGCAGCTATAGAATGTCTTTGTCACTGTTGATCTGATTGGCTCTTGCAGGTAAGCCAATCATGGAGTAGCTCAGGCATATCTGTCTAGAAAGATGCAGGTTCTTCTGTAACATTCTTTCTCTCTCTCTCTCTCTCTCACACACACATATGCTGGCATACTGTGTGTGTGTATATATATTTGTGTGAAGTTGGACAATCTTATCAAAAACTTAACAGCTAGGAAAAAACAGACTCCAGAAATCACCTCCAGCCTATTTGTGTTTTTATCTAGCTGACAAAGTATGCCGAGATGACTAATATTGTTTTGAAATGGTCTCTAGACTTCAGCCTCCCCTTCTAACAAAGGCCATTTTAGAAAGATAAATAACCTGTCGGCAGAGAAAGATTCCCAATTCTGCACCACACCTGCTCAAAACAAAACAAAACAAAACAAATACCTCTGGAAATATTGGGAAACGGGAGTCTTTCTTCACAAATTGCAGCGCTTAGGGTTAGGTTTTTGGTTTATTCATTTGTATATAGAAGTGTATATAAAATGTAGCAGAATTATATGGATTCTATTGGTTTGCATATTGATTTTAAAGCCTACGCAGTGAGCTGAGAATGCTTAATAAATCAAATGGAACCACACGTGATCTTCTTTCTTAGGGCAATTCCACTCAGTGTCTCAATATGTTAACCCCATTACCATTTCTAGTACAACCATTCCCTTTAAAAAAACAAAACAAAAAACTGATAGGAAGTTACTAAATGTGAAGTAGATTTCTATATCACATTCTTCTTGGTAGACAAAGTGTTGTAACAGGAGTTAGTTTATCCAAAAGAAAAAAGAAAGAAGAAGAAGAATAGTACTGTGACTTAGCCCACCAGGAAATCAGACATTCTGTTTTTGCTAGAGGCTGTGGTTGAAACTAGAGATGCTGTTGAATATTGGGTTACCATCCAAAATAGCTGATTGCAGATGCAAACAAACAAACCCATGCTGAGTTCCTCTTTCTTCTTCTCCACTAATAAGTCATTACTGAACCACTTCTGGTCCACATAATGGGCTGTTGCTGGCAGGGAAAGTGGGAAAACACACCATGGGGAGAAGCCATGTGACACAGCACACATATCTTCAACATTACATAATAGGGGAGAACCACGGGGATTTGGCACAAACCCTGTTCAAGCATTCACTCCTGTGTGATTAGAGACATGTGAGGAGCAGGGGCAGGGTGTGTGAGAGCTCTTTTGCCCTGCATCCTCCATCATGTTCCTGTCACTTGACTCTATTTCCCCCCATGTGTTGGGGAACTAATGTCTGAGGCAAAGATTCTGTGCTACTCAAGGAGGTTCCACCACATGAAGCCTAAATGGCCACCAACCCCCTGCTAATGCCATCAGTGGTTAAGTTATCTTCCCATATACATACAAATGTAAGTCTGTTGTCATGCCCTGCAGTTCTCATTGTCATTCTCTGCCAACTGCAGCATGAGGAATGGCAAGGACCATGTAAGCTGTTTAAAGGAAGGGGGAGTGCCATGAAGTACCTCCTGTGGCGGGCGCAGCAGCACTTTTTCCTCTCATGCCGGTGGGCCCGCACTAACTCAGATAAATTGCCCCCACCTTACTGAAAAACCCTTTACCTGAAGGTTTCTTTTCCTTTCCTCTTAAAATTCTAGCCCAGAGTATCCTGCAGAGGACCTCTGTGAGGGGATAACTAGTAAGTTGGAGTCTCAGACAGGTTTTCTTTAAATAAATATTTATTTAAGGCAAGGTAGTATATAACACACATGGATTAAACTTATGCAGTTCAAACATTTTGACCTCCATGGACCTAAGAACTGGGTGAACATCACCTGTGCAGCAATACTTAATAGAGCCATGTGATCTCTGCCTATGAATAGATGCCAGTGGGCATCTGATCCAGGACAGCCAGATGGTGTTGACACACTGCGATAGTACTAGCAGTGCGTGGCTGGAGCAGTGTTGACATGGTGTCCTCTTGAAACGTACAGTTCCATTGCTGGTGATGCTTCATTCCTTCATTTTGCTCCAAATATTCCTATTTACCAAATATAGCCCACCCCCCTTTCACAATTGGGTTTCCACTGGGCATCATAGTGTTTTAAATGTATTACGTGAATGTGGCCAATCTGAATGTTCTTGTTCCATGTATTTCTTAGCACTTTGGGAAGAGGTTACTGGTTGGGGCAAAAAGCCGTCTGATGATCGGGGGGGGGGGGGAAGGGTGTTAATAATTATATCTCTTTAAAAAACAAGGTAGCCTAAGGCTTCTAAATCCCTGCCCCTTTTCCTGTCCTTTAAAAATAGTTCCCACTACTATCTCTTCCTTTCGTGTTGGAGTGACAACAGTGGGTGGTCAATACACAGTCTTATCTTCAGCAATTTCTTGGGGCCCCCTTGTGTTCAAAAGGCTGGTGCTGGTATAATTGCAGTGTTCACACCGGGAGGGGGAAGCAAATGATCTCAGAGCGAGCAATATTTGAAGTAATTATCATTGGCCAAAGTTGGTTCAGGTCAGATAATTTAGCAGCTACCAGCATCTCTGGCTACTCGCTGTTTGGGTTGGTTCCTGCTAAGCAAATTAACTGGGTGACTAAAGGAAAGGTCACAGCTGAGGGCAGATATTCCCTTCATAATGGGGCCCAGTGAAAGATTGTGACTGATATGCAACCCAGTGGTGCCCTGTTATCACCAATTTATCTCAGCTGCCACCAGCTTAATCGTCTCAATATGATGCAGCAGAAGCGGCTGGTTCGGGGATCATCTTTCAAGGCTAGATACTTGTTCAGCTCATTTGCCCAGAAATTAGCGATGCTGCACTACAGAGGTTTACCACTGGTACTTCTTAATATACTAGTTCCTCTAGAGCAGTCTAGTTGAACTGTTTCAGATAACTCTTGAGTAATATCTTTCCTTGTCCCAATATCAATCACTTCTTCACACATTTGTGCTGCCCGTTTTCAGTCTGATTTATAGAAGATAAAAAAAGTGGTCTGCTTTAAATCTGCTGAAGCCATCTTTTCTCTGCTTCCTTCCTTTCCCCCTCCCCATCTTGGTTCTAATGATGAGAAATGATAGACAAGGAATTAATGCAAGAGTGGGAATTACACTAGTACTGTGTTGAAAGACTTCCCACAAGTTCACAAATGTTTTCCTCCCCTGAGAAAGAGGCTTTGAGATCTCTGCTTCCTTTTGGGTAACTCTAGAATGTCTTTAGAATTTAGGTGAGAGCGGATTTGTAAGTTGACCTAATAATAATAATAATAATAATAATAATAATAATAATAATAATACTTTTTATTTATACCCCGCCCTCCCCAGCCAAGACCGGGCTCAGGGTGGCTAACAAGCAATAATAAAAACAAGTTGAATGAATACAACTTAAAAACAAGATTAAAAAACATTAAAATATTGAAACATGAAAATATTAAAATGCAGCCTCATCACAGGAGGAGAAAGAAAAAAGAAAGGGGGGGAGATCAAACTGGCTCCAAGCCAAAGGCCGGGCGGAACAACTCTGTCTTACAGGCCCTGTGGAAAGAAATCAGATCCTTCAGGGCCCTGGTCTCATGAGGCAGAGTGTTCCACCAAGCCGGAGCCAGTGTTGAAAAGGCCCTGGCTCTGGTTGAGGCTAATCTAACTTCCTTAGGGCCCGGGACCACTAGGGTGTTGCTATTTATGGACCTTGAGGCTCTCCGTGGAGCATACCGGGAGAGGTGGTCCCGTAGGTACGAGGGTCCTAGGCCATGAAGGGCTTTAAAGGTCAAAACTAGCACCTTAAATCTGACCCTGTACTCTGCCGGGAGCCAGTGCAGCTGGAAAAGCACTGGGTGAATATGCTGCCATGGCAGAGACCCAGTGAGAAGGAGTTTCTGGGGCAGCTTCAAGGGCAGCCCAGCGTAGAGCGAATTACAGTAGACAAGCCTGGAGGTGACCGTCACATGGATCACTGTGGCCAGGTCGGGGCGGGAAAGGTAAGGGACCAACTGCTTGATTATCATTCTGGGGTGGTCAAGGCTGGTATATGTGTTTTTCATTCTTTCCAGTAAGCATTAAGATGATATTCATTGAGGCCAAGCATATAAATGGCTACTAGTCATGGTGGCTATGTTCCACCTTCACTGTTGGAGGTGAATACCAGTTGCTGGGAAACAGAGTCACCTTCCAGATCTACAAAAGCCCCATGGGAGGCGTTACCTGATAATGTATTCCCCCAGGTATGACTTGAAGTGTGGGCACCCAGGAATGCTGAAGAGCACAGAGCAATGGTATGATGATTTGTAGAACGAAACAAAGGACATTGGCAAACACCCTTTCGGCCACCTCAAAAGGTTAGCAGGTAAAGAACACCCCCCCCAAAGACCCCTGCATTCCTCCCCTGAGAAGTTAGCAGAACATTTAAATTCAGTGCCGATTACAAACCTCACTTTTGGCTGAGCACTGATTGGGAACTGCTGGGTGGAACTGATTACAGAGGGGTTTGTATTTGATGCCAAATTTAAGAGGTGCCAGATACAAGTGCCAGTTGCCGAAGTACAATCAGGAGCACACCTTAAGGCTCCCAATTGTTCCTTTGCAAACATCACTTTATCTGCCTCACAGGTAAGGGACAATGGCCTTAGAGGGTTAGAATTAGGACCCCTCACAGACCTAAGTTGAGCAATAAACCCTTTTGTGTTATATTGACTGACTAAAATTGTCCCATAGTGGAGAAAATATATCCTTCATATGTCTTTTGGGTGCAGGCAGTGCTGGCATTTACACTTTTTCTGATATTTTATTTGCATTTTGTGATTCTATATTGCACACCACTTTGATATTTTCCATGATGAGCAGTATACAAACTAATAAATACACCAAGTGACTCCAGCAGTCTTAAAAGGACATGAGCTCTGTACATCTTTGTACTGTGATTGAATACTCATTATACCTTTGACTGACAATGCATCACTCTGCTCTGTTCTATTTCCTTTCTTTGTGGAATCACTTCCTCCAACAAATTGCAGGCCAGATCTGTGAAATAAATTCGTTGTGAGTAGCTCATCCTTTAAGTTTTTTTTGTTTTAAATTCTCTAAGTACAAAGGCTGAGGGTGGGGGCGAAATTCAATATTTTTCTTCGTAACTAATTCCTGATTTAGAACTACAATTAAGCTGTAAACTGCATTGAACTGCTGATGTTGCTTCTTTTGTAGCATCTGATATGTTTCCTTTATTATGTGGGGAAGCTGTTGAGTTTTATTCATCAGTAAAAAAAGAAGGAAAAAAACTGAGAAACTCTTATTAGGAAAGAAACAATTGGAAAATCATTGCACTTTCACAAAGACTTACTTCCCAATCAAAAAGCTGACAGTGGTCCATTCATCTTCCTTTTGTCCCTTACCTGTTGTGTCACCTGCATTCTGCATTAAAGCACCTGGAACAGGAGGGACTTTGTGTAAAGCATAGCAGCAGCAGTTCAGGGGAAATGAAGTTGTTACTAAGCAGATGCGGTGGGGGGGGGATACTAATTCCTTTTGTTTTCTGCTTGGTTGAATTGCCTTCATTTCATCTTCCATTTATTTGAACTGAATTTGCTCCTGTTTGCTTTTTGTCTTCCGTTAATTTCAATTGGAAATCCTGCCAATCTTCTGTTGCCTGTAACTTCCACGTTTTCAATTCAACATGGCACAACATTTTTCAGGCACTCTATCGCCACCCCAAGGTTATCAAACCTGCCAAATTTCAGAGAGACTGGACAAAGGACAAGTCTCCCATTATATATGGGCCATTTTCTCTCCCTCTCTCTCCCTGTTTCCTCCATCCCTGTAACCTTCTGTGACCTGTACACACTGCTCCAGGTTTTTCAGGCTTTTCATCCCAAGATTAATGAATGAACAATAAAACCAATGAAAAATGACTGAATTTGCATTCAGAGCTCTTTTGTTTAGAATGCCCCTTTTCTCCAACCAAAATGAATGAAACAAATGGAGCTAATTTGTTTCATTACCCATTTGTTTTAAAAACAAATGAACGTGCCTAGGAAGTACTTTTTCACACAGCACAAAAGTAACCTGGCATGGTGTGATAGTCCCTGGTTTGCAAGGGCTTGAGATGGACTTCCGTTACGTGCATCTAGAAACGGTGAGAAAATCTGAATATGAGAGGTTGACATTTTGGAATTCACTGCCACAAAATATGAGTTAATATAGAGTCCTATCCAGGCATTTGTCTGAATGTGTGTGGCCTAACAGTGGGGAGTGTGCAGGTGTACACAGGCAAATCCCATCCCCGATGTCCTCATGCTCCACTTCAGACCTTCCCATGTTGAGGAGGTGGATGTGCTTAGAATGTCTGTCACGATCAGGAACCCTGAAAAGGCAAGATTCCTGATCCCAGGAAGGATTCTTGTGGGATATAAAGCTGTCAGTCAAGTCCAACATTCCAAGAGGACTAACTGCCTCTATGTGGCAGGCAGTTTTGTCAGTTGGTCAGTTGCTCGGATGCAGTTTTCTCATGACTCACTACTATCTAGGTAAAGGTAAAGGGACCCCTGACCATTAGGTCCAGTCATGGCCAACTCTGAGGTTGCAGTGCTCGTTTCGCTTTACTGGCCAAGGGAGCCAGCGTACAGCTTCCGGGTCATGTGGCCAGCATGACTAAGCCGCTTCTGGCAAACCAGAGCAGCGCACGGAAACACCCTTTACCTTCCCGCTGGAGTGGTACCTATTTATCTGCTTGACTTTGATGTTCTTTCGAACTGCTAGGTTGGCAGGAGACTACTATCTAGTATATAGTTTATCTGTTATGTAACCTAAGCCTGCCTTCAGGAACAACTCTGTAAACCTGAATGAATCTGAAAGTAAAGTAGTTTATGTTAATATGATTCAGATTCATGTGTGTTTTCTTTAAGAGGGACAGAAAGGGATTATAAACCAGGAAGGTATACCGTAATTATTGATAGGACTCAAATGAGTTAGCAACCCACTTGTCGCTGCATAAACTCAAACAGGGAATCGTTTAAACTCTGCTAAATTATATAAACGATCCCACAGTTCTATGTGGGCTCAGCAGAACATGCTTAGATCCTTCCTCCAGACCTTCACTCTCAAGGTGGGAAGGTCTGAAGTGGAGATGACATGCTTTGGAACATCAGGGGCAGGGCTTCTGTGTGCTCCCTGCCCCCTATTCACTTTTAGCCCATGTGCATCTTGGAGAAAGTCTAAAAAGGACTCAAGGTAGCTTGATATGGTGTCTTCATGGATATCAACTTCTGAGCTTTGTGGCAGCTCTCTGCTCAACTGTCCATTTTTCTCTCTACAAGTTGAGGTGTGGCTCCCATCACTGGCTCCATAGGAGGATGGGAGTGAAGCAGATATGCCTGCGTTAGACGTAGCTGACAACCCAAAGGGAATAGGCGATCAAACCCATCAAATTGTAAGAGCATGATATATTATCAGACGGAAACGTGCTGCCCAAATAAGGTAGTTCATGGGAAAGTAATCTGCATCCCTTTTATTGAAATGACACGGGGATAGATTAATCAAAGGAATAAAAGATGATGAGATCAAGGTTTTGTTTAAATTATACTGGCACTGAGATATCATACAACAAATGAGGATAGGGTCCGGAATTTCAAAAGAGGGAGATAATGAAGTCAGGGCAAAGGCAATTAATGTAATACTAATTATGGAACCAACTTCTGATAACCCAGTTGTCATAAGCAATCATTTTACTCTTGGGCACTTCTTCAAATAAAATCACATGGAAGGGTCTTTTTTTAAAAAAATGAGATATTCTGGGTATAACATCTGTCTGGAGCCTCAGTGGGGAAATTTTGGCCCTCCAGATGTTGCTGAACTACAATTCCCATCAGCCTTTGCAAGCATGGCCAGTGACCAGGGATGATAGAAGTTGCAGTTGAGCAACATTTGGAGGGTCAAAGGTTCCCCACCATTGGTCTAGAAGGCTTATACCCCAACTCCAGAAGGGGGATGACTCGTGAATGGGAGGGAATACTTTGCATCTGCTTAGAAGTAATCATAGCAAGACACAAGGCGGTGGTGCCAATGGGAGAGAAACTGGGTTCAGTCCACAGTTCAATGTGACCCTACCTAAATTGCACCTCCTGGAGCAATATGCAAACTGAAATCCAGATAGCCTTTGGAATTCACACTTTTCTGAATTTTGCAATGCAGTTCTTCAACTCAAATTATGCTTATTAGGGGAAAGTGTATAATTGGAACTGCATTGTTAAATTTATTGTATGATGTAGTGGTTAGAGCGTTAGACTTGGACGTGAAAGACTCAGGCCAGCCATTCACCCTCAGCCTGATCTACCTCACAGGGTTATTCAACACTGTTGTTAAAGGAGAACATTAATATGTGATCTGGTGCGATTTGTGTTATGTGGTGAGGGGGGTGCAATTAAGACTTCGTCCTTCTCAGCTTTTTGTCTTTAGGTAATGTTAAATAAATCAAGATGTACAACAGGATTTAAAACCCAGGGAGAGCCTAAAGGCTTCAGTAGCATTCATAGTGTCAGTTTAAATAGAAACCACTCTGCCTCTGCAGGCGGTCTTTTTGAAGTTGCTGAGTTGGAAGAGAACCCAGCCCTTTCAATTAGACAACTCTTTATACAGGAAAAAAAGGAAGAGGAAGAAGAAAGATCAACTAACTAAAGCCAAAATCAAAGTCACATCACCAAACTCTTCTGTAAAGATTGTTTTCTTTATCATGTAGAAATGGGGAGAAGTAACTTCTTTGTAAAGCAGATACATTACCTTGTAAAGCAAAGACATTACCTTGCCAACAAACGTCCGTATAGTTAAAGCTATGGTTTTCCCAGTAGTGATGTATGGAAGTGAGAGCTGGACCATAAAGAAGTCTGATAGCCAAAGAATTGATGCTTTTGAATTATGGTGCTGGAGGAGACTCTTGAGAGTCCCATGGACTGCAAGAAGATCAAACCTATCCATTATGAAGGAAATCAGCCCTGAGTGCTCACTGGAAGGACAAATCCTGAAGCTGAGGCTCCAGTACTTTGGCCACCTCATGAGAAGAGAAGACTCCCTGGAAAAGACCCTGATGTTGGGAAAGATGGAGGGCACAAGGAGAAAGGGACGACAGAGGACGAGATGGTTGGACAGTGTTCTCGAAGCTACCAGCATGAGTTTAACCAAACTGCGAGAGGCAGTGGAAGACAGGAGTACCTGGCGTGCTCTGGTCCATGGGGTCACGAAGAGTCGGACACGACTAAACAACAACAACTTCTCTGCTGGTGTAAGTGGGAGTGACTCGTAAAACTCAGCGAGGTCTCCAAAAATGTTCCCTACAAAACCTTTTATTTATTTCTTCTTTTTTGTCAGAGTGTTTCTACACAGATAAATTTATTTTTAACATGAAGCTTACCTCCAACACTGACATTAAATAACCTCAGGGCATGTTATGACAACTTGCATGCATTTAAAAACTATACTCCCCACTCTCTTCGTTTTGTTCCAGCAATGAAACAAAAACTATATTTTGTGCAACATGTATACATTAAAAAAGTAATCTTGGGTGGGGGAAAAAGGATCATATTTCTTAATTAAGCTAGAGGTTTATCGCCCCTTCCAACATTCCCCTGATGAAAACAAGGATGCCCTTTCAAAGCCTTTATTCTAAGAATATGAATTTCCACATGATTACCCCTACTTAAAATACATCTCTCAGCATCCTTGTTACCTGTTATATGCCATACAGTAGATTGTCCTGCTCTGATAAATGTCAAGGACTGTGGAAATCTGAGTGCAGCTGCCCCATGTGGTGGACACCTGAACTGCAAGTGGCAGCATTTTAGTAACTATTTCCAGACTGATTCTGCCCACCCACATAGTCCCTGCATTATCGTGGACAGGAGGGAGGATAAAGGGGCTTCCTGTTACAGTTAGTCTTGCTTGAACAGCAAGGACTTCCTGAGCTATAGCATGGTCTTGTTCTTCGATTCTGCCTCCTGATTTGTCATTCCATTGTTGCTGCTGCTGGTGGTGCTGTTGTTAAAATTTGTATACCAGTGTGAGAACCAGTGTGGTGTAGTGGTTAAGAGCGTAGACTCGTAATCTGGGGAACCGGGTTCACGTCTCCGCTCCTCCACATGCAGCTGCTGGGTGACCTTGGGCTAGTCACACTTCTCTGAAGTCTCTCAGTCCCACCCACCTCACAGAGTGTTTGTTGTGGGGGAGGAAGGGAAAGGAGAATGTAAGCCACTTTGAGACTCCTTCGCATAGTGATAAAGTGGGATATCAAATCCAAAACTCTTCTACCACCCTATACCCACAGGTCTCAGGGTGGTTACAACATAAAATCACAATATAGCGACACAAAATACATAATAAAAGCAAAAACAAAGACAACTCACTAAACCCTGACTTACTCGTTTGGCCCTGGTTTCTGGCTGGTTCCCACCTCCTGGCTCACAGACTTGTCCCCATGGCAAAATAGACCAGGTGGGTTTTCCGTGTGGGGTGAAATGAGTATCAGGAGGGGGTGGGAATTGCAATCGTCCCATAAAATTTTTGCAGCAGTTTTAAAATGGAGAAATGAAAGTCCTCTTCAGAATCTTAGAAATCAAGATAGATTCTCAAGCACTGTTGACTGCTAGTTTCTGATACCCTATTGTCTGTCCTAGGCACGGATAGGTTAGATTGCTACAATGTCTCATATATGGGGCTGCTTTTAAAGATGGTTCAGCAGCTAGATTGCTTACAGGGACCAGAAGGTTCAAGCATATGCCACGGATTCTGGCCCCCACACATTGGCTACTGAGTCTTTTATATGCTTTATGTGTCTAATATATCTTATGGTCTAAAGTATGCCAGTGAAGGATGAATGAATGAATGGACATTGGCTATTGGTTTCTCGGGCAAATTATAGTGCTGATTTTTTATTATTATTCCACCTGGGACCCAAATACCCCAAGGATTGCCTCTCCTCAGATAAACCTATGCAGACCCTACCACCATCATCAAAAGCCCTTCTACATGGGATTTCTTTAAGGGAGATGCAGAGGGAGGCAAGGAGAGAATGGAGCTCTTCAATGACGGTTTCCCAATTTTGGAATACTTTCCCTAGGGAAACTCGCCTGGCACCAACATTGTTGCCTTTTAGGCAAAGTCATTATTGTTTGCTCGGGCTTTTGGCTCTTAATTGAGTTTGTAGAATGGTAAAAAATTGTGGTTTGTTTTAGTGTGAGCTAGGATCTGCGCTTTTAATTTTTGTTGCAGGATTCAAACATTTAATATCTCCATGGTTTTCCGTTATGTGGATTCTATGGCACTTTGGATTTAAATGTTTGATGCATTGTTCTTCCTTTTAAAATATTCTGTAATGTTGCTGTGAGGCATTTTGTAAAAAGAAAGAAAGAAAGAAAAAGCAATGAACATACATAATAAAATAACATTCGTAGAAATAATTGCTCCAAAGTGGCCTGAGGACTGCATCCAAGCAAAAAAGAAGCAGCTTACTTTGTCTGATGTATTTATCTTCCAGCGTTGAGATCCATACAATGCTGTCAGGCAACCGAGCTAGCTAAATAACTATGCTATCAGTGTCCTATCAAAAGTGAAGGATAATAGGTTGCCACAACAAAAGCCTTATGTATTCTCAGCAATCAGATCATGTAAAAGGAAAAGTCAAGATAGACAAACACAATGTTCTGTCACTTAAAAAAAGCCACCCAAAATGATTTCTGGAAACAAACCTAAACACAGCCACTTTGAGAGAAACAGCAACATATAAATGAAACATAGCTGTGTGAAAATCTAACATACAAGTGATTGTTTAGTCTTCTCACTCTCTCTTCTTTGGTTGACACCTAGGCTGGTTAGAGTTGGACTGTCACTCCACTGCTGGGAACACCGTAAACATGCTCTGCACATTTCATTAGGACATGACCCAGGGACTTTTGTTTACTTGGGTTGGGGATGAGATTGGGGTGGGTCCAAAGGGATCTGGCCCATACTGAGTACCCAATGTGTGTCCTGTTGCCAGCCTGTTTGCTTTCACTGGTGGACTTTTAATAGGCTACATACTGTCAGGCATCAGGGAATTCGACCCTCACATGGTAGGCTGCCAGGAATAGATAGACAAGAAGAGTTCTTACCAAAGCCTTTTATTCAATGTTCACAGAGAGAGGCTTAGAAATGTAGCCTCTTTTTTTTAATCAAAATTTTTATTGATTTTCCAAAGTTTATAAATGAACAAACAAACAAAAATCCTAACTGTAATTATTCCACTCTTAATAACATTGTTACGTGACTTCCTCAACTCCCCCTGGCTGAGTTTCAATATATATCATTATAGCGGTTTTCCAAAACAAATTTTTCATAAAATTTACTTAATCATCATTTACTTAATCTTTCTTTCTTTTCATTTTAAAAGAAATGTAGCCTCTTGGAGTAATGGTGTTGCTCCGAGTAATCTCCATCCCGTCTTCTCTCCTCTCTCCTCTCTTCTCTCCTCAATTGTCAACAGTGTCACCCATATTATGGTGGCCGCATAGGGTCATTTGCCTCTGAGCCCTTTGCTCTCCTACTTTTAAGGCTCACCAGGTTCTGGGAGTTGGTGGGTCTGGAATGCTTTCTAGTGATAACGTGTCAGTCAGCTGCTCCAGCTCTGCTTCCCCCTCCTCTTCTTCCATTATTTCCCAACTTTGCCCCTCAGCTATCTCTGAGCCGTGACCTTCCTCAAACCACTGTTGTAAATCTATACAGTGGTACCTCAGGTTGCACACGCTTCAGGTTACAGACGCTTCAGGTTACAGACTCCGCTAACCCAGAAATAGTACCTCGGGTTAAGAACTTTGCTTCAGGATGAGAACAGAAATCGCGCGTCAGCAGCGGGAGGCCCCATTAGCTAAAGTGGTACCTCAGGTTAAGAACAGTTTCAGGTTAAGAACGGACCTTCAGAACAAATTAAGTTCTTAACCAGGGGTACCACTGTACTGTCTTCCGCTCTTCTGGAAGGTTTGGCGGGGCGGGGAGGCGGTCTCCACCTTTCCTCCTCTGTCCAGTCCCTGACACATACACACAATCGTTTACAGCACATTCCTTCCTCTGAACAATCATGGGAATTGCAGTTTGTTAAGGGTGGTCAGAATTGTATCTCAGGGTAAACGACAAACTATAGTTCCCAAGATTCTTTGGGCAGGGGAGTCAAGTTCTTTAAATGTATGGTGTCAACGCAGCCAAAGTTGAAGGAATCTTGATATTTCTGGCATCCCTGCTTCTAGAAATTAAATACAACTAGTGAACTATCTCCATCTCCACATCTTTTCTTTTCTTTTTGCTTTGTGTGTGACTATACAGGCAAACATATGGGGGTAAGCATAACGACGATCATTGGGATTAATAAACAGTGCAAGTTATACGATGCCTTGCAATAGGGTTATTTCTCACTGCAATTCCCCATCTTGTCTTTTACATATAGAATTGAGAGATAAAAATCAAAATTCAATAGGCTTACAGTAAAGAAGATATATTGAACTCTCATTCTGTTACTATTCATATGGTTTCCCATATGCTTTTTCCCCCAAGTTTAATCTTCTTTACATTATTGGACTTTCAATCATTTGTGACTCTGGACCTGAATGTGGGGTGTGTGTGTGTGTGTGTACGTACCAATTTTTCTTAAGTTTATGTTCTTTTCAACTCTTCCCCCAATAAGTTTTGCTGCCGCAAGTCAAATTGGAAGAAAAGAAAGTGCCCCATTTCCATAAACATAAGAGTAATTAGGAATAATTCTGTGTCATCTGGATTCTTTGATAGTATATTTGGACTTCCAAGTATTGTAAAAATGCTTGTTTTAAGCATGTTGTGCACCTCATTAAAATAATTAGATAGTTGCTATATCATGAAAAAAAATGCAGCAAGCACTGCTAAATTTCCACTTGGCTGTTCTAAAGATTTTGGTTTCTAATGTAGCAGTCTCTTTCTGAATTTCAGAGGTAGGCGCTTATAACTTACGTAGCCAAAACAGCACCATCCACTCTCAACAGCACCATCCATTGTCAGCAGGCTAGCAAGAACCACAAAGTTTGCAGAAGTACAAGGGAATGTTTTGAGAAGGAAACCCAAATGAGTGTGGAACCCCCAAAACAGCCCAGTAAGGACTGAGCAAGACCAGTTGCCATGGCACCCCTCAAGGGGATGGGGCAACATCCTATGAGGAAAGGTGACCACATTTGGGGATGTTTAGTCTAGAAAAGAGTAAAACAAGACAGGGTGGTAAAGTAAAGGTAAAGGGAGCCCTGACCATTAGGCCCAGTCGTGACCAACTCTGGGGTTGCGGTGCTCATACCTATTTATCTACTTGCACTTTGACGTGCTTTCAAACTGCTAGGTTGGCAGGAGCAGGGACTGAGCAATGGGAACTCACCCCATCGCAGGGATTCGAACCACCAACCTTCTGATCGGCAAGTCTTAGGCTCTGTGGTTTAACCCACAGCACCAATAAAATTATGCACTGTGTGGAGAAAGTGGGTAGATGAAAGCTGTTCTCAAGGAGATATGAATAGCTAAGGAGTTTGCGCATAGAAGAAGGAACAAGCTTGTTTTCTCATGTTCTGGAGGGTAGGACCTAAACCAATGGCTCCAAGTTACAAGAAAGGAGAATTCAACTAAACATCAGGAAGTACTCTTTGAGAGTAGGAGCTGTTTGACAGCGGAACAGTCTCCCTCAGTCTCCCTGGCAGTGGCGCAGTGAAGCAGGAATGGGGGAAAGTAAGACAGAACCACAACTCCAGGATTTTTCTTTCCATTGCAGAACCAGTGACAACATCTGCGGGAGCACTAGAATAATCCCTGGACACTCCTTCCTCTAGAATTTAAATTAGGTGATAGCAAGGTGTTCAAGTTTCACCGTTGTTTGTGAAAGATTAAAATAGAGGAAGTCGGAGAATAAGGAAAATATAACAAAGCAGGGGCAGCATAATTATTTGGTCCGATGGGGTTCTGATTTCATGCTGGTAGTTTAAATGGCAACACTCCTTTGCAAGATTATTTGCACTTCTAATTAAAAGCTAAAGGTTAAGTTTCAGCGGCCTGTAGATCTTTTCTTAAAAGATCAATGTGTTTTGCAAGTTGAACATATGCAGCCATAGGGAAGCATCGATGGAGTTTACTCACAGGTAACTTATGCATAGGACTGCAGTCCGGCAACAACTACTATGCAACCCTTTACCAGATCGCTATTTTATAACCATCAGCTGGTCCTAAGATGCTGCATACTGTGCTATGTAAAGCTGTGTGATAACAGTTACAGGTAGGTAGTCGTGTTGGTCTGCCATAGTCAAAACAAAACAAAATAAAATAAAATAATAATAATAAAATTTCTTCCAGTAGCACCTTAGAGCCAACTAAGTTAGTTATTGGTATGAGCTTTCGTGTGCATGCACACTTGGTATCTGAAGAAGTGTGCATGCACACGAAAGCTCATACCAATAGCTTACTTAGTTGGTCTCTAAGGTGCTACTGGAAGAAATTTTATTATTTTATTTTATTTTGTGTGATAACAGACAGCCCAACTACCTGAATTTCTGGGCTCTTCCTGGGAGCATGACTACGGCGACTGTCATGATGGGCTCCTGTGCTTCAAAACTTACCATTGGACCATGTAGGGATTGTGATGAAGGCCACGCAGTCAATCATACTGGACAATATGATGACTTCCTGAAGCAAGTTCTTCCTACCCTCACCCTGAATGGGTGAACACTTCTATCTATTTCACAGCCTTAGCAGCAGCTAAGGGAAACTGTCCCCCAAAGGGCCTCTGCTCTTGGCTCAGCTCAAAGCATACATAGCCCTACCAGCGACCTTTGATCCTTCCCATCTTCAGCCTCCCCAAAGCCTCTTCTGCTTCCTTAAAGAGCTGCAACTTTTCTCTGGATTGCCTTGTGCCTTGAACTCCCTCCCGGGATCCTTATGTAGTAGTACCTAACAACCAACACACATCACAATAAGAAACCAGGCAAATGCCTCTAAGATTAAGCATGCCTTGCCACTAAGGACCAAATTTTTGTGTGGGCATGCTGCTCTTTCTATATGTACTCACCATTTGATGGGCATCTCATTCGTCTAGATGTAAGTACTAACATCACAAAGCATTGCGGTTACCTGGAAGAAGAGAACAGGAGGAGAAAAATTTGACAGACAGTATTCTCAAAGCTTGACATACACTTTTCTAGAATAGACTTACTTGCTTTACAGAGACAACAACAACAACCTGTGAATATGGTCAAGGCCTTTGATATGTTGCAGTGGACAATATTTACCGGTACTATGCGGGGGAGAAGGCTTCAACTTTTGAAATGATAAAAGCACTTTAGTGCAGGCACAGTGGATGAATGGCTGTCATTTGGACAGTCAGCAAGCGAGAGCTGCAGGACTCCAAAATATTAAATTGTCACCCAAAACAGCCATCAGAGAGACAGGGAAGGACATTTTTGGAGAGGTGTGTGAACTAATGCATCTGTATGTAACAAAGGGGAGAGGGGGGGGGAGAGAGGGAGGGGGAGGAGGAAGAGGAGGAGGAGGAGGAGGGAAACCTCCAAATCACATACAAAGGAGAAATGACACATTTGCATAGATCTGCATATTACCAGATTAGGTAGCAAGAACCCTTATGTTGGCTTCTGAGGTTGCACAATAAGCATTCACAGACTATTTCACCATCTAGTTGTCAGAAGCTAGGCAAATAGGTAAAAGGTAAAGGGACCCCTGACCATTAGGTCCAGTCGTGGCCGACTCTCGGGCTGCGGCGCTCATCTCGCTTTACTGGCCAAGGGAGCCAGCATACAGCTTCTGGGTCATGTGGCCAGCCTGACTAAGCCACATCTGGCGAACCAGAGCAGCGCACGGAAACGCCATTTACCTTCCCACCGGAGCGGTACCTATTTATCTACTTGCACTTTGACATGCTTTCAAACTGCTAGGTTGGCAGGAGCAGGGACCGAGCAACGGGAGCTCACCCTGTCGAGGGGATTTGAACCTCCAACCTTCTGATTGGCAAGTCCTAGGCTCTGTGGTTTAGACCACAGCGCCACCCCTGTCCCTAGGCAAATAGGAAACTGCCATAAATCATTGGTCCATCTTGCTCAGTTTTGTTGAAACTGACTGACAGCTGCTCTCCAGGATTTCAGACAGGGATCTTTTCCAGCCCTACCTGGAGATGCCAGGGACTGGATCTGGGACCTTCGGCATACAAAGTAGATGTGCTACCACTGAGATATGTCCCTTCCTCAAAGCTCAATGGTAAAGCTGTTGAGGTAGGGACCTGCGCTTCTGTGCATAACTGGTGATCCAACAGTCTGAAGCATCTCTTCCAGTAATAAGGGCTTCCCAGGCACTAGAATTGCTCCACCAGTCTTTGGTTCTCAAAGTACTGGCACACAGGCTAGTGGTTCCCCATCAAAGATAAAGAACATGGCAAGTAAAAACCAGCATCTTGAATTAGGGTGTATATACCTGAATCTCTGTTTTCATTTACTTCAATATTTCTGTTTTTATGTGTTGAATGGTTTCTTTAAATGTAAAGGTTCATCATTGTTCCACCCGATGTGTATGTCTTTAAGGGGCCAGAGCAAGGGCCAGAGGAAAATAACGAGACCCAGCTTTACAGCTGTGAAACATAGCAGGTGCTGCTGAGTTGCATTGATTAAGCTGTGTCAGCAATTTGGTGTAGTATATAAGGAGCAGCACCTAGCTCTCCCATTACCCTGGGGGATGGGTTGGTGGTTGGGTCTGGTTGTTGTTGATGCATTTAGTGTAAATGGAGTTTTTGTTTTTGTTACTAAAACCTTGTTTAAGTTATTTTTGAGTCCCTTTTTAATGCATGGTCTCCCCAGCAAGCTCTCTGCAGCGCTACTAAACTGCAAATAGCCAACATCTTTGGTTATGGGCCCAGCTGCTGAGTGGATGACTGCATATTTTTGGACTCTGAGAGAGGTTTGAAAACTCCTTCTCCTGTTGGCGTAGTTCTGTGGGTCTGGAAGAGTTCCAGAATGGTTGACCGGGTTTCAGAAGCCGAGAAGGCTCTGATGTTCCCACAGCTAACAGATGAGAACTATAGTTTATGGTCTTTTCGGGTGGAGGCACTTTTGACCTCTAGAGAAGTATGGACCTATGTAACTGATGACCCTCCTGACCCTGTAACTAATGCTTGGTCGAAAGGAGATGCAAAAGCCAGGGCGATAATTAATTTGGCAGTCAGTGACCAGCAAGTAGTCTATATAAGAAATAAGAAAACTGCCAAAGAAATGTGGGACAGTCTTGCAGCAGTGCATATTAGAAAAGAGTCAGCGTCTGCATTGACGTTTTTCAAGCAGTTGTACCAGACGAAGTTGCAGCCTGGTGGTGATTTGGCAGCACACTTGAGACGTCTGGAGGCAATATGCTGCGAATTAATTCGAAGGGACATGGAGATACCTGATATTCAGTATGTTTTTATCATTCTTTGTTCCCTTAATGAGGACTTTGATGGCATAGCTAGCCAGATATCTGCTGTTCCACCAGCACAATTAACTGTGGAAGGGGTAACGGCAAGATTAATGGGCGAGCTGGATAGAAGGGAGGCTTGTGCCATAAGCACTCCTATTTCCAGAAATAATGAGGAACGCCATATGCAAACTTGTGGTGATACGACTGCATTTAAAGCTGCCAAGTGTTGTTGGTTCTGCAATAAGCAAGGACATTTTGCAAAGGACTGCAGAGCCAAAAGAAAGCAAAGTACTTCCAAGTCTGTTTCTGTTCGTCAGTCACGGTCGTCAGCCCAGCAGCCGACATCGTACCGTAAAGACAGAAACGAGCCACGAGCTTTTCACGCTCGGACTACAGATCGTAAAAGAATTAAAGGTGCCAAGTAGAATTCTTTTATTGTGGACTCAGGAGCATCTCGGCACATTTGCAACGATCGAAGTTTGTTTATTTCTTTCGAAGAGGAAATTGGTAATGTACATTTAGCCAATTCACAAGTCTTGCAGTCGCTTGGCAGGGGTACTGTTAAACTTGACTCTTTAAACATTACAATAGCAAACTGCATTTACTGCCCGTCAGTGGACAATTTATTGTCAGTAAGGTGCTTTGCTCGTCAAGGCATAACTGTGCGTTTCTTAAAGTCAATGTGTGAGTTTTTCGATGCAAACAAACGTCTATTGTATGCCCGGGAATCTGATGGTTTATATAGACTGTATTTTCACACCTACTCACAATCGCCTATAAATTGCAGAGCAGCACAGTCAAGCCAGGGGTTGAGGAATGTAAAGCCACATTCTGGGTGTGTCCATGAGGCACACAGAGTTCTAAGACATCTGAATTTTGCTGATGTAATTAAGACAAAGAATATTGTTAATGGCCTCAACTTAAAACCATGTAAGTTCTTTATGCAATGTCTATCTTGTTGCAAGAATAAGATTAAGGTTGCACGCAAGGGTAGGTGCTCAGATAGGAAAGTAACTGAGCCATTTGAGCGTGTACATTGTGATTTAGTTGGGCCACTCCCACCATCATTAGGAGGTTCTAAGTACTGGCTTACTCTCATAGACCAGTATAGTAGATATTGTTGGACTTATGCAATAGCTGAGAAGTCCCAAGCATTTGAGAAGTACAAAGTTTTTTGCAACTGGGTAAAAACACACTTTAACAAACCAATTAAGAACCTGTTTTCTGACGGGGCGGGGAATTTGTTTCTGAGGATTTTGAGAAATTCCTGGAAGCGCAGGGGACTACTCATGAGTTATCTTGCCCCCGAAGTCCCTGGCAAAATGGGCTTGTTGAAGTTGTGCAGCGTGACTTGCAGGCAGGGGTTAAAACTTATCTGCACGATGCTAATCTGCCCAAAGTCTTTTGGGCTGAAGCGCTCAATGCCTTTTGCTTTGTTAAAAATCGCAGTTATCATTCTGGTTTAGATGTCACCCCCTATGAGAAGCTGTTTAAAAAACGCCCTAATCTGAAATACCTATGCATTTGGGGTTCAGATGTAATTATGCATTATCCCGCTAAACAGAAATTGGGTGAGCGTAGTGTTCAGGGCAAATTAATGGGCTACCAGCAGGGGGTGTACAGAATTTACATACCAGCAACTGGCAAATTTCATATTACCAGAAACATGATACAAACTGTAAATTGGAATGGAGTTGCTGTTTTCCAAGATACCAACGGTATAGATAATACTGAGGAAGAAGAGGTAGAGGAAGCAGCAGCAGCAGCAGGAAATGGTGCTTCTGAATTAATGGAAAAAGACGAAAAGCCTGTTGAATCTGATAATTTGTTTGATGATTTAAAGTCACAGGCACCCGAGGGGAGGTTAGATTCTCTTGAGTTTTCTGACCGTGAGCTTAGCCAACAGGCATCTCTTCAATCTGACAGTGATGATTTACAACCTGAAACTAGTAGTTCACTTAGTCCCATTAAGTCTGAGGAGTGTGACTCTCCTTCCGGACTGAGACGTTCAGATAGAAAGAGGCAGAAGCCACAACGTTTTGCAGGTGAACATTTTAATACTGTGTATGCCAATAAGGCGGTTTTTGAGCCAAAAAGCTACAATGATGTTCAGAATTTACCTAAGCACCAAGCTGCGAATTGGTATAAAGCTATGAACTCTGAGATAGCTTCTTTAAAAGAGCATAACACTTGGTCTCTTGTGCTACAAACCCCAGATATGAGACTTATTGATTCAAAATGGGTTTATAGAGTTAAAATGAATGACAAAAATGAAGTTGTAAGGTACAAGGCTAGATTAGTTGCTAGGGGTTTTCAACAAATTCCAGGCGAAGATTATGATTTGTGTTATTCACCAAGTGTAAACTATGAAACAGTTAAGCTTTTGTTAAAAGATGCATCACAATGTGGACATTCTGTTTACCACCAAATATAAAAACTGCATATTTGTTTGCAGATTTAAAAGAACAAATTTTTATGTGTGTCCCTGAAGGTATAAACGCCGCTGAAGGTTTGGTATGCAAATAAATAAATCCCTTTATGGTCTGCACCAAAGTAGAAGGAATTGGCACCAAACTTTAGCAAAAGAATTGCTGGATATTGGTTTTTCACAAGGAAAGGCAGACAATTGTGTGTTCATAAAGGAAAGGGCAAACTCTGTAACAAAAATATGTGTGTATGTAGATGACGTGTTAATATCTACAAAAACTAAAGAGGAATATGAACAGGTAGTATCACAGTTACAGAAGAAATTTGATGTGGTGGAATTAGGCATAGCTAAAAATTACTTATCCATGCAAATTGAGAAAGGCAAAAATGGATCTTTTCTGGTTCATCAAACTGCAAAAATTGATGATCTTGTTGAAATGCTAAATTTAGAAAATGCAAATGGGAAGGAAACGCCTATGGTGTGTGGTTTCACCTTTACAGGTGAAGATAAGCCATTTCCTAACAAAACTTTGTATCGTTCTGCTATAGGCAAGCTAAATTTCATTCAAAGAATCTCAAGACGATATATAACTTATGCTTTTCACTTTCTGGCAAAATTTGTGGAAGAGCCTACTACACAATGTTTCTCTGCTCTTAAGAGTGGTAATGTACCTTAAACATACTAAACATTATAGGTTGCAGTTTACAACATGTATTGACAAAGGTTTTGAAATTTTCTGCGATGCATCTCATGCAGTGGAACAAAATAATTGCAGGGGTGTGTCTGGTATGGTGTTTTGTTATAACGGTTGTCCATTTGAATGGAAGTCCCAGACACAAACCATTATTTGTCTCTCCACAACAGAGAGTGAATTATGTGCATGCGTTCAGGCCACTCGTGATGTGGATTGGTATCTGCAAGTATTTGCAGACCTACAGATGCAAGTAACACTACCAGTAAAAGTTTACCTCGATTCCCAGAGCGGACTTGCTATCCTGTGTTCAGAGACCAATACGCAGCACACTAGAGTCTTAAGATTACGTTTACAGTTTGTAAAGAAACTAATTGCTGATGAAATGATTGTATTTCAATATGTTCCAGGTGACAATCAAATTGCAATCAAAGTTCCAGGTGACAATCAAAGTTATTTTTGAGTCCCTTTTTAATGCATGGTCTCCCCAGCAAGCTCTCTGCAGCGCTACTAAACTGCAAATAGCCAACATTATGGTGTGTGTGTGTAGTTCATAAATGTTTTAAAAAATAAATATGCTTTTTCCCATATAAAATCACCATCCATGCTGGAAAATCATAAATTTTTGATATGATTATCATGTGGCTTCAAAGAGTGGGTAAGAGTACGTCAGCATTCACCAAACTGGTGCCCGCTATATGTTTTGGATGGCAACTCTCATCAGCTATGTCTGGAAGATACCATATATGCGAAACCTGGTTTATGTGGTGGACCGTTGAGTTGTTTCTCATCCACATTAGTAGCGGTGGGATTATATGAAGTTAACAACATGTCCTCCTCCCTATCCCATCCCCCCACATTTCCTTCCTTCTTGAATTCTTATGCATTTATGTCATTTCACGAAACATTAGTGAAGCTTGAATTTGTTTAATGTTTTGGCATGACAAAGTTTACATAATGACAAATTCAATAAAATGTGTAGGTAACAGGGTGGTGGTGTGTGTGATGATGACGACATTTTATTTTATCCTTGTCATTTTTGGGTTTGTGCACCACTTAATGCAAAAGCAGGCTCCTAAGTGCTTTACAAGTACAAAACCAAATTCCATCCATAATTAAAATGCACATTTATCATTCCATTGAAACATAATCACCCATCATTAAACTAGGCAATGAAACAACCCCTTTGCTCTTTATAACATCCCTTACAAAACAATAAGAAAAACCTCTTGTGAAATTTAGAATGTATCTCTAGTGGATGGCCTAGGAAATATGACTGCAGCAAAAATCAAGGGGTGGGGAAAAAGAAATTTGCACAAATGCTTTGGAAACACAATGAACAATACACTCTGTGCTGAAAGGGGCAGTGTGTGTGGAAGACCTTCAGCTTTTGCCAGTCTCAACATTCCATCAGCAACAGGTGCTCATTCATTTTAATGAGTCCTGCTCTCCTGATATTCCCCCCAGAAGAGGAAACTTAGAACTCATGTATAATTGTCCCTGCTGTGCAGGAGATGGGTTTGCAGTGTTATGCTGGAGGGGAGAGCTCAGAAATTCAGCGGCGACATGCATAAACATTGGCCTTCATTTCCTCCATCCCTGCCAGTGTACGGAATGCAAGTGTTGGCTTGCCTATGATTGCTGTCCAGTCGATAAGTTGAGCCCATTTGGACAGTGCTGTCACTAGACATAAAACAGGGAAACTGCTGCTGTGTCCTCAGGGCAGGAGAGCCTGCCACCTTCCATCTTTTCATATTGTTCTTCATGTTGAAGCTGTTGCAACCCATTTCTCCTCCTACCTATGTTCGCTGGAATTATGAGGTGCTCTTGTGTTGTGATTATTTTTTTAAAAATGATATCCTCATGCCTATGTAGTTTTCTTTTGGGGGTTCTGATCATGCCCTCCTGGGATAGCGGAGGTTGATCTAAAAAGTTGGGCAGTGCCCTACCAACCTCGACGAGTCAATCTCATCTGTCTGCTGTCTTGTGTACATCAAGTCCAGGGGGTGGCACTGCTTGTTAGTTTCCTCCTCCCTAGTCTCACGGTTGCCTTCATAGAACTCAGCAGATCCCAGAAGCAAGTTTTGGCACTACAGTGCTCCCTCGGGCCACAGACGCTTCAGGTTACAGGCGCTTCAGGTTACAGACTCCGCTAACCCAGAAATAGTACCTCGGGTTAAGAACTTTGCTTCAGGATGAGAACAGAAATTGCATGGCAGCGGTGTGGCGGCAGCAGGAGGCCCCATTAGCTAAAGTGGTACCTCAGGTTAAGAACAGTTTCAGGTTAAGAACGGACCTCCGGGGGGGGCCACTAGGTGGCGCATCAGAAGATGGCTGACAATGACATCTCTCCGACCCACACGAGGTAATTTGGAGGCTATGATGGGGGTAATTAGCCTCCTTAACCCCCCCCCCAGGATTGTGGGGGGGACGGCCCTTGCCTGCTGTGCCTTATACTACCCCCGAATTTGTGGGGGTGGGGGCACTAGGCACAAAGTCCTCCTGTGGGATTCCGGCACTCCTGGACGCCGTCCCTGATTCGCGCCGCTAGTTGCAAGCATCTTCAAAAGAAACAATTTGGACGAGATAAATTGCACATGCTTCAAGGAAAAAGGGGAGTAAAGACTGCTGACAGAAGAGATCTCTGATAACAAGACAAGAATAAAATATGAGAAGATACGTCAAGATACGGTATGACAAATGACTGAGGGGGGAGGGGGGAAAAAACCTGCCTTCCTTTTTCTTATGTGATTTAACAAGAATCCCCTCCCCTAATGAGTCAGAAACTAAGGACTTAAGCTGTGGATTTAAGGCTGTGTGGAGATAAACTTTCGAACCAAAGCAATGTTTCAAGATGAAGCTGGAAAGCTAAGAGTTTTGGAATGACGCAGTTAAAAATGCCGTCGCCATTTTGGGAGGCATTGTTGGAGCTCTTGGGTCTGGGTGGAGAAAGAGAGAAATAGAGTTGTTTACATATTGTGGATCAACTCCTCGGTGGGACTTAAGAGCGACAAATGCCAAATTCATGATGGAAAGAGCGATGCTGTCTACGAAGGAGATATATGGAAACCATCTGGACTTAGTGGAGGAACGGGAAATCCACACAGGATTATTATTTTGCTTATCGGCTTAAGGAGACTAACAGAAGAGATCGTAAAGGAAAAATAGAAATTATATGAACAAGATATGATGTGGAAACACCAAGATAAGACTGGATAGAATTATGAACTTTGTCTGGACTGATTGGGACTGATTTGGACATTAACGCAGTAATAAGAAGATGATTTGAATCCCCCTTTGGATCTTGAAGTATGGGTTCCCCCAACAAAATTTAAAAAATTGGCTTTGTAATTTGGAATTATGTGATGTGATTTAATTTGATGTGATTGGCCAGTTAATAAAAATTATTAAAAAAAAAAAAAGAACGGACCTCCAGAACAAATTAAGTTCTTAACCTGAGGTACCACTGTATAATCTTGTTACATTAAAATCCAGTAAAACAATCAAAAACAAACTGAAGAATGTGTATCAAACGACAGAGGTGGTACCACAAAAACTACACAAATCATAACTTTCAAAGGTCTCAGGTGTGCTATCTATGTGGGGTTATGGGGGCTAAGCCCCCCCCAAAAAAATTCAATGAGGGGGCCAGGCCCCCTCAATATTCTGCAGTCGGACGGGCCCCATCGGGCCCTCTTGCAGTAGCAGCGGGCTCCATTGGGCCCTCCTGTGGGTGTGAAAGGCCCCGTAGGGTCCTCCTGTGGCAGCAGCCAGGTCTGTCGGGCCCTCCCATGGCTGTGACTAGGCCCCAGCAGGTCTTTTGGAGGAAGCTGGGCCCCGTCAGGCCTCCTCCAAGCTTGTGATATCATGTGTGTCATGCTTGTTATGTCACGCACATGCACTGAGCCCCCCAATGTTAGGCAGAACCCAGCGCACCTTAAAGGTCATAATAAAGAGGTGTGTCTTCAGCATATGATGGAAACCTGTATAACGAGCAGTGGAGGCTGGTTTATTAGGATGGAAGGGGCACTGCCCCACCAACCACAGTCTGCACTCGACTAGATCCCACTTGTCTGAATTCCTACTTACAACCAGTCCAAGAGGTGACACTTGGACTATCAGTTTCCTTCCCCTTAGTCTCAGTATTGCTCTTGGAGAACTCAGCAGGGAGGAAGATGGGTTGAATCAATGGACCACAGATTGGGGCACAGGGTCCATCAGGGTGTCCATGCATGGGCCTAATACAAACCATTACTAGTGCTAGTATATTTACAATATTTGTCTTTGCCCTCAGTCTCTAGAGAGCTGACACCTCTCTAAATTCTCAGAGTTCTCCCTGCTTGACCTCTGCAGCCCTTCTCCAATATGGTCTCCCAGGAACTTCACCCATTTTAGATTTTAAATACAGTATAACTCTTTGAACTTTTTCAGAAAACTCATGGACGTGGTTGTGAATCAGCACTGTTTGCAATAAATCTTAACACAATGTCACATATTTTTTCAGATAGCTCAGTAAATTGGTGACTGTCAAACACATTTCCTTTTATTTATTTATTTAAGAAATACATAATTAGGGTGCATTTGATCTCAATATGGGATTGTAAAAGTGCTTTTCATAAGCGTGGGAGGCTTCAACTACCTTTCCCCCCAGCCTTTACGAAAAGATTACATTTTTTTCATTTAGATACAAAACATTTTATGATGCAACTTGCCCTGAAATCATCAGATCATGATTTTTAAAAATAAAATAAAATCTGAAGTTGCAAAATATTTTATGGCTCCGAGTAGAAATAAATTCCAAATATTGAAATGCGAGTCATTTCACTTTATCGATCACATGATATATAATGTATTCTCAGCTTTTTAATGGGTAGAGATATAATGAAAACAGATTAAGCCTACCCATTGCTTGTAATGCATTTGTAGATGTGCTCTCAGACAAGATGAGCTGTGAGTCTCGATTTTATAGCTGTAGTAAACAAATAGAGCAAAACTTTCCGTTCTACTCCAGGCAGATGGTTTGAAAGGAGGACTGGGGTCCCTACCAGATGTTAACATTAGAACTCTGTAGAATTTGCTTTGAAGTAGGGTTGCTTCATATGGCAGACTATAGCCATCGTGATACACCAACACTGAAAGACTTTGCCCAGATGGCCAATTAGCGATCAGGCTAAAATCTAGGTCTAGGTTCCGCAGTACAATATACATTTACAGCAGCACCATACCACTTTCAAAAGTCATGGCTTCCCTCATAGAATTCTGGGAACTGTAGTTTATTAAGGGTGCTGAGAGTTGTTGTCACGGAACTACAGTTCCCAGAGTTCCCTGGAAAGCAGGATTGACTCTTAACCTAAACTGTCTTTCCTGGGGATGCTTAAAGGCCCCCGTGCCTGGATGAAAGACAGAAATGAGGGACCCCAGGCTAAGACACACACATTGACATGTCTTGGCCCGAGAGGATTCTGCCACTCTATGTTTTATGCAGTGGCAACCTACCTTTTGGGGGCCCTGAAGCTTGAACTATCATGGGGGCCCCTTCGCAACCAGCAGTGAAGTCCGAGTAACTGCTACCATCTTTTTCAGACTTTCAAACTTTGGGATTGTTGAAATAGACACAACAAAAAATTAATCAATTTGAGTAAGGTGAAGGTAAAGGGACCCCTGAGGTTGCACAATAAGCATTCACAGACTATTTCACCATCTAGTTGTCAGAAGCTAGGCAAATAGGTAAAAGGTAAAGGGACCCCTGACCATTAGGTCCAGTTGTGGCCGACTCTCAGGCTGCGGCGCTCATCTCGCTTTACTGGCCAAGGGAGCCAGCATATAGCTTCTGGGTCATGTGGCCAGCATGACTAAGCCACATCTGGCGAACCAGAGCAGCGCACGGAAATGCCGTTTACCTTCCCGCCGGAGCGGTACCTATTTATCTACTTGCACCTTGATGTGCTTTCAAACTGCTAGGTTGGCAGGAGCTGGGACCGAACAACGGGAGCTCACCCCATTGCGGGGAATCGAACCGCCAACCTTCTGCTCGGCAAGCCCTAGGCTCTGTGGTTTAACCCACAGCGCGACCCAACTTTGTTAAGCAATGTAGACTAAAGTCACTTCTGGACCCCCTCTGGGATTAGGGGCCCTGAAAGGTAAGCTTCATTAGTTTCATAGGAGATCCACCCCTGGCTTTATATATAATGCATTGGCTTTAGCATTTTCAAATTGTAAACCCCCTTGGGTGACAAAAAGGCACCATATAAATCCAATAAATAAATAATAGCCAGCAATTCAAAGTATGGTGTAGATGACAGAACCATAGATACCTACATGGATGTGAGACCCATGGAATACAATGGACTTACGTCTGAGTAAAGATGCCTAGGATCAGGCTGTAAGCCAAGAAAATACTTCCCTTTCTGGGTAGATGTGTTATATCAATAGTGGAGAACTTCCAGCCCACAGGCCTTACGGAGCCACAAGTTCACCTTTGGCCAAACCATGCCCCCTGCACAACACATAACATCATATAAGGTCTCAGGTGCTGGGCATGTTAAGACACGGCTGGGTCAAAGAAGGTTTCCAGGAATTGCCCACCTGCTGATCAGTGGCACCTGTGAGCATCGTACCCTGTGTGGGTCTTCTGAAGCCGATGGGTGTTGCTTGCACAGAGCCCTGTGCATTGCAAGAAAATGGGTTACCTGAAGTCATTGTGATGACAGGTGATTGGCAGGTGGGCAGCCACACCCTCCTGTCAAACTTGGTCCACAGAAGATGAAGGAAGATAAAAATCCGGCCAGTTCTCTACCTCTGTGTTAGATAACTCTGTGACCCACCAGCACTTCCAAAACATAAATGTACCCATCCCACTTTTCAGCATAGGAAGAGAGGAAATCCATTTCTCAGCATCTGGGAGCTCTGAGCACCCTGAACTTGCCCCGGAATTAATTGGTAGGTCAGCACTTAAGAAAATCAGGTACATGCTTTACATTTTTGGAGCTGAACTCTTGCCCCCGCCGAGAAGAGCCCTGTGTGTATATTACTCACCCGCGCTGCCTGCTGAGAGATGCCCAGGCCAATTTCAATCATGTCGGAGAGATAAATGGGTGACTAGTGGATATTAAAGTAAGTGAAAGAGGAGATTATCCTTTGGTCTGTCTTGGGAGCAGGCGAACAAGTTTTCTTCAACGGGGGGGGGGGGGAAGGGAAGGAAAAACAGCTTGCGGGAGGAAATTCTGCTGATTGGATTGCTTGCTTGGAAGGTTAATTAAAAGAATTATAGTGATGGAGGTGGAAATGCAGCCTTTATTTATCTAAAACGTGAGTTCCACCTAATTAAAATTCTGGGGGCACCAACGGCAGCCTGTCTGGGACCCCCCCAAAAAAACCACCCCACCCCTGGGGCTGGGTTGCACCTTTGCAATCACAGCTGCTGACTCCATGGATGACCTTTTCATTGATGGGTGCTAGTCATGGCTATGTGAAAATTTAGAAGTACAGGGATGGTATGCTGCCAAGGTTTACTGTGGGCTGGTAAATTGATTGGGGTGATTATCTGCAGAAAGCAGAGGTGCCCTTGAGTGAAGGGCACCTCTGCAACAACCTTCCATTGCTGAATGGCTTGAGTGGCTCCTTGGGCCCTGTGATGTGTTCCCTGATGAACTCTGGAGAGTGGAGGAGTGTTGCACAAATCAAGTCTTCCATACTCACTGCCCCCTAAATAGATATAAAGGTACCCCCCCTGCCCGTACGGGCCAGTCGTGACCGACTCTAGGGTTGCGTGCTCATCTCGCTCAAGAGGCCAGGAGCCGGCGCCGTCCGAAGACACTTCTGGGTCACGTGGCCAGCATGACGAAGCTGCAGCTGGCGAGCCAGCACCAGTGCCGCACACGGAAACGCCGTTTACCTTCCCGCTATAAAGCGGTACCTATTTATCTACTTGCACTTTTTTTAGGGGTGCTTTCAAACTGCTAGGTGGGCAGGAGCTGGGACCGAACGACGGGAGCTCACCCCGCCGCAGGGATTCGAACTGCCGACCTTACGATCAGCAAGTCCTAGGCACTGAGGTTTTATCCACAGCGCCACCCGCCACCCGCAAACACTTCTTGGTAATGGAGCTCTGCTAGGATGCTGATGTGTTGCCTTCTCTGTCTGCACAAGATCCACCTGCCAGCACTAGGATAGCTTGGTTCACATCAAATTCCTCCTTCAAACTGTGTGTTGCCTGAAATCCTTTGAAGAGAGGCTCCTATGTGCAAACTTCATGGTGCTAATGGGAGCTGCTGCAGAGAACATCTGGAGGGCCAAAGTTTCCTAACACTTGATGTAGGACCTCTGTGCATTTGGGACACCTACACAATTAGGTGCATAGGAGCCAACTCCCAGGGGCCATGGTCCCTTTGCCTCCCCCAATAAAACATTTGATGGGGCCAGCCCCTCCCAGTTGATAGGCATTGTCATTCAAATGGTGTTCATGTGCTTTGCTTGTGAACGATTATACGGGGCAGGGCTCCTCCAATATTGTATTCTAGTTGGCACCCCTGGTCAGGTGTATTAACCACACAGGTGCCCTAAGCATGAGCAAGAGTTTTCACGAAGGTGTTTTTCTTCCAACAAGCAAAGGCAACACCAATTTGTCTGGAAAAGGAGGGTTGGTGGGGCTCAAAGTCTGTCCACTCTCCAAGTAAACACGGTTGTGTCCTATAAGCAAATAATGCAGGAACAGGGCTTAGGTCTATTCATGACAAAAGCTATGGGCAACCTCCAGATTCAGAACCAGTATATATCAGAAACCCTGGAAGTTGATGCCTCCCTTCAGGCTCTGTCTGTGCTCTTAACAGAAGCATCTCAGAACAGGATGTTTGACTAGATGCACGTTTTTGGGCTCTTGTAATGGGATGAGGTTCCATTTCATGCATTCTAATAACTGGCATGTACGCAGACCCAAGAAATGAAGGGGAGCAGCAACACCCCTGCATTGCTCACCCAATTAGGACGCCCGTTTAAGCGATGCATTGCAAAGCAATCCATTGTAGTGGCCTCACACAGCCACAAGGTGGCAAGAGACAGAGTGGGATTGCATGCTAGCAGGCATCCGATCTGAATTTCGACACACACACAAAAAGAGCTGGCAAACAAACAAACAAACAAACAAGAAATATTGCCTTGCTGCTCCCACTGGGATTTTTGGTCTGAAGGGGAAGATGCTGGCTCAGTCAACAATTGCTCTTTGATGGTTATTGATTTGAATGGATGGTTTTGTCTCCAGGCCAACCCCCGCGAAAATAAAATACATGGAACTGCTTAAGCGAAGTGCTAGGAGCCTGCAATGGCAATTGGAGATGGGCTGGTAGGCAGGCTTAGCTAAAGGAATGATGAACCTTACCGGAAAAGAACAGCACCTCTCTCTCTCTCTTTCCCCCTCTCTGGAAATACAAGCCCCATGCAAAAGCCTTTGACTGTACATCTTCATTGTGTGCATTACCCTCCTGTTCCGAACACGGGAAACTTGCCCCAGGGCCTTTGGATTATTATAGAAAGCCCCAAAGGTAAGACAAGCCAAATTACTGGGACAGAACCACCCAAGCATTTACTGTAGAAAAGAGACAGAGAGATGCTCCTTTGAAAAAGTATCACAGCTTTCCTGGAGTGAGCTGATGGATTTTTAAAAGGCCCATTTGACCGAGGCTGGTCATCAGGGTTGTCACTCTGGGGGTGACCCTAGGGCTCCAAGGCTTGGGCCTCCTGGAATTCCTAATTTCCCCCCTTAATTTCTTACTATTATTATTACTTTGCTTACAGAGTAATTGGGAGGACTGCAAATTTCAGTCCCATTGAGACTCCACCGACCTGCTCTCGTAATTTGCCCAGAAGCTACTTTATAAATTAATGCATAGGATCATGGACTCACAGCTGTCCATGGAGGCACAGGTCAAATCTGTGTCCAAGGCAGCTGTTTACCAGCTCCATCTGGTATGCAGGCTGAGACCCTATCTGCCTGCGAACTGTCTTGCCAGAGTGGTGCATGCGCTGGTTATCTCCCGCTTGGACTACTGCAATGTGCTCTACGTGGGGCTACCTTTGAAGGTGACCCGGAAACTGCAATTAATCCAGAATGCGGCAGCTAGACTGGTGACTGGGAGCGGCCGCCGAGACCATATAACACCGGTCTTGAAAGACCTACATTGGCTCCCAGTACGTTTCTGAGCACAATTCAAAGTGTTGGTGCTGACCTTTAAAGCCCTAAACGGCCTAGGTCCAGTATATCTGAAGGAGCGTCTCCACCTCCATCGTTCTGCCCGGACACTGAGGTCCAGCACCGAGGGCCTTCTGGCGGTTCCCTCACTGCGAGAAGTCAAGTTACAGGGAACCAGGCAGAGGGCCTTCTCGGTAGTGGCACCCTCCCTGTGGAATGCCCTCCCACCAGATGTCAAAGAGAACAACAACTACCAGACTTTTAGAAGACATCTGAAGGCAGCCCTGTTTAGGGAAGCTTTTAATGTTTGATGTATTATAGTATTTTAATATTTTTTGGAAGCCGCCCAGAGTGGCTGGGGAGGCCCAGCCAGATGGGCGGGGTATAAATAATAAATTATTATTATTATTATTATTATTATTATTATTATTATTATGAACAGGAAGCTGCCTTACACTGAGTCAGAGCATTGCTCCATGTAGCTCAGCATTCTCTATACCGACTGGTGGTAACGTTCCACGGGTTCAGGCAGAAATCATTTGACTGAGTCTCCCTGGAGATGCTGCAGCTTGAACCCAGCACTTTCTGCATGCAGTGTGGACGTACTGGGATATGGCCTTTCTCCAAATGCCAATTTGTATCATGGATCTGCACCCTGACTCTTTAAGGGTCCTGGGATGGAGGAAAATATTCTGGTGAAGCTTTGGCTGTATCAAGGATGAAGGAGTTAAGCTGGTATAGTTCAGAGATCCCCTGGATCCTAACCCGTTTATCTCAGTAGATCTCAATATAGGGTTGCTCTCTTAGTGTTGTATTCAACTAAGTTTTTACTCAGAGTAGACCCACTTAAAGCTAGTCATGCTTATTAATTTCAGTGGATCTGCTGATTGAAACTTAGCTGAGTGCCACCCACTGCAACATATGTATATCTATCAGAGAGAGAGAGAGAAATAATCAGAGAATGAGAGAATTGTAGAGTTGGAAGTTGGTTAGAGTTAGAGTTGGTGTTGGAGGAGACTCTTGAGAGTCCCATGGACTGCAAGAAGATCAAACCTATCCATTCTGAAGGAAATCAGCCCTGAGTGCTCACTGGAAGGACAGATCCTGAAGCTGAGGCTCCAATACTTTGGCCACCTCATGAGAAGAGAAGACTCCCTGGAAAAGACCTTGATGTTGGGAAAGATAGAGGGCACAAGGAGAAGGGGACAACAGAGGACAAGATGGTTGGACAGTGTTCTCGAAGCTACCAGCATGAGTTTTACCAAACTGCAGGAGGCAGTGGAAGACAGGAGTGCCTGGCGTGCTCTGGTCCGTGGGGTCACGAAGAGTCAGACACGACTAAACGACTAAACAACAACAACAACAGAGTTGGAAGGGATCATGAGGGTCATCTAGTCCAACCCTCGGCAATGCAGGAATCTTTTGCCCAATGTGGGGCTCAAACCCATGAGCCTGAGATTAAGAGTCTCATGCTCTACCAATTGCATGTGTGTGTGTGTGTGTGTGTGTGTGTGTATACAGGGTGAGTCCTTTAAAAGTGGCCCCATGGATACCGAGTATACATGTTCCATGGGTCCTCTTTTAAAAGACTCACCATATATGCAGCCCTGTTCAGGGAAGTTTTTAATGTGTGACATTTTAATGTATTTTTAATCTTTGTTGGAAGCTGCCCAGAGTGGCTGGGGAAACCCAGCCAGATGGGCAGGGTACAAATAATAATAATAATAATAATAATAATAATAATAATAATAATAATAATTAATAATAATAAGTGTAGCCTATAAATGCTTAAATCAATCTCCTATTCATTTGGAATTGGCTTTAGCTATGACTAATTTGAGATTCCCGCATTGCAGGGGGTTGGACTAGATGATCCTCGGGTCCCTTCCAACTCTACAATTCTATGAAGAATCTATTATTCCAAAAAAATTAAATGGACTGACTCTCATGTATACATGCATACAGTTTTTACCAATGGATTCACCCCCCCCCCTCTGAAATGTAAAGAGCCGTCAGATTTCCATTCATTTCCACATCAATTCCTATTGTCTCGGGCAAATTGTAGTGTTTTTGTTGGCTTGCCTCCGACAGTGCAGGAGTTGTCAAATCTCTCTCTCTCTCTCTCTCTCTCTCTCTCTCTCTCTCTCTCTCTCTCTCTCTTGCTCCCTGTGTTGTTGTTTCATCTATTGGAAATACAAGAAGGTCTTGTCACCTTTTAACTGACTCCATGTCAAATGAATTTCATTTGCACCCAGTAAGACCACTTTTGTACAGTTCAAAGAATTGCTAATTAGGTTGTCTTTGAGAGTTATCGCGGTGGCGGCTGATTCTAATTGACAATCCATGAAATGCTCTTTGAATTGTGGCTTCTGTCTGATCTCCTGCTATCCGACACCATGGCCCAAGCTGAGAGGAGGATGCGGAGGAGTGGAGAGACCAGGGAGAGTCCGAAGGGGAAGGTATCATGCAAGCATTCTTAGCGTAAAGCAGGAAAGCAACAGTATAGCATTGGAAATAAAGGTAGTGGTATACCTGTTTCCATCACATGCACATGCACACATCAGAACACATGAGGGAGCTTGCTTGAATGGGCCAAATTATCCCCTTGCATAGAGGAGCTCTTTTGCCTGCACACACACCTATATGGTAAGGTAAATATGGAATCGCTTCTGCCCCATATGTTTAAACTGTTTCTACGCCACTTTAGCACTCATGACCTTTCTCAAAGAATCCTGGGGACTGTAGTAAGAAAAGGGCACTGGCAACTGTAGCTTTGTGAGGGTGGACTTCCTTCCTTTTGTATAATAATAATAATAATAATAATAATAATAATAATAATAATTTTATTTGTATCCCGCTCTCCCCGGCCAAAGTCAGGCTCAGAGCAGCTAACAACAAGTAAAAATAGCATAATGTACATAAAATCACAGAGTGAATTAACTGAAATACATTCTAAAATCAATTCAGAATCAAATTAATGGCAAGCATTGGGTTAGAGTTCCTGTAATCATCATAGATTACAGGAGAGAGGGGGGATGGTCAGACTATGCCTGGGTCAAAGGCCTGGTGGAACAGCTCCATCTTGCAGGCCCTGTGGAAAGATGTCAAGTCCCGCAGGGTCCTAGTCTCTTGTGACAGAGCGTTCCACCAGATCGGGGCCATGGCCGAAAACCCCCTGGCTCTGGTCGAGGCCTGCCTAACCTCCCTGTGGCTAATAAGTTTTTATTAGTATCTCCTAAGGACTTTCAGTAGTGATGTATGGAAGTGAGAGCTGGACCATAAAGAAGGCTGATCGCCAAAGAATTGATGCTTTTGAATTATGGTGCTGGAGAAGACTCTTGAGAATCCCATGGACTGCAAGAAGATCAAACCAATCCATTCTGAAGGAAATCAGCCCTGAGTGCTCACTGGAAGGACAGATCCTGAAGCTGAGGCTCCAATACTTTGGACACCTCATGAGAATAGAAGACTCCCTGGAAAAGACCCTGGTGTTGGGAAAGATTGAGGGCACAAGGAGAAGGGGATGACAGAGGACGAGATGGTTGGGCAGTGTTCTCGAAGCTACCAACATGAGTCTGACCAAACTGCGGGAGGCAGTGGAAGACAGGAGTGCCTGGCCCATGGGGTCACGAAGAGTCGGACACGACTAAACGACTAAACAACAACAAGGACTTTCAGCACCCTTAGCAAACTACGGCTCCCATAATTTTTTTAAGGAAGCCACAACTGGTCAAGTAGTATAAGAGTGCTTTAAAGCAGAGTTGGGGAAACTCTGGTCCATGGGTCAATCTTGGCCTGCCACGAATCCAATTTTGCATGTGAGACCGTTCCCCACAAACCACACCCACTTGTCAATCCGCTGACATCACCCGTGATGTCAACTGATGGGGCAGGAGGGTGGGCTTCAATTCTGCCTTGCCATACCTTCCAATAGTTCTCCGATGAAAATAGAGACATCCTATTCCATACCTTCTGTTACCTATTCAGTGGTCTGTGTTTGCCTGAGCTTGAGTCTGGACTAAGGATTCTGAGCCCTTGTGTTCTGATTCGATACATGATATCCAATCACAGAACACTTCAGGATTCAGGCCTCTGCTATTGTCCCTTAAGCTCTGAGTTATGATTCGCAGCTTGGAAGTTTAGACAGCCAATCATGTTGGGAGTGGGAGCGGCCCAGGCCTTAAAAAATGTATCTAAGCAGTTGCTTTGCCCCTGTTGTCCAGTTCTGTTGGTTCAATAAAGGTTCTTGCTGTTAACACTGTGCCTTGCCTTGTGGGAACCAACCCACACTTCACCCTCCAACATTTCTCAGATGAAAATAGATACATCCTAGGGAAAAGCAGGACATTCTGGAATGAAATAAGAAACTGGGACAGCTTCTGTAAATCCGGGACTGTCCCTGGAAAATAGGGACACTTGGAGGGTCTGTCTTGCATGTATGCAAACAGGCACTTGAAGCCCAAACAGGATTTAGCTTCCTGCTTGTCCGCTGACAAGTGGGATTTAAATCCTGCTCACTTTGGCTGCACACGCCTTTTTCCTCCACACTCCTGCACCCTTTCAACAAATTGGGTGGGTGTTTGAATCCCGCCAATGCATTTTATTTCCTTTATGCCCCACTGCTGCTGCAGTTTATTTGATTCTTTTATTGCTGTTTCATTGAAATCGTTGGTTGTCCCCCCCCCCCCCGGTTACTTGTTTTGTGCCTTCTTCTTTAAAATCAATTTCATACATTCAGAGAAGCAAAGTATAATTAAGATGAAGAGAAATAAAATAAATCAATAACTATAGCAATGATGAAGTGAATGAGGTGAAGGTCTTGATCAGTGCCTGGAAGAGAATTTTGAAGAATAAACGAATGAACGAGGTCTAAATATTTGCTCAGCCAAGAAGCCGACCGGGAGTCCTTGGGCATACTGCTATCGCTCACCCTAGAAGAAGAAGAGTTTGGATTTGATATCCCGCTTTATCACTACCCTAAGGGGTCTCAAAGCGGCTAACAATCTCCTTTTCCCTTCCTTCCCCACAACAAACACTCTGTGAGGTGAGTGAGGCTGAGAGACTTCAGAGAAGTGTGACTAGCCCAAGGTCGCCCAGCAGCTGCATGTGGAGGAGCGGGGAAGCGAACCCGGTTCACCAGATTATGAGTCCACTGCTCTTAACCACTACACCACACTGGCTCTACCCTAATCCTACCTCCTTGGAGGAAGAGAGTGGCATTAGAAGAATATGACAAATAAATAAAGGAGCTGTATATTACTTTTACTTCAGATTTAAGCACAGGGTGATGTGCCTAATAAATATTAGAAGTGCAGCGTGACGTGCCTAATTCTAATAAAACATGATTTGTGCATTCTCTTGATGCAGTGCCTGTTTTCAAAGAGCTCTTCCTCCTTAGGACAGAATGATAGAGGTGAGAAGCAGCATGCGTCTGCATACCAGTTGTTAGGAGTCACAGGTGGGCAGAGTGCTGTGGTGCTCAAGTACTGCTTGTGGGATTCCCTTGAGCATCTCTTGGACCATGGTGAGAACAGGATGCTAGACTAGATGGGCCATACCCAACCAAAGAAGAATGGCAACTTAAGTTGACAGAATATGCGCAGCTTGCAGACTTAACATATAGAATAAGAGAACAAGAAGAACATACGTCTAGAGAAGATTGGAAAGTGTTTGTTGACTACAGTGGTACCTCGGGTTACATATGCTTCAGGTTACAGACTCCGCTAACCCAGAAATAATGCTTCAGGTTAAGAACTTTGCTTCAAGATGAGAACAGAAATCATGCTCTGGCGGAACGGTGGCAGCAGGAGGCCCCATTAACTAAAGTGGTGCTTCAGGTTAAGAACAGTTTCAGGTTAAGAACGGACCTCCGGAACGAATTAAGTACTTAACCCGAGGTACCACTGTATATGGGAAATAATTGTGTGCAGCTGAAAACACTGGCAGCATTAAGATAAATACAACAGTGTAAATACGTTTTGATGGATACAATAATGGGATACTGAATGGTGTAGTTTTTGTAAAATATGCAGGGATTTATGATATGTAAAATGAACCATGGAAAGAGAAGGAGGGAAGTCACTGATATCTTAAGGCTGTAAAAAGGAGTATTTTAAATTGTAAAACAGAAAACTTAATTAAAATTATATACATAAAAAAAATAAAAATAGATTAGATGGGCCACAGGCCTGATCCAGGAGGATCACCAGGCCTGAGCTGTTTTGGTTTCTTTGAATAAAGAGTCAACTTCACTGACACCAGGTGTTTTACTGCTGACCTGCTCCTTATTACTATCGTTATTATTATTAGAATTTATATATCGCCCTATACCCACAAGTCTCAGGGCGGTTCATAGGATAAAATCAAAATATAAAACCACAAAGTACATAATCAAAGTAAAAACAACAACCCAATAACACACTGTCAGAGCTGCCCAAGGTCCCAGCTCACAAAGGACCAACGCTGCTTCGTTGTTAAGTACAAAAGTCTTTATTGAAGTTCAGTTTCACTTCCAGAGCCGCAGCGCGCAGCTCTACGTCTCAACCGTTAGACCGCTGATGCTCCGTCTGAGTCTCCTCCCCCTTGACACCAATTTAAGATTCTAGCCTTGCTCGACCTTTTCCGCTGCTCTTTCCTCCTCTGGGTCCGCCTGCCCGCCGGGGTCTCGCCCTTTCTAGCCTCCTCTGACGCGGATTCCCCTGAGCCTTCTCCCTCCCTCCGGCGGGCTTTAGGAGCTGGTTCCCCATCCGGGTCTCCTGCTGTCCCGCGCGCCTGCACATTTGAACTTGGCGCGCGCGCCCAGCCAGCAGCTTTCCTCCTGACCGTTTCACTGCTGCTGTCACTGCTTCCCCCTTCGGGGGGGCTAGCTGCAACTGACCTCCCTTCCGTTCCTCCACTCTCCGACGGAGGCGTGGTCAGCCCTGATTCCCTCTCTGGAGGAGACGCTGGCCCTGACACATGTGACTCTTCCCCCCCACTACGCTCTGGTGGGGAAACTGGTCCCGATCCTCCACTGCTGTTTTGGGGTTCCCCTCTGGCTCCTTGTCTCTGGTGCGTCCCCCCTGGGACCCCCCTTGCCCTGACCATCGGCGCCCCCTTCTGGGAATCTTCTGATTCGCTGGAGAAGCTCATGGAATCTCTCGGGCCACTGTCATACTCCCCTACGCTGCCCTCGGATTCTTCCCCTTCGCTCTCCAAATCCTCTCTCCCCAGTGCTCCTGCTCCTGATTCCCTGACACACGCGCACACACCCAACACATTTTAAAAGGGCATAGGATGTCAATCAAATCAAGCAAAGGCCTGGTTAAAGAGGAGTGTTTTTGCCTGGCACCTAAAGGTGTATAATGAAGGTGCCAGGCGAACTTCCCTGGGGAGAGCATTCCACAGACGGGGAGCCACTGCACAGAAGGCCCTGTTCTTATGTTGCCACCCTCCGAACCTCTTGAGGAGGGGGTACATGAAGAAGGACCTCGGAAGATGATCTCAGGGTCTGGGTAGGTTCATATGGAAAGAGACAGTCCTTGTGGTATTGTGGTCCTGAGCCGTTTAAGGCTTTATAGGTCAAAACCAGCACTTTGAATTGGGCCCCTAACTCCTGACAGCCCAGTGTAACTGTACCACTGGCACCACCCTAAAACCAGCTTTGATGATGACTCCCATCATCCCTGACTGTTGGCCATGCTGACCGGGGTTGATGGGATTTGTAGCCCAGTAACATCTGCAAGGCACCCTGTTGGTCATTCTGGACATGATCTTCTTCTTCTTTGGCGATTACTCATAGCCAAGTTAGATTGCCTTCCATAAATACAGTCTTAACAGTGAGTCCGTAAGTGACTGTGGAGGCCAGTTCTGAATCCACATGTCCTTCTACAGTGGGGATATTGGTTTCCGGATGGGAGTTGATCATGGTGAGGGTTTGCCAAACGTGCCTTCCTTTTAGAGCTCATTTCTCCCTTTTGTCCTGAGTTCGAGTGTCTTAAAAGTCCATGAAAACCTTTGATAAAGGCTGTCCTCCAATTGGAGCACTCGCAGGCCAGTGTTTCCTAGTTGTCGGTGTTTATATTACATTTTTAAAGATTTGCTTGGGCATGATACCCTGAGAGTGGCTCCCAGTTTGTGAATACCACCAGCCCGCTGAGGCCTGCTTGTGTGATTGTCTGCCTCTCAGGAAAAAAAAAAAGACTTTAGTGATTATCTAAGGGAATGTTGAGGCTGCAGAAATGGTGGAATGATTTTTCGATGGTCTCCTCCACTGCTGAGTGCTGAGGAAATTTCTTTTCCAAGGGTATTTTTTCATGTGTAGCCTTTTCAGAGAGCAAAGTCCCCCAAGAGGAAGTTGTTCAGCAACTCGAGAGACTCCCTGGCAGTAAATCACCAAGACTGGTGAAATTCTTTGGAGAGTTCTGAAGGAAATAAAGTGTGAAACTGTAAAGAAATTGGCACTTATGCTGTACAACAGGCTTAAAAATAGAAACTCTTCCTAGAGGATGGGAAGCTGCTGGAAAGACTTCTCTTTTTCATGGAAAGAAGCTGAAAAGCGTTCCAGTTTTTCTGCCTCGTCCGCAGGGCACCTTAGAATATATTTAGCATGCTAGTTATTTGGGGTTAAGCTTGTTTGGTTGTTGTGAGGTGGCCCACCTTCAGCGCAGGGCTGGCCCACACATGAGGCAAGGTAAGGTGACTGCCTCAGGTGGCAGGATCCACAGATCCAGCTGATCTGGCCTCCATCACCCACTGATGCCACAAACTCCTTGGAGGTTGAATCCTCAGCAGACACCTCACCAATGTCTTCTCAACAAATAGGAGGTGCTGCCGGTCTCCTCAACTAGGGAGGAAATGTTGGGGGCTGCCCTCTGGGGTTTCCTGGGCTTTGAACTCACATGATTCAGAGCAAGCCCCCCACATGGCCTTTGTTTCCTCCTTCAACCATCGGGTAAGATTGATTTGATTCCCCCCACTGTAGACTTCCACTTCCCCCTTGCTCCCGATGTAGAAATTTATTCCTGATGTTCCTGACTCACCCTTTCTTCCTTGGCTCGGGGGTGGGGGGAGTTGGTTTGCCCCAGGTGCCAAAATATCTTGGACTAGCCCTGCCACTGTACCTGAACAGGTGTGGTCAACAAGAAGAGCGAGAGTGGGAGTAAGACTCCACCACCCTCAGCCCATGTCCAGGTGAGCTCTCGCTGCCTACAAGCAGGCAATGTTAGCCAGGTCCTGCACAATGTTAGCACGGCAGATCTTGTTGCAAGCAAGTTAATAAAACGATGGTCTTCATTATCTAGTGCTCTGCTGTCTTGCCTCATTATTCCACTACGTACGGAATGCAGAGAAGATGAGTCAATTCTTTGTGTCTGTCTTCTCTGTGGAAGATGTAGGGCAGATTTCAGAGGAGTGTGTTAGATCTGTGTGGAGACCAAAGAATGAATTAATTTGGAGTGATTTGGGGGTCTTTCCCTCATCCACTGTGATTTCAATACCTCCCCACATTGGATCAGGGCCCCCACAAAGCCTCATGTCTCTCTTACCTTTCTGACTGTATATTTCTATTTTCCCCAATATCTGTGTTTCCCTACGTCCAGGAACTCTGGAAGAAGTGAATCTGCCCAAAATATTGCCCATGAATTGCTGTTTTGTTAAAGTACAGCAGCATTTTTTTTTAAGTTAAAAGATTTATTTAAGGTTGTTGTTTTTATTTTTTATAAATGCCTACATTGCTCTGCTTTAACAAAACCAAACAAACCTGACAAGCAATAATGTGTTCCATTGGGCCATCTCCGGATGGAGAAAAAGAAACAACCAGAACCATACAGAGACACAGAAATAGAGATAGAATTAATACATTTGTATGCAGGCGTTCATTAGAAGTAGGGTTGTTGTTGTTTAGTCGTTTAGTCGTGTCCGACTCTTCGTGACCCCATGGACCAGAGCACGCCAGGCACTTCTGTCCTCCACTGCCTCCGACAGTTTGATCAAACTCATGCTGGCAACTTCAAGAACAACATCCAACCATCTCATCCTCTGTCGTCCCCTTCTCCTTGTGCCCTCCATCTTTCCCAACATCAGGGTCTTTTCCAGGGGTTCTTCTCTTCTCATGAGGTGGCCAAAGTATTGGAGCCTCAGCTTCACGATCTGTGAAGCTAACTTTTTTCTGGCCCATGTAGGACCAGTCTGGATAGTTGGCCTTGGTAAAGATTTGACGTTTTCATCCCCCCAAAAGTTTTTGATTTGAGTTTCTACTGAAATGAGGCTGCATTTTAATGTTGTACAGTGGTACCTCGGGTTAAGTACTTAATTTGTTCCGGAGGGCCATACTTAACCTGCAACTGTTCTTAACCTGAAGCACCACTTTAGCTAATGGGGCCTCCTGCTGCTGCTGTGCCGCCGGAGCACGATTTCTGTTCTCATCCTGAAGCAAAGTTCTTAACCTGAGGTAATATTTCTGGGTTAGTGAAGTCTGTAACCTGAAGCATATGTAACCCGAGGTACCACTGTATTTTAATCTTGTTTTTAAGTTGTATTTTAATCAATTGTTTTTATGCCTGGAGTTAGCCGCCCTGAGCCCAGTCTTGGCTGGGGAGGGCAGGGTATAAATAAAATTTACTATTACTATTACTACTACTACTACTACTACTCTATACCATTAAGATATCACCCTCCTCTTAATTGTATTAGTACTATATACTCCCAACTTTTTAAAATTTGAGTACATCAGTTTCACAGATAAGGGCTGCATTTCCCCCATGCCTTGTTCCTTTTATTATCCTTCTGAGGGAATTGGTGCTAGGAATATGGCATTTCTTCTTTCAATGGTTTCCTGGCATTCTGTTTCATGACTTTCATAACTGGAATTAGAATCTCTTAAGACTCAACAGAGGGGATGGTATCATGTGGCAGTGGTTGTTTTCAATCAAGCCTCAACTCCGAGAAACACCAAGGCGCCTTTGTTTGAATTATAGATTCTTAAATTACGCAACTTAAATTGCTACTGCGCTACGAACAAGGTCTTCTGAAGTTTTGATTTCAGTATGTTTTGAGTAGAGAGGGATGAATTCCAGCTTCTCTCGTTTTCCAGTTTAAATCCGGTTTGCCCTGTGACACATCAACTTGCACTTTTTTCTTAAAATCCTCCTGGAAATTTGTCAGCATTTTAGTCTCCTAATGCTGGTCTGAAGCTGAGACCTACCTTTGACTCCCAACCTACAACAAGGGACCAACTTTCAAATATTCACTTTTGATTTATATTTCATAGCACTGCTGAGGCACATTATTAATCCTAAAAATGGCAATTTACAGAGTGATACATGTAGTTTTACCTTAGCATTACTTCGAATGCCATTGTCAGAGAACACTGATGGGTGGAGGCTTGGGATGTGATCTAAAGGAGAAGCCTGAGGCGGCTGCTTCACCCCGCCTCATGGGTGGGCCGGCTCTGCACCAGCCTCCCCTTTATGCAAGCATATCGGGAAGTTCTGTGCTCTCTGGAAGCAATGCAGGGCACATAACTGCTGGCTTCCAGCTAGACAGTTTTCCTGGAATGGTCATGTGATCACACGATGTCACCTTGGCAGTTCTACCTCCCGTATCTGCTGGGTTATAGCCAATGAAATTGTTCTTTTTGCACAAGGGCTTCTTTGTGAGCAATGAAACCTCCCTCTCCAATTGTTGCTCCTTGTTTCCATCCCTGCCCCCAAATCTGCTCTGGAAGGTTGCGGGGAGAGGAGACGAAGGAGAAGTTCTGCTGCACAAGCCAAAATCCTTGTAACATTACAGCTTGGTTGGGTACAGCTCACTTTAATCTGTACAGTGGTACCTCGGGTTACAGACGCTTCAGGTTATAGACACTTCAGGTTACAGACTCCGCTAACCCAGAAATAGTACCTTGGGTTAAGAACTTTGCTTCAGGATGAGAACAGAAATTGTGCAGCGGCGCAGCAGCAGCAGCAGTGGGAGGCCCCATTAGCTAAAGTGGTACCTCAGGTTAAGAACAGTTTCAGAATGAATTAAGTTCTTAACCCGAGGTACCACTGTATAGGGTTTTACTTTACTGGTGGGGATTCTTTTTTTGTTGAGGAGTGTTGATTATGATTATGTACTTTTCCTCACATTATTCTTATGTTTTTCTTTGATTTTGTTCAATGCTGAGAAAATGGATTTTCGGAGGCTTCTGAAAAATGCAACTAATAAATCCATAATGGTAAATTTAGCTCTCATGACTAAGAGCTGTTATTAAACACCCTCCATGAATGTGTGTTTTTAAAGCTTTCCAAGCCAGGGGCTTATCATCACCATCACATTTTGAGGCAGCGAATGACTTCCGCAGGCTGATTATGTGTTGTGTCGAGAAACATTTCCTTTTTTGCTGTTCCTGGACCTACTGCCAACCAATTTCATTCTGGGTGACCCCAAGTTCTTTCATTAGGAAAGATGGAGAAGAATTTCTATTTACTCTTCTCCCCACCTCTTTTTTTGGCATAATTTTGAAGCCAAACCTTATTTGCTGAAGATGAAAAGCCTACTCAAATTAATATGTTTCGCTAATTCTTTGGGCTGTTGTTCAAAGCCATAGGTTTTGTTCAGAAGAGTGTTGCGAGCTTGCCCTGCATATCAGCCAGCTAATGGAGCTGCTGGCGTATGGAAATTTGCAATTTGAAAAGCCACATTTTGATTTACTCTGGGAGGTGGAGGATATGAGGTTCACAAATCTGGGTAGCAGCTAGCCTGTGAGACAGCTGCTGCAAAGTTGTCAGATGTGCAAGAATTCCTAATGTGAAAGACACAAGAGGATTCTGGAACCCAAAACACAGAGTATAGGAATACAGTGGTACCTGGGGTTAGGTACTTAATTTGTTCCGGAGGTCCGTTCTTAACCTGAAATTGTTCTTAACCTGAAGCACCACTTTAGCTAATGGGACCTCCCGCTGCCACCGCTGCACGATTTCTTTTCTCATCCTGAAGCAAAGTTCTTAACCTGAAGCACTTTTTCTGGGTTAACGGAGTCTGTAACCTGAAGTGTATGTAACCTGAAGCGTATGTAACCTGAGGTACCACTGTATAGAAAGTTGCCTTATACTATGTCAGATCATTAGTGCATCTAGCTCAATATTGTCCATACCAGTGGTTTTCAACCAGTGTGCCATGGCACCCTGGGGTGCCTTGAATGATGGTAAGGGGTGCTGCATGCAACACTGACCTCCATCCCTCTTTTCTCCTCTCTGTCCTCTGATGCCCTCTCATTTCTCTGCTTCCCAAAGGCTTGCACAGCTGTTTGTTGCAGCAGGCCTGGCTATAAGCTCCCCAGGCGAATGGTGCCTCTTGGGCTGACCGGGGGGTGCTGGTTTCCAGGAGCTGAGGCATCCTCGGAATAAGCAAGCAAGTGGGTGATGGAGCCCGCCAGCCAGCCCTCCAGCTCTCGCTTTTGGGAATGGACAGACAAGTCCCAGGCCCCTGTGGGGCAGTGTGAGGAGGCACCTCTCCTTGGAGAGGGCAGCTCAGAGAACAGAAGCTGCAGCAGCGGCTGCCTGGAGGTCTCCCAAGGAGAGGGGTGAAGAGGCCGAGGGAACATTCCACAAGGGAGGGTGTTTGGAAAAGGGTGAGGGGCATGCCAGCTCTGCAGGCAGGGGTGACAGAACTGGGCTCCTGAGCCCCACAGGGGTGCCGCAAAAAGAACGTAGTTGGTCAAGGGAGCCGTGGACTCAGAATAATAATAATAATAATAATAATAATAATAATAATAATAATATTTATTATTTATACCCCGCCCATCTGGCTGGGTTTCCCCAGCCACTCTGGGTGGCTTCCAACTGAACACTAAAATACAATAACCTATTAAACATTAAAAGCTTCTCTAAGCAGGGCTGCCTTCAGATGTCTTCTAAAAGTCTGGTAGTTGTTTTTCTCTTTGACATCCGGTGGGAGGGCGTTCCACAGGGCGGGTGCCACTACCGAGAAGGCCCTCTGCCTGGTTCCCTGTAACTTCCCTGTAGTGAGGGAACTGCCAGAAGGCCCTTGGCACTGGACCTCAGTGTCTGGGCGGAACGAAGGGGGTGGAGACACTCCTTCAGGTATACTGGGCCAAGGCCATTTAGGACTTTAAAGGTCAGCACCAACACTTTGAATTGTGCTCAGAAACATACTGGGAGCCAGTGTAGGTCTTTCAAGACCGGTGTTATATGGTCTCGGCGGCTGCTCCCAGTCACCAGTCTAGCTGCCGCATTCTGGATTAGTTGTAGTTTCCGGGTCACCTTCAAAGGTAGCCCCACATAGAGCGCATTGCAGTAGTCCAAGCAGGAGATAACTAGAGCATGCACCACTCTGGCAAGACAGTCCGTGGGCAGGTAGGGTCTCAGCCTGTGTACCTGATGGAGCTGATAAACAGCTGCTGGACACAGAACTGACCTGCACCTCTATGGACAGCTGTGAGTCCAGAATGACTCCCTCTGAAAACCTCTGGTTGAAAGCCTCTGGTCTACACTGACTGTCTCTCTTTTTTGCCCTACCTTGGAGATGCCTTCTTGGACTGATCCTACAATTTCTGCATGTAAAGCAGATGCTTTAATAAATTCAGTAAATAGCCCAGGAAGCGAGGACATCACATGGCAGGGAACAAGGTTCACCGATATGAAGACATTCTGCATTTGATGGTGGACATAGGTAGGTGTCTTATACCTAGCCAGGCTGAAAGAGCATACAAAGAGCCTGCTGGATCAGGCCATGAAGTCCAGCATCCTGTACTCACAGTGGCCAACCGGATGCCTGTGAGAAAGCTGGAAGCAGAAGCCAATCGCAAGAGTACTCTCTCCTCTGGTGGTTTCCAGCAACTGGTATTCAGAAACAATCCTCTCTCTCACTACAGAGGCAGAGCGTGGCCATTGGTCCATCCAATTCAATACTGATGACGCTGTCAGAGGCGCTCCAGGGTTTCAGGCACGACTTCTCAGCCCTAGCTGGAGGTGCCAGGATTTGCACCCAAGACCTTTTGTATGCAGTGCATACGCTCAATCCACATCCCACGCTGGAAGAGCAAGAAGCTATAGCAAATTGGTTGCCCCTTTGACGGGGAGTCTATTGTGGTCTTCTGATCAAAGCGTCATCTGCAGTTTTAGCATTATGTTGCCAGGCAAGCGATAGTTTAGCAAATTCAAATAGCTGAAGGGAGGAAGCAATCTCCCCCCCTTTCATTTATTCCATTCCCCCCCTTCTTTTAAAAAGCACCCAAACTCCTTCAATGCCGCTTTGCACCTGTTTTGGCTGCATTCAGTTCATTTCTGAGAATGATGACATCCTTGCTAGCAGAGATGATTGATTTTGTGCCTTTTAATTCATCTCTCCTTCCCCATTCCCCGCTGCTTCCACAGCCCCATATCTAGGCTGGGGGGCTGCTGCTGAATAAAATCAATGGAATTAGCATGCAGATGAAGCTGCTCAGTTTCATTTGATTACCATGATTCCTTTAGTGAGTTTGCGGACACTTCAAAGCTAGTTAGTCTTTTAAGTGATTGTGATCAAGATTTATTCCCAGCAACATCCTTCTCCGGCTGCACTATAATTGTGACAGTGGCACCAAAAGAGGATGCAAGGACTTCCTCTGCTTCTTTCTTTCTAGGGTGGCCCTGGCACCTAATTTGCAGAGATGAGTCCTCGTATCTGAAGGTCTGTCTGCCCCCTGTCCAGACTGGATCACCAGAAGGGAGATCAGAGTTGGCCTTGATGTTGCCCACCAACCATGAGCCACTTGGACAGCAGAATGAGCATTGTCACACAGAGATCACCTGATCACAGGCTTCCCCGCCACAGTGAGATTATTATCCGCCCCCCAAATGTCCCGATTTTCCAGGGACAGCCCTGGAATTACGGAAGCCACTCTGGCTTCTGATTGGATCCCAGAATGTCCCAATTTTCCTTGCCAGTGCTGAGCTCAGGGAGAAGATTGAGGTGGCAATTGTTCTAAGCCATGGGTAGGCAAACTAAGGCCTGGGGGCCGGATCTGGCCCAAATGCCTTCTAAATCTGGCCTGCAGATGAGAATCAGCATGTTTTTACATGAGTAGAATGTGTCCTTTTATTTAAAATGCATCTCTGGGTTATTTGTGGGGCTGCCTGTTATATAAGTAGAATGTGTGCTTTTATTTAAAATACATCTCTGGGTTATTTGTGGAGCATAGGAATTCGTCCGTCCCCCCAAAAAAAATATAGTCCGGCCCCCCACAAGGTCTGAGGGACAGTAGACTGGCTCCCTGCTGAAAAAGTTTGCTGACCCCTGTTCTAAGCAGTAGCGGCTACGAAGAAGCACCCTGTCGCCTCTCCATGGATGCTGCTTCCAGCCTCCTCCCTCGAGCAACTCATAAGCACTGCTGGAGTCAAAACAAAAAAATTTTTTTCCTTCCAGTGGCACCTTAAAGATCAACTAAGTTAGTTCTTGGTATGAGCTTTCGTGTGCATGCACACTTCTTCAGATACACAGTATCTGAAGTGTGCATGCACACGAAAGCTCATACCAAGAACTAACTTAGTTGGTCTTTAAGGTGCCACTGGAAGGAAAAAAATTTTTTTGTTTTGACTATGGCAGACCAACACGGCTACCTATCTGTAACTGGCACTGCTGGAGAATAGTGATTCCTTCCTCTCTCCCCACATGCACCTCCCTGAGATCTGCTCTGGAGGGTCAGGAGTGGAGGGACAGGAGAAACCTCCCTCCTCCTTTCTCCCCCCCCCAAAGCCCCCAGCATATCAGGGAGGAGAGGGGAGATCTTTCCGTCTGGCAAGCAGAAACGCTTGCTCTGATCCAACTATCATAATAGTGTGACATTGAATTCTTCCCTCAGTGTTTATTATTATTATTATTATTTATTTATTTACCTATACTGTGGAGATAGGGAGAGTGTGAGTGAGATTCCTGGGTATAAATAAAATCTCAAAGCAGTTCACAACATTAAAGCATGCATTAAAGCAAACAGCAGAAAGGTTTTTATTTTTAAGAAATACGGAACTGTAGAATGCAGCACGAGTGATCAGGCAGCACTTGGGTGTGTGTTCGGTGAACATCAGAAGCAGACAACTGGGGACTTTCAAAAAGCTTTTGATGAAGCCTCTCCCTAAAGACTGCTGATCAGCTTAGCTCCAAAAGGATCTCCCCCGACAAGATGAATGAGCATTAAAATGCCAGGTGTGATTCTGTGTAAGATGCATAAACTGCTGCACACTGGGGCAAAACAAAAAAACAAAAACCACCTACTTTCACATATACTCCACTGAGGTTTGAACTGCAATGTGTTCTTGAGGTTTCGGAAGAAAACTCCACGGGAAAATGTCAATGCAGCCTTTTGCAACTGGGGGGGGGGGGCGTGAATGCCGTGTTAGGGGTCATTAGGAAGGGTTTGGAAATAAATCTGCCAATATCATAATGCTGTGACCACACTTGGAATACAGTGCGCAGTTCTAACTGCTGCACCTCAAACATAATATTATATAGCCAGATAGGTTCGGAAAAGGGCAAGCAAAATGATCAAGGGGCTGAAGCACCTCCCCTGTGAGGAGGTTACAACATTTGAGGATTTTTAGTTTAGGAAAAAAAAGGGAGAAGGGGGCAATATTACAGAGGCGTATCTCTAAGTGTGGAGAGAGGGGGTTTGTTGTCGTTTAGTCATTTAGTCGTGTCCGACTCTTTGTAACCCCATGGACCAGAGCACGCCAGGCACTCCTGTCTTCCACTGCCTCCCACAGTTTGGTGAAACTCATGCTGGTAGCTTGGTGCTGGAGATTTCCTCAAGAAGAGGTATTGACTGTTTAACCACTCTGAGAATTATAGATCTGTGTGGGGAATAGGGGGTCTCCTAATAACTTTCAGCACCCTTTATAAACCCCAGCTCTCAGGATTCCTTGGGGGAAGCCATGACTGTTTAAAGCAGGGGTCAGCAAACTTTTCCACTGTCCCTCAGACCTTGTGGGGGGCCGGACTATATTTTGAAGGGGGGGGGAATAATGAATTTCTATGCCCCACAAATAACCCAGAGATGCATTTTAAATAAAAGGACACATTCTACTCATGTAAAAACACACTGATTCCTGGACCGTCTGCAGTCCAGATTTAGAAGGCGATTGGGCCATATCCGGCCTACGGGCCTTAGCTTGCCTACCCATTGTTTAAAGTGGCATCATAGTGCCTTAAATGTATGGTGTAAATGTGGCTTATTCGCTTTCTCCTAAACCTCCCACAAACTAAACCTCCCACAAACATTGTAACAAGTGCTCTTCTTCTAGAAAAAAGGTGTCGATACTGCATATGCTTGAGTACTCCCCAGGGCTCCCCCTCCCCAGCCAGAACTCACTGGGACACAGTTCCCTCACTTCTCAAGTGGGCCCCATTGCTATTACAGTGGCACCTCGGGTTAAGTACTTAATTCGTTCTGGAGGTCTGTACTTAACCTGAAACTGTTCTTAACCTGAAGCACCACTTTAGCTAATGGGGCCTCCTGCTGCTGCCACGCCACCGGAGCACGATTTCTGTTCTCATCCTGAAGCAAAGTTCTTAACCTGAAGCACTATTTCTGGGTTAGCAGAGTCTGTAACCTGAAGTGTATGTAACCTGAAGCATATGTAACCTGAGGTACCACTGTATAAGAGAACAAGAGGTGCTTTCATGGAGAGTTCCAGCACCTCTTTTTCTAGAAAAAGAGCACTGGTACTGTGAGAAAAAAGCCACTGGTTGTAACCTAATGAAGTGACTCCAAAGCCTTGGAAATTCCGGTTGTCCTTTTCTCCCCCTTTACCAGTTCAGCAAGTATTGTAGATTACACAGCAGCCCACATTTGGATATCAGGACATTTGAGAACTGAAAGTATCAAAGAAAAACTGCAATATGTTTTCGACGTTTCATCAGTGGCAGGTCCTGCTGGAATGGTTACATTTTTATGGGAAGGGCAACCGAGAAAATACTTGGAGGTCTGCGTGGGGTTTCTTTTTGTTTGGTCTGTTGGCATCAAATTCCTTGTTCTACAAGTGTCGCTGTAGATCTCTCTCTGCAGCGAGAGGACTGCCTGCAGCCGGAGACTCTGAAATGCCAAGTGCAATTAAATCTTTTATTTTTAAACACATTTCAGAGTTTGTACATGGCGAGCGGTATCTCCATGTAAACTCACAGAATCCTCTCCAGAGCCAAACAGACGCAGCAGAAGGGCATGTTCTCACTTCCCACTAGCTAGAGTACTTTTCAGAAAGCTCCTACTGTGCAGCCAAGCTGAGGCTTTCGTTTGGTAAGCACCGGCCTCTTCCATTTTTCCGGGGGGGTTTTATTTTTTATCTGTTTGTCAGCCCGAGAGAAGAGATGACTCAGGGGAGAGAAAGTAGCAAGCAGAATAAATATGACTTTTTGGAAACTGCATTCTGCCTGGACGAGCAAAAGATTAAGGTGAGAGAGAATCCTAAAAAATAAAAGGAGAAGAAAGCCTCTCTGACTCAAACAGCGTGGAAGAAAATGCTCAACAAGCCAGAGGGACTAGAAACTTGCAAAGTAGAACAACCATGTTTTCTGCAGTTGTTTAACTGTATTATTTTAGCCAGACAACTGATCAGCTTAGCGAATGAATGAATTTAGCTTCCCATACCTGTGGGAAATCTCCTCAAAAAAATATTAATGCTAATTTTGTTTATTGTTTGGTTACAATTATATACCTTCTCCTCCATTAGGAGTCCTGGGAACTTAAATCATACAAATCCAAGTTGGTTAGAGCATGGTGCTAATAATCCTAAGATTGCAGGTTTGAATCCCTAACCTGGGCACCTGGGCAGGTATCAACACACACATAAGCTCACATGGCATTGCTACCCATTTACAACTGCAAGAATGCCTCTGAGCACTGGATAAAAAGGTAAAGGTAAAGGGACCCCCGACCATTAGGTCCAGTCGTGGCTGACTCTGGGGTTGCGGCGCTCATCTCGCTTTACTGGCCGAGGGAGCAGGCATACAGCTTCTGGGTCATGTGGCCAGCATAACTAAGCCGCTTCTGGCGAACCAGAGCAGCACATGGAAACGCCGTTTACCTTCCTGCTGGAGCGGTACCTATTTATCTACTTGCACTTTGACGTGCTTTCAAACTGTTAGGTTGGCAGGAGCAGGGACCAAACAACGGGAGCTCACCCCATCGCGGGGATTCAAACCGCCGACCTTCTGATCAGCAAGCCCTAGGCTCTGTGGTTTAAACCAGAGAGCCACCCGTGTCCCCTGAGCACTGGATAGGTGCTATTAATTAACCTCTTCCCGGACTTCTAGATTCAAACATTCCTCTATTCTTTTTAGCATAGCATTTTCTCTCTGTGTCTGATACCATCTGATAATTTATTCTTCACTTTAGGGTTGTGAATGTAGTAGAGTATTAATATTTCTGTTTCCTATACTATACCGAATTGCTTAGTGTGTACATGAATTTCCCTTCGCTTTGATAAATCTGGAGTATTGGCATTTAACTTGAGGGCAGGCTGTGGGTGTGCTGGATCCTGAACTCCCTTAGACACATGCCCAGAATGGTGCTCAGTCATGTGCAGTCAACCTATGTAAAAAAAGAAATCAACTCCAAAAACTTCCTCTTTTCTCAAATGTGTTTAAGTGCGTAAGTTCAAATGTGAAGTGTGCATACCCAGATACACACGTAACAGTCCACAATGCTATATTTTCTTTACTTTATGTGGGAATGCAGGAACACCCCCAAAACTGCCAGGCAGAAGCCTTCGAAAACACAGTCAAGACAAAAATAGCCACAGTTGGGCAGGGGAGAGAGAAAGGATCTTTAATGAATGCTTTCAGAAAGGAATGATTTATTTTTATGGGTTACAGAATCCCTGTGTTACCAAGACCAGATATTGCAAATGATCCTATTGGTGGAGACAGATGCTGGAAAGCCCTAATTAGAGGTAGGCACGAAATGTCGCTCTGAATGTGGATATCTTCCTACAGGAATACACCGAAGGGCAAGGAAGAGGAACAAATGTGAAACTCTGCAAAAGGAACAGCTCCAGGGCTGGAATAATTTATAAATGCACCGACCAGTTCCCACTCTCCAGCTTCCAAGAACTGGAGAGGGCCCGGCCCTCATTTCTTCAGGAACCATCCATCGCGACTTTCTTGCATGCAAGCTTACACTGAAACTAATGGGATGCACGTAGCTCTTTGCAAACTGCTTACCGTCACTGAAATGAAAAGGAATCGCAGAGTTTGTGGTCGGGCTTGTGTGAAGTAAGCTGGGGGGAAATCCAGCCTATTTGTGCTGACGTTTTTCTCCTGCAGTTTTAGAAGCTCCTTCTCTCGGTGTTGCTTGCTCCCAGACACTTGAAAACCCTCCCCAGAGAAGCTAGCCTGGCTCCCTCCTTGTTGTCCTCCCGTTGGCAGGATCAAGACTGTCTTTTGGCAACAGGCTTTTGGGAGTTGACTGCTTTTAATGAAAACAGGTGTGGGGCTGTTTTTGTTGTTATTTTCCGTATGTTTGTAATACATCATATATTTGTATGTGTGTGAATAGTAAAAGAACAAAATACATAGGATGTATTGTTGTAGTCGTTTAGTCGTTTAGTCATGTCCGACTCTTCGTGACCCCATGGACCAGAGTACGCCAGGCACTCCTGTCTTCCACTGGCTCCCACAGTTTGGTCAAACTCATGTTAGTAGCTTCGAGAACACTGGCCAACCATCTCGTCCTCTGTCGTCCCCTTCTCCTTGCGCCCTCCATCTTTCCCAACATCAGGGTCTTTTCCAGGAAGTCTTCTCTTCTCATGAGGTGGCCAAAGTACTGGAGCCTCAGCTTCAGGATCTGTTCTTCCAGTGAGCACTCAGGGCTGATTTCCTTAAGAATGGAGAGGTTTGATCTTCTTGCAGTCCATGGGACTCTCGTATATGCATATATTTGTGTGTGTGTGTCTGAGGACGTGTGTGTGTGTGTGTGTGTGTATATCAGTGCCCCCACTCCCAGCCCCTCTAGACTGTCCAGAAGGAAGTCATGGTCAATGATGTCAAAGGCCACTGAGAGATCTAGCAGGATCAGGAAACAGCTTTAACATTTCTCCCTAGCCCGCCGGAGATCATCGACCAGCATGCCCAAGGCAGTTTCAGTCCATGATGAGGCTTGAATCCCGATTGGAAGGGATCCAAATGTTCTGCATCTTCCAGGCGTGCTTGGAGTTGTTCAGTGACCACCTGCTCAATCGCCCGCTCAGTTAACACCTTGGTGTTATTTTGGAAAGGCAAGTTTCTGTCCCTCATGGCTTCAAAGAGATGACTGGAAATGGGTTGCTTGTTGTTGTTGTTGTTGTCTAGTCATTTAGTCGTGTCCAATTCTTCGTGACCCCCTGGACCAGAGCACGCCAGGCACTCATGTCTTCCACTGCCTCCCGCAATTTGGTCAAACTCATGCTGGTAGCTTCCAGAACACTGTCCAACCATCTCGTCCTCTGTCGTCCCCTTCTCCTTGCGCCCTCCATCTTTCCCAACATCAGGGTCTTTTCCAGGGAGTCTTCTCTTCTCATGAGGTGGCCAAAGTCTTGGAGCCTCAGCTTCAGGATCTGTCCTTCCAGTGAGCACTCAGGGCTGATTTCCTTAAGAATGGAGAGGTTTGATCTTCTTGCAGTCCATGGGACTCTCGTATATGCATATATTTGTGTGTGTGTGTCTGAGGACGTGTGTGTGTGTGTGTGTGCGCGCACACACACACACACACACACACACACACATTCTATTAATGTTTGTTTTTAAATACCCCCAATGTGTTTTTAGCTGTTCTTATTTCATTTGTAAGCTGTCTTGAGTTCCTGTCAGGAAAATAGCAGGATAAAAATAGTAAGAGTTATAATTCCCACTGCCTTCAAGGAGAAGTGCTTGGGGTTGTCAGATCTAGCTCTAGAGCGGTCTATACAGCCCAGAGTTTCTGGGACTGGACCACTTCCAGCTACAATTCTTCCAGCCGCTGCTAACTACACATCTTTTACACACACACACACACACACACACACACACACACACACACACACAGTGTTTTTCAATATTCTCTCCTTGTTGGCTGAAGTGCTCGTGATTCCCTACAGGTCAACAAGCTCAGCACCACCCTGTGGCTGGGTTTCCAAGGTCACCCATTCAGCCATTGCCCCAGAGGTATTCAATGCCCCATTGGTGAATTATTCTAAGGCCATTCGGCATATACACTGCAACTCGCATTACTGCTGGCCCTAATCATCTGTCAGCAGAAGCACCATTCAGCTACCTCCAGACCGCTTTGTATTCCAAGTGCTCTGCTAAGGAGCAGAGTGAGTCAGAATGGAAAAATTCAAAAAAGCAAGAAAAGGTGACAAAGACCCTGACTTGCCTCCAACTATTCAGCGCATGAAGAAAGACCAAAGAGCAAGTCTTGCCTTATCTCGGAGCATGAACAGAGACTCAAAAGGCACTGATTTATTATAATGCTTTCTGCAAATGACAGAGGGCTCCAAATCCTTCCTAGTGGTGGGGGCTTTTTACTTCTTCTAAATGCGAACACTTCTAAATTCTCTTTATACTTCAATATGTGGTTTTTAGAAGCTTTATTTTGGCAAGGTGCTAATGATCCAGGGTGGGGATCAGGTCCTCCCCCTACATCCTTTTTAAAAACAATGTGATAGTGAGACACCAGACAACAAGCTGTTTAGAAATGTCACTTGTGTACTGAACGTACCATCAGAAAGTGTCACTGCCTACTTTTGAAAGACGGAGATAGCAGACACAATTCACACAGTGTTTTCTCCTGTGCAAGAATTGCTGAAATGAATGGATATGACGGGAAGAGAAAGATAAGAGGCCTGGCTTTCCTTGTAGATTGATTTCATTTAATTTGGCAATTTCAAAGTGTTTCTAAACCACTTCATATTTTTTAAACCTCTAAGCAGTGTACAAAAATGGAACAAATAAAATAGTGTCGTAAGTGCTGAGATGCAATATTCAAAAAATAACAACAGCAAAAGAGCATGATAAAAACGTAAAGCACATAGGTATGGGAGAGAAATTCAGTTCAGGTCGCATTTAAAGACAAACTTACTAGTTCCACAATTTTCAAAACAATGCATGGACTGAAACACAGCCATCCTTCATAATTCACAATTCTCTAAATTTTGCAGCACAGTTCTCCGGTCAAGCAATATGTACAAAAATGCATATAGTAGGATAAAAATCCACACAAGAAACTGCATTATATTAGGTGAAATTACTTTGCAAAAATGTGTACGTTAGGAGAAAAACACACTAAAGTGAAAATGAATTTTCACGAGGACTTACAAAAAATAATCACATATTGATGGGGAAATGCCAGAGATGGTCAGGATCCTAAAAGGTCATCCAGCTCAACCCCATAACTCAGTAAGCTCATAACAATGTAAAGGTTTGGTTTTTTTCAGAAATCAGTTAGTTATCTCTACATTCATTTGAAGCACCACCTGGAAATATGGCAGCATCTCCAAGCATGCAAGGCTAGTTACCATCACCATTGGATCAGGCCGGGTTCAATCCTGCTGCTTTGGCTGTGAGCATCTGTTCCCTACTACTGGGAAGAGGAAGGCAGAATTGAACCCCATTCTCCCTCCCATCACATACCCCTCAACCGTCCAGATTTCCCCGGGACTGGATCATGGAACATTCTGGTTTCCCCCTCCAACACTGCCACCAAACTCAGGAAGGAGTAGCTTTCAGTTGGTGCTGATGCAGTGCTCTCGTGTGAGTCAACTGACTTGCATGAGAGCGCAGCATTGAAAGACGCTCATCCCAATTTTCCTGAGTGGAATGTTGGAGGGTAGGCCATCAGTTGATGTCATGAATGATGTCAGCTCAGCTGATTGGTGGGAATGGACTGGTGAAAATGGCCTTGTGGACCAAAGTGGATCCCCTGGAAAGCCAAGATTGACCTATGCGGCAGAAGTATCCCACCTCTGTGTTGGGATTTCTGAAGTGTCCATGAAAGATACTGTACATGCATGTAATAATAATAATAATAATAATAATAATAATAATAATAATAATAATTTATTTATACCCTATCCATGTGGCTGGGTTTCCCCAGCCACTCTGGGTGGCTCCCAAGAGAATATTAAAAACATGATAAAACATCAAACATTTAAAAATTTCCCAATACAGGGTTGCCCTCAGATGTCTTCTAAAAGTCATATAGTTGTTTAATTCCTTGACATGGGAGGGCGTTCCACAGGGTGGGCACTGCTGCTGAGAAGGCCTTCTCGATTTGAGACAAACACTTGCGTGTGTATGTGTGTAAATCTTCTAGTACTTCGCATAAATGGCAATTCAGGAGTGTAAAACTGATGTGTAATTAAAATCAACCACCATTTCTTTTTTTCTTTGCATGCTTTTAGGTTTAATGTAACATCCCTAATTCTTCTTTTCCTCCTCCCCGTTTTCTAATCCAGCCAGAATTGTTTGCTTAAGAATCCCAAGGGATATACCTCAACCCCTAATCGCCTAACATTATTTTTTTTTTGCCCTCAGTCGTCACTGATTTGAATTACTTGATTATATGTAAATGTTAATATCCCAAGGTATTAAATTATCTCTACTGAAATGTCTTTATAATTGTTATGAGTACCATTGAACCTAATTCTTCCTTTATTAACTTCAGTCTTCGGCCCTTTGAATCCCTTAGCAGAGGAGTTCATAAATTCTTCCGCCAATGCTACCCTCAAAATTTCCTGCGAAAGACTCTTTCATTTTCCTCAGTTCATTCAAACAACCTTCAAGACACATAGAGGAGTAGCTTGATGGGTGCCTAACTGCTCCTTCACACATTTGGCATACCGACCAAGTGTCCCGATTTTCCAGGGACAGCCCCAGAATTACGAAAGCCATCCCAGCGTCTAATTTGACCATTCAGAAAATCCAAACTGTGTCTTTCTCCCCCATTCCAGACTGCATTACAATTAAACTAATTATATTTAACACATTTTTGCGTGGTCATTTGGGGGGGGGGGTTCCCCGGACTTCCAGGTAAAGAGGACCTCCACCCAGCCAGATGGGCAGGGTATAAATAATAAAATTATTATTATTCATCATCTCTGAAATCAATGTTGGAGGGCGTGAACCTGCTGTCAGCAAAGGCCTACATACCTGCATTGGTTGATTCAATGCTGTGAATGAATGGCCTTGATTGTCACTCAAAGCCTCTGACATTACACCAGAGACTGCCTCCCCTCCTCCACACCTGCCCAGTTGCTGCAATCTTCTTCTGAGATCCTCTTGGTGGTTCTGCCTGTTGCTGTAATTCAACTTGCAGCCACCCAAAGCTGGGTATACTGAAACCTGTGAATGGAAACCTTCTTCCCGTGGAAATAAGATACTCACAAATCATTGTTTGTTCCTGGTGCATGCTAAAAACTATCCTTTTCACCTAGGCATTGACAGATTAATCATAGGTCCAGTATTCTGTTGGTCACTGTGAACATGTAAAACCACTCAGTGGTGTTCAATGCCATTTTTGTGCTAGTGCAAGGTTTTCTCCCTTGTTTCCTGCCTGTGTGCTCTGCACCATCCCCAATCTGCTTTGGATAGTTGTGGGGATGGGGCGGACCCAGAACAGATATAGGGGATACATGGGGAAAGGGAGTGCTGGCTAAACAATTTGCTTAACACTGAGTTGAACACAACCCATTGTTAAAAACCAGAAGCATTTTTGTTAGGGATTGTAGGACAAGACCTGCCAAGGGAAACAAAGAATTTATTTATGTATGCAACAACAGCGGTAAGAGTCTTGATAGCACAAGGATGGAGGAATGAGGAAACCCCAGCAAAAGAACAGTGGCAAGAGAAATTAATGAACTATGCAGAACTGGCTAAATTGGCATACAAACTGTGTGACAAGGACAACTGTCACTTTAAAGAAGAACAGGAACTTTTCACATATTACTTAAAAAGACAACAAAACGAATTGAACTCCTTAGCAGGTTTTGAATAAACATACACAAATTTATTGATTGCTAACATATTAGATAGATAATATAAGGATTTATACAATTTTACAGCATACAGAGAACAATATGAGTTGAGAAATCAGAGAGAGGAGCTGAGGGAAGTCTTGGGGGAGGGAGGGAGGGTTTGGTGTGCAGGTGGGGGGAAATGGGGGGAAATAATGAATATGAGATGTTCGGATATTTTGTTATGTTGAAATTGTTATTTTTTTTAAAAAAAGAACACAACCCATTGTTTCCTTTTTTAAAAAAAAATAAATACAGTGGTACCTCAGGTTACAGACACTTCAGGTTACAGATGCTTCAGGTTACAGACTCCACTAACCCAGAAATAGTACCTCGGGTTAAGAAGTTTGCTTCAGGATGAGAACAGAAATCTCATGGCAGCAGCGGGAGACCCTGTTAGGTAAAGTGGTACCTCAGGTTAAGAATGGTTTCAGGTTAAGAACAGACCTCCAGAACGAATTAAGTTCTTAACCCAAGGTACCACTGTATTGATTTTATGTTACAAGCTGGATAGCTCCATACCCTCCAACATTTTGTGTTGGAAATTTGGGGCAACCCCCCCCATGCCTGTTGCTCGTCCTCTCCCTGCCATTGACCCCTTCCTCGCCCGCCTGCTGCTGCAAACCACTCACTCATTTGTCCCCTCCTTCCCTCGCCTCTCTTACCCTTGAGGTCTTTTGCCCGGAAGGGCTAGAGACGTCTCACAGCCTAGAGTCACCTCTGGAAACTCTTTCAAGTCAATCCCGTGCTGCTTCTGGAAAATCAGGGCATCCCAAATTGTGACCAGAAACAGGGGCAGCTTCTGTCAATTTGGGATGACCCAATTATATCGGGACACTTGAGGGGTGTCTAGTTCTGTTGCTTAGAGCGTGGTGTAGATAATGCCAAGGTTGCAGGTTTGATTCCTGTGCGGGGCAGCTGCGTATTTCTGCATTGCAGGGGGTTGAACTAGATAATCCTCAGAGTCCTTTACAACTCTATGACTCTGTGATCCCATGCTATTTATTAGATCCTTACATTTTGAACACTACTTTGGAAAGGTTTATGTTTATGCATTTTTACAAATGGCGGGGGCTAATGTAGAGAAGGGGTACTGTGGATATTTTAATATTGTCAGGTAAGAAATAATAATAATAAGAAGAAGAAGAAGAAGAAGAAGAAGAATAAGAATAAGAAGAAGAAGAAGAAGAAGAAGAAGAAGAAGAAGAAGAAGAAGAAATAATAATAATACTCCGCCCATCTGGCTGGGTTTTCAGCAAAATATTAAAATACAATAATTCATCAAATATTAAAAGCTTCCATAAACAGGGCTGTCTTCAAATGTCTTCTAAAAGTCAGATAGCTGTTTATTTCCTTGACATCTGCTGGCAGGGCGTTCCACAGGGCGGGCGCCACTACTGAGAAGGCCCTTTGCCTGGTTCCCTGTAACCTCACAGTGAGGGAACCGCCAGAAGGCCCTCAGCGCTGGATCTCAGTGTCTGGGCAGAACGATGGGGGTGGAGACACTCTTTCAGGTATACTGGGCCGAGGCCGTTTAGGACTTTAAAGGTCAGCACTGACGCTTTGTATTGTGCTCGGAAATGTACTGGGAGCCAATATAGGTCTTTCAGGACTGGTGTTATGTGGTCTTGGGGGCCGTTCCCAGTCACCAGTCTAGTTGCTGCATTCCAGATTACAGTGGTACCTCAAATTAAGTACTTAATTCATTCCGGAGGTCCGTACTTAACCTGAAACTGTTCTTAACCTGAAGCACCACTTTAGCTAATGGGGCCTCCTGCTGCCGCTGCACCGCCGAAGCACGATTTCTGTTCTCATCCTGAAGCAAAGTTCTTAACCTGAAGCACTATTTCTGGGTTAGCGTAGTCTGTAACCTGAAGCGTATGTAACCTGAGGTACCACTGTAGTTGTAGTTTCTGGGTCAGCTTCAAAGGTAGGCTCACATAGAGTGCATTGCAGTAGTCCAAGTGGGAGATGACCAGAGCCTGCACCATTAGAAAGCTAATCTAATAATAACTCATCTACTTTGGAGGTCCTTTGGGGCAGGGACCTGCCTTCTCTAGAGAGTTGAGGCAACAACGACAACAATAGGCATTCCAACCTGAGAGGAGAGCCTGGCTAGCTCTATCTCTTTCTCATCAAGGTATTTCATAGAATCATAGAATCATAGAATCATAGAGTTGGAAGAGACCACAAGGGCCATCGAGTCCAACCCCCTGCCAAGCAGGAAACACCATCAGAGCACTCCTGACATATGGTTGTCAAGCCTCTGCTTAAAGACCTCCAAAGAAGGAGACTCCACCACACTCCTTGGCAGCAAATTCCACTGTCAAACAGCTCTTACTGTCAGGAAGTTCTTCCTAATGTTTAGGTGGAATCTTCTTTCTTGTAGTTTGGATCCATTGCTCCGTGTCTGCTTCTCTGGAGCAGCAGAAAACAACCTTTCTCCCTCCTCTATGTGACATCCTTTTATATATTTGAACATAGCTATCATATCACCCCTTAACCTCCTCTTCTCCAGGCTAAACATGCCCAGCTCCCTTAGCCGTTCCTCATAAGGCATCGTTTCCAGGCCTTTGACCATTTTGGTTGCCCTCCTCTGGACACGTTCCAGTTTGTCAGTGTCCTTCTTGAACTGTGGTGCCCAGAACTGGACACAGTACTCCAGGTGAGGTCTGACCAGAGCAGAATACAGTGGCACTATTACTTCCCTTGATCTAGATGCTATACTCCTATTGATGCAGCCCAGAATTGCATTGGCTTTTTTAGCTGCCGCGTCACACTGTTGGCTCATGTCAAGTTTGTGGTCAACCAAGACTCCTAGATCCTTTTCACATGTACTGCTCTCAAGCCAGGTGTCACCCATCTTGTATTTGTGCCTCTCATTTTTTTTGCCCAAGTGCAATACTTTACATTTCTCCCTGTTAAAATTCATCTTGTTTGTTTTGGCCCAGTTCTCTAATCTGTCAAGGTCGTTTTGAAGTGTGATCCTGTCCTCTGGGGTGTTAGCCACCCCTCCCAGTTTGGTGTCATTTGACCCGTCCTAAATCCTTTGTGAACCACGGTGCCCATGAACGAACATAAGACTCCAGATGCTTTCTGCTGAGGGCAGAGGTACTATTTCTTCCCCCGTCTTGGAAACAATATGTGTCTAATGACTAAGTGGATATGAATAATATTAATAGCCATAATTAGCATCCACTGAAGAATAAATGCCACGATACAAGCAAATGAATATTCTCTCTGCCATAAAACTCGGGCTCCCTTTTAAATTAAGTGTAATCTTCAGACTGAGGGTGGTGGGTGGAGGAAAAAGAGGGAGCGAGAGAAAATAGCGTATGGCCCGTTCCATACAATTCCGACGTAGCTCACGGGATCGTAAATGAATGTGTGACAAGGCTAGACGGCGAGCTTTTGTCGGGAAAATGCAAGTCAGCCCTTTCAGCATATTTCAGGAGTAGGTAATTCAAAAGCCACTCTCTGACACTTCTTTAATAAGCCTGAGTTAGCATTCTGAGAGTGAATGAATTAACAGCCTTCAGTCCGGGCACAATTAAATGTATAGCGACTTATACATAGGGATATTTATTTCCTCTCCGCAGGCAGCATACACAAGGAATGAGGAGGTGGCCTGCTAAGAATCCGCAGTGCTGCTCTCCGTTTGACGGGCCGATAAGATTTCTATCTCGGAAATGGCTTCCAGTGCTCATGTCTTCATTGTGGATTCTTGAAAGCGAAGAGCTAAAGGATGCTCAGCTGCTTAATAGGACTGGCGGCCTGATCCTAAATATGTGTACTGAGAAATCAGACCCACTGAGGCCACGGACATTTAGTAAATGTAAGAATTGCTAGGAACTGAAGCTTTTATTCATCAGTTAGCTATTTCATTTCATTTACATCCTTCCTTCCATGTGGAAGCATCAAGAGATTCCCTGTCCCGTAATAATAATAATAATAATAATAATAATAATAATAATAATAATAATAGTACACCTTTATTGTCATTGTACAACCTGTGCACAACGAAATTAAATGAGCCTCCCCCCAAACACTCAGCCTTGTTGCACTCTGTGTGCTTATCGAACAACGCACCACCTCGCAAGTCAATTTCGCTGTGTTATTTTCCGTTCAACAGCATAACAGCCCATGGACAGAAGCTATTCTTTAGCCTGTTGGTACGTCTGACCATACTTCTATATCTCCTGCCCGAGGTAGAAGATTAAAGAGGCGATGGCCGGGGTGTGAGTCATCCTCGAGAATCTTTCTCGCTCTCCTAAGGCAAAGATCCCTTGCGATGTCATCCAGGGACAGCCCGTGATATCATGTGCTGTATTCACCACCCTCTGTAGAGACTTTCTGTCCATGGCTGTCAAGCCAGCATACCACTCTGTCATACAATATGAAAGGACATTTTCTATTGTGGACCAGTAAAGGGAGTTCATCAGTTGTTGTTTAACATTATTCTTTCGCAAGACCCTGAGGAAATGGAGTCTCTGTTGGGCCTTTCTGACCACCTGAGTTGCCTGGATGGTTATAAGAGGGATAGGAACCTAATTTTTAATCTCTAAGCTGCCTTGAGTCCCTCTCAGTGAAAAGGGTGTGGGGTATGTATGTATGCATAAATACATAAATAAATAAATAAATAAATAAATAAATGATGACGACGACAACGACAATAAAGACCTTGTTGGGCTATTTAGGACCCCTGTCAGGCCTCATTAGCCTTGTGGGCCAGAGTTTCCCCAGGTATCATTCACCACAGATGGAAGAAACATCAGCATTCACAGAAGAGCAGTGTGCACATGGATGCGTGTGCGCACACACACATTCCTCATAAAATGGGGTTAGGATAAAATAGGGCAGATGAGCTCCTGTTCATGCATCTTATGAGCTAATACATGTAGGAACAGCTCACCTTAGCAACAACAGGTGTTCCATGGAATAGTCAAGGAGCTGATCTTAGATACTTGAGCATTAATTAATCTCTGGAGGATGGGATGTATAGGTTTTAAAGCTCCTTTTCCTCATCTTTAAGTGAATGTGTTTGAAGGGAAATGAGATGACTCATTATCATGCGGATGGTATATGCTGTTCTTGTTTGCGATTTATTTTCAGCTCCGTTCCGAGTCTCTTTGACTCAGAGCCACAAAATTCTTTTTTTATTATTATTCCCTGCCGCTCAGATCCTGGTTGTAGCAGTAACCTTGAGCGTGTGTTGCCCTCTCGCTCCCCACATCCTTTCCAATAAAGAAAGGGCACAGCCTACTGGGAGACAAGTGGGCAGATCTATGAAAGATGTGACATCTGGTTGCCAAAAATTATGGGCTGCTCGATTGCCACTTTGGAAGCAGTTCGGTAACTGTGCACTCTGGGCATAATGATCACACAGCCTCTCAGGCACACACCTCTATAGATGTCATACCCTCCAAGTTTCTCTAAAGGTAAAGGACCCCTGACAGTTAAGTCCAGTTGCAGACGACTCTGGGGTTGCAGTGCTCATCTCGCTTTACAGGCCGAGGGAGCCGTCGTTTGTCCGCTCTGCAGATAATTATTCCAGGTCATGTGGCCAGCATGACTAAGTCACTTCTGGCGCAACGGAACACCGAAACCAGAGCACAGCATGGAAACACCGTTTACCTACCCGCCGGAGTGGTACCTATTAATCTACTTTTGGTGTGCTTTCAAACTGCTAGGTTGGCAGGAGCTGGGACTGAGCAACGGGAGCTCACCCCGTCGTGGGGAATCAAACTGCTGACCTTCTGATCGGCAAGCCCAAGATGCTCAGTGGTTTAGGCTACAGCGCCACCCACGTCCATCCAAGTGTCCCTATTTCCCTGAAATTACAAATGCCATCCTTGCTTTGTTCCTGGAATGTCCCTATTTTCCCCACCAGTGCTGCCATCACCAAGCTTGGGGAGGAGTGTTAGAAGTAGGTCTTGAGACCCTCAAATAAAATCTGAACAAAATTGGTGAAGCAGCAAAGAGCTTATGGATTACAAAACGTTCTTGCAAGAGTGTGTGTCCAAAGTAGGCACACCCCAAATTGACAAAGCATAAGCTTATATTCCCCATACCCAAAGTGCAGGTTCCCTCCCATTGGCTGGGTACTACAAGGTTTATAGCCTATCACGACCTCCTAATTACCCTACTAACATTCCTGCCCCTGTTTAAATCTCCCATTACCCCAATTTTCGATGCCCACCCCTCTTAGACCCTTATTTGTTCTATGTTCCTATGCATTTACATACTGGCGCAAGCGACAGAGCCACATGCTGACCATTAATTGTCCCAATTCCAGGTGTAAGCGAGGCCTACGAATAAACCATATTCCAGTCGCCAAGCTGTCCTATTTACGAGCATCCTAAGCGCAAGCTGTTCTAACTATGGGTGTAAGCAAGTCTGGGCTGTCTGAGGTTGTCTAGCAAGTTGCAGAATTGTGGCTTATGTGAAAAAGCAGCATTATAATTTCTCACAAGGAGGATGAGCTGAGGTTGTCCTGAGCAGTGGCAGCAGTGGCTGCTATGGAGCACCCTGTTGCCTCTCCATGGCCTCTCCCTGGCTGCAGCTGCTGGCCTCCTCCTTTGGGCAGGTGGTAGCAGCTGCTGGAGAGCAGGTGAGGAAGAGGAGAAGCTGCTACTGCCAAGGCCCAGCCTATCAGGAATGAGCCAGCTCCAAGCCAAGGTTTGCAGCCAGCTGCAGAAAGCAGCCAGGAACAGAGAGGCTTAGATGTTGGTCAGACAGGGGAGAGGACAGGACAGCTGCAGACTTCGGCTCTTCCTGACCTTGACTGGCAGGTTGATAAGGCAGTAGCGGAGAGCAGGCTAGAGCACATCCAAAGCTCGCAGGAAGCACCAAAAGGCGCAAACAGACTCAGAGACAGCCTCTAGTTACAGGAAGAGATTGGAGCCGATCCACTAAGTCCGAAGAGTCGGCAAATGGGAGGGCTGCCAGATAGGAAGCAAAACAAGAGACATAAGTGTCGTAAGTTCAGTATCTTCTGTCACTGCTGGAAGCAGTCTTCAGAAGGGTCATCTTGAGTAATGATGCTGGAGGCTTTGTTGGAGCCGTTCGGAGCTATCTGTTTGTTTTTGCAATAAATCTTTCTTTTAAATTACCTAGGCTTACTGTGTTATCAAGCCGGGAACCTGGACTCCTGACACAGCCTCACACGATGCACTGGCAGGCAGAGGGCAGGGCTGAACTGGGAGGGAAGAAAGAAATACGTTTCCGAGCACAATTCAAAGTGTTGGTGTTGACCTTTAAAGCCTTAAACGGCCTCGGCCCAGTATACCTGAAGAAGCGTTTCCACCCCCATCGTTCTGCCCGGATGCTGAGGTCCAGCGCCAAGGGCCTTCTGGTGGTTCCCTCAATTGCGAGAAGCAAAGCTACAGGGAACCAGGCAGAGGGCCTTCTCGGTAGTGGCGCCCGCCCTGTGGAACGCCCTCTCATCAGATGTCAAAGCGATAAACAACTACCTGACATTCAGAAGACATCTTAAGGCAGCCCTGTTCAGGGAAGTTTTTAATGTGTGACATTTTAGTGTATTTTCGGTCTCTGTGGAAGCCGCCCAGAGTGGCTGGGGAAACCCAACCAGATGGGCGGGGTACAAATAATAAATTATTATTATTATTATTATTATTATTATTATTATTATTAAGGATGATACTAATTCAATATATCCTTTCCTACTATCCTTAACATTCCTACAGAAGTGGTGTGGCACTTGTCTTTCTGACAAAAGGCAGTTTCCTATGTTCCTATGGGAGATGAACATAGGTCAGTGTTGTCTACACTGGCTGGCAGCAGCTATCTAGACTTTCAGGCAGGGGTCCCTCCCAGCTGTACCTGGAGATGCTGAGGGTAAGCTTCCTATATTCCTACGAGAGCGAGAGAGAAAACACTGATCTTACAGCAACCAGTATTTTCCCTGTGGCCTGAGGTATTTTATGTTTGCTCTCATAAAAAGAAAAAAATGTATTTGGATAGTCTGTCAACAATATAGATGAAGATAAACATTTCTGTGTGAACCAAGATCTTCATCGCTTCTGTTAAATACAACTGAAGGAGAATGTGAGGGGAATTCCATCACTCAAAGTAGTGTGGTGGTATGTTTTTTTTTTAATCTTGCAACGCCGACGAGAAAAAACACAGATGGAAAATGGGAAAAACATAATAAGAAAAAAAGGGGGGGAGGAAAGAAGAAGAGCCCATGTGCTTGGTACTGATGGAGAGCTTATTTCTGCCCAATAAATTGGAGAATTGTTTGGGAGCAGTTCATCTGTGGGAAAATATGACCCTCTGTAATGCCGCCACATTCAGACAGACCTTTGGTGAACTGCTGAGCAAATAATCATCATGTGGGTTAAAACTGTCTGGGGTCACCTTTAACTGAAAGAGCCAATTTTTCTGGGATTTCAGAATGGGTTAGAGAAGGAAGGAAGGATTCTTTTAAGTATTACTTGTTGCAGACTTTATCTAGCCCTATCTGTCTGTCTGTCTGTCTGTCTGTCTGTCTGTCTGTCTGTCTGTCTGTCTATCATCTATCTATTGTATCTATCTATAGAGTGCTTTTTTTCTGGAGGGATGCAGGGCTACACATACCGCTAAACTTTTTGTGAATCTAAGTTTTGCCTCATTGAGGGGCAGTATTTCAATATGAGTAGTAAAATGAGAGTACCTCTAAACATTTTTTTTTCTAGAAAAAACCCCACCCCACTCTATATCTATCTATCTATCTATCTATCTATCTATCTATCTATCTATATCTATCTATCTATCTATCTATCTATCTATCTATCTATCTATCTATTCTGTGTCCAGGGCAGTTGTATACCAGCTCCATCTAGTACACAGGCTGAGACCCTACCTGCCCGCGAACTGTCTTGCCAGAGTGGTGCATGCTCTAGTTATCTCCCACTTGGACTACTGCAATGCACTCTATGTGGGGCTACCTTTGAAGGTGACTCAGAAACTGCAATTAATCCAGAATGCGGCAGCTAGACTGGTGACTGGGAGTGGCCACCAAGACCATATAACACCGGTCTTGAAAGACCTACATTGGCCCCCAGTACGTTTCCAAGCACAATTCAAAGTGTTGGTGCTGACCTTTAAAGCCCTAAATGCCCTGGGTCCTGTACAGTGGTATCTCGGGTTAAGAACTTAATCCGTTCTGGAGGTCTGTTCTTAACCTGAAACAGTTCTTAACCTGAGGTATCACTTTAGCTAATGGGGCCTCCTGCTGTCACTGCGCCACCGCCGCACGATTTCTGTTCTCATCCTGAAGCAAAGTTCTTAACCTGAGGTACTATTTCTGGGTTAGCGGAGTGTGTAACCTGAAGTGTCTTTATCCCAATATACCACTGTATACCTGAAGGAGCATCTCCACCAGCATCGTTCAGCCCGGACACTGAGGTCCAGCGCCAAGGGCCTTCTGGTGGTTCCCTCACTGTGAGAAGTGAGGTTACAGGTGTTGGAATCTTCAAAGCCTTCAGAGGAATTTGGCACTCTCCAGGTGCCCGGCTTTGATTCCTTGTTGACCTCCCCGTCAGCGACTCCCGGCAAGACAAGGCGAGGTCTCTATCGGCCGATCCTCCTCACGAACGTGAGAAGAACACAACCATCCCTCCTCCCTCACTCCCTGCCATCCCCAGGGAGGGGAGAGAGACAGACAGAAATGTATTTACATGCCTTTATTTCTGTCTTTCCAGCAGTGCAGAGGAAACATGTCTGCACCCTCTTTACAGCAATAGCAGAGAGAGAATAACTCCACCCATGTACTTCTGGTACAGGGTCATGTGACACTCTGAGCTAACATCCGGTGCTCAGTGCACACAATAGACTGTTCCTTGTTCCCACGGTACAGTCCCAAAACATCAACATCCTGTTTGGCTTTCCAGCCATCTGGAGCACTCAGCAGCATTGCTCCTTTTTCGTAACAACAGGGAACCGGGCAGAGGGCCTTCTCGGTAGTGGCGCCTGCCCTGTGGAACGCCCTCCCAGCAGAGGTCAAGGAAATAAGCAACTATCTTACTTTTAAAACACATCTGAAGGCACCCCTTTTTAGGGAAGTTTTTAATGTTTAATGCTGTATTGTGTTTTTAATATTCAGTTGGGAGCCGCCCAGGGTGGCTGGGGAAACCCAGCCAGATGGGCGGGGTATAAATAATAAGTGATAATCTTCATCATCATTATCTATCTATATCTATCATCTATCTATCTACCTACCTACCTACCTATCTATCTAATCATCTATCTATTGCATCTGATTTGGATCTATTAGTGCAGAATCCTGCAGCACAATTGCTAACAGGAGTGAGACCCCTATCAGCATAGTAAACGTCTTCTCAAAGAACTACACTGGTTGCTGATTTGCTACCAGACTAGGTTCAAGGTGTTACCCTTAATCACTTGGGACCAGTTTACCTGCAAGATTGCTTTACCCCATACATGCCCACTCAGCTTCTTCCATAGAATCATAGAATTGTAGCATTAGAGAGGATCATGAAGGTCATCTAGTGCAACCCCCTGCAATGCAGGAATAGGTTGTCCAATGTGCGGCTTGAACCCATTACCCTGACATGAAGAGTCTCATGCTCTACCAATTGAGCTATCTCAGCTTTGAAGCTGCGGTACTGGCATTGCTACAGGTGCTGCACGATACCTGCACAGCATTTGTAATAAATCAATCTTTCAGTGTGGCAGCATTCAGCCTTTGGAACTCCCTGCCTCTTGACAGACACCTTCACTGTACTCTTTCCATGCCTGCTAAAAACTTTTGTTTGTTTGTTTGTTTGTTTAGGCAAGCCTAGCCAGATAGGGATGCGGGTGGCGCTGTGGGTTAAACCACAGAGCCTAGGACTTGCCGATCAGAAGGTTGGTGGTTCGAATCCCCGTGACCGGGTGAGCTCCCGTTGCTCGGTCCCTGCTCCTGCCAACCTAGCAGTTCGAAAGCACTTCAAAGTGCAAGTAGATAAATAGGTACTGCTCTGGCGGGAAGGTAAACGGTGTTTCCGTGTGCTGCTCTGGTTTGCCAGAAGCGGCTTAGTTATGCTGGCCACATGACCCGGAAGCTGTACGCCGGCTCCCTTGGCCCATAAAGCGAGATGAGCGCCACAACCCCAGAGTCGGTCACGACTGGACCTAATGGTCAGGAGTCCCTTTACCTTTACCTTAGCCAGATAGGTAGAATGTTGGCCTGTGCTTTAAATCTGTTTTTTAGCATATATATTTTTTTATTTTGATAAGTTTTGAATGCTTTCAACAGTAATTTGTAACTTCTTTTTTTACTGGTCATTTTATTGCTTTATTTTATTTTTATTTTTTGTAAACAGCTTTGAGGGTTTGCTACAACCAAGCAGTTTATAAATCTTGGAAATGAATCTCTCTCTCTCCCCTAGTTAGGTTGCCAGATTGTGTAGCAAGAGGCTAAAGGTAAAAAAAGTAAAGGTAATGGACCTCTGAACAGTTGAGCCAAGTCAAACGTGACTATGGGGTTGTGGCGCTCATTTCGCTTTCAGGCCGACGGAGCCAGCGTTTGTCCACAGACAGCTTTCCAGGTCATGTGGCCAGCATGACTAAACCACTTCTGGTGCAACGGAAGACCGTGATGGAAACCAGAGCACACAGAAACTCCATTTAACTTCCTGCCGCAGTGGTACCTATTTATCTATTTGCACTGGCATGCTTTTGAACTGCTAGGTAGGCAGGAGCTGGGACAGAGCAACAGGAGCTCAGCCTGTTGCACGGATTTGAACTGCCAACCTTCCAATCGGCAAGTCCAAGAGGCTCAGTGGTTTAGACCACAGCGCCACCCGCATCCCACAGGAGACTACATACCCAGGGACTGCATACATAGCTTTAAACACCTTAAGACAGTGTGAGAGGATGGGAGAGGGGAGGTAACTCAATGAAAGAGTTTTTTTCCATGCAGAAGGCCTCTGATTCAATCCCTGGCATCTCCAGGTAGGACTGGGAGAAAAACTCCTGTTCATTACCCTGCAGATCTCTTTCCAGTCATATTGACCTTCCTGGACCAGTAGTCCAACTCTGTATGTGACAGTTTTCTATGATACAGCTTTTTTAACCTCCTGTCCTGCACCTCAGCTGGTCCACTCACTCTCTTCTTCTCTGTGGGAAAGAAATATAGTCTTACTTTCTGCAAGCAACTAAAGAAGAATATAGGTGAAGAGACCAGTGGAAGAAGTATGCACCATCGTCACCCAAGAGCAGCTGCATCTTTAACCTACGGCTCTATTGGCCTCAATCAGATTCTGCCTTATCCCAGAGCCGGCCCTTCCATTAAACAAAATGAGGCATTTGCCTCAGGTGGCAGTTGCTGCTGGGAGGCAATGGTAGCAGGCCTCTCCCTCCTTGCCATTCCCCTTTGCTGAAGATCAGAGTTGGGTGTGCCACATACCCAGTTGCTCTCTGGTTCAGTGGAAGATGCTAATGTTGAAATCTGAATAAAGTGCTTCCAAACAGAATGGGGTGGGATGCCATCCTGTCCTTTGTCTCAGGCTGCCAAATGTCTTGAGCTGGTCTTGATCAACCCTCCCTTCTGTTGACTGGAGGGGAGGTGGAGGACTGATGGCAATGTTCTGCTCTATCTCCCATCCATCCAATTCATGGCTGATGTTATTTCGAATATTTTGCCCCAAGCTCCCAATGGGCATCCCTGGGCTTAGGCTTTTCAGTTTGGGGAAATGTGCACATTTCAATCCTGTAAGATTAAGGAGACATGTTTACAGATTTATCCTCGCAAGGGAAGGAAGCATGAGAAGACCAGCGTAGACGCTGAACAGATTAATCATCTATTTGGGCTCCCATCCTGCAAAACTCGATGTGGATTCATTCTTGCAGAATGTGGGCGATAGAGAAACTAAAAAATAAAATAATGTTTCAAGCATCATTTGCTACCCACATGCATGGATTGTGGTGGGCGGTGGCTGGCAGGCAGGTTGTTTTTAATTGCTTGAGTGATCAAACATGTTTCCTGTGGGTGTTTGGTAACAGCAAGCATTGCAGTGATCATACACACTCGTGCAAGTATGGGGACCTGTGGGTGCAATAGCACTGAAAGCTTAATGTGGAGCCTTGCTGCTGCTGCTCCTCCGAGCCAAAGGCTGCAGTCCTAAGTGGACCTAGTCAAATTGAAGCTCAGCGGAAATCAGTGGGCCTTACTTCCAAGGAAATGCTAGCCTGCGAGTGTCAAAACTGTGCAGCATTTCTAAAGAAACCATAGAATTTGCCTTGTCTCAAGTTAGACCACAGGCCCCTCCAGTTCATTATTCTCACCGCTGACACATTTTTAACAGAGAGTCCATAAGTGACTGTGGAGGCCAATTCTGGATCCACACATCCTTCCACGGTGGAGACATAGGTTTCCCTGCAGGAGTTGATCATGGTGAGGGTTTGCCAAGCGTGACTTCTTCTTAGCCTGTTTCTCCCTTTCATCCTGAGTTCAAGCATCTTCAAAGCCCATGACACCTTTGGTAAAGGCTGGGACTTCCGGGTTAGTGCCATCGGCAATGGCGGAATTCCTCTGATCCAGAGGAACCCGCTCCGCGAAAATCGGGTCTTGCCGCCATGGCGAAGGCGGAGACCCTTTAAAAATCCCAGGCGGAGGAAGCCTGGAACGTGGGATTCGGCTGACACCAGGAGCGCCCCCCCTACACGCAAGGAAACCCCTTTTTCGGGGATCCAAAGTGACGTGGGGTGAGCGGCGCGGTGTTTTGAATCGACCGCTATTTTTACGGAGTGAAGCCACACAGCCGTTGCCGGAGAGCGCTGACTTTTTCCTGTGGACAATTGGACGCTAAACAAGTACCCGCGAGTAGAACGGAAAATTGGGCTAAGAAATATTTTAATTTGGCACTCAAGCGGGAAGGTCCTAAACAGGAAGTCCGCCTTCCGCTTTTGTAAATAGTCTGAAGCAAAAATTGTGCAAGCTAAAGTCTGGAAAGTTGTACATAAAGGTTTAAAATTCCTCCTGTTTTAACCATCTAAACCCCTCTTGGAGGCAGGAGTAAAGAGGGGGAATTTTGACTGTTCAAGCCTGCAGGAGAGAGAGTAAAGAAAGATAATTTCCACCGTCTCAAACCTGGGAACGGGTGTCAGAGACAGAGATTTTTGGTGAAGTTCATTGACTGTGAATGGAACATCTTTTGACAGATAGTTAAGAAGAGAAACAAATTGATTCCAATGTTGCCTTTTGCATTTAAAAGAAACAAAAAATCTGAATAATGAAAGTAATTTTCTTTTGTTGGACCTGCTTTCAAAAGATGGATACAAATAGAAATTGTCTCCTCTAGAGGGAGCTTGTTAAATTGTTGCTGGAGTCGATCTGGGGACTTTACAGCTGTGGAGATTAGGATCGTGGGACCAGACTGTGACCTTGAATAAAAATGTGTTTGGAAGAAGTTTTGGTGCTTGCTTTTTGCAAGACAAGCGCTTTGTTGGAGCAGATGCATGAGAAGATGGATTTGATGACTGTAGCAGTCAAAAACTTTGGACAAACAGTGAATATTTATACAGAAACCATCCAGGAGCCAACCCAGGAACGTGTTTTGATAGAGCAAGTGCAAACGCAGAAGGTAATGGAGGAGGCTGCTGTTGAACCTCAAGTAACACAAATGGAGAGGCCCGAGGCCCTACAGGAGCATAAGCCGTTGTTGTTGAAGGCTGAATTCGGAATGGGCCAGGGGGGGTCTGGAGTTGTGGGGGCCCTTAAGTTTGGAGGGGCTTTGAAACATGCCTTTAAATATTTCCTGGACTACACTGTTGACTGTGGGGAATGGGACTGTGGGGAATGGGCCGATCTGCTGAGGAGAGACGGAGACATTTTCGAGTTGGAACATCCCCGAGACCTACTCTTCAATGAGAAAGGAAAGAAATTAAGAAAGAGATCAACAAAAGACAAGGTAAAGTGCAAGTACAAACAAGAAGAAGATCTGCAGAAGGGACATGGAAAAGACTTAAGAGCCTCGGACATAAGATTACCAGGTTGATGGACTAGATGGAATGGACAGTAAGGACTGACATAACCCGAGACCAGGAAGAAGAGACGCTGGAGGAAGATTGGAAGAAAATTATTAAAAATTTATTTTGGGAATTAGTGTAAAATTAATGAGTATTAGGAAAAATGTTGGAATGAAAATATTTGGCTTTAGTAGAAATGATATAAGGAATTATGTACAAACAAATATTAAGTTTTAAGCTTTAAGGTATTTTATGGTAAGATAAGGTTAAAATAAATTAAGGTAAATTGAATGACAGAATATAGTGAAAGATGGAAAGGATTTGCTGAGTTAATTAATAGGTTAGACTGTTAAGACAAACTACTCAATAAAAATTGAGAAAGATGGAAAGAATTTGCTGAAATAAATAACTAAACTAGAATACAAAAAGGGAGGCGTGAGGAGGTCGATGAAACAAGTAAATGAAAGATAAAGATATGGAATATTGGATGTGTGTTTTTATTGTTATTGTTGTATTGGCTTTTATGGTTTTTTTCCCCTCTTTTTGATGTATTGTTATGTATGTTTTGTTAAATTCTTTTTGTTGTTTTCTTCTTTTTTCTTTCTCTGTAATTTTTGAAATTTTTAATAAATATCATTTTTTAAAAAAATGACACCTTTGGTAAAGGCTGTTCTCCAACTGGAGCACTCGCAGGCCAGTGTTTCCCAGTTGTCAGTGTTTATACTACATTTTTTAAAATATTTGCCTTGGGAGAGTTTTGAACCTAAATTGTTGACCACCAGCATTACACTTCCCATTTTTAAGTTTGGAATAGAGTAGTTGCTTTGGAAGATGATAAGCATCCAAACAATATGACCAGTCCAATGAAGTTGATGTTGAAGAATCATTGCTTTGACACGGGTGATCTTTGCTTCTTCCAGTACACTGGCATTAGTTTGCCTGTCTTCCCAGGTGATGTGTAAAATTTTTGGACCAGACAAAAGGGGGATCAGAGACTAAGGGCTCATCCAGGCTGTTGTTTAATGTGGATCAAAAACTTTCAGTACTTCCATTTCTCCATTGTCCTTATGACACTATCCTTCAAACCACTGCTTTCCCACATTCTTCCCTCCCTCAAACTTGATTTTCTCATACCCTCTCCTTTGCAGAGTATCCCTGGCATGATAATCACAGAATTATTGTGATAGTAGAGTTGGACGGGATCCTGAGAACCATCTAGTCCAACCTGCTGCAATGCAGGAATCTCAGCTAAAGCATCCATGACAGATGGCAAACCTCTGCTTAAAAACCTCCAAGGACAGTAATTTGGAGGACGATGTAATATGAAGACAATTAATGGAAGTCCTGGACGCTTACTCTCCGCATTGAACAACAGTACGGATGAGTCCTATTAACAGATACAATGTGATAGATCCGTGATAAAATGTTCACACCATTTATTTTTGCTTCCTTTTTAAACATTTGCCATTCTTGAAGCTGAAGTCCTGCAGCTTTTTCTCCAGGCGCTGTTTCCTTGATCTTAATTAGCACCAACAGCACCAAAAAAGAGAGAGCTGCCATTAGCCCCTAAAGTGGGGAGAAAAATCAGCTACAATTCAGAAGCCTTTTCCCCACTGCAAAGCAGCTTCAAGGGGTGATTTAGGTCAGGAAACAGCTTGCGGGAGAAGAGTGTCCCACCCTCTCAGCTCCAGTGTGCCAATCAGAGTTCAAGGCCCCCTCCAGCTGCTATATATATATATATATATATATATATATATATATATATATATATATATCAGGAGAGCCATTCAGAAGTCTCCCACGTCTCTTCTTTTCTGCTGGCCTGGAGAAGCAATTCCTTGCTGAGTTAAACTAACAAAAGACTTTTCTATTCATTCTTTAAATTAATAGATTTGCTGATTTACTGTGCGGCATTAAGTCTTCATTTGGGGGGGTTAGTTTTTCTAGAAGCTGCAGAAGCTCAGCGATTGAAGGATCCCAGCATTGTTTCAAAAAAGCTCTGGTCCATGGGGGTATTTCCCTTCTCCTTTCTGGAAATAATTACCGTATTTTTCGCTCTATAACACGCACCTGACCATAACACGCACATCGTTTTTAGAGGAGGAAAACAAGGGAAAAAACATTCTGAATGAAACAGTGGATGTATCATTTTTGTGCTTCATGCTGTGGCCACAGACATGTGATCTGATGGTGAATTTGGGGTGACCCAATGCAAAAATCCTGAGAATTCCTGTGGATCCATGCTTTGTAACCACGTTTTTGCACCATTGCAGCCCCAGGCAACAGTGGGTGCGTGATTTTTTTGGTGCAGGCTGTAGCCATGGACATGCTATGTGATTTGATGGTGAATTTGGGGTGACCCAATGCAAAAATCCTGAGAATTCCTGTGGATCCATGCTTTGTAACCACGTTTTTGCACCATTGCAGCCCCAGGCAACAGTGGGTGCGTGATTTTTCTGGTGCAGGCTGTAGCCATGGACATGCTATGTGATCTGATGGTGAATTTGGGGTGACCGAATGCAAAGATCCTGAGGATCCCTGTGGATCCATGCTTTGTAACCACATTTTTGCACCATTGCAGCCCCAGGCAACAGTGGGTGCGTGATTTTTTTGGTGCAGGCTGTAGCCATGGACATGCTATGTGATCTGATGGTGAATTTGGGGTGACCCAATGCAAAGATCCTGAGGATCCATGTGGATCTATGCTTTGTAACCACATTTTAAATGGGGAGCGAAGGAAAAACAAAGAAGGGACATGAGGTGGTGTGCAGAGAAGCAGCTGGCTAAGAATGCAGGAGAGGGATTTAACGGGAGGGAGAAAAGAAAGGCAAACGTTTCCCCCCACCCCAGCCATTTCTCTCTCTCTCTCTCTCTCTCTCTCTCTCTCTCTCTCTCCCTCCCTCCCACCCTCTCTCTCTCTCCCTCTCCCCCAGCAGCACCGGAGCACAGAGAGGAAATAGAAGGAACACAGTCTGCTTTCCTCTCTGCTTGCCTGGAGGGGAGGGGCTTTCCCTGCTCTTTGTTCCGTTTCAGCAAACACAGCAAGGAAACAGAGGAGGGTGGGCAGTAAGACCCTGAGGCAGAATGCAGGAAAGCAGTCAGATTTCCCTTCTCCGTGAAGCGCGATTTGATTTTTGCCTGATTTTTCGGCTCCAGGGACCACACATTCGCTCAATAACACGCACAGACATTTCCCCTTCCTTTTTAGGAGAAAAAATCTGCGTGTTATAGAGGGAAAAATACGGTAAATTGGGGAAAAATTTTGGCGTACATCATCACCAGAACTCGAAGGCAGGTGCTGTTGCAGCTTCGCACAAAGAGTGAAGAGGAGGGGAAGTTTTCTGTCACCTGGCAAGATGCTATAATTTTTGTAATTCTGACTCATCCCTTGCAGGGAGATTGGTATCGAAAGCTGTTCGGGCCACTGCCAAGCAGAAATTGAGAGGAAGGCTGTGTTAGAAGGAGCAACAGTTAACAGCAGTGTATTTCTAAGTGGACGTGGAAAGTGGCGGACTTGGTGCTTGGGGATATAGTCACCAGGGGTGCAGAAGATCATACTGTTCCACATCACCCCAATCCCTGAGCAGTGCAAAATTCCAGAGGTTTCATCACTTTCCCAGGGTTTGTGTTTCCTCCGGAAGGAGGCACAGCAGAGACTGTGGTGTCTTTATGATATATGGTTTGTTTACACATAGGTGCAGCCTGAGGCCACGATGGAGGCGTTGACAGCAAGACAGTCCTGCTTCTCCCACAGCCACAGCCTTGAATTCCAGCAGAAATTAGGCCAGGCTCTCTGTCAGCCTGCCTCTTTTGAATCCCACTTCTAGCTCACATGACTCAATTCCCAACTATGGCATTTTGTCTTTCTAACTAACAGGCAGTTGAGGGAGGGAATGCCATGTATTTGTCCTCTGGCACAGAACCACTCCCTTTGTTCCCTTAAGGATCCATCTTTCATGGGCCATGATGAGGTTGGCATTGCTATTCATAGAATCATAGAATCGTGGAGTTGGAAATGACCCCGGGGGTCATCGAGTCCAACCCCTGCAATGCAGGAATCTCAACTTAAGCATGGCCATCCAACCTCTGCTTAAAAACCTCCAAGGAAGGAGAGTCCACCACCTTCTGAGGGAGTCTGTTCCACTGTCAAACAGAAAGTTCTTCCTGATGTTTTGTCAGAATCATTTCTTGCAACCTGAAGCCATTGGTTTGAATCCTATCCTCCAGATCAGGAGAAAACAAGCTTGCTCCATCTTGAATATTTGAATCTCGTGTCTTCTCCCAGTCTCCTCTTTTCCAGGCTAAGCATATCCAGCTACCTCAACCATTCCTCATAAGACTAGTTTCCAGACCCTTGAACATCTTGGTTGCTCTCCTCTGCACATGTTCCAGCTTGTCAACATCCTTCTTAAATTGTGGCCCACAGAACTGGACACAGTATTCCAGGTGTGGTCTGACCGAGGCAGAATTACTTACCTTGATCTGGACACTATACTTCGGTTGATGCAGTATAGTCCACTAAGACACCTAGATCCCTTTTGCATGTACTACTAGTAAGCCAGGTGTCTCCCAACAGATACTGGTGCATCTGGTTCTTCCTGCCTAAGCACAGAACCTTACATTTGCCCCTATTGAATTTCATTTTGTTAGCTTGGACCCAGTTCTCCAATCTGTTAAGGTCATTTTGAATCCTGATTCTGTCTTGTACCCCTATCAGTTTGGTGACATCTGCAAATTTGGTGAGCATCCCCTCAATTCCTTCATCCAAGTTGTTTATAAAGATGTTGAGCAACAATATGCCCAGGAGAGAACTCTGGGGCACCCTACTTGTCCCTCCCCCCCCCCCCCAGGATGACGAGGAATCAAATTCCAGCAATTTAATCCCTGCTGGATTCAGGAATTAGAAGGGGAGCTCAGCCATACAGTTTACCCCCCTCTCCAAACTCATAACAATATATTATGTTACGCTTTGGTTTTTTTAACGCTTTATTTTCCTTTCTGAATTGTGTGAGATTATGTGCTGTTATGCTGCAGAAGATGTGCCCAAGAGAAAAAGTAGCAACTATAGGAAGTGACATGAGTATCTCACAAGCATCCTTGGTACCTACTGAGGCCTGGAAATAATGTTCAGCTAAAACATTGGAGATGATCCCTGAGTGTGGCTTTTAGCTACTAAGCGTGGAGTTCAGCACTGCATTATTACAAATGTTCCATCTGTTCCAGCATTGCAAAAAGCCAATGCAATTCTGGGCTGCATCAATAGGAGTATAGCATCTAGATCAAGGGAAGTAATAGTGCCACTGTATTCTGCTCTGGTCAGACCTCACCTGGAGTACTGTGTCCAGTTCTGGGCACCACAGTTCAAGAAGGACACTGACAAACTGGAACGTGTCCAGAGGAGGGCAACCAAAATGGTCAAAGGCCTGGAAACAATGCCTTATGAGGAACGGCTAAGGGAGCTGGGCATGTTTAGCCTGGAGAAGAGGAGGTTAAGGGGTGATATGATAGCCATGTTCAAATATATAAAAGGATGTCACATAGAGGAGGGAGAAAGGTTGTTTTCTGCTGCTCCAGAGAGGCGGACACGGAGCAATGGATCCAAACTACAAGAAAGAAGATTCCACCTAAACATTAGGAAGAACTTCCTGACAGTAAGAGCTGTTCGACAGTGGAATTTGCTGCCAAGGAGTGTGGTGGAGTCTCCTTCTTTGGAGGTCTTTAAGCAGAGGCTTGACAACCATATGTCAGGAGTGCTCTGATGGTGTTTCCTGCTTGGCAGGGGGTTGGACTCGATGGCCCTTGTGGTCTCTTCCAACTCTATGATTCTATTCTATGCAGATGAAACAACCCCCCTCTCCTCCTTCCATGGACCATTCTGGGGATTATCCAACACCCCCTGAGTCAATTTTTTGGGTGGGGAGGCACACAGGGAGGAGAGAGTCATTGACATGATCCAGGCTTTTCTTATGTCCATCATCATCCTCCTCCTCATCATCAAAAAGGTAAAGGTAAGGGGACCCCTGACCATTAGGTCCAGTCGTGACCAGCTCTGCGGTTGCGGCGCTCATCTCGCTTTATTGGCCGATGGAGCCGGCGTACAGCTTCCAGGTCATGGGGCCAGCATGACTAAGCCACTTCTGGCGAACCAGAGCAGAGCACGGAAACACCGTTTACCTTCCCGCCGGAGCGGTACCTATTTATCTACTTGCACTTTGATGTGCTTTTGAACTGCTAGGCTGGCAGGAGCAGGGACCGAGCAATAGGAGCTCACCCCGTCGTGGGGATTCGAACCACCAACCTTCTGATCGGCAAGTCCTAGGCTCTGTGGTTTAACCCACAGCGCCACCCGCGTCCCCCATCATCAAAAGGTATTGTACAATTTCACATCAATTGATCAGCCCCCTTTTGCCTCTGTCCCCATCGCTGGCATGTGGCCCTTGAAACATTGCTCATGAGGGAACGCAGCCCCAGAGGTGGGAAAACGCTCTCCATTCTGATGTAAAATATAGCTGAGAAGAGCGAGGCCTCCATACGCTCATACTCCCCTGACATTTCCTACAGCTCTGAGCATAGTAGTTGCAGGAAACTTCATGACCCCAGAGGGAGAACATTGCAAGAATTCTGCCAGAAACACTGCAAAATAAATGTCGAGACAAACTGCAATATTTGTTTCTCTAACCTTTCCCCCTCCATTTCTCTTCCATTATGGCAAGGGAAGAATTTAAAAACTTCTGAAAGCTCCAGATAAGCTCTTCCTTTCCCTAATCTCTCATCTCGATTCTGTGTCTTCTGAGTTTTTCCTCCCACTTCTTTCAACCTTCCTTGTAACTATGAAATGACAGATCAGGCAGGGACAGAGCTCTGATTGGTCGTCCACAGGCAGCTAAAACTTCAAATTGAGTTGTCTGACAAGGAAACGTGATTGTCCCATTTTTTCAGGCTGCGGTCTCATTCTCTCAAATAAATTAAAATGAAATATTGCTGCTGTCGTGATTGTCTAGAGGCATTTCTCTCTGTATTCAGTGTATTCAATTTTGGATGGACTCTTGGGCAAGGATTTCTCCTTCGTTTCCCTCACTCTACCCCTCTCCCTTGTTTATAGGATGTCTTTAGTTTCACTTGGTTATCTGTATTATTCATTAATGTTTGTCCTCACATTAATGGAAATGAAATGTTATTGAAAACACCTGTCTTGGGAAATTGAGCTCCAGACTAAGATGATAACAGCACAACTTAATAATTACAGATATTTACTAGCAAACAAAGATGGTATTCTATAAAGCATAGACACATGTACACCCTGACTGCTACTGGAAGTGTCCCTTCCTATAAAAGACTTGTGTACAGTGGTACCTCCGGTTACGAACTTAATTCATTCCGGAGGTCCGTTCTTAACCCGAAACCGTTCTTAACCTGAGGTGCACTTTCGCTAATGGCACCTCCCGCTGCTGCCACCACATCCCGGGGCAAAGTTCGCAACCAGGAGACCTACTTCCAGGTTAGCGGAGCTCATAACCTGAAGTGTTTGTAAGGTGGACGGTACGTAAACCGAGGTTCCACTGTAGTTGGAAAGTACCTTGCAGGTTATCAAAAATGCATGCAGTAGTTTTACCTCCTAGATGTGAACCTGTCTCATTCTATCTGCAGCTCAAACTCTAGGTCAGACATTAACCTCCTCTATGCCACCATGTCCATAAACCTGTTTAGTGTGGTAGGTGCTGTGGTCTAAACCACTGAGCCTAGGGCTTGCCGATCAGAAGGTCGGTAGTTTGAATCCCCATGACAGGGTGAGCTCCCGTTGCTCGGTCCCAACCTAGCAGTTCGAAAGCACGTCAAAATGCAAGTAGATAAATAGGTACCACTCTGGCGGGAAGGTAAACGGCGTTTCCGTGCACTGCTCTGGTTTCACCAGAAGCGGCTTAGTCATGCTGGCCACAGGACCCGGAAAAACTGTCTGCGGACAAACGTAGGCTCCCTTGGCTAGTAAAGAGAGATGAGCGCTGCAACCCCAGAGTCGTTCGCACCTGGAATTAACTGTCAGGGGTCTTTTACTTTTACCTTTAGACAGTCTATCAGTGGCTGCCAAACTTATCTAGCATAGCACTACAACTTGACAAGTCTATATTGTTACATTGCTTCTGAGTGCCAATTCCTTTGTCGGTCCATTTGCTGTCTTATAGGCCAGAATAGTTGCCAGATGGCAGCTGATAGTTAGCAGATACCTGGGAATCTATCTTTGTTTCAACGAGATATCCATCACAGCTGTAGTTGGGGAGACCTCTCTTGCTGATGGAGGTTTGTATGTGTAAAGACAGAAGATTTGCCATTTGGAAAGTTTTAAGTTAGTATGTTTGGGGAGGGGATATATGATGTGATGATCTGTTTGCCTCCACTCATGCATCCCCCAAACTGGTGCTCTTTAGATGTCAGACTACAACTCCCATCATTCCTGACCACTGCCCATGCTCTTTGGAGTGGATAGGAGTCTTTGTCCAAAACATCTCGAGAACAGCAGGTTGGGGCATCTTAACTGCATATTTGTAAAATATAAAACAGATGCTACATAAACACCATAAGTCTCCAGTGCATTCTCATCCAAAGGGAACCTGATCCAGGTAAACGTTGCCCTGCAACTTCTCACTGTTTGGGGGCTTGGGACGCCCCACAATAATGTGCTTATTGGTGCTATTGATGCTCACATTAACACCACCAAGATTTCTTGACAGCATTCCTTCTGGCAGGAATAAGATGATATGGCTTCCTAATTAATATTTGACTGAATATCCTAGGCAGGTACAATGCAATGGAAGACAGGCAAACATTGTTCAACTTGCATCCTGTAGAACATAATAAAGCCATATCCATATATAACCGATAAACATGGCAATCAAAGGCATTTCAGTGATGGAGGCAAAAGTATTTTCAAGCCTGCAGAATAACTGAGATCACTCCAGCAGCATCTGGTGGTTCATGGACTTGAAAAACTCATCAGCACGATATTTTGGAGGCTATCAGCTCAGTGACATATTTAGGAGACATTTCATTGAAAAAATAATTTGCATGCAGCGTGCTAATCTTGTTGGAGGTATCTCTGCACTGAATTCATAGTAAAAACATGAGTTGTCTTGTTGCATTCTATGGAATTCTATTTTTGGGTGTTGAGGGTGTGATAGGATGCTTCCAATGGACTTTATGACCATGTGGTTCCACTGACCCTTTTCCTGCTGGTTCCAAGTTACAAGGGGGGAGGGCATGGATCCAGTCTTTCTTAGGGTAACTTTGGGAATCAAGACATAACACCAGTCCTGAAAGATCTTCATTGGCTCCCAGTACGTTTCCGAGCACAATTCAAAGTGTTGGCACTGACCTTTAAAGCCCTAAATGGCCTCAGTCCAGTATACCTGAAGGAGCGTCTCCACCCCCTTCGTTCTGCCCAGACACTGAGGTCCAGCTCTGAGGGCCTCCTGGTGGTTCCCTCACTGCGAGAAGCCAAGTTACAGGGAACCAGGCAGAGGGCCTTCTCGGTAGTGGCACCTGCCCTGTGGAACGCCCTCCCACCAGATGTCAAAGAGAAAAACAACTACCAGACTTTTAGAAGACATCTGAAGGCAGCCCTGTTTAGGGAAGCTTTTAATGTTTGATAGACTATTGTATTTTAATATTCTGTTGGAAGCCGCCCAGAATGGCTGGGGAAATCCAGCCAGATGGGCGGGGTATAAATAATAAATTATTGTTATTATTATTATATAAAACTTGCTGCCTTCTCTTGAGGTCCAATCAACCCCCCTCCCCAGCAGTCATCTTTGTACAGCAATGGCATATATAACAGGGGATGATAAATGACAAGGTGTACAACATATACAAAGATCTCCAGTGATCATCACATAGCAAACTAAGTTCCCTCCCTTGTATGGGCATCCTGCAAACTTAAGGAAAAATCTGAGGCAACCTTCTGCTGTCTACCCAAGTTTGTTTTATTTATTCATTTATGGTGCTATATAAAACTGCCCAATAACATTGTTCTCTGGGCAGCTTACATGATAAAATGATAAAATACAATGGAAAACGCAATATCATAAAATAGATATTTGCAGCTTGAACATTTCCAGAATAAATGCAGGTGGCTAACAAGTAAAGCGGCACCGAAACAGTGCCTAGTCATATCTACCCTTACTCTTAAGGCAGCCATTTAACTGATCTGTGCATTTTGTTACTTGATCACCTTAAAGATGTACTGAACATGATACTGACTTTCCTATGACCCTCTCCTTTTTTAGAGCTTGGATTTCTTGTTGAAATGAGGAAAGCAAACATAAAGTGAACCTTTTTGTTGAGATTAACTGTGCATAGGATGCTATATAGAAAATTCCCATTTGTGAGTAGCCCAAACTCCTGACATACACAGGTGCAGCTCAATGTGAAATAAAAGAGAGTCGCACACCTGCTTCTGAACCAGCAAAATAGGCCAAGTTGTTAACTCTTTCACATTGCGTATGAGCTAAGCTTTGTGAAGTTGGGTTTGCTGTGCGATTTGCGCTGGCTGCTTCCGTGCTAAGTTTCCAAATGTAAAGAGAGACATGGCTTCTGCACCTTTAGTAAGTTTCATTAAAAAAATGTGGACACTTTGACGGGTCCAGATTATCCTCCTAATCAACATCTCTACCTGCTAAAATTACCTCCTTTGCTCTGGTCATCCTATGTCATGCTGCCAATAAAAATGTGAAGTGGCTGCGTTTGGTTTCTCCACCCTGCCCAACATTACCTAGAAGGAGGTAAATCTCCAAATTGGGAATGGATAAATGACAGATAAGGTTCAGCAGAAATAAATTTAAAAGCGATGGACACAGGGCAGTGGAGATCCATTGTAGCATGGCTATATGGAGTCCTCGGTTTCAAAGGGAAGCAGAATAGCTCTGTGCTGAACTTTTTCAGCCTGATACCCACATTCTTTTATTGGCAACTTTCTGAGAGCCACATCCCATTGGTGGGCAGGCCCAGAAGCAAACACATGCAGTGGAATGAATGCAAATGTTACCTTTGTACAGTAGCCTTCTTTCCATGCACATTCAAACCCTGCTCTCTATCCTTCATCAAGACAATCAAGAAGCAACATCACAGTTCAAGGACGCATTCCCAGCAAGGGAAAAAACCTTTGAGGAAGGTGCAAAGCACAGCTGAAGAGAGTGGTGTGGCATGGGACAGTGTGTGCATTGAGGAGAGTGTCCTGAGACCCAAACAGGGGCGGCTGGGCTCCCTTTGGTCTCTGAGCCTGAGTTTTACCACCGCTGTCACAGACAATAATAGTGTCAGGAGTCCAGGTTTCCTGCTTGATAACACAGTAAACCTAGGTAATTAAAAAGGAGGATTCATTGCAAAGACAAACAGATAGCTCCGGATGGTTCTAACAAAGCCTCCAGCATCATTATTCAAGATGACCCTTCTGAAGACTGATTCCGGCAGTGACAGAAGATATTGAACCTACGACACTTATGTCTCTTGTTTTGCTTCCTATCTAGCATCCCTCCCATTTACTTACCCTTTGGACTTAGTGGATCAACTCCCAGCTCATCCTGTTCTGACATACTATCTCTGTGTTTGTTCGCGCCTGTTTGAGCTTCCTGTGAGCTTTGTCTGTGTTCTAGCCTGTTCTCAGCTACTGCCTTATCAGCCTGCCCGTCAAGGTCAGGAAGAGACAAAAGTCTGCAGCTGCCAGCTCTCCCCTGCCTGACTAACATCTAAGCCTCTCTGTTCCTGGCTGCTTTCTGCAGTTGGCTGCAAAACTTTGCTTGGAGCTGGCTCATTCCTGACAAATGGGCACCACAATTTCAGAAGGATATTGACAAGCTGGAAAGTGTGCAGACGCGGGCAACCAAGATGATCAAGCGTCTGGAAACCCAGCCTTATGAAGAATGCTTGAGGTAGCTGGGTATGTTTAGCCAGGAAAAGAGGAGACTGAGAGGAGATATGATAGCCATCTTCAAATAACTCAAGGTCTGTCACATGGGAGATGCAGCAAGCTTGTTTTCTCCCGCTCTGCAGGGTTGGTATCAAAGCAATCGCTTCAAGTTGCAAGAAAGGAGATTCCGACTAAGCATCAGAAGGAACTTTCTGACAGTAAGAGCTGTTTGACAGTGGAATGGACCCCCACAAGTGGTGGTGGACTCTTCTTCCTTGCTTATTTTAAAGCAGAAGTTGGGTGGACATCTGTCCTATATGATCTAGTTGAGGTTCCTGCATTGCAGCGGGTTGGACTTGGTGACACTCAGGGTCCCTTCCAACTCTACAATTCTTTGATTCTATGAGTGAGATGGATGAATCAACTGAACTCAAAACAAAGCAGCTTCCAGTTACCCCAGAGCAGCGGTTCTCAACCTGTGGGTCCCCAGATGTTGTTGGACTACACTCTCATCATCCCTGAGCTCTGGCCTTGCTAGCTAGGGGAGATGGGAGTTGTAGTTCAACAACATCTGGGGACCCACAGGTTGAGAAAGGCTGCCCCGAGACATTATGTTATTCACTCAATTCTAATGGCTGTTAGTAACTGTGGGAATAGGCTATTACATTCAAAGGCAGACTATAGAGAAATCTGGTTGGCCATTGTGGGAAACAAGTCATTGGACACCATCAATCTGAGCCAGCAATGGGCTGCTTATGTTCTTAAGTGCTTCAGTCAAACCCACCCTGACACAGGGGACCTTTACCCTAGCACAAGTGATGTGTTCAGCTGTGCTAATCCTCCCCTCTTATTAGAGGTATTTTTCTGTATTTGCCAAACGGTTTTGCTACTTCCAGAATTCCTCACAGGTTTCCTCTGAGCAGTAAAAACAGAGCCTTGATAAAAAATAAAATGGAATGCAATACCTGAATTGTTTTTGTCTGCTGGATTGATCAACAACATTAAAAGTTTGTATATGTGTACATACACACACTCAAATGAAACATCTGTTTAAAAAGATGACAGCTAAGTAGACAGAACAGAGAAAGTGGAATCACCACCTAGTCTAACACCTGCTTTAGGCTACAGCAGTATATAAAAAAAAAGCAATTCATTTTCATTCAACATCTTTCAGTCACAAAAGGCCTCTTGCACGAGATAAAAAGACATGATAACTCATTATGGAAAAGATTGTTGAAATGCAGGCAGCAAACCTACAGCTGTGGGTGTGGAGGAGGAAAGGAAAAGGATTTATTTCAAAAGCAGATGTATCTAGGGAGTGGAGAGACATTCAATTCAGTTGCCATTTAAAGGCGAATCCACCTAACGCTTACTTTACAGAATAATAGGCAGGACCAAACACAGACATAGACCCATTGACAGAGGGAGACCATTGGGTGGTGACACAGGGCAGGGCCTTCTCAGTGGTGACCCCATCTGTGCAACTCTCTCTTGGACTACATTGATCTAGGTGGACCCATGATGTGATGTGGTATAGGGCACTTGCTTATTTTCCTATGTAGGTAGTGCTATTTCAAGACATAGCACACCCAATTCAATTTTATTATCCATTTCTAATAAGGGGGAGTTTGAAACTCTAGACAAGACTAGATAAACTCTAGATAATGTGATGGTGGTAGTGATAGTGGTTCTTCCCTAGGGCTGCCATACGTCCGGATTTTCCTGGATATTACTGGGATTTCAAAGGTGAAATTGACTTCCGAAAGGTGGCGCAACCCTATCTTCCCTCTGTTGACAATATTCAAATGCAAGCTAATAGAACAGAATTGTAGAGTTGAAAGGGACTATTAGAGTCATCCAGTCCAACCGCCTGCAATGCAGGACTATTTTGCCTAACATGGGGCTCGAACCCACGACCTGGAGATTAAGGGTCACATGCTCTACCAGCTGAGCTATCCCAGGTCTGAGCTGAACTGACTGAAGCCTAACTGTTACAGCTTTGTTGTCTTCAGCACAATCTTTTAATTGTTTGGTATAGATTTTGCTGAAATCATAACGATTGTTTCATTGCGTTGGTGTTTTATGGTTGTTGCTACGTGGAGAATGAGGAAGGGGATGCAAAAGCAATAAAGAAATACATTTGTGTAGCAGTGGTGGGGAATCAGATGCTTTTGAGCTCCAGTTCCCATCAGCCCCAGCTAACAAGGTCAATTGGCAGAGTGTATGGAAGTTGCGGTCCTGTAATCTCTGGAGGACCAGAGATTCCCCATCTAGTGTGGATCTCTAGTGGCACCTTGGTATATGCCCCCTCCTTTCTTTCATGAAATTTCATGAAATTTGCTCTACGCGGGGCTGCCCTTGAAACTGTCCCACAAACTCCAGCGGGTGCAGAATGCTGCAGCGAGGCTCCTCACGGGGTCCCTGCCATGGGAGCATATTCACCCAGTGCTTTACCAGTTGCACTGGCTCCTGGTGGAGTATAGGGTCAGGTTCAGGGTGCTGGTCTTGACCTTTAAAGCCCTTTGTTGCTTAGGGCCCTCGTATTTACGGGACGGCCTATCCTGGTATGCCCCGCAGAGGACCTTAAGGTCCATGAATAACCATAGTTTAGAGGTCCTGGGCCCTAAGGAAGTCCTCCACCAGGGCCAGGGCCATTTCAGTGATGGCTCTGACCTGGTGGAATGCTCTGTCCCATGAGACTAGGGCCCTGCAGGATTTAACCTCCTTCCGTTGGGCCTGTAAGACAGAGCTTGGCCTTTAATTTGAATTCAGCCTGATCTTTTATTTCCCTTCTCTTTCCTCCCCCTCCCCATTTACGAAGGTCACCCGCTCTGAGACCCCACAGCTAATTCTCCCCTGGCCTCATTGCTGGCCCAAGTAGGACCAATTCAGCCAGCTGGGGATTATCTCACTGATTTTTTATTTTTCTTGTTATTCATGTTTTTATACTGTATTTTATGCTGCTTTTATAACTAAGTGTTTTAAAGTGTTTAAAATTTGTTGTTAGCTGCCCTGAGCACGGTTTTTGAACTGGGAAGGGTGGGGTATAAATAATAATAATAATAATAATAATAATAATAATAATAATAATAATAATAATTATTATTATTATTATTATTATTATTATTATTATTATTATTATTATTTTGAAGGAAGAAATGTAAGAAAAGCCTGCTGGACCAGGCCTTTGGCTCATCTAATCCAGCACCCTGTTTTCACAGTTCAACCAGATGCCTGTGGGAAAACTGCATGCAGGATCTGAGCACAATATCTCCTCCCAACATTCCCAGCAACTGGTATTTAGAAGCATTACTGCCTCCTGCTGTGGAGACAGGGCATAGCCCTCATGGGGAGTAACTAACAATAGCTTCATCCTCCATTCAGCCTCCATCCTTGGTGGTCTCCCATCCAGGCACTAATCAGATGCCTTTTAGCTTGGCTTCTGCAAAGCGGCTGCATCATGTACCAGAAAACTATGCATACAGTATATGAGGACAGCAATCCTGTGTAAGGTAAAGGTAAAGGGACCCCTGACCATTAGGTCCAGTTGTGGCCGACTCTGGGGTTGCGGTGCTCATCTCGCTTTATTGGCCGAGGGAGCCGGCATACAGCTTCCAGGTCATGTGGCCAGCATGACTAAGCCGCTTCTGGCGAACCAGAGCAGCGCACGGAAAAGCCGTTTACCTTCCCGCCAGAGCGGTACATATTTATCTACTTGCACTTTGACGTGCTTTCGAACTGCTAGGTTGGCAGGAGCAGGGACTGAGCAACGGGAGCTCACCCCGTCGCAGGGATTCGAACCGCTGACCTTCTGATCGGCAAGCCCTAGGCTCTGTGGTTTAACCCACAGCGCCACCTGCGTCAATTCTGTGAACCTAGGACTAAATCTCATTGTGTTCAATGGGATTTACTTCACATACTATTGTGCTATCACAGGGGTCAGCAAACTTTTTCAGCAGGGGGCCGGTCCACTGTCCCTTAGACCTTGTGGGGGGCTGGACTATAATTTGAAAAAAAATACTGGACGAATTCCTATGCCCCACAAATAACCCAGAGATGCATTTTAAATAAAAGGACACATTTTACTCATGTAAAAACACGTTGATTCCAGGACCATTCGTGGGTTGGATTTAGAAGGCGATTGGTCTGGATCCGGCCCCTGGGCCTTAGTTTGCCTACCCCTGTGCTATCAGAAAATGAACAAGAAGAAGAAAGGCAACCAGAGAGAGCTGTCTAGATATCAGAAGGCAGACTACTGCATTCTATTTAGTTTTGGAAACAGCTGAGCTATGAAGTTTTGTTTATCTGGAGCAAAAGAGTCAGGCCGCCTGAACCCCAGAAGTTTCAAGCGTTTATGTTCTAATCAAGGAAATAACAAACACTATCAATTCTGACGACTATAAAACAGTTGGAGGGAGGGAAGGTTTATTAAAAACTCCACCACTAAAATTAATAGAACTACAATTGCTGCAGGTAGATCAAAATTAAAATGTAAGTCTCAACAGCAGTTTTTGCTATTGTCACCAATTTGGAGGTAGTTTGTCCTTGCTGTAAGAATCAAGGAAGTTGTTTAATTTGCAACTCAAAAAATACATAAGGGGGTGGGTAGCCCCATCAGGAATAGCAAGGAAGCTCCTTCTGTGAGCAAGCCTTCCTGCACTCACAAGAAATTACTCCGGGCCAGGGGTCTGAAACCATGATGAATATTGAACTATATTGGTATTTTGGTCATCAAGGTCACAAACAGCCCTACCTGAGTCTAAGCTTTTTATTATTTAGGGTTTTAACTCAAAGCTTTCAGACTTCAGGCTCTTTGAGTCTCCAGGCAATGGAGGTTGGGGGATTGCACAAGAGGCTACTAGCTTAGATGGCTTTAAAGGAGGGTCTCCACCCCCATCTTTCTGCCTGGACATTGAGGTCCAGCGCCGAGGGCCTTCTGGCAGTTCCCTCACTGCAAGAAGCAAAGTTACAGGGAACCAGGCAGAGGGCCTTCTCAGTAGTGGCACCTGCCCTATGGAACACCCTCGCATCAGATGTCTAAGAAATAAACCATAGCTGTCAACCTTCCCTTTTTTTGTGGGAAATTCCCTTATTCCAGCGCCATTTCCCACTGCTTCCCGCTGCTATCCCGGATTGTTAGATATCCCATAGACTGTCCCCAGGACAGGTGAGGCTGCTGATCCCTTATTTTCAAATCTGAAAGTTTACAGCTATGGAAATAAACAACTATTGGACGTTTAGAATACATCTGAAGGCATCCCTGTTTAGGGAATTTTTTTAGTGTCTGATGTTTTAATGTATTTTTAATCTTTTGTTGGAAGCTGCCCAGAGTGGCTGGGGAAACCCAGTCAGATGGGCGGGGTATTAATAATAATAATAATAATAATAATAATAATAATAATAATAATTGTTGTTGTTGTTGTTGTTGTTATGTAGGCAAATTCATAGAGGATGGGGCTTTAATAGCTGCTAGTCAGGATAGCTATGTTCTGCCTCTATGGGAATACCATTTGTTGGAGATTACAGGTGGGGAAAGCACTGTTGCTCTCAGGTCTTGCTTACAGGCTTTCCACGGGCATCTGGTTGGCCACTGTGAGAAGAGGATGCTGGACTAGATGGATCTTCTCATTATTTTTTTATTTATACTGCCCTTCATTTGCTGATCTCAGGGCGGTTCACAACATCCTTGGCCTTTGATAGCCATCTTCAAATATTTCAAGGGCTGTCACATGGAAGATGGAGCCAGTTTGTTTTCTCCTGTTCCAGAAGGTAGGACCCAAACCCAAGTAACACAAAAGGATATTCTGACTAAGCATCAGAAAGAACTTTCTGACAGGAAGAGCCGTTCAACAGTGGAATTGTCTCCCCCTTGGGAAGTTGTGGACTCTCCTTCCTTGGAGGTTTTTAAGCAGAGGTTGGATGGCCATCTGTCATGGATGCTTTAGCTGAGATTCCTGCATTGCAGGGGGTTGGACGAGGTGACTCTCAGGATCCCTTCCTACCCTACAGTTCTGTGATTATGTGATTATCCTGCCAGGCATACTCTGCAAAGGAGAGGGTATGAGAAAAAAGTTTGAGGGAGGGAAGAGTGTGGGAAAGCAGTGATTTGGAGGATAGTGTCTTAAGGACAATGGAGAAATGGAGGACTAGATCATTTTTGGGGTCCCTTCCAACTCTACAACTCTACAATTCTATTATCCTATTATTTTAATCCAGCAGGGGTCTTCTTATATTCTTTCTCATTCTGAAGAAAAGGTAAGGGCTACAAAAGGTCTTTGATTGTGTCAGTTGGAGTCTAACAACATTCTGAAGGGTGACAAGTTCTCCATCATTGCACTAAGGAAATTATTTAAGCTTTCAAGTCACTACGAGACTCCACTTCTTCTCTAACAGAGCCAATTGCCTGGTATCTCCCCAAAGCTCTTGACAACCAGATGGCTACTGACATCCAAGGCCCAAATCTTGTTGCTGGGCTACAGCCTCCATCATCCCTGGCCATTGTGTAACCTGATGGGGGATATGATCCAATGACATGGGGAAAGCCACAGGTTAGTTACCCAAGCTATAGGAGAAAGAGTTCTTGGACCTCCAGGAAAGTGAAATTGTTATTCCAGAGCAGATAGGAAAAAGATACCTGCATTTAGGAAAAATTCAGGGCTTTTTTTCAGCTGGAACTCACCACAACTCAGTTCCGGCACCTCTCAGGTGAATGTCATTGCCATTCTAGAGAACGAGGGAGTTGTTCATGGTGAGTTCCGGCGCCTCTTTTTCTGGAAAAATAGTGCTGCCAAAATGTATATTAATGCTACACTTTGAATGTCAGCTTGCCACACTGTCTATCAGAGCACAGGATGTTAGATAATATTCTGCTTTTCCTTACCATAATGTTTAGCAAAAACAAAAAAAAAAAATTCTGCCAGTAGCACCTTAAAGACCAACTAACTTAGTTGGTCTTTAAGGTGCTACTGGCAGAAATTTTTTTTTTTTTGTTTTGACTATGGCAGACCAACACGGCTACCTATCTGTAACTGGAATAATGTTTAGCAGTTTAAACCAACTAGTGTTTAATAGGGATGCACTGTTAAACATAACTGAATGTTAAAACGCTGTTGTTAATTTATGACTCCTTATTTTCCTCTGTAGGGAGAAAGCCTAAGAAAAGAGAAAAATCACTCGAGGTCTGAAATGTGTCTACTGAAGAATTACCTGAATTAATAAAATATGAAATAAAATAATTATTCTTACAATTATAATTTGACAAAAAGCGCCGTAAGGAAAGATTCTTATTACTAGTGCTACGTAATTATGTAATTGAGTAATTAGTAATAAATTACCTGCTGGTAATGATAATATCTTCACTTGGAAAAAAAAGGTCTAAAAATATATTGCTTTTTCTGACCTGAGTTATTTTGTCACCTGGTGTGACATCAATGGATTATTATGGCAATATCAAGAAAATAAGGGGCATTATTGACAATTTCAGTACAATCTCCCTTTCCAAATGAACATGAGGTTGTATAGGGGAAGTTGTTAATGGATTATGCCCAATTTTTTAATTTTCTCCTCTGCATGGAAGAATTAATGGTATTAAGAAAAACAAGAAGTCAAAAGTTTTCCTTTTAGAGCACTGTTTCCCAAACTTGGGTCTCCAGATGTTTTCAGACTACAATTCCCATCATCCCCGACCACTGATCTTGCTAGCTGGGGATGATGGGAGTTGTGGTCTAAAAAGAGTTGGAGACCCAAGTTTGAAAAACACTGTGTTAGAGTAGGGTTGGTTAACCTGTAGCTCTCCAGACTTCATCCCATCATCCCTGACCATTGACCATGCTGACTGAGGCTGAGTTGAGCTGGAGTCCAACAAAGATTAGCCACTCTTGCTTTTGATGATGATGATGATGATGAATATATCTATATTCATGGCCTAGTTTTAATCATAAGGCCCCAGGGCGAGTTGTGAAAATTTAAAATTCAGAATTAAAAAGAATTAAAACAAATTGAGGCCACAGGAATAGGGTGGGTCTGGAAAACCCACATCTCAGGTGTCAAAAGGTGGGTCTTTAGCATACACCAAAAGCTTTACAGTGAAGGTGTCAGACTCACCTCTGTGGGAGGGAATTCCACGATTTAGGGGTTGCCATGGAGGATGCCATCTTCTGGACCACCACTCTCTGAACTTCAGAGGTTGGCAGATTTAGCAAGATCTTCTGTGGATCTTAGAACCCAAGAGGTTCAGTAAGGAAGGAGGAGGTGTCTTGGATATTTGAGGCCTAAGTCATTTAGAGTTGTAAACACTAGGATGAGTACCTTAAATTAGATGTGGAAATGAAGTTGTAGCCAATGCAACATTGAAGATGCTAGGTGCCAGCCCTGTATTGTTTATTTATTCCATTCCAATCCAATCCATTGCATTCCTTTTTATATAAAATAGAAACACACACACACACACACACACACACACACACACACACACCCCATAACAGATACATACCAGGATTTTAAAAAAATTGCTTAAAAGGCTTGTTGAAAAAAAGAGAAAATCTTCAATAAACATCAAAAAGATAATAGATATGGCACCTGTCTGATATGTCACAAGAGGGAGTTTCAAAGGGCAGGTGCTGCCATGCTAAAGGCACCATTCCAACATGGTAGAAATGGACATCATGATGAGACAAGTATCTGCAGGAGACCCATTTCTGAAGTGTACAGTATCAGGGCTGGAACTGAGCGCTGGTGCTTTGACGCTATGGCTGCAATACATTTAAAGAACAGCAATACCACTTTAAGCAGTCATAGCTTCCTCCCCCAAAGAATTCTGGGACCTGTAGTTCTTTAAAGATAATCAGAGTTGTTGGAACGCCCCTATTCTTTTTCAGAGCTACAATTTATATGGTTGAACAGCCAATCCCTCTCCCCAGGGAACTCTGGGAATTGTAGCTCTGTGAGGGGAAGAGCGGTGTCCTAAGAACTCTCAGCACCCTTAACAAACTACCTTTAAATTCCTAGGAGTCTATCTCAGTGAAGGCTTTACTTGGAAAATAAATACAACCCAGGTGGTTAAGAAAGCCCAACAGAGACTCCATCTCCTCAGAGTATTGCGGAAGAACGATGTCAATCAACATTTGATGATCTCCTTCTACCGGTCCACAATAGAAAGTGTCCTTTTATACTGCATCACGGTGTGGTACGCTGGTTTGACATCATCTGATAGGAAGTGCCTACAGAGGGTGGTGAATACAGCACAATATATTATGGGCTGTCCCTTGAATCCACTGGATGAAATAGCGGAAGAAGGTTGCCTCAGGAGAGTGAGGAAAATTCTCAGGGATGATTCACACCCTGGCCGGCACTTTCTTGATCTCCTGCCCTCAGGCAGAAGATATAGAAGCATGATTTACCAACAGGGTAAAGAACAGCTTCTATCCGTGGGCTGTTAGGCTGCTTAATGAAAAGATAACAACAGGGCAACTGACTTTTGGGTTTGGTGTGTGTGTGTCAGTAAACAAGGGGAATTAAGACTAAGAGAGCTGAGTGCGGGGTGCGTGTGTAATCTCACTGTATACAAATTGTACAAGTGACAGTAAAGTATTTCAATTTACAGCTCCCTGAATTCTTTCGGGGAAGCCATGACGGTTTAAAGTGGTATCATAGTGTTTTATATGTACGGTATGAATGGTCAGTAAAACTCAGCCCTGCAAAATGTTAGCCCAACTCTGTAATCTCACCTGGGAAGACTATAATGAGATCATCAGGAAACAGCTGCATTCCAACTCAGTCTTAAGCCTCTGATGTTGCCAGCATTGTGTGTGTAGGAAATCATTTCAAGTGCTTATCAAGGATTTCATAATACCAAACCGAGTTGAGTATACCATTGTTCTATATGTATATATAAACCATAATCCAAACAATAGATGTTAGATTCAAACAATTGCTTACGTTTCAGCAGAAGCTTGTTACTAAAGGGGAGCCAGCTGCTCAACAGGATGGTTCCGTGCTATTTTACCCTCAAGAAGGCACAAACCAATTATCCGTTGTGTATCTGGCATTCCTGCTCTGCCAATCTGCAAACAAATGTTGCCATGCCAGAGAAACTGTGGGCCTTCAGGACCCTGACATTTTAATTGTCATGGCTTCATCCTTGCTATTAACCACTTTGAAGAAGACATGAAAAGGATTTGATTTGAACTGGTATGCTTAGGAGACCACTATGATGACCTCCACATTCTCCCAGCCCATCTTTTTACACTCCAAATCCTACCCATAAACGGGGAGAGGTTGGAGAAAAAAACAACCAGTGTTTAATATGGTGGCTTGGACTTTACCACCACTGTTCATCCCCTCTACATTTCCTGTTGGTCCCTTCTTGGTAGATCTCTGTGTTTATTAGAGTCAGACATGGAGTTTCTTGTGTTACTTTTGTCCTTAGTTTTAGGTCTCATACATAGCAGTGAGACATGCAGCCAAACATACAGAGGAAAACTCTCCCAGAACTGTACAGCCAATCAGAGCACATGCTACCTCAACGAAGATCATGCCAGTCTGTGTAAGTTAAGCAACACCTCCACACATGCACAAAAACCATTTCCTGACTTACTTACTAATAACCAAATTAACCCTTAAGTCATGCACAGAATGATCTCTGCTGTTGCAGTTCCAACACTGTGTACTAAGATGCTTAATAATCAGTCAGGTGCTCAATAACATCCTGTTTCGAAACTCCCAATTTTTACCAGCTGCAAAATCAGAAGACTTACTTTGCCCCTGATGGTCCACCCGTACATGGTTGTTGAGTTGCCTTTGGTTAAGTGTGTCACAAGTTGTGCAGGCCTGTGATAAATATTAGACAGACAGATTTGAAAATTGCTGCTGGGTTTCCCTTAAAGTGAAATTCCTAAGTGAACACAGAGGTGAATTTGGGCTAAATTTCTGTGGGATTTATGCAGAAGGAAAAAAAGAGTTTGGTAAGTCTAGCATACAATCTCAAAGGGATCTGCAGATCTCTCGCAGAGTTCCATGTTTGATCACAGGCATAACTGGGTGAGGATGAAGGAGAAGTACCAGACAGTGACAGGCTGAGAAGATGCTGCGTAGCAGACGTGAATCAAAAATAGCTTATAATATTGGAAGCAATCATGTTTTAAATCAGCGCCTGCTTCTTTAGTACTGCATAGCAAAATGACATTTATAATAGCATTAAAACCTGTCTGGTAGAATACCGAGCCAGGTTTATAGGATCATAGAATTGTAGAGTTGGAAGGGACCCCAACACAGATGGTGTCTGCTTAAAAACTTCCAAGGAAGGAGAGTCCACAACCTCCTGAAGGAGACCTTTCCACTATGGAAGAGCTCTTACCATCAAAAAATTCTTCCTCATTTTTAGTTAGAATAGCCTTTCGTGCTAACTGAAGCCATTGGTTTGGATCCTACCTTATGGAGCAGGAAAAAACACAAACTTGCTCCACCTTCCATGTGACAGCCGTTCACGTATTTGAAAATGTCTTATCATATCATGTTTCTCATGTATCATATCATGTATCATGTATCATATCATGTTGTTGTTTAGTCATTTAGTCATGTCCAACTCTTCGTGACTCCATGGACCAGAGCACGCCAGGCCCTCCTGTCTTCCACTGCCTCCCGCAGTTTGGTCAAACTCATGCTGGTAGCTTCGAGAACACTGTCCAACCATCTCATCCTCTGTCATCCCCTTCTCCTTGTGCCCTCCATCTTTCCCAACATCAGGGTCTTTTCCAGGGAGTCTTCTCTTCTCATGAGGTGGCTCATGAGTATTGGAGCCTCAGCTTCAGGATCTGTCCTTCCAGTGAGCACTCAGGGCTGATTTCCCTAAGAATGGATAGGTTTGATCTTATTGCAGTCCATGGGACTCTCAAGAGTCTCCTCCAGCACCAGTATCATATCATATCATATCATATCATCATATCATATCATCATATCATATCATATCATATCATATCATATCATATCAGGTCTTCTCCAGGCTAAACGTACCCAGCTCCTGCAACTATTGCTCTTAAGGCTTTGTTTCCATACCCTTGATCACCTTGATCACCATAGTAATAATTTGCTGGACCATGGGCCAACCCAGTCAGATGGGCGGCATAACAACAATAACAACTTGTGGTTGCTGTTGTTGCTTGTTCAGCTCAGCAGTTTAGGTAATGCATGTTAACAAAGCAGTCCTGTACCCATTGGGGCGTAATCCCCAAAGAACACAATAGGACTTCTTTCTGACTCAAGTATAGGATGGTCTTGCTCAGGAAGACATGTGAACCAGAATTTTGCAATCTGTTATGATGACGACAGACCCCCAACACTTTGGGGAAAATAGTATACTGAGTTTATTGTGCTATTAGGATGCAAGCCCTCGCTAATCAAATAAAAGCTTTGAAGAAGGGGGAGAAAGGGAGCATCTTTTTACTGGACCTGGGAAACAGACAACCCTTAAACTTAACTATTACCATGAGCCACTCAATTGTTTCATCCACGCTGAAGCGAATGATTGAACAGTCTTGTGGGTCCTGATCACAGGTTCAGTTTCATTGGACCTGTAGAGCAGTTATAAATGTCTTCCACAAACAAAGCATCGCAGCACTAAACTTTTACTCTGCCATTATACTGCATAAAAATTGGAATTGTGCTTTACTGTCAAAGCACTTACCCACATTCCAACGCAAACATTATACAACAAATTCCAGCCCATTTTATTTTATTTTTAGATTTGCCTTCCCTTCCCACCCCCTGAAACCTAATGGCTGGATGCTGTATAAAATGCATCTTTGGCATTTATATAGCCCCATTACCATAGCTTTTGAGCATTTTGTACACTTTAATGCATCGATTCTATATGTATTTGTGTCAACAGGCCATGGATTTTGTTACAGGCATACGCCTGATCCATGAAGGGGGAGATAAGCAAAGATAGGTCATTATGGGAGGGGATTGTTTTATAGATGAAGATTCAAGGCGCCGAACGGGGGGAAATGACTTGCCAAATGGGGTCGTAGGAAACGTATCAGCAGCAGTGCTTTGTAATCTCAAGCCCCAAAGGAACATGGAAGGTGGACGTCTTTGAGCCTGTTGATGTATTATACAAAAAGAGGAGACAGACGGTGGTGGGAGATTTCTGAACTGTACTCTTCAAAGTGCAGATGGCGAGTCAAACTTTGGAATATTCCCCATTACCAGAAGCTTCTTACATGCTGTGGCACAGAATGGAAGGCCAAATCCTGCTTGCTCCAACAGACCCAATTTCTCCTGGCCATGGGAGGTGGGGGGAAAGGCCCGGAATGAACTCTGTGAATGAGTAGGGTGGAATCTACACACACATTAAAAAACGCTGTGAAAATGCTTCCCCCCAAAAAAGTTTTGAAAAATATATCAAATTTGCCATAGCTCACCATCGCCATCTAGTGTCACATTTGTATATTGTACTTTACAACACATTTAAAACATTTTATTTCCAGCTTTGTAGCTGAGGCCTAAGATCAGATGATTTTTTAAAAAAATTCTCCCTATTTCTCATTCCTCCCCCCAATCTTCAGTTCACCGCATTTCCATGTAGATTTTCAGTTTAAAAAACACAACCACCAGTCCTCATGAAAATTCACCAGTATTTTATTGCACTTTTCTCTCAATGAACACTTTTTGGTATACCCTGTTATCTGTTATCTACCTTTTCACAAGCAGCTTTCTCTGCTATTTTTATATGCGTTTCCCACTCATGTACTTTCTCCTAATGCGTGCATTTCTGGAAACTTAAAAATGAAAAAAATAATAATTGGAGAACAGTACCATAACGTTTGGAGAAGTAAGAATTTCAAAGGATACCTGGGTTTCTGTTTGCGTATTGTTCTGGGAAGAGCAAAATGGGTAGGTTTGTGCTAAAATGTGAATGGAATTTAATTTCTCCCTCATCCTTATACAGGAGAGAACTGTCCAACAGTGGCGAGCCTTGCTCTTCTCTCGGGACATTCTGCTGCCTCCCCTTCATCTAATCAGGTTGTGGAAGGAGCAATGCTGGGACTTTAGCAGACCAGAGAGAGAACTTCTCCTCTCTTCCAGGGGTGCCAACTTGAATAAAATATTGCGGGGGCCCAGGTAAGCCCCACCCCACATAATCAATCACATGACACAGTGCTCACACACATCAACTTTGTGGGGGCCTAACCCCCTCAAATATTTTATTGTGGGGGCCAAAGCCCCCATGACATCTAGGAGATGGCTCCTGTGCCCTCTGCTCTGTTCCTTGCTTATATCAGAGGCAGTCATCGTGGTGCTTTCCAGATGTTTTGAATGAAAACTCTCATTATCCATGATCACTGACCACGCTGGCTGGGGCTGATGAGAGTTCCAGTTCATAATAGCTGGAGGGCACTATGTTTGCTAACTAGTATAGGCAGTGAGCCTGCTATATAAATTGGCCCTCCATGGCACCTGCCATCCCCTTCACAATCTTCCCACACAAACCCTCCTCACTGCTTTCTAAACCATGCTGCACGTTGCTATGGACCTAGTGTTAGCTGCGGCTCGGTGTGGCTGAGAAGGGATTTCATCCAAGCTCACAGCTGAGCTTCACAGGTTCTGGGTTTTTATTTTTATCTTTCATGTCCTATACCTTTCCCTCCTGTGGGTGTCTATTTCCAGTGTCACAGCAGTTTCTCTGTTTTCCCACACCTGATGCCGGGGCATTAAATGTTCCTCCACATGAACGGCATCTTAGACCCATGGACAAAATGCAGCCCCCTCCCCAGGTCTCTATTTCTGGCTTTGGGGACATCCCTTACTGGCTTTTGCTAAGCACCCTCCTTGAGTCCTTTTGCCTGGCTTGAATGAGTCATTGTATTCTGAAAACCCTTATTGCTCCCTGTCTGCACCCTACATTTAAAGCAGTATCATGCTATCTTAAACAATCATGCCTCCCCAGTGGACCCTGGGAAGCATAGTTTGTTAAAGGTGCGGAGAGTTGTTAGGAGACCCCTATTCCCCTCACAGGGGAACAATCCTCAGAGTAGTTAAAAAGTCTGCAGTCTCTGGGTATCAGGTGTAGAATATTAGCAAGGACCGATGGTGAAGTTCACTAATGCTGTGCCTGGGTGTGAGAGGGGAAACTAAAGGTGCAGACAGGGCAAAAACGAGTCCGTCTTTTTCTGGGTGTTTAAGCCAATTGCCAAATCAGGTGATGCTTTCAAGTCCAAGCCTTCCACTGCCCCCCTCTTCAGCATGCCCTACCACTGTTGGAGCCCTGATAGGTAAAGGTAAAGGGACCCCTGACCATTAGGTCCAGTCATGGCCGACTCTGGGGTTGCGGCGCTCATCTCACTTTATTGGCCAAGGGAGCCGGCGTACAGCTTCTGGGTCATGTGGCCAACATGACTAATCCACTTCTGGCGAACCGGAGCAGTGCTATTTACCTTCCTGCCGGAGTGGTACCTATTTATCTACTTGCACTTTGACGTGCTTTCAAAATGCTAGGTTGGCAGGAGCAGGGACCAAACAATGGGAGCTCACCCCATCACGTGGATTCGAACCGACAACCTTCTGATCGGCAAGCCCTAGGCTCAGTGGTTTAACCCAAAGCGCCACCCACATTTCTGGAGCCCTGATATCAGTAGGTAAAAAAAGGTAAAGGACCCCGGACGGTTTAAGTCTAGTCAAAGGTGACTATGGGGTTGCGGGGCTCATCTCACCTTTCAGGCTGAAGGAGCCGACATTTGTCCACAGACAGCTTTCCAGGTCATGTGGCCAGCATGACTAAACTGCTTCTGGTGCAACAGGACACCGTGACAGAAACCAGAGCTCACGGAAACGCCGTTTACCTTCCCACCACAGCGGTACCTATTTATCTACTTGCACTGGTGTGCTTTTGAACTGCTAGGTTGGCAGGAGCTGGGACAGAGCAACAGGAGCTCACCCTGTAGCCCCACAGCACCACATGCATCCAGTTCACCTGATATCAGCATGACAAGTTTCGCAGAAGTTTCCACAGCAGCAATATGGGGGTGGGGGGTGGAAGACATGGCATGGGCTCTCCCTCTTCAAAGCTGGAGTTCTCTCTCTGATCTAGGAGAGAGATCGAGATCATTTGCTTCCTGTGATCCTCCCCCAAAGGGCTTTAGAATTGGGGGCAGCCACCTTTCCCAGCCCATTCTGGAGATTGGAGGGATTGAACCCAGAGCCTTCTGTATGTGTAGCCTGTGTTGTACCACTAAGCTACAGCAGCCGTACCCTGCAACTGCGCAGCAGCACACTGCTCTGAGCTCATGCTTCATTCCAGTTATCTTGAGCACCGCCACTATTTAAGCAGTTACAAGTTCACCATTCTTCGGCATGTATAATAGGGCGAAACATCAAAAGGAGAAGTCAAATGCTGAATGTAATCCCCATGGGCAGGCAGGTAAGCCGGGGAATGTTGATTTGTGTTATTTTAATTGCTTATAGTACATCCGATTCAGTTCAGGCACTCTGAATTCAATTCTGCTTTCTGCCAATGCATAACAGATCGCCCAGCTATTCAGCGCAGCGGAGAGTAGTTTCCCCAGAACACTCGTAGAAAATCGTCAGGATTTGTAGTATCAAGGTCATGGTGGAGAGCTGCTACTGATTTATTCTTCCACGTTCGCATCCTTGAATGGAAGCTTCACAGAAGTTAGGTGGCTTGAACAAATCATACTTTTGTGCACAATTGGTGTGCATGCCTCTAAGGCCACATTCAGAGGTTCATATCACACTCCTTGATCTTTATGCACCCATTCAATGGCATCCTAGTGACCCATGTTGCACTTCTTTTGTGCTTTTAGAAACACCATGTAATAGACTCTGGGCCACAATCCTAGACGGAAGAAGCTAGGAGATGCTGTGCCCCACAGGTGCTGAGTTGCACCTAGCATTGTGTGTTTGTGTGTGACATCATGCATGCGGTGCATGTCATGTGCATGTGATGTCACGTGCATTGCACATTACATGCATGATGACTGTCACATCGGGAGAGGCCAACCAGGCCTCCTCCCGATGCAACATTTGTGTGCCAGGCTGTGCTGGTCCATGCATCATCTCCCAATGCTGAATGGCCCAGGGCGACATCCAGATGGGCCTTCTTTGCCCCCTCAAGATTGGGGTGTGTGTGATCCCCATCCCAGTGGACATTGGGGGTTGTAGAAGCCTCAGCCCCATAGAGTTGATGCACCTGCTGTGCCCCTTAGGTTGAAGGTCGGTGGTCCAACATCTGCTTTGCTTGTCCCAGGTTCAGTCCCTGGCATTTTCAGATAGGCTGGGAGAGACCTCTTGTCATGGAGTCATTCACCTGCTGAACAGCAGCCTGAAGGGGGAGAAGAGGGAGTGACTCCACCTGTAGCTGATGAGCCTTTAAGGACACAGAGGAGAAGGCGCTGATGGGAACCAGCAGGCTTCAGCCTTCTTATGCAAAGCTTCCAGGAGCAGTCAAATGCTGGAATCAATGCTTGTAGTCCTTGACCTTACCTTGCTGGTTCCTGCTTGTTTGGGCCCTTGATCATTGGATTCCCTGACCCCTGGACCGTGCGAGCATGTGGATTGCTGTTTGCCCGACCCTAGGACTGGACCTGACTTTGAATGCTGACTCTGCCTCCAGGCAAGTACACTTCAGAGACTCTTCTGGTTGGCTGGCCTCCCACTCCACTAAGCTCTGCACTTGGTTGCTCAGCAACAAGACAATGACACCACTCTCCTACACTAGAGCAGGGGTGGAGAACCTCTGGACAGTGGGCCAAATCTGACCCCCCCCCAGGCACTTGGCTCATGAGGTAGCTTTCCCCAAACTACACCCGCCTGCTCCAAACCTGATGTCATAATGCAATGTTGAATGGGGGCGCAGTTAGGAACCTGGCTGTTTTCCTTACAGGAAGCAGGATTGAATCCCTCATCTTATCTGCTGATGGGTGTATGTGGGAGTTAAGTCCTGTTTGATGTCTGTCTCTCCCCCCCCCCACTCCCACAGGCCAATTTCATCAGGTGAGTGGTCAAAGTTGGTGCACAGGGTGGTGGATATAAAGATCTGGTCTGCTAGGCCTGAAAGGTCCCCCAGTTTTGCACTAGAGATATGCTGCCAGTCTGGGTAGACAAGACTCATCTACATGGACCAATGGCTTGAGCCGGTGTGGTGTAGTGGTTAAGAGCAGTAGGCTTGTAATCTGGTGAACCGGGTTCACATCTCCGCTCCTCCACATGCAGCTGCTGGGTGACCTTGGGCTAGTCACACTTCTTTGAAGTCTCTCAGCCCCACTCACCTCACAGAGTGTTTGTTGTGGGGGAGGAAGGGAAATGATAACGTTAGCCGCTTTGAGACTCCTTCAGGTAGTGATAAAGCGGGATATCAAATCCAAACTCTCCTCCTCCTCCTCCTCCTCCTTGACTGGTATAGAATTATAGAACTGTAGAGTTGGGAGGGACCCCAAGAGTTATCTAGTCCAACCCCCTGCAATGCAGGAATCTCAGCTAAAGCATCCATGACAGCTATCCAACCTCTGCTTAAAAGCTTTCAAGGAAAGAGAGTCCACAACCTCCTGAGGAAGACCATAGAAAGCAGCTCCTGTGTTCCTCTTTAATGCTGTTTGGGAACAGATTTTCAAGGCAGGCCCATTTCAAACTGAGCAAGGCAAAGGTTGTGGCAACACTGGCTGTGCCCATTGATTCAAAACCGCAGAAGTTGAGATGCAAGCCTAATGAGGGCAGGGTTTTGAGAAAAGGCTCTGTTGCTGTTCACATTTCAGGAAAGGAGGAAAGCGCCTTTCATCCATGCTGCAGCTTAGGAGAAAGTGACTGAGATATGTGTGGGTCTTTGCAGGATCAGAAATCCCACTGGAAAGCTTTTGCGAGCCATCTTTTCTCTGTAGACTTTTCAGTTGTCCATCTATATTGCTTTTGGATGCGGTCCTAAGGGGGGAAAAGGGGAATATGGCTTACTGGGTGGGGAGGTTGCAGTGAGCTGGGGGGGGGGCAGATGCCAGTGGTGGTCTGGGTCAGTGGGTGGAGCAATGAATGTAAAATTTAACCCCTTACTGTAGGCTAATTTTCACACCCACCTGCTCTTTCCCCCAGGCATGGTCAGAGTCCAATGGAAGACTTGAAGTAGCCTAAATACGCAAGGAACCAGCAGCACCAGTGAGGGACCTGCCTTGGGGATATGTGGTGTGGCTTGGGAGGGTGTGTGCCCAAGAGACCCAAGGAGAAAGTAGAGATCTTTGGAGGGCTTGAATTCATTCCCTGAGATCCCCACCCCTTCTTTAATGAATGCTTCCACCGTAATGTCTTTCAGAATCCCCCCTTTTTCTTCCAGCTATAGATTTCACAGGCTGATGAGTCAGTTACACGAACTTCAATCCCCGATGCTATGATATAATTGCACACAGACACAGGGACAGAACCTTCATCTGTAAAATAGAAGAGATGCCTAAAGTGGCTTTCATATGTACCCCAATAATCTCCTGGCGATACACAAGGATTTGGTCGCTTGCAGCTGTTTGCCTCTGCTATTTAGGTCCACACCAACTTCCTCTACCCTGACTACCCTTGATAAGTATGAAAAGGAAATTAAACCTATAGCTGGATTGCTGCTCAGATGGCCCCATCGCATCAAAGCGAGCACACAGCTTAGCTGGCTGTCAGAATGCCTCCTGACTCCATTATTCTGCTATTATAACTTTTCAAGGGTACTTGCAAGATCGAGCCTCATATGGTAACTGGTGTGAGTCGAATTCCATCAGGAGAAAGCTGCTGTTCTGTGCAGAAAGGGGTCGGGGGAATTACGTCCTTATCTGCATGATTTTTCAGTTACATTAACACAAGGACAGCAGCAAATTCGTTCCTCACAATTCCCTGTACTCTCCGATGCGGTCATTAAAATCCCCATTCAGAGAGCTTGAGTCTCAACATGTTTCAACATACCCCAAACCCTTTTATATACTTCTGTTTGGCTCCCAAGGACATTCGCTCGGAAGTAACAGCTGATGACAATGCCCCCTGGTTGTGCCAGAGGCTGTAGAGAATATGAGGAGAGGCCTAGAGAGGCCTGAGGGCATGCTTGTGCCATCCTAGCCCCTGCCCTCTATCCTCTGGGATCTTCAACACAACAAAGGGCCAGTGATGGCAATTTGCTTTTGTGGGAGGTTGAGGGATGGCCAAAATGGCCCTAGGACCTGCTGCAGCCAACCTTGATCTGCTCCAGAAGTCTTCTGCCAGAGTGAGAAACTGGGATTTTGGCTCCATCCCTAATCTACTTCCATAAGATAAGACCCGAAGAATCTTCATGGAGGGGTGGTAAGACCAAGACAAGGGGGTGGAGGAATTGCCTGTTACCCACCCTGGGGAAAAGAGAAGACTGAGAAGTGATATGACAGGCATCTTCAGATACCTCAGGGGCTGTCATGTGGAAAATGGAACAAGCTTGTTTTCTCCTGCTCCAGAGGGTAGGACCCAAACCATTGGCTTCTAGTTACAAGAAAGGAGAGGCCTACTAAACATCAGAAAGATGTTTCTGAAAGTAAGAACCACTTGACAGTGGGACAGACTGCCACAAGAGGTTGTGGGCTCTCTTTCCTTGGAGGTCTATAAGTAGAGATTGGGTGGCCATCTGTCATGGGTGCTCCAGTTCAGATTCCTGCATTGCAGGGGGTTGGACGTCTTCTTCTTCTTCTTCTTCTTCTTCTTCTTCTTCTTCTTCTTCTTCTTCTTCTTCTTCTTCTTCCCCCGCCCATCTGACTGGGTTTCCCCAGCCACTCAGGGTCCATTCCAGCTCTACAATTCTATGATGCCACCCACAGTATTTGTGGGGTGTGAAACACAGAGCAGTCAAATACAACATTCCTAGAGTGGACATAAAAAGGGGGTGTCTGGACCAGCCAGTCAGAACTTCCTGTTTCCTCCTGGGCTGGAACAAACTTCATCTACATGTGACCCAGACATCACCTGTGCCATGACATCACCTGTGCAGGTAACAAAATAGCTCAGGGGAGACAGCCATCTCTCTCTCTGACTCCATTCCTCCAAGAAGCAACATCTCCTTAGCCTGAGATGCTCTCTTGGCTTCAAGAGAGGACAAAGGAACTATCTCCTTATGGGATAGATTCCACGTGTATATATTTTGTAACTTAAGTCTGCCTTCTGGGAGCCATCTGTGAACAAGATGTGTGTGTAAACTATTTTATACTTTTATACAAGACTGTGTTGTGTCTATTCTTTTTATGAGGGAATAAAGGGGAATTACCAGGAAACTGATTTTAGAGGCTTATACAAGCCTGGCAAACCTATCCGCTGTGAAAGTTTAAAAGGGGAATGTTACTCTGCTAAATTGTAGAACTTGTTAACACAAGTTGGGAAGGATATAATTAAACAATATATCCTCTCCTGCCTTCCTGAACATTCCCACAGTGTTGAGTCCTAATAGGACACAGATATGGACAGTGTTGGAGTCCTTTTAGCATTGCTCCCTATTTTAGAGCTAAATGAGGCAAAGCAAGGATGCCTTTTCTCTGTATGCCAGGGACAGGATTAATTTTTAAAATGGCTTTTGTTACAAACTCTACGCAAAACACCAATTATTCAGCAACATCATCAGTCTTCAAAAAGGATTGCAGCGCTAGAATTAAGCTTTAGCTCCATGGCTCAAACTACTAGCCCCACACAACTCCCCACCCCCACCCTCTCCAGATTTTCTCAGTATCCATCAGCTCCACAGAAATGAATGGCAATTCAAGCGTTCAAGAAAACCCTGAATGTTTATTTATTTATTCCTTAGGTGATTTAAAGTTAAAGTGATTGGGGAGCTGACATTCAGGGTGCTTTCAGACATCACAAATTACTGCCTACCAGGAGCTCAATGAACTAAGAGAATATGTGACATCCTAAAATAGCAGTTCTGCAATTAGACTTGCCAGATGTCAGAGTGCAGCCCAGAGTTTGAGCCATTTATCAAAGTCTGTGGGCCAGAAACTACAGGCAGTGTGTGTGTGTGTGTGTGTACATATGCCGATGTGCCTTCTGTGTCCAGAAGGATGAATTCTGCCACACACACAAACAGCACTGGTGGAGCTCGAAGGTCATTGCAATTGATTGATCAAACCACTCTTGACCTGGTCACCTTCCCTCGATCTATGGAAGCAACAAAAACCAAGTAAGCATCTTTGTGAAGGTAAGTATTTATTCCCTGTAACCATTTATTCCTGTTGCAAAGCCACAGTTCCCTCTTCTCCCTTATTGCTTTCTCTGGTTGCAGCATCCAGAGTGTAAAGGCATAGATGACCCAAGCTTTTGTGACTGCTCCTTGCCATCTCTTAGCACACCTATGAATGTTGTTATTCCTTATATATGTAGTAAGTTTGGAGAACAAGAGACCCAACAGAGGTGTTCATGTTAACTGGTCGGAATTGCTTTCCTTTGGATAAGCCCTCCTGCAAATGTAAGATGAACCCTGTTGGATCAAAGCAAAGGACTAAGGACATAAGAAGAGCCTGCTGGATCTGGCCAATGGCCCATCTAGTTCAGAATCCTGTTCTCCCAGTGGCCACCCTGTTGCCTGTGGGGGAAAACCCACCAGCAGGATCTGAGTGCAAGAGGCATCTCCCCTCCTGAAATTTCCAGGAACTGATATTCAGAAAAATTATGGCTTCTAACCATGGAACCATGCAGGCAGAGCATAACCACTGTGGCTAGTAACCCTCTCCCCCATGAATCTGTCCAATCCTTGTTTAAAGCCATCCTTGTTGGTGGCCACCATTGCCTCTTGTGGGAGAAGGTAACATAGTTTAAGCATGTACGCCATTTTATCTGTTCTGAATCTCACGCTATTCAGCTTTATTTCCAGACCATGTCATTAACGAGGAGGCAGGTTTAGTCGTTCTTTGAAGACTATCCCTGCCTCCAGGTCTTGACACCTCTGGTCTTGACTGGGAGGATACTGGAATCAACAAGGGAGACCCACATGACCTGAAGGTGCTGCTGTGCAATGCCAGGTCAATGATTCACAAGACGGCTGCCATCCACGACTTGATCGTGGATGGAGGACTTGACCCGGCATGTGTAACAGAGACTTGGTTGAATGAAGCAGATGGGCCTGTTCTTGCCACTGCTTGTCCACCAGATTTCTCTTACACACAGTTTCTCAGTGGTGGCGCCCACCCTGTGGAACACCTTCCCATCAGATATCAAGGAAATAAACAACTGTCTGACTTTTAGAAGACATCTGAAGGCAGCCCTGTTGAGGGAAGTTTTCAGTATTTCATGTTTTATTGTGTTATTGGGAGCTGGCCAGAGTGGCTGAGGAAACCCAGCTAGATGAGTGGGGTATTAATAATAATAAATGATGATGATGATAATGATGGGTGGGGTATTATTATTAGTAATAATAATAATAATAATAATAATAATAATAATAATGTGTCCTTGGCATGTTGTTGGACTACAGCTCCCTGGTTTGGGACTGATAGGAATTGGAGCCCAAGAACTGATGTCCACAAAGGGCCACCTGTTATCCACCACCTCACTTAGGTTACCTGCTTACAGGAAGACAAATATGATATTTTTGATGGCGTGACTTCATTCTTCTACAAAAGCATAGTAAATTATGATCACAAACAGCTCTAGCTTTCTGTGACTTGGTTTCAGGCCAACGTCTGATGTAGCTTAAAATTAGAAATATGTCTTTTCTTTTTCTTTTCTTTTAAGAAGAAGAGAAAAATAAACAAACCTGGGCAAGTACAATAAAGCTCAGAGGCAGTGGAAAAATGCTGCAGATGTGCTGCATCTGTCTGCATGCCCACTGGGGACGCTGCGATAAAGAGATTATGCCTTTTACACAAAGCTGGTTAGACAACTGAATCAGATAAGCAAATTGACAGCTAAACGAAAGATAGGCTTTTCATAAGGGGAGTACAAAGACGCTGACCCAGTTCATTTAAACTGTTTGTTGTCCCTAATAAACAAACATGAGACATTCTGATGATGGCGCACACACACACGAGAAGCAGGGGGGAAATGACTAGGCAAATTAGGCATCAAATTAGCAACAGAAATTGCTATGATTTGGGCATGAGATCCAGAAAAATGAACTGGGGAATGTAACAAGGGAACACAGCATAGGATTAAGCATTCTCACACGGTATAATTTTATTATAACATTGGACTTCTCTTGGGTAGTTCTCATTTCATGGCATGCGCCTCAGTAAGCGTATCTGTGATTTCCATGACCAATGCAAAACCTGCTGTCCTTGTCGTTCCCTCTTGCCTTCCCATAAACTACTGTTGGTGGCTTACAATGTTAAAATTAATAAAATAACACCACACCGAACACACACACAAATGCTCACGTGAAACAGAAAAAATGCAAAACAAATAAAATGATGCAGAAACCTAAAACATCTCAGAGTTAACACTTGTGATGATCTTAATCAGAAATTTGTTTTCATAGCTCATCTAGAGCAGAGAATGTACAACAGACACATTCAGAGGCAGGCTATGTGTTGCAATTGCCCCAGGGATCAATCTGCCCTTTGCTCCTTTCCATCTGAATATGACTATGCTACCACTCAGTGGATTTGTAACTGGCTGACTGACCGAACCCAAAGGGTGCTCATCAATGGTTCCTCTTCATCCTGGAGAAGAGTGACTAGTGGGGTGCCACAGGGTTCTGTCTTGGGCCCGGTCTTATTCAACATCTTTATCAACGACTTGGGTGATGGACTCAAGGGCATCCTGATCAAATTTGCAGATGACACCAAACTGGGAGGGGTGGCTAACACCCCAGAGGACAGGATCACACTTCAAAATGACCTTGACAGATTAGAGAACTGGGCCAAAACAAACAAGATGAATTTTAACAGGGAGAAATGTAAAGTATTGCACTTGGGCAAAAAAAAAAATGAGAGGCACAAATACAAGATGGGTGACACCTGGCTTGAGAGCGGTACATGTGAAAAGGATCTAGGAGTCTTGGTTGACCACAAACTTGACATGAGCCAACAGTGTGACGTGGCAGCTAAAAAAGCCAATGCAATTCTGGGCTGCATCAATAAGACTATAGCATCTAGATCAAGGGAAGTAATAGTGCCACTGTATTCTGCCCTGGTCAGACCTCACCTGGAGTACTGTGTCCAGTTCTGGGCACCACACTTCAAGAAGGACACTGACAAACTGGAACGTGTCCAGAGGAGGGCAACCAAAATGGTCGAGGGCCTGGAAACGATGCCTTATGAGGAACGGCTAAGGGAGCTGGGCATGTTTAGCCTGGAGAAGAGGAGGTTAAGGGGTGATATGATAGCCATGTTCAAATATATAAAAGGATGTCACATAGAGTAGGGAGAAAGGTTGTTTTCTGCTGCTCCAGAGAAGCGGACACAGAGCAATGGATCCAAACTACAAGAAAGAAGATTCCACCTAAACATTAGGAAGAACTTCCTGACGGTAAGAGCTGTTCGACAGTGGAATTTGCTGCCAAGGAGTGTGGTGGAGTCTCCTTCTTTGGAGGTCTTTAAGCAGAGGCTTGACAACCATATGTCAGGAGTGCTCTGATGGTGTTTCCTGCTTGGCAGGGGGTTGGACTCGATGGCCCTTGTGGTCTCTTCCAACTCTATGATTCTATGAGTCTATGATTCTATGATTCTATGAATATAAATCCTAACCAGAATTGGAGTTCTCCTGCCATATTGGGTGCCCTTTCAGTGGTTCCACTGCCTTTGGAAATACAGAAGATGGCGACCTGGAAGAGGGCCTTCTTTGTGGCAGCTCCCCGAACTCCAACCCCATAGAGGTGCATCAAGCATCCTCATTATCACTGGTGGCTGGTCCCCATTGGCTGGTCCTCCCAATCGTCATTCCTCCTCTGGTCACTGCTATGGATGCACAACCTAACTATCTGTCTCCAGGCACTGTGGTCATCTGTAACAGCCCTTTAGATATTTGAAGGTGACTATCATATCTCCTCTCCTCCCAGTCTCTTCTTCTCCAGGCTAAACATACCCAACTGCCTCAACTGTTCCTCATAAGGCTTGGTTTCCAGACCCCTGATCATTTTGGTCACCCTCCTCTGTTGTCTTGGGCTAGACAATGCAATCTTCAACCATTTATCTGCATAGGAATTTCCCCACTCACCTCAGTGGAGCTGGTGATGGACATTCCAATTGTGTTGATAGAATTGATCGGAATCTGATCTAAATGTATCCAAGACTTCCACTTGCATGTTAACAATGTGCATTTAAAAAAGAAAAGCTAACTACAAAGTGCTAGAAATCAAATCCTCACCATTAATTTTTCACTGTTGTCATAAATAATAGCACTCTGGGGTTTTATGTATGTATTTTTTTTTAATCCCATTTATTAGCAAAAGTCTTTTTGGCTTTAACATTGACGGTAGAAATATTGAGAAATGAAGGCTCATGAGTTATTCATGAGATTAGAATTAATTCAGCCACTATTTCTGGCTTCTGATTAAATGCTGGTGTGTAACCTAGTAACACGGGAAATAATGACCGGATGATAACACTGTGCGAACCAAGTCAATGAAGAGAGGCTTTAATATGTCATATTGCAATATCATTTGCCCTCAAGTAATGGGTCTAGATAACTCCAGCCCACATTAACGGGAAAGAATGAAGGCTGTGATCCCAAGCTCACTCACTGGGAAGCTTGTTTGATTCAAATAAATGGACTTAATCCCAAGTAAATGGGTCTGTGTTCAGGATGTCAAACAGGTTTTTCAATATCGCTCCCAATGTTTGAGCAGGAGTGTGTTTGCCCTAGGGACGCGGGTGGTGCTGTGGGTTAAACCACAGAGCCTAGGACTTGCCGATCAGAAGGTCAGCAGTTTGAATCTCCATGACAGGGTGAGCTCCTGTTGCTCAGTCCCAGCTCCTGCCAACCTAGCAGTTCGAAAGCACACCAGTGCAAGTAGATAAATAGGTACCGCTCCTGCGGGAAGGTAAACATCGTTTCCGTGTGCTGCTCTGGTTCACCAGAAGCGGCTTAGTCATGCTGGCCACATGACCTGGAAGCTGTACGCCGGCTCCCTTGGCCAGTAAAGCGAGATGAGCACCGCAACCCCAGAGTCGGCCACGACTGGACCTAATGGTCAAGTGTGTGTGTTTGCCCTGCCCAACTTGGGAAGATGGGACTATCTCAAGACATGCTCTTGTGAGACCAGCAATGTCACATTTTGTGGGAATGTTGAGCTTTATAAACCATCCCCATTCTCACCCAAAAAGCTTGACACACTGACACAGCACCCAACTCTCCTGTCCCAATATATCAGTATAGGATTAGCCAGTTGCCTTCTGGAAGCTGAGTTGGAAATTTTGGGGTGTTCTTCAATTGCCACATGAGCTCCTTTTCTGGCCTACACAGCATTGCAAATCTAGTGGGGTTGGAGGTAGACGAGATGGATTGGATATTGTATTCATTGTCACAATGGAAGGTGGTACAGGCAGGGAGAGAGATTAGTTTATCAAAGGCACTGGATGCAGTGAAGGAAAGTTCATCTAATTGGCCCCTCATTGTCAGCTAGCTCAAGTAGGGGTGTAAAAAAGCATCCTTTCCCATTCCACCCAGTATTTCTCACACACCTCTCCAATGCCACTCACAATTTGAATTTAATGTGAGAGTCTGAAGAAAGGTACACAGCCAGAGCTGGAGTGGTATCACTTAGCTTCAACAGTGGGAGCTTTGGCCAGCCTTTCCACTGAGTTATATGATGCCTTTGTGGTTTGTTGAATTTGTTACACATCCTTGATATTAATAAAGTAGGGGCCGTTAACTCTGATCTTCTCTCTATTTTTCTCCATGTTAATTTTATTAAAATTTTTCAACATATACAGTCATACCTTGGTTCTCAAACAGAATGGATTCCGGGAGTCCATATGACTCCCAAAACCATTTGAAAACCAAAGCCGATTGGTTGCAGGAGCATTGAATTGTGTCCAGTCTGAAGCTGGGTGTGACCCACACATGCCATTAATAATCAAAATATGTAGAAATGAAAAAATAAACTGGAAGTGTACACCCTGAGTTACATTTTGGCCCACCACAAATAATACACCCGCATACAGAGGGCACTGTCATTTATGAGATGGTATTCTCTCTCTTTTTGGTTTTTTTTTTTTAAATTTTCTGTTTTACATTTTAGAATATTCATTTAAACAACCTTAAACTACCAATGACTTCCCTTCTTCTCTTTCCATGGTTCATTCTGCATAACATAAATCCCTGCATATTTTATATAAACTAAACCATTCAGTGTTCCATTATTACATCCATCAAAACTTATTTACACTGTTGAATTTATCTTAATGCTGCCCACGTTTCAATGAGATAGTATTCTCAAAGCCGGCTCAAAGCTGTTCTGGGGTGCCAGACACTGTCAGGTTTGTGAACACTTGCCAATAATAGTCAAAGTATATAATAACTGATTGATTGTGTTTTGGTTGGCTGGTTGCTTAGAACCCTGAATTTGAGAACTCCATGCTGTATCTGTTTGGCCATTGCTGAGAAATGATGCTGGGGGGGGGGGAGGCCTTTTCTCTGACTCAGCAAGGCTCTTCCTTTGTTATGAAGATTTTGCTGCATCTATCCCATGTATGTGGCTGTGATGGAATGTGTGTAACATGTAGCCAGGCTCAGAATCTTTCTGGCATGAGCCTATCATGCACATGGACCCAGACCCATGCGGAGCTTGTCTGAGGCCCAGCACAGGGTTCCCCAATCAGCTGGGAAGCACAGTGTGGTCCTGGTATGACAGAGTAAGTCCAGCCGGATCCTGGGTGAGCCTCCTGGCTGGCTTAGCCTTCTGAGGCCTGGGGCAAGTGTACCCCATCTGCACGGACCTGCATAGATCTACAAATCCAGTGCCAGATTCTGTATACAAATTTGATAGCATCCCTAACCTGGGACATTTATTTGCATGTGAAAGGCAAAACTGTTGGATTCAGATGCATGTGACAAACAAAAAGAGGACTTTTCTTCCTCTTCTTCTTCCGGGAAACCCACAGTAATATCTGATGGGAGCAGAGCAAGCAATGAAAGCGATTATTTTGGTTCACAAATTCCTAGCTTCAAAGAGCACTGAAGTGGAGTCATTGAAGCAGAGTGAAAGCTAAAAGACAAGGAACTAGACAACAATCATTCAGTTAATACATCAAGGCTTGCAATCCAACAGGCGCTTTAGTCCAGAGGCATCTGAGAGAATCCCCCTTTTCTGGCCGTGACAGGAGTCCAGGATCACTCTGAATAAGGTGGCACACACACTGCTAATGACATTCCTCTTTAATTACCTCTTCTGCCTGCTGCCTTTGTGTAGGTGTAATGTTGTTCGCGCAAGGTAAAAAGCACAAGAGAGGCACTTGAAAATCAAATGTCCATTCAAGGCAATGTCACTGCATTGTAGATGCGGAGAAAGCAAAATACGTTTGCCATGCAATGCCGCAAATGAAAACTCACACAGAGGGAGGGAGGGAAATGTGAAAGATCTGAGGCAGACGTGTTCTTTGGTTAGGGGTGGGGGAGCAATTCTACTGAGTTCACATTTAAAGGTGAACCTACCTAATTTGCATTTTTCAGGGGTGGGAAATGCATGGGCTGAAACACAGATAACATTTGAAATTTGCACTAGTCCAAATTTTGTGGCTGAACAACACAACAAGAACAGCAACAGTGTTATCATTGGTACTCTGCCCATCTGACTGCATTGGCCGCATGCCAAAGAAATGCATATATTTGGGAGGAAATTGCATGAAAACACAGACTTACAGAGGAACTTTGAGTACTTTGTACCTACTAGCCCATTTACAGCAGGGTGGTTGCATGTGAGAGGGCCTCCCACCCCATATAGTGGAATATGCTCTGTTAGAAGGCCTTGCTCAGTGGGTAGAGCATGAGATTCTTAATCTCAGGTTCATGGGTTCTAGCCCCACGTTGGGCCAAAAATTCCTATATTGGACTAGATGACCCTCGTGGTCCCTCCGAACTCTACAATTCTGATATTCTCTAGGGTCTACTTTTCATCCAGGTCTTGGGTGGCCGAGGAAGAAAGCGGAATGAATTTCCCTCTTCTGAAGTGCTATTGTTACTTTGTTGTTTTAAAATTGTGTTTTTAGAGGGTGCTTTTTATTTTGGAATCTGTTTGCTTGCTTGTTTGTTTGAACCCCCTCCCAAAGGAGCCCTGGGTGGCAAGCAGCAAGTGATAAAACAATAACGACGCCTTGAAAACATCTTTAAATGCTTAAATTGAATGATGTCTTAATTGCGGTTTTGATGTTGTGTGTATCCCGCCGTGGGGCCATATGGCGAAGGGTGAATTATTCATAGAAGAAAGCAAACATGCATGCATGTAACTTGCCTGGGATGGGTGTGTGGGGACGGATCCTGCCCCTCGATGCATCTCTGCCTTTCCATCCACATGCACACACCACCCCCTGGCTGGGTCTCACAAACAGTGCCATGGGGCCCCCTTTCGAAGAGGATCCCACCTTTTTGAAACTCTGTCCTCTTGACTCCATCAAGACAACTTCTGCACAACTACTGACAAGGCTTCTCTGGATGTAGACAATGGCCTACGAACCTAATCAGATGAATAATGAGAGGCTAAAAGGAATTGTAAACAGGGGAGGAGGCTGTCCACTAAAAGTTGGAGTCATCCTTATGCTGGGAGAATTCCGTCCCCCTCCCGGGGGGGGGGGGTGCATATTTGCCATACCCTCCTCCCCTGGAAGAAGAGGAAAGATAGTCTCTTCCATAGAGGTGGGTAGCAAGCACCATGTGGGGGGTTTGGCCCTATAAGAGAAAGAAGAGATCAGGCTATTTAAGCCTGTTCCACCCTGCACTCTCACCTCTTGCCTTTTTGGACACCCTGCCTCCTGTAGCTGTATGGGTTTTGCTAGTTGCTCCTTTTTTTTTTCTTTTTTTGGGAGACTGAATGGGATCTTGGAGTGTTGGAAACTAATTGGCTGGTGTCTCCTCTGCTTCACCTACTTCACACTGGGAGACGTTTTCTAAGGGACTGGAGAGGAATTTAAGAATGTAGCAGCTCAGGCATAGGCAAACTCGGCCCTCCAGATGTTTTGGGACTACAACTCCCATCATCCCTAGCTAACAGGAGCAGTGGCCGGGGATAATGGGAACTGTAGTCTCAAAACATCTGGAGGGCCGAGTTTGCCTAGGCCTGATGTGGCTTATTGGCATGTGGTTCAGAAGAGTGTGCAGATTTAAGGAAACATTGGCTCAATATCTGTGCCAGTTTGGGGGTTTGGCCTGTCAGGTGCATTGGGGTCAACGTTGGCCAACGGGAACATAGTGCACATGTGGGGTCATGCACCCAAGGTGCACGCAGCCTAGGGTGGGGTGAGGAGTTTGTCAAACTTTGCAGTGTGACCACAGCAGGGCCGCCCTGTGACATTTTGACATCTGGACTTCCGGGTTAGCGCCATCGGCGAAATGGCGGAGTTCCTCCAACCGGAGGAACTGTCTCCGTGGAAACTGGGTCTACCCGCCGCGGCGAAGGTGGGGACCCGCTAGAAATCCCAGGTGGAAGAAGCCTGGGAACGTGGGGTTCGGCAGAGCACCAGGAGCGCCTCCCCTATTCGCGGGGAACCCCATTTTGGGGCTCCGGAGCGAAGGAGGGTGATCGGCACGGTGCTGCGAACTGACTGCTATTTTCATGGAGGGAAGCCGCATTGCCATTGCCGGAGAGCGCTGACTTTTTCCTGTCGACAATTGGATTCTAAACAAGTACCCGTGAGTAGAAACGGAAAATTGGATCAAGAAATATTTTAATTTGGCACCGAAGTGGGAAAGTCCAAAACAGGAAGTCCGCCTTCCGCTTTCTGTAAATAGACTGAAGCAAAAATCTTGTAAGCTAATAGCCTGGAAAGTCGCTTTACAAAGGTCGAAATTTCCTTCATTTATAACCATTAAAACCCCCTTGGAAGCAGGAGAAAAGAGGGGGGAATTAAACTGTTCAAGCCTGCTGGAGAGGGAGTAAAGGAAAATAAGTTTCCACCGTCTCAAACCTGGGAACAGGGTGCCAGAGACAGAAATTATGGGAGACGTTCATTGACTGTGAATGGAACATTTTGACAGATAGCAAGAAAAAAGAGAAACAAATTGATTCCACTGCTGCCTGTTGCATTCTAAAGAAACAAAATATTTGAAAACTGAAAGTAACTTTCTTTTGTTGGACATGATTTAAAAAGATGGACACAAATAGAAATTGTATCCTCTAGAGGGAGCTTGTCAAATTGTTGCTGCGGTTTACTTGGGGATTTCACAGCTGCGAGATTAACATCGTGGGACCAGACTTTGACCTTGAATAAAAATGTGTTTGGAAGAAGTTCTGGTGCTTGCTTTTTGCAAGACAAGTGCTTTGCTGGAGCAGTTGCATAAGAAGGTGGATTTGATGAATGAGAAGTTGGATTTGATGACTGTTGCAACTAGTGAATGTGGACAAATAGGGAATATTGACATAGAAATTATACAGGGACCAATCCAGGAAACTGGTTCAACTGGGCAAATGCAAGGGCAGATAATAATGGAGGAAGCTACGGTGCTACCTCAAGCAACACAAATGGTGAGATCCGAGGCCCTGCAGGAGCATAAGCCGCTGTTTTGGAAGAATGAACTTGAATTAGGCCTGAAGGAATCTGGAGCTGAGGAGGATCTCAACTTTGGAGAGATTTTGAAATATGCTGTTAAAGATCTTTTGGATTATATTGATGACTGTGGGGAGTGGGACTGTGGGGAATGGGCTGGTTTGACGTGGGGAGATGGACATGACTATGGATGGAAATTCCCCGGAGACCTACTCCCTAAGGAGAAAGGAAAGAAACTAAGAAAGAGACCAACAAAAGACAAGGAAAAGTGCAAGCATAAACAAGAAGAAAAAGATCTGCAGAAGGGGCATGGAAGAGACTTAAGAGCCTTGGATATCAGACTACCAGGTTGATGGACTAGATGGAATTGGATAATAAGGACTGACACAACCCGAGACCAGGAAGAAGGGACGTTGGATGAAAACTGGAAGAGTCTATAAAGAAAAATTTTTATTTTGGGAATTAGTGTAAAATTAATGAATATTAGGGAGAATGTTGGAATGAAATTGTCTGGCTTTAGCAGAAATGATATAAGGATAAATAAGTATTAAGTTTTTAAGTTTTAAGGTATTTTACGGTATTTTATGCTAAGATAAGGTTAAGGTATTTTATGGTAAGATAAGGTTAAATAAAGTAAGGTAAATTGAACATCAGAATATGGTGAAAGATGGATAGGATGTATAGAGTTAATTAATTGGTTATAAGATAAAATATAGAAAGGATTTGCTGAAACAATGACTGAATCAGGATACAAAAAAAGGGAGGTGTGAGGAAGTCAGGGAAATAGGCAGATGAAAGATAGGATATGGAATGACTGATTTGTTTTTAACTATTTTTCTTTTTATTTTTCTGTATTTTGTATCTTTTTGTCTTTTTGTCTTTTTTTATATTTTTATATTTCCTCTGAAATTTGAATAAATATTATTATAAAAAAAGACATTTTGACATCTGAGGTGGACCCCCAAATGGCACCTCCCTTCCCACCAGGGAAGAAGGTTTGAGGGAGGATCTACATCAGGAACAAGGGGGGGGGTGACATTGGGACCTGCTGCCCCAGTGGAACCTGCCACCTGAGGCAGTTGTCTCTCCTTGCCTCATGGCGGGGCTGCATCTGGCTTGAAGCTGGCTCAGGAAATGGGAATGATTAGATCACCCCAGTTATTGCAACTCAACCTGCCCAGGCTTGTTTGATTGGGCTATTTGTTCTGGTTACATTAACTGACAGATCCTCCAGTTGTTATCTTTTAATAAATATAACCTGTTTACCCACATTTCTGTCGTCTCGAGCCTCCTCCTGGTGCGATGGCAAAGTGTGAGGTTTAAAATCATCCTCGTCCCTCAAGGCTGCTATTAAATACCTATATATTGAAAATGAGCGATCTGGAGAGAGACACGGGTAAGAAGGCAATACAGAACAGAGGGGGTAAGCCTAATTTTAATTAACAGGAAAGCTGCAAGATAAAGCACAGAGCTTGGAGTTATAGGCTAGGGTAGTTGCATATGACTCAGCCTGTTCCAATTAAACCCAGCAAAACATCAAGGGGAAGGAGAAATGCAGCTGAAATAGATATCTGATGCATTCTTGAGTCTCAGGCTGTGTGCGCATCACTGGCTTAAAATGCAGTTGGGTCGTTCTTCTTCTCAATTCGGATCGAAGCTGGTTGGAAAGGAAGTGCATCAAAATGCAGCATTTCTTAAGAAACGACAGGATTGTGGCTAAATACTGTGCAAGTACAACTTCCCAATCGGACGTGGGTGGCGCTGTGGGTTAAACCACAGAGCCTAGGACTTGCCGATCAGAAGGTCGGTGGTTCAAATCCCCGTGACGGGGTGAGCTCCCGTTGCTCGGTCCCTGCTCCTGCCAACCTAGCAGTTCGAAAGCACGTCAAAGTGTAAGTAGATAAATAGGCACCGCTCTGGCGGGAAGGTAAACAGTGTTTCCGTGCGCTGCTCTGGTTCGCCAGAAGCGGCTTAGTCATGCTGGCCACATGACCCGGAAGCTGTACGCCGGCTCCCTCGGCCAATAAAGCGAGATGAGCGCTGCAACCCCCGAGTCGGCCACGACTGGACCTAATGGTCAGGGGTCCCTTTACCTTTACAACTTCCCAAACCATTGGCAGGAGTGCACTGGATGCAGATTAAACAGGAATAATGTGTACACAGCATCTGCTCTATGGTACTACGAAGGAGTCTCGAGGCTTGAGTGAGAATCCTGCCTTTTCCAAGGGAATGAACACCGGGCCTTAGGGAGGATTATGTTTCAGTTAAATATAGAAAGGAGACAGAAAGAGAGAGGAGTCAGATTTGCCAGGGAGCTGGTAGAATTCATTTTCACTCGAGTTCAATTAAAATCTGATGAATCCAGGGGGCTAGGGAAAGGATAAGTAAAGGTAAAGAGGAGGGGAGTTAGATAAGGAGGGTTGTCACAAAACAATGGCACTTTAAGCTGCCATCCAGATGGATTTGCTGCCTGCGTTATTTTCTCTCCCTCTCTTTCTCTCCCTCCAATTACGGATATTGTGAGAAAAATTCAGGCGCAGGCTGGCGGCATCTCTGGCTTAAAAAGCATCCTCCTATCCCTCTCCTCCCTTCCCCAGCTGCCAGCTTTGGCTCAAGCAGGGAAAATGGGAGAGGGTGGATGGGATGGAAATGTATACCTGGGGTGCTGGTAGACAGCAGCAGATATTGTTAGGAGCCAGGAAAAGAGAGGGGAAAGAAGGAGCCTTGAAAACAGATGCTCTCTCAGGCAAAACAATGTGCTTTAGGTTGTGTTTTTTTTTTTGAGGGGAGTACTATTAAAAAACCCAATTAGCACTGATCTGGCTGGGCTTTTGGCTCTTACTGATGTTTCCGCTGCCTTTTTTTTTTTTAAGAACACCATGAATTCAGTAGGAAAATAAGGAGAAACTAAGGCACAGAGCAACATTTGGCAGACACCATCCAGACAGCTGGATAGGAGCATAGCCTTACACAAAGTCAGTCCATCCACCTCAGTATTAACTTGCAGTGACACTCCAGGGTTTGAGGTTGGACTCCTTCCCATCCCTACCTGGAGATGCCAGGCATTGAACATGGGACCTCTTGCATGGTCTTCCATTGAGGGTGCTTCCAGGTGGCCTGTTTATTACACATCCATCCTGATTTGTTTGCAGGCAGATTAGCAACACTGGCTATTTTGTGAGCAAACATTCTGATTTATTGACTTTTGGTGGGGAGGCTAGAGGATGTTGCATCAAAGCAAGTGGTGCCCCACACTTTCTATAAGAACATTGTTGCCAAAATCCAGCATCACCTGAGCTCTGTGAGTGCGGCTTTCTCCTGATTGAAGTGCAGAGTGTTTGAGGACTGGGCCATTTGCAGAGAAACCAAAATGTTTGTTTACAAAGCTATTGTACCGCCAACCTTACTTTATGCTTGTGAAGCATGGGCCACTTATAAATGCTATCTCCAACTCCTTGAAAGACTCCATCAATGGTGTCTCCGAAAAATCTTACACATTACTTGGGAAGACATGTGAACCAATGCCAGTGTACTGGAAGAAGCAAAGATCACCAGTACCAAAGCAATGATTCTTCAACATCAACTTTGTTGTACTGGTCATGTTGTTTGGGTGCCTGATTATCATCTTCCAAAGCAACTATTCTGAACTTAAAAATGGAAAGCGTAATGCTGGCGGTCAACAAAAGAGGTTTAAACACTTTCTCAAGGCAAATCTTAAAAAATGTAGTATAAACACTGACAACTGGGAAACACTGGTTTGCGAGTGCTCCAATTGGAGAACAGCCTTTACCAAAGGTGTCATAAATTCTGAAGACACTTGAATTCAGGACGAAAGGGAGAAATGTGCTAAGAGGAAGGCATGCTTGGCAAACCCGCACCGTGATCAACTTCCGCCCAGAAACCTATGTCTCCACTGTGGAAGGACGTGTGGATCCAGAATTGGACTCCACAGTCACTTACAGACCCATTGTTAAGACCGTGTTCATGGAAGGCAATCTTACTCGGCTACGAGTGATCGCCAAAGAAGAAGAAGAAGAAAGAAGATAAGAACATAAAAATGTACAACTATCTTTTTGATCTGGCCAATTGCCTATCTAGTCCAGCATACTGTTGTCACTATGGGAGGCCTGCAAGCACGACCAGAGCAGAGGAGCCCTCTCCTCTCCTAAGGTCTCCAGCAACTGGTATTCAGAAGCATTACTGTCTCCAACCATGGAGGCAGAGCACAACAACCGTGGTTATCCATTGTCCTCCACGAATTTGCCCAATCTCTTTTTAAAGCCACTCCTTCCAGGGCATTGTCCCATCACTTTACTTACTGCAAACAGCCCAGTCTTTGGGGGAATTGGATTTATGACACAATAGTGCCTGCAAACCCATAATTGTGCATCCTAAATTTTTCACTATATAACTGAATTTCTTCTTAAATTCCTTCCCGGATTTTTGTTCTGCTGAAAATCAGTGAGCCATTTTTACCCGAGGTGCCTGTGGACTTTGAATCCATGTGATTAAAAGCAGATCAAGAAAAGTAGCTGCAGGGCTCTCCATTTCTCCTAGACCATTCCTGTTCAAATGAGTGGAACATCTTCTTAGAGCAGGTGGCTAAGAGGGATTACAGCCAGCTTGAATGCTCTGTTCTGGTGCAAAGCGACTGTCACTATTTGGGGATGGGATTCGGCCACATACCAGCAAATTCAAGTTGCACATTTAATGCTGATTTGGAGCACTTGTGCAATGAACCTGCTCCTCCCACCCGCCTCCCCAAAACCAGATTTTATTTTATTTTATTTTGCAAATAGGTGTGGGATAACATTTGCTTCATGCAAACCAGTTGGGATGAATGCTAAATAAACATCATCTGGAAGTCATCAAGGAGCAAATTTAAAGAGAGCCTTATTTTTCTATCCTGTCATAGAAGACTGCTGCAAAGTTGCACTCTCTGCCTTGTAGAATCTTAGAGTTGGGAGACAAATTGGGGATCATGTAGTCCAATTGCCTGCAATGCATAAATATGCAGCTGTCCCATATGGAGACTGAACCTGCATCCTTGTCCTTGTCAGCACCATGTTCTAACCAACTGAGCTTTCCAGGCTGGGTCCAAACAAGTTGTTCTGCACATGATCAAAGTATCTTTTTTCTTCTTCTTGAAGGCAACACTAGCCAAGGCAGGTATGCTTAAGCCAACGGATTCCAGCAGGTTTAATGGCACTGCCCCACAGCCCCTGGTCTGAGCAGAAATCTATGGGTTTGGGCACACAGGAGTCTACGTAAGATCAAACCCTGTCTGTGTGACTTAAGCATGCTTGCCATAAGAGGCAGGGGGCGTGTTTTGGTTCTACTGTTCATCTAAGAAAAAAATGAACAAAAAGGACAAAAATATCAGTTAAACGATGAGCATATAATCGACAAATTACCCAAAACAAATTTCCGTTCAAAATTAAGACTCAGCAGCTGCAATCCCATTCACACCAAGTTTTGATGAAGCCCCATTGAGTCCAGCGGGATTTGGTTCCAAGCAAACACCCATGGTCTGCAAAGTTGCAATCCGGTGTGCGTTTACTCAGAAGTCAACCACACTGAAAGGGATTTATGTGGGGCTGTGCTGCCAGAAGGCTGCAGCCCGTCCGGTGTACCCTTATTCATGAAGAATCCCCATTGAGTAGTCATCCCTGGAAGTGGGCTGCAAAAAAAGGCTTCGACCCTGTGCGCACTTACTTGGGAGCAAATCCCCATCGAACTCAATGGGGTTTGCTTTTGCGTAGGTGTGGATGGGTTCATCAGCTGGATTCAATTCGGCAGACTTTTTTATGCGTGGTGTGTGTGCGCGCGTTTGTGCGTTTTAACTGGCCTCCCGGCAGCAAAGGGTGCTTTAAGCCTGGGGACATACTAAACGAACCTTTTCGCCAAGATGCAGCGAGGCGCTCTGTGTGTGCGAGACACAGGCGCGCGCTCTCTCCCGCACGCGCATACACACAAATACACTCATCGCAGACCGAGAGGAAGGCAAAGAGGCGCGCACAGCCACTCAGAGGCGGCGAGCGAGAGGGACCCGGGAAGGCATTGGCGGAGAAATCGCAGTCGGGAGAGCATCACCAACCAGAGGTGGTCTTTCCACCTATTTCCCAATATCATCGAAATCTGAAAAAAGGCGAGAAAAGAGCACTGGAGAGGCGGCGAGGAGAAAGAGAGAGGAAGCGAGCGAGCGGGAGAGCAACGCAGCCAGGCTATCTAGATCGCCGAGCCCTCAAAGTGCTGGGGAAATCACTCGGCTTGTGGAGAAGGGATGCTATGATTTTTATTTTTTACCTGGGTTTCGCAGCCGTGAAATCTCCAGATCTGATCCTCGCCTCTCTCTCGTTTTCTCTTTTTGAGGGGGAGGAAATGAAAGAATAAAGATCTTTCGAAGAAACTCCTGGCACCAAAGACCTTAAGGGACTGAGAAGACCAGCTCTGGCCAAAAGAGGCTGGACAGCCCCAAACTGAAGAGCAGGCAAAAGGAGAGAGGCAGAAGAGGCAGTGTGAGAACTGGGGTAAGTGTCAACCTCTCTCCCTCCCTCCTCTCCACACCCATCCATCCCTTCGTGATTTCTCTCTGGCTGTAGTAGTTTATGAATGGCCTCTGGGCTGATTTTGGACTGTTCTGAAGGGGAGGGTTTTTTTCTGGGTTCGCGTCTTGCTGTCACTCCCCTTCCTCTTGCCCATTCTTAAGCTAATGAGTCGGCTTTGCCCGTCGGGTGGTCTTGGCTGAGAAGAAGGATTTGCTTCTTTTTGGACAAAGTTCAGGCTGGAAGGAGAGCGGCTGGCTGGCTGGCATTGCAGCTGAAATATTCCCAGGACTGAACGGTGAAAAGAGGAAGCAGGAGAATGTGAGGAAAGGGCTCCTTTTGCTGACTGCAGTTTGCTGCCTTACAAAACAAGGAGGCATGTCTAAAGTTCCCGGGCTTTCGAGATTTCCTGGCACCGAGGTTGGCAAAAAACCCCCACAGATAAAATGCATCAGAAAGCCAAACGTTTCAGTGGCTCTGGCAGGGAGCAATGTGTGTCACTGCGACTTGTGTAGAAGTTCAGGATGGGGTTTGGCTTGGGAATAAGGCAGTCTCCTCCTGAGTTAAAAGGTGATCCAAAAAAGATCGACATTTGGGGGGGGGGGAGGGCAGAGTGAGGCAAAGCTGGAATTATCTAAAAATGCACAGGTTCTATTCTGCGAAGCAGTGGCTAAGAGGATGAGCGTGGACTATTCACAGTTGGCTGAAAGAAGAGTTGAGAATGTGTTTTTTTATGGTGTTACAGCTAAATATAGTAAGTCTCACCCTTATCTGTGGAGAAATCAACATGGGCTTGTTTTGGCCAGCTCTGTCTATTCAAATCATAATCCGCTTCTTCTCCTTGAGCATAGAACTTGTGCAGTTGCCGACATCATCTATATTATATTTTAAAATGACACATAATGTGTGATTGTCACTTCAAAGTTTTCTCACTTGGGTAAACTTCCCGAAATTTTACACTGTGATGAAAGATAGCATGCAATAATTTTCTTTTTGTCTGTCATTCCCCTTCTCTCACACACATATGCAATATTATCTACAAAAGAGATCTTAAGACCCTACAAGAAAACTTTAAAGCAAACTGAAATCTCTGCAACACACTTTCCCTTAACAACCTTAACTAACAAAGCCCATGGATCTGTTTTGTATTTTTTGAGATGGAGAGTCTGAGGTTATTATTATTTTAATAAAAATAAATCAGGATAAGTAATTGAATGGTATTTGAGTATCAGTGATGGGGCAACTGATCATTTTGGAATTTCAAGAGAAATCTGTAATTATTTCAGTCAAGATGCATCACTGCCAGCTGATGACAGTACATCTGGAATGTTTGTAAGGGGAAAAGCAGTTAGGAAGTGATTTTAAATTGGGAAATGGTTGATAGAGAATTGAGTGGAAAATAGCCATCAGAAAAGGAGAAGTACGACCCCAACACGTGCTCATGCTCAACAACGCAGTGTCTTGGAGATGCTTTTTATATTAAAAAAATTACTTGGGGGTTCATTATATGTATATGCATGTAACATGTAGTTTGGCCAGATGTCCTGTGAACATTAGTGGAATGAGAAATATTTAGCCTCTTTTATACATGTATTAGTGGATTATTATTTTTTTGTTCTTGCTTCAGAGTCATGCTCATTGTTATTCCTTAAGAGTTTCTCTCTGGGTTTATTGTTCACCTGTGAGAGGCTGAACAAACTTCTGAAGATGTGCGGGAGTTGAACGCACATATTTTAAAATAGCGGAAGTTCAAAATGTGTAGGAAATATGATTGATATGTGAACAAAGAATGTTCCAAAGCGGGGGAGAGGAATCAAATTCTCGAACATCCAGGCTCCATCTACCAAATTCAATTGAGCTGTGTGGTTGGGTAAGCACCATCATAAAAGTTATGATAGTTAAGAGCACAGGGATTGGAGGTCTGCCAGAACTGGGGAGGGGGGGGAGGAGAGAGATCCTCCAAAACCAAAAAATCAAAGAACAGGAAATATCTGCTAATTTCCTCAATACGAGGAACTCTTACACCTGTATAATTAATGCTTCTGGAGCATGGGCTACGAGTGGCAATGACTGCTTGGGAGTATTGATATATTGTGATGCTTATAGGGTGAATGTCTTTGGTCTTGCAAATTGTTTCATCCAGATTTGAGTGAATCCACAGCACTGAATCCCTTTGCTTATTTCTATAGCTGCATCAGTGTTGCATGGTGAGGGTCATCTAAGGTGGGGAAAGGTTCCTGCCCCAAGCAACTAGCAGTCTGTGACTTCACAGTGGAGGAAGGGGAACGAAGGGCAGGGAAGCAGAGGAGAGACAAGTGCAATAAAGGATCAATACGAGCACATGCTGCTAGATGGACCATTTCAGCTGGTTGGTGCATCATTTGGGATTAGATGACTTCCATGCCCCTTCAATATGTGAGTATATTATATGTCAGGTCTGGGTAGCCAACATCTTGAAAGGCAGTCCTTAATTTCTGTACCCACTGAAGTCAAAAGCAGACGCGCAAGGTAGGATATGGAGAGGTTGAGCAGAACATCTGAGTGGCAGGTTGGGGAGATCTGGTGTGGTTCAGGAACCAACAGACCTAGAGACTCGAGTTGTCTTTCAGCCTCTGTTTATTGTCCTTAAGTGGACATTTGTCTCTCCATTACATCCTTTATAAAGCCAAGCAGCTTCTGTGGTCCCACAGAGTAGGCGTTCGAAACCCAAACTCATTTCCTGTTTAGCTGTGAAGTTTTTCTTCACGCAATGCAGAATTGAATTTATGGAATTTGCTGCTCCTTCATGGGCCACTAACATAGACAACTCTAAAAGGGGATTGGACAAATTCACGGAGGAGAAGTCTCTCAATGGCTTTTAGTCACAATTACTGTACTTCCTCTAGAATCAGAGGCAACATGCCTCTGAAAACCAGTCACTGGGGTTAAGCGGCAGAAGGCTGTTGCCCTCATGCCTTACTTTTGGGTTTTCTAGAGGTATTTGGCTAGTTCCTGTGGCAGCCATCCCAGCCAATCTCTACGGACCTTTGCTCTGAGTCAGCAAAGGTTTCCTCATGCTTTTGTTAATGTCCGTATCAATGCGGCAGCTTCAAATATGCATTTATTAGGTTTCTGTACTGCCCTTCCTCGCGATGGAGTCCATCTGAAGAATTATCGGTGTACGAGAAACATCTGTGTATGAAAAACATGAAAACCGCATGTAGATCCTAACGGCGGACAATTGCACACATGTCTGGTTCATTGCATGTACCTGGATTTTGGTACATGCAGTAATTTGGTACATGCAAGGAGCCACATGTACAACTGCAGTCACCAGAGATGCAATTTCCTGGAGACTTGGTTTCAGGGTTTCCATTTAGGAAATCCACAAAGTGCTTATAGCTAGTACCCCTTTCTTATTTTACAGGGCCAGGGTGAGGATTAAATAGCATGTAAACGTCTTTTAACTTGTCCTGAAACTTTATGTAGTGTCATGCACAAATGGCCTCTCAGGATCCCCCACCATAATTTTGTGGAATAAAAATCAGGCTGGGTATGTGTGGAGAGAAAGTTATCATCTTTTTCCTCCGAGAGGAAGAGAAATTTTCTGTCAGTTTCTCAGGGGTGTGGCTTACTGGTGGTGGTGGTAGTAGCATGACTCGCCCCCTTCAGTTTTTTAAAATTTCTGTTTTGCTGCCCCTGCAAGTTTCAGCTACCTTGGCAGTTTGGCCGCCATTTTGTTTCCACTGCAGCACCCTGAATCTAACATCCAACAGTGCAAATGGTATTGTGGGAATAATAATAATAATATTTTTTTTATTATTTGTACCCCACCCATCTGAATGGGTTGCCCCAGCCACTCTGGACGGCTTCCAACAAATATAATTTTTTAATGTTTAAAACATTAAAAACTTCCCTATACAGGGACAATACAATGGCATGGCAATCACACAAAATCACAGTGGAATAGCAAAACAACACAGTGATGTTTAAACAGTGGTCCATTGCTTCTAGTTATCTTTCCAGTTATGAAGTCTTAAAGGTAGGTAAATATGCAAAAGGAGTAATTCTTTAAAAAACAAAACAAAAAATGAACCATGGCTGAGATAATATTTTAAAGTACAATACCTCTAGAAATCTCAACATCACAGATAAGATATTTTGGGGGTGTAGACAAAGATGTTCATTTGTGATTGATGTTCATATGGATTATTTCCAGAGCAAATGTTGACAACCAAAATGAAATAAAATGGTGGAGAATATTGACAGAAAATTCTACAAAGTGGCTCTCTTTTTTTCTAGGGAAGAAAAATCTCAGAAACTTTTTTTTAAAAAAGCAGGGGTGGGGGGTTCTGATGAATTTACGTTAGGAACATGGCAGAAAAGAAATCTGCATGGAAGATAATAAAAAGTCAGCCTTTGTGTTACTTTTCAGTTTGGTGATTTAAATGGTGGACTTCTTAAAGAGAAAAAAAAAATGCCATGGAAATGCTAAGTAATAGTTAAAAAAGAGAGAGTGCCCTACCATTTGAAAGGGAGATAAGAAGGTTTTCACTAGAAAAGATAGCCTAACCTTTAAGAAAAGATCAAGGCTCTCTCTGAGGATAGCTCAGATAAACATGATGCAGCTGTTAGGGTAATAGAAGCACTCATACAAAGTAGCGGGAACGAGTCGGCTGAGTAACATGAAGCATGCGGGATTTTGTCCGCACCCTAAAAGCAAGGTCAGGGCTCGTAGTTTGCTGGAGTCCACTGATTTAGTTGCTGACATAGGGAGCCTATTGGGGAATCGGCGGGTTTGATTTATGTGGTTTACAGAAAGAAAGAAAGAAAAAATCGCCCCGTTTGGTACTCCAAGAAAACTATTGATTCTGCAAAGGAAAGGTTGATTGCATTGGAACAGATTCAGGAGAGATCCAGGGACCAGCGGGGGTCAGCAAAGGGTAAAGAGTTCTGTGTAGAGATAAAAGCACACCTTTCTGTGTTGAAGATGCTGCCCTTTCGTTTAGTTTCCATGAACTAAAACCAATCTTGTCAAGGGGCTATTTTGTTAAGGAGATAAAATGGAAACTTCGCCGCTGAAATTTGCTTGTGTGTGTGTGTGTGTCTTCAAGATGTTTCACTGACAAACCGAAAACAAACAAAAAAAGGCATAAAGTATTACTGTTTGCAAACATGCCATGCAAACAGGTGCATTAGTCGGGAAGCTGAGATTAGCTGCAGCTCCCTGTCATCTTGAGCCCCCCCAGTGCAAACCTGAATCTACTGCTAGCACATAATGTATGAAATGGTCCCTATTTAACTGGTATATTCCTAAAGACTTACAGCAAAGTTCTATGCATGTTTGATCCAAGTCTCATTGAATTTCATGGGCTCTACTTCCAAATAGATGCATTGCACACAGACTTGCTGTTTTTACTTAAACACAGCAATTACACATGCAATTTATTTATTTGGAAGTAAGTCCAGTGAAACTTTGGGAAACATACACAGGACTTGGCTGTAACCTTGTTTCATTCATTTTTGTGAGACTTACTTCTGAGTAATCGTGCATGGAATTAGGCTGCAAGGCTGCCTTCTTGAGCATGCTTACTTGGGAGTAAGTCTGGGACATCCATCCATGTCAAAATACTTAGGCTTGTGCATCTTCCGCAGAACTGATTTCTGAGTAAGCATGCATATTATTAGATTGCAAATTAGTCATTTTCACAGTTAATGTAAATCACTTATGGCCCTAATGGAGGCAGAGAAATGGATGATTTGTTAAGAAATCAAGGTGGTTGAGGTATCAAGCTTGCCTTGTATTTACTCAGAATTCTGGCTTTGTCAGTTTCCCTCAAATCCAAAATAACTCAAATCATACAAATTTACAGGTGAGAGCCAAACTTCATCATCCATCCAGGAAAAGAGTGAGAGAGAGAGAAAAGGAGAAAAAAAAATGACCACATTTTAGGGGAAGTGCAAAATACGAAAATCTCTTTTGCTGCAGATGTGACCTTTTGACCTGGCAGTCCCCAGTCAGAGCTTCTCAAGGCCAATACAGAAATGCCCCAGATGTCCCCCCAAAACAGTGGGGCATATCTAAATGTTGCCCGCATTCCATTTCCCCAAGACATATGTATCCCTCTGAATCATAACTGTGATGACCGACTTGTTATTTCCGACTGATGTTTTTTGTGCGTGTGCTAAAATAGTTCCTTGCTTCCAGCTTCTGAGAGCTTTTTCCATTCCTCCAAACGCACCGTATAATTTCCCACTGTTCCTTTGCACCCTCCATATGTTCAGGCAAACAGCTTGCATGTTACGTTTTCTGTCAGTTTCTGAAAAAGCCTAGATAACTCATGCCACTTCTTAGAGTTTAAAAATACAAACAACCCCTTGAAAGCTGCCAGGGTTGGAGCGGCTTGCATTTTTAATTCCTGCGTCTCTCGCAGTGTCCAGTTGGTTGCTGCTAGCTTTGTATGACTGCAGGGATTCTGGACATATGGCTGTTTTTCTTCCGCGAATACTTTCTCGAGCACTTTAGCAGGCTGATGTTATAAAAAGGGAAAGAAAGCATATTCTTGCAGCTTCTCCTTTATGATAGGGAAGGGGGTTGATTGGAAGCCACGGGGGTCCCTGTATAATTTTATTCTCTGAGCATTTGGAATCGATAACTGTATGTCGGAGGCTGTTCCATTTTCAAATTACATCCTTAACACCCAATGACATGCATTTGTATTTTATGTAATATTGGTTATGGCGGGGGGAATATTTAAGCTGGAGTGCTTTCACTGAACATGCCCCTGTTCTTCTCTCATAAGCATTACTCACAATCTGTGTGCGCAAGTGTGACCAAGTTGTGTAGATTTAAACTCTGTTGCGGTTCAGAAAAATCTAATCAAATTATGAATAGCTCAGGGTACTGAACTGGGGAGGGTGCAAAACAAAGAATGGAAGATGTAAACTGTGGGAAAGACGGAAGATAGTGGACCAGCAGTAATGCATGGAGGCACTGGGCAGTCACAAAGCAAGGATGGGGATCTAGTCACCACCAATGCAGTGATTCCTTGATGTTGCCACTGCCTTGCCTTGACACATCTCTGTCCGACTGAGCACAATACTGCCACTGCTGGGATAGCATCAGCCCCGCACCCCACTGCTGTATTGGGCGCTCATAGAATCATAGAATTTTAGAGCTGGAAGGGGACCCTGAGGATCATCTAGTCCAACCCCCTGCAATGCAGGAACATGTAGTTGCCCCATATGGGGATCAAACCTGCAATCATGGCGTTATCAGCACCGCACTCTGAATGACTGAACTATCCATTCATTTGACAGTCGATCCTACTGCTTTCATAAGCTTTCATTTACAAGTGAAGTTTGTTCAAGAATTGGGATATTTCCTACTGAAGTCAGTGATGGGAGCAATAATCTAATACAGGCATAGGCAACCTTGGCCCTCCAGATGTTTTGGGACTACAACTCCCATGATCCCTAGCTAACAGGACCAGTGGTCAGGGATGATGGGAATTGTAGTCCCAAAACATCTGGAGGGCTGAGGTTGCCTATGCCTGATCTAATATTAAATAATCTGTTACAGTGGTACCTCTGGTTAAGAACTTAATTCGTTCTGGAGGTCCGTTCTTAACCTGAAACTGTTCTTAACCTGAGGCATCACTTTAGCTAGTGGGGCCTCCTGCTGCCACTGCGCCACTGGAGCACGATTTCTGTTCTCATCCTGAAGCAAAGTTCTTAACCCAAGGTGCTATTTCTGGGTTAGTGGAGTCTGTAACCTGAAGCGTCTGTAACCTGAAGCGTTTGTAACCTGAGGTACCACTGTACTTGACTCAAATATTCAAGTGGTGGAACTGAGACCTGTCCCACATCACTGGTGAGGAAGACTATACCCGGTGCTTTTTTCTTCTTCTTCTAAAAAAATGTTTAGGGGTACTCTCATTTTGACTAAACCCCCCACACATTTTATAGTTCAAATTGGGAAAAATAAATACAGTAAATGGACAAAAATACAAAGATTCACAAAATGTTTAGGGGTATGCATATCCCTGTGTCCCCCCTCCCCCAGGAAAAAAGCACTGACTATACCACATCATAATGCAAGTGTGTGTTACCAGCCCTCCATAGGTATACATGCCCCTTCTTCCATTCAGCCTTTAGGCTTTTCCCACCGTGTACCATGCCTAAGGTTATAGGCGGTCTTTTGGCCACTCACACAGGGATGAACAAGCAGAGATTACTGTACATCCAGTGGGGAAAGAAAATGGGCCCTGCACTCCTTTGGTTCCTAGGTGGGTGTTCTAGGGGCTATCGGAAGAACTAGATTTCCCTCTCTGAGGGCAGAGATGGAGAGAGACTTAAGTTGAACACCAGTTGTTGGAAACTGCAGGAGGGGAGAGAGCTGTTGTGCTTAGGTCTTGCTTGCAGGCTTCCTGTGGTCATCAGGTTGGCCACTGTGAGAGAGGGATGTTGGATGAGATGGGCCATTTTTCTAACCGGCAGGGCTTTTTAGATGTTTTTATGTCGGGTTCCCCCTCACTGCACCACGGAAAGTCAAGCAACGTTTGTCCCTCCGATCTCAGAGCTCTGAAATCTATACGGTCAAAAAGCGTCAAGGACTGAACTGAAGGACCCATTGTCTTCCCAGTTCCCTGGAGCATTGGGAACAATGGGGAGGAAACAACAGCAGCAGCAGCAACAACACCACCACCACAACTTTTGCAAGCACACTCACCCCTTTGAGAACCACAAAAATGAATGTTAAGAAAAATAAGACCTGCTTGATATTAGAGTACAGGCAAAAAGGGTTATGAGCCTTTTCTCTCTGTTTCTTTCTTTTTAAAAAAAGCTTCACTCTTTTTCCAAATCCATGAAATCTTCCTTGCCATACCCATAGCATCCGCGTGATCTCATTTAACGTTGTCTTGCAAATAATTTAATATACCAATTTTGGAACTAATGTGAGTCTTCTGTCCCCCTCCCCCCTCCCCCAGCTTGCAGAAAGTAACCTCACTGCAACAATAATGTAGAATAGTAATTTCTCTTTATTCTTTGGGAGAATCATTCAGCTAGCTGAAGAAGGCTACACCTGTGTCTAACCATACTCTGTGTTCAAAAATCAGTTTGGACATTCTGTACGATTTCCTGCCAGAAGCTCCTCAAAGTTGTATTGACGTACTGTTCTCCTCCGTCCCCACTTCTCCTTCCCCTAGCAATTCTTTAATTATTGATACATCCAATGGATGCTTTATAGATATTGGATTCTATAAATATAGTGGAATTTGTGTCATATGGTTCAAAATAAAATTGAGTAAGGGGGGAACTAGAAAATGAGAAAGGAATGAACTTCCTCCATCATTTTCTAACCCCCCATTCACTTCTATCTGGCTTCCCCCATCCTGCCCTCACTTCTACCTGGCCAGTGAGAGCTCAGCCTATGGGAATCTGTTGGCCTCTGTGAAAACAGGGTGCTGGACTACGTGGGCTATTGGTCTGGTCAAGCCTATTGTTGTTCCGTTTATTTACTTCTGTTCTGTCAAACCAGCTTCCATCCAGTTTGAAAACGTAAAGTCATGGTTAAGCTGAGGTGTGTACATCTGAGACAGCTACCGCACATGCTCAGAGGACAGTGCATGAGAAGATGACAGCTTCCTTGAATGTGAGTTTGGGGCAATGCGTATTGGGTGAAGACATTTCCACCACCTCTCTGGTGTGTACAGCAACATTAAAAAGTGCTTAAAATGCAACGGGGAAAACAGAAATCAGATGGAATTAGCCGCTCAGCCAATCCCTGACTGTAACTTACATAGAACCTCATTGCGTGGCAAGTTCCTGTCCCCCCCCCCAGTGGAAATAAAGACACATGACACAATTTTTTAAGGTTAATGGGCTAAATATGGCCACAACTTTATTGGTTACAGGTGATGAGTGGTATTGGCTTAGGCATTGGTCCTAACCGACTATATCCGACTCCAGCCCGTCTGCTTGAAGTCCGGGAAAGGTTAACCACCAGTAGGGGGAGTCCTGCTGATGCACATCAACTAGGAACTCCCCCGAGGCCACCGCTAGGGGGCGTGCCTTAGGCCCTCACCTCCCTAGGCTTCGGACAGGGCCACGCTCCCCGGAATCCTTTATTGGACTACCCTTCAATATGTGGGGCAGGTGATGGCGCTTCCTCCCCTCTTCCATCTACAAAACAATACCAATACCAATGCCTAACCGCCAATACCCAGAAAGTTGTGACAATTTGCTATGAGGCAAGCAAAAACCAAGTGGCTGGTGCCAATTTGCCAAGTGGAAAAATTCCTACCAGGCCCCTCAACGGCGAGCAACCAAGGTCCATAGCAAGGCCAAGGAACGAAAACCTTATAGGGCGGGAAACAGGAACAGCTGGTATGCGGGAAAAGAGGGAGATCCCCGGCCATGCCTGCATTTAAATCGGGCGGGCCATGCCCCCAAAGCCAGCCAATTGCCTGGCCAGCGGGTGACATGGCTGGGGATTCCCCCAATAGCGTGGGGGCTGGGCCATGACGCCCGCAATTCCACCTCCTCTGCAGGGTGGAAGTGGCTTTCCCTGCCCTTGCAGATCATCATATGATCCAGTTAGCAAACTCACCTTCTAACTTAACTATTGCGTGGCTTGACCACATAAATTCATCCAAACAGGTAAGGAATTAACATCGCTTCAATTTCTTTCCGTCCATAGCTGCAGAGCAAAGAGCTTCAGTTCCTTTTGTTTCCCGGGTGAAATGTGTTGTTAGCATGAGCGTTCCAAAAGGGGCATGTTACTTGTTGAAAGGAAAAATAAAAAATAATAAAAATGAGATTCTTTTTCTTCTTCCCCCAAGTAAAATGATAAAACGCATTGTTCTTCTTGCATGGATATCTGTTTCAGAGAAAGATATTTTTTCTTTTGTAGAAAAGAAAAAGAAAACCCTCTTAGATGTAAACCCCAATCTGCCTTCCTTATTCAAGACGCACCAAAGTGTGTCATTCCTGGCCTCATTCTTCTCTCTGTCCCACCCCTTCATCTGAATCCTTCATACTGCGGTGGCACAGCAGATAAAAGCCGCACCAATCACTGGAGAGACCCTTCGCTTCTGAACATTTGTGAGATCGCCCAATGCTCAGTAAATTACTCCAACTTTCCTAGTCTTATTGTGGATGTGATTGGTTGTGGATTTTTTTTTTTATTAAAGGAATGCTCATAGAAATCTATTCATTTCTCTCTCTGTCTTCCTCACTGACCTCGGCACTGCTGGAAATGATTTTAACTGCTAGCATCTGGAATGCCCTTCATCCTCAATGCAATGATGCAATTTCATGCAGTGTTGTGAATCATATGCTCCTTGCCCTGCCATTATATTCACCACTTGCTTTCCGTGTTGACGACATGGAGAAAAATGGTACAATGGTATCCCTGGATCCTCTGCTCTGACCCAGAATAACTCCATGTTATTCTGCCTAGGACCCACGTACCTACGGGACTGCCTCTCCTGGTATGCCCCGCGGAGGACCTTCAGGTCCACAAATGACAACATTTTGGAGGTCTCAAGTCGCAAGGTGGTTAGATTGGTCTCAACCAGAGCTAGGGCCTTTTCAGTACTGGCCCCAACTTGGTGGAACGCTCTGTCACAAGAAACTAGGGCCCTGTGGGACTTGACATCTTTCCGCAGGGCCTGCAAGACGGAGCTGTCCGCCTCGCCTTTGGTTTGGACTCAGTCTGACCCTTATGTTTCCCTCCCCTTATGGTTTTGATTTATGGGCTACTTTTAAAATGAGGCTGCATTTTAAATTGCATTTTAAATTGGTCCCCCCCCCATTATGTTTTTTGCTGTAATTTTACTGATGTTAGCCGCTCTGAGCCTGGCTGTGGCCGGGGGATGGCGGGGTATAAATAAAATTTATTATTATTATTATCATTATTATTATTATGTTGTAGAGCCAAATGTCCAGGGGAGCAGCACAAGAGACTCTTGTGGCATGAGGCTACTGGCTAACCACGTAAACTGAGGGTAAGGAAAGCATCCATACTCTTGGACTGCTGCTGGACTCCTAGTGCCCTGAAATAGATGATTGGCATTTATATCTGCTCCCCCCCCATGCGCCATATCATCTGGAAAATAACATTTTACTTCCCCACAATGCCCTGGGGGAATACTAATTGGGGGCATTGTGGGAAATTAAAATGGCAGCTGCCCAACTATGATCATAAGAGCACAAAGATGAGCCCTGGTGGGTCAGACTAATGTCCTTTCTAGCCAATCTTCTGTCTTCACAGTGGCCAACCCAGGGGTGGATTCACTATGAATATTATTATTATTATTATTATTATTATTATTATTATTATTATTCCCAGAGGTCTTGGAGCAATTCTCAGAAATACATAATCAAAATAAAAACAACAACCCAATAAACACCCCCCCAGACACACCATGAAGTTAATGAAGTTTAAGCTTCAGGGACCCTAATTCTGGAGGGGTCCCAGAAGTGACTTTAATCCACATTGCTTTTAAAAAAATGGGCCTAGTAGACCCAATTTGAGCCACATGACTCAAATTGATTGTTTTTGTGTATAAAGGTAAAGGTAAAGGTACCCCTGCCCATATGGGCCAGTCGTGTCCGACTCTAGGGTTGTGCGCCCATCTCACTTAAAGGCCGGGGGCCAGCGCTGTCCGGAGACACTTCCGGGTCACGTGGCCAGCGTGACAAAGCTGCTCTGGCAGGCCAGCACCAGCACAGCACACGGAAATGCCGTTTACCTTCCTGCTATAAAGCGGTACCTATTTATCTACTTGCACTTAGGGGTGCTTTCGAACTGCTAGGTGGGCAGGAGCTGGGACCGAAAGACGGGAGCTCACCCCGCCGCGGGGATTCGAACTGCCGACCATGCGATCGGCAAGCCCTAGGCACTGAGGTTTTACCCACAGCGCCACCCGCGTCCCTTGTGTATATATTTCAACAATCTCAGGGTTTGAGTCAGGAACACAGATGTTGTAAAGGAGGAGTCTTGTTGTAAATTGTCTGTTCTGCTGTGGCTAATGTAACCCTCTCCCCCTTTTAAACAGAGGTCAAGGCCCTAGAGGAAGAACAATGAGTTCACGAAAGTACTTACACATGTAAAATTTGTGGTAATACATTGTGGAACAACCCCATCTAAGAAGATAACAGTGGCTACCCAGTGGTGACTGGGAGCGGCCGCCGAGACCACATAACACCGGTTTTGAAAGACCTACATTGGCTCCCAGTATGTTTCCGAGCACAATTCAAAGTGTTGGTGCTGACCTTTAAAGCCCTAAACGGCCTCGGTCCAGTATACCTGAAGGAGCGTCTCCACTCCCATTGTTCTGCCCAGACACTGAGGTCCAGCACCGAGGGCTTTTTGGCGGTTTCCTCACTGCAAGAAGCCAAGTTACAGGGAACCAGGCAGAGGGCCTTCTCGGTAGTGGCACCTGCCCTGTGGAACGCCCTCCCACCACATGTCAAAGAGAAGAACAACTACCAGACTTTTATAAGACATCTGAAGACAGCCCTGTTTAGGGAAGCTTTTAATGTTTAACAGACTACTGTCTTTTAATACATTGTTGGAAGCCGCCCAGAGTGGCTGGGGAAACCCAGCCAGATGGGTGGGGTATAAATAATAAATTATTATTATTATTATAATATCTTGTTGCTGGTTGTAAAGGGACCCCCCAAAATGGCGTCAGGGCCCCCAAACTGTAGGTCCACCACTGTCCCAATGAGAAGCCTTTGGGAAGCCCTTAAACTGAGCATGATCCACAATAGCCCTTTCCCTTGGGACTCCCACACTATTGTACCCTTATTTACCCTGAACCAAATCTTCCTTTTAAACAAACACTTAAAATATTCAGCTTTCTGAGAAGTATTCGTTAGATTTATTCATTCTAATGAAAGGCAGGTCTCTTCCTTTTTCGTTCAAACTTGCAATCCATCAAAACTCTTAGCTTGAAAAAACACAAACGAGTAGTCTGGTTCTTTCTCCTCCTGCTGTTATCTGTCCAGGTGGGAGTTTATGACATTTGCAGATTTGCACATCTGATGTGCTGGAAGCTCCTGAATCTCCAGCCTTATGTTTTACAAGGGACCTCGAAGATTCTAACTTGAATCTATCCAACACTCGCCTCAGATGCAGCAGTCTTGGCAATGGGTGAATGATGCTGCTGAGACACTTTGATCAACTAGCAGTGTTTAACAGATGACCACACTGTGCGGGGAATCATCGGTGGTGGGTTAGAGTCCCATCACACCCCACAGAAATGAATCTTCTTGCAGTCCCATGGCTAAGTCACACTAAACATGCTTACTCAGAACTAAGTACCATTCAGTTAAATTGGACTTACTCCTGAGAGCCAGTATGGTGTAGTGGTTAAGAGCAGTGGACTCGTAATCTGGTGAACCAGGTTCGCTTCCCTGCTCCTCCACATGCAGCTGCTGGGTGACCTTGGGCCAGTCACACTTCTCTGAAGTCTCTCAGCCTCAGTCACCTCACAGAGTGTTTGTTGTGGGGGAGGAAGGGAAAGGAGATTGTTAGCCACTTTGAGACTCCTTCGGGTAGTGATAAAGTGGGATATCAAATCCAAACTCTTCTTCGTCTCCTGGTGAAGCGGATCTAGGACTGCAGCTTTGAAGTGGATTGGAAAATGTGACTGTGGGAAAATACATCCATGTGGTTTTTGTGCTTTTTTTCATCTTTTTTTGTATTTTTATTTAGATTTTCCGTCATACAATTTAATTAAAAAAGAGAAATAGTACATAACAGAAAAGAAACATTAAATCATTATACAATATCCAAAAAGGAAAAAGAAAAATCATAAACAAAATAAAATAAACCCACCACCCTGTTTAAGTTCCCTTCACCGCTACTTGTCTACTCTAGAATCAATTTTACCCTTATCATTGCATTCTGATTGTTTTTATTTTCTCTATATACATACATATGTCATTGATAATTTATTGTTTTGATGCATTTACATTGTTAATCTAAGCATATTAGCATGTCTTTTTTAGAGCAAAATTTTGTCATATAATTATCAAAGCATTGCCATTCGTTTTTTAGTTTTTGATTTGACTGCTATTATATGGATGTTGTTAATTTAGCCAATTTGAAATATTCATTTAATTTGAGAATCCATTCCTCCTTGGTAGGTAGTTCTTTAGCTTTCCATTTAGATGCTATTACTATCCTGGCTGCGGTGGTCGCATCGAATTCAAGCCAGCAGAGCCAGTCCCAGCTCTTAGGAATTTGGCCACCCTCCAGGTGCCCGGCTTGAATCCTTGTTGACCTCCCCTGCCAGCGTCTGCCGGCAAGATCAAGGGAGGTCTCTTCGGCGATCCTTTTCAAACGTGAAAAGAACACACCACTCCTCCCCCTCCCATCTCCAGGGGGGGGGAATGAGACAGACAGAAATATATTTACATGTCTTTATTCCTGTCTTTCACCAGTACAGAGAAAACACGTCTGTACCCTCTGATTTCCAGCTGCAGAGAGAGAATAACTCCTCCCATGTACTTCCAGTACAGGGTCATGTGCCACTCTGAGCTAACATCCGGCACTCAGTGCACTGTCTCTTGTTCCCACGGTACATTCCAATAACATCAGTTTCCTGTTTACCATTCCAGCCACCTGGAGCTCGCTTCTGCATTGCTCCTTTTTCGTAACATCCTCCCCCAAAAGAATCAATGCGTGTTGCGGCAAGCAAAGCGTGATCCAGAGAAGAAAACAAACAGCTGTTATACACATAACACTCCCCTGTTGTTTCAGTTCCACCCTTGGAACTCCCCGCCACTGGTTTCCCCAGTGTACCTCTCTGGTTGTCTGGTTTCCAAGGAACGAGTGCATCTGCACTCCCTTGGCTAGCAACTCTTTGTTGTGTCTTTGTCTCTGACTTAGACACAGCTCCAACCTGTCCTCGGTTGTTTACAACAGCAACACATGCAACAGCTAAGTTAGCAAACTCTTTTGAGTACCTCTTAGGTGGTTGACCCTTTGTAACTCTCTCAGACCTACGTATGAGGTGCTGATCCTCTCTGCTCACTGGTCCAGTCTCAGGACTCTTTGGAGAACCAGTTCCAATGGTAAACAGTGGTTCATCCTTCAGTTGTGAAGGCCTATCCATTGTGTGAGACTTCCTCTCAATGACTGTGACAACTGAGCTCTCCGAGCTATCAGTGTCATCACTCTCAGTACCACTGTAATCAGTAAAATCATCATCATCTGAATCGTCCTCAGTGGGAAATGTGTGTACTATCACTCTCTCCTGTTCAGGAGCACACTCTAGAAATTTTGTGAGAATCACCTGACCAGATTCAGACAAAATTACTCTGTAGAGACCCTTTTCATACCCCACAAAAATGCCTCTGGCATTCTTTACTCCACCTGGAGCTTCTGTCCTCACATGAGACCCAAAAACCTTGAAATGGGCAACAGAAGGTTTTCTATGGAACAGTTTCTCAAAAGGAGAACTTCCCAACTCTTTTGAAACCTTTCTCACTTTCGTATAACAATACGACATTAGAGACTCGGCCCAGTACTCATGTGGCAGATGTGAACTAAGCAATTGCGCATTCATCCCCTTTTGCAATTCTTTGTTCACCCGTACACAGACACCCCTGTTCCACGCTTCCGCTGAAACAGCAACTTTGTGTCTTATTCCTTTCTTCTGCAGAAAACTCTGGAAATCCTGTAAAAGAAAAATCTGCTTCTCATCTGTGAATAGACAATCAATGTTAGCATCATGCATACTCTTAACCTTGTCACAAAACTCCTGAAACCTCTCCAAGGCTTCCTGTGGCTTTCTCAACACATAAACCCAGACATAGTTAGAGAAATGATCCACACACACAAGATAATATCTTGCATTGCCTCTAGGTGGTTCTAGAGGACCAATCACATCAGCATACACCCGCTGAAATGCTCTGTTGACTCCGGTCTTCTTCTTGCTCACACCTGCAAGAGAAACTAGGTTAGACACAGATGAATTACATTCCATGTAATCACTTTGTGCAAAAGTCAACAAATATAGTCCATCCTTCTCTCTGGCCGAAAGAAATAACTCTCCATCTTTGTAAATCTCGCAGCTCTCAGCATCGTAGGACAATCTCAGTCCTTTCTTTGCAATCTGCGAAACACTTAGCAGATTGAACCTCAATTCAGGAACCAAGTAAACATTGTTTATTGTCAAGTTCAGACTCTTAAGATAGACAGTCCCTACACCGGTCGCTTCCAGCTCCTGACCGTTAGCCTGTTTCACAGCGAAGCTTTGCTTCTTAAACGTTGAAAAGAGTTCTCTGTGTGGGGACATATGGACGGTGGCTCCAGTGTCAATAACAAATGAGTTCCCAACACCTGGCGTGGTTCCTTTCGCCATCAAAGCCTTTCCAGGTCTCACCGAAGGCTTGGTATGACCTTTGCCTGACGCCTCAGGCTTTGCTGAGCGGCCCTTCGCTCCTTTCGGCTGGCGTGGCTTCTTGCAGTTCCGCTGAAGATGCCCAGCCTGTCCACAATTGTAGCATCGGACAACGTTCAAAGCTACAGCATCCTCTCCAGTAGCAACATCAGTGGGGGAATTAGAACTCCGTTCGTCCCTCCCCCTGTCCTTCACCTCCAGTGCAGCAAGCCTGTCGTGTTCATTCAAAACAACGGCACACACCCTTTCCGCGGTCAAATCGTGAGCGGGGAGGGAACCAAGCTGACTGGCAACGGTTTTGTAAGTCCGATTTAGGCTGTTGATCATCATGAAGCAAAACACTTCCTCCTGCAGACGGAAATTGCGTTCCACCATCTGTTGGCGCAGATATTTCATTTCCGTCAGGTGCGCTTGAACATCTCCATCAGGCGCAAGCCTCAGATTGGTCAGCTTCTCAAAATACAACAACGCTGAAGAACCAGCATCTCTCTGGTGTGTTCTACGCAGCGTTTCCCAAATCTCACGCGCATATTCCAAATCCTGAATATGCACAAGTTGATCATCCGAGACACACAGAATTATAGCCGTTTTGGCTTTCAGATTCTGTGACTCCCAACCTCGGGTTGGTGCTGCAGGGATGGGGTTCTCAATCACGTCAAAGATCCTCTGATTCTGCAGCAGGGCCTTCATCTTTATAGACCAAGATGAATAATTGTCATTAGTCAGGGGAGGTGGATAGGGTAACCCTCCCCCCTTCTTGGAATCCATGCTGAACTCAAGTCTGTGCTTTCTCTCTCAAGCCTGCTTTGACTTTCAAGCCAGTAAAATCCAAAAGTTCTCTTCTGGGCTGTTTACTGCTTTCACTGGCAGGCAAACCTTTGGGCTGTTTTCAAAATCCTCGCACATGCTGCGCAGAATTCAAAACAATTCCACTTCCCAGGCTCTTTTTGAGCCATTCAGTAACTTTACAAGTACTGGCGGTCGTTGCCTAGCAACCTTTCTCGGGATGGGAATCCTTATCTACCACAGGAATTCCTGGTATGCCAGCCTTTCATTCAGAGCTGTTTTTCTTAAATGCAGCTCTTTCGTGAACAGAAAATAATTCAGCATACCTTTTTGGGGCTCCGTTGCCTTTCGGTGTCCAGCTGTCTGATCAGCTTTCTGGCTGCAAGCAGACGCTTTCTTTATCTCCTTAGGTGCAGAGGATGGCAGCGATTCATCGACCTCTCACCTCTCATGCAGATTCTCATAGATCAGATATCCATCGGTCTGCTACCAGATGTCGAATTCAAGCCAGCAGAGCCAGTCCCAGCTCTTAGGAATTTGGCCACCCTCCAGGTGCCCGGCTTGAATCCTTGTTGACCTCCCCTGCCAGCGTCTGCCGGCAAGATCAAGGGAGGTCTCTTCGGCGATCCTTTTCAAACGTGAAAAGAACACACCACTCCTCCCCCTCCCATCTCCAGGGGGGGGGAATGAGACAGACAGAAATATATTTACATGTCTTTATTCCTGTCTTTCACCAGTACAGAGAAAACACGTCTGTACCCTCTGATTTCCAGCTGCAGAGAGAGAATAACTCCTCCCATGTACTTCCAGTACAGGGTCATGTGCCACTCTGAGCTAACATCCGGCACTCAGTGCACTGTCTCTTGTTCCCACGGTACATTCCAATAACATCAGTTTCCTGTTTACCATTCCAGCCACCTGGAGCTCGCTTCTGCATTGCTCCTTTTTCGTAACAGAATCCCTCCCCCCCCCGATTTAGGTATTTCTTTTCCTAAAAGGTCCGGTAGGTAAGCCTCTGGTTTTTCCATTAATGGTTGTCACTCATCTGTCTCAGGAGACACTGGAGGACTGCGCCTTTGGGGGTGAAGTCAAACTGCTGGGTGGTTGCCTGCTGTGGCTGGAGAGATTGATATGGGAGAGACATGTTTTGTTGCAGCTGGGGCAGATGAAGGTGTCTTGCTGTGCCGCTGCAAACGCACCATGGCGTTTATTCTGTCTGTGCTCCTCCTGGTGGTCATTTCTCCTCCAGTCGCTGCTATGGATGCACAACTTGACTGCCTGTCTCCACACACTGCGATTGTCTACAAGGGATTCCCACATGACGGGACTGATTCAAGAATGGCAAATGTTTAAAAATGAAGCAAAAATAAATGGTGTGAATATTTTATCACAGATCTACTACATTGTATCTGTTAATAGGACTCATCTGTACTGTTGTTCAATGTGGAGAGTACTTCCATTAATTGTCTTCATATTACATCGTCCTCCAAATTACTGTCCTTGGAGGCTTTTAAGCATAGTTTGGATGGCCATCTGTCATGGATGCTTTAGTTTAGATTCCTGCGTTTTGCAGGGGGTTGGACTAGATGACCCTTGGGGTCCCTTCCAAATCTATGATCCTATTATTTTATTTGTATACTGCCTTTCCTAAGTTAAAACCTTTCAAGGGATGGGTTTGGCCCTGGGACACCCAATTGCTGAACCCTTGGGTACTAAATCTTGATGTTCAGAAGAGGGTGGGGAGTGCCAACTTTACAGCTTTCTATATACATTTAAAAAATCAAGTAACAAAACTACTGAGCCTGAACTACTGTTGAGGCTCTTATATTGACTGCCTTTGATATTAAAAGGGGCACTTTTTCAGACTTCAGAAATGTAGCAAATAAGAGATGTGTTCGTGTGTGCGTAGGCAGAGGCAAGATTCACCTGCAACATGGATCTTACATTTTATTTTGGTTGGTTTTCAATACTTTTCTCTCCCCCCACCCCCACCCCTGCAAAATGAAAGAGGAGACTGTAACGGAAACGCAGGATCTTTTTGAGAAAAGAACGGCAGCAAACCCATGGTAAACTATACAAATAAGTTAGACATGGAAGGAGTATATTGTAGATCAATGTTTGTGTTAGACAGCTGAAATACGTAGAATGTGTGTGGATAGGGATGAAGGAAATTCTTAGCAAACTTTTAAAGGTTTGATCCTGGCTATATTGCACAGTACAAAATGTGTGCATTCTAACAACATCTGGTGCAGTGCTTTTCTATCGTTAATAAGCAACACAGGTCAGATGATTCCCTTTTTACAGCAAAGGGATTTCTTGGCAAGCACAGCTATTGCATGGGCTCATTGAACTGCTTCCAATAATTGTCACTCAAAGTGTAAGCACCACAAGACACCCACAGGTATGGGTGCTCCTGAATATCAGAAGGCCCAAATAGTCCCCTTCCCTGTAGGACCCACAGCCCTGGGTGCAAATCTCCCCAGTCGCTATTTACCACTACAGTGGTACCTTGGTTCCTAAATGGCTTAGTTGATGAACAAATCGGCTCCTGAACACCACAAACCCATAAGTAAGTGTTCTGGTTTGTGAACATTTTTCAGAAGCTGAACATCCCGTTTCAGCTGTCGGCATTATTTCTGGGGCCAATGGGCCAATCAGCCAATCAGAAGCTGCACCTTGGTTTTCAAAAGTTTTGGAACGTTTTGTTCTGTTTATAGTCTGTTAGCAGCCACTCAGAGTGGCTGGGGAAACCCAGCTGGAGGGGCGGGGTATGGAGAAGAAGAAGAAGAAGAAGAAGAAGGGGTGGAGGAGGAGGAGGAGGAGGAGGAGGAGGAGGAGATATAGAAGTATAATCAGCAGTACCAACAGGCTAAACAATTGCTTCTATCCGTGGGCTGTTACGCTGTTGAATGGAAAATAAGATAGTGCAATTGACTCATGAGGTGGTGTGTTGTTATAATAATAATAATAATAATAATATCTTTATTGTCATTGCCCCCTCTCAGGGACAACGAAATTACTTGACTGCTCCATAAAAACACTAATTAAAACAATACAGTATAGTACAGCAAGGAAGATTAGATGACTTTCAAAGTCCAGGCTTCCCATTCAGAGCTGAGATCGCTCTGGAGAAGAAGCTGTTCTTAAGACGGCTCGTTCTTGTCTTCATCGTCCTGTATCTCCGTCCCGATGGGAGGAGCTCAAAGAGACAGTGACCAGTTCAATAAGAGATTGAGTGTTGGGGAGGGAAGCTCGTTTAATTTCATTGTACACAGGTTGTACAATGGCAATAAAGGTATTACAGTCATACCTCTTGTTACGTTTGGTTCAGGTTACGTCTTTTCAGGTTGCATCCTGCGGCGACCCGGAAGTACCAGAAAGGGTTACTTCTGGGTTTCACCGCTCGCGCATGCGCTGAAGTGGCGAATCGTGACCCGTGCGTGTGCAGACACGTGTTGCATCCTTCCCGTTCGCAATCAGAGGTACCACTGTATTATTATTATTATTAAGAACAGATTGAGTTCGAGAACCAAGGTACCACTGAATTTAATAGGCAGTACTCAGTGTTGGCGCCAACCTCTTCTCTTTCCCCAAACATTCCCACCAAGTGACCAAACCGGTAACTTCTTCGACTCTGCACTGCAGTTTGGAGGAAGTGAAAACAATCCCTCTACAGGTCAAGCATAAAGGTAAAGGTAAAGGTACCCCTGCCCGTACGGGCCAGTCGTGTCCGACTCTGGGGTTGCGCGCCCATCTCGCTTAAGAGGCCGGGGGCCAGCACTGTCCAGAGACACTTCCGGGTCACGTGGCCAGCGTGACAAAGCTGCTCTGGCGAGCCAGTACCAGCGCAGCACACGGAAACGCCGTTTACCTTCCCGCTATAAAGCGGTACCTATTTATCTACTTGCACTTAAGAGTGCTTTCGAACTGCTAGGTGGGCAGGAGCTGGGACTAAACGATGGGAGCTCACCCTGCTGCGGGGATTCGAACCACCGACCACACGATCGGCAAGTCCTAGGCACTGAGGTTTTACCCACAGCGCCACCCATGTCCCTTTTACAGGTCAAGCATAGATGGGAATAAAAAATCCTACTCAGCCCCACTGTGATGGCCAGCTGGTCCCCCACTGCCCACTGGGAGGGTGGGCTGTGTGCTGGCTGAATATTGAAGAGGGGATGATAAAGGTGGGGCATCCTTTTATCCCAACCCTCTCTTCCCTGGTGGCCCCTCCAAGATGGAGACCAGGAAGTGGCTACTTGCCCTTCTTCCAGTCCCACTGCAAAGACATGCCCTCCTGGAGCCTTTTAAAGGCTGGATGGAGAAGCAATAGTACTTACTGACACCGCTGAAAATGTTTGCCTGACCAGGCGCAACAGTCCCAGCCCCCAGGGAATGTGGGAAAGGAAATAAAGACTCTTGACAACGTTATGGAATTAAAATTAGGCCACAACTTTATTAAACTTTCGCATGCAGGAAGACCTTGGCTTAGGCCTTGGGCGTGTATCCCTCCCAGGCCCCCGGCCGGGGAACTGGGGCACATCAGGGTAAACGGGATATGGGGGTGCTCTGCGTGACGTAAGTTTAGGCAGACTGCCGAGCCCATATCCCCGCACTCAGGGTAGTTCACTGACAACCTTTCAGTGTATGGCCAGGGACACCCATTAATGTAACCCCTTTAAGAGGGGACCCTAGAATCACCACTGCAAGGGGGTGAATCACCACTTCACCCCGCTCCCCAATTATTGGGAAGAAAAGACTAAAGGATTCCACCCAAGGCCATAACCGCCAAAGTTGTGATGAACTGCTGTGGGGAAGACAAAACCTGACAATGCAGGAAAAATTCTTCCCAGTCCTTCAACAGCAACCAGTCAAAGACCGTAGCAGCGCTCGCTAAACAGGAAGAATAAGTTAACCTGTAAACAAGAAACATTAACAAAAGGAGGGTAAGGAGGGTGAATCTCCAGAGTTGTCTGCCTGGCTAATACCGGCTCCCCCTCTTTTTTTATTAAAGATTTTCTTGATTTACAAAAGTGTTTGCAATGTCTCTCGCTCGTATCCCCCCCACCCCCATGTAACATTTTTACAAATCAGTTTCATTTGTTGAGACATTAGGAAGAAAAGGGGGAAAGAGGTGGAGGGGGGAAAGATGAGTGGGGTTGGGGTCGGGTGGCGATGTTTCTATTTTACTTACTATATGTAGGGCTTGGTGTCAGCGTTTCTTGTGCAGGTTCTTTGCTGTTCGCTTGTGTTCCTTTGGTGGTGAGAGAGGTTAGGGTTGGCCTAGGGTGTAGTTATTCATTTGTGCTTGGCTGTGGTGGTCTTACAGCATACAAATCAATATGGCTAACCTGATCCAAAACACCCACCCACTCCTCCCCCTATCTATAATGGGTCTGGCCCCACTTCCCAGGAAACGAAACTTAAAGCTGAGGCTGGGCGTGAACCTCTGAATAATACACTGAGAACCAGACCAGCCCCCTTCTACTAGCAAGTTCCCTGGGAACTGTAGCATCACATACGATCCAACAAAAGGCACCCACAATATAGTGTGAGTGCTCATTACGGAAGATATTTTTCTCTTTTGGCTAAGTCATAGTTTGGATGCCTGCCATAATTTTGAACAATGCAATATTCAGCTACAATGGTAGAGACTTCTGTTTTTCTTTCCGTAGTTCATTACATATCATAACTGATTGATTACCTCACCCACAGATTGTCTTGCTTTATCAGTCACTTGCTTTTTGGGTCATTAATTGATGCCATGGTCCACTGTTTGTGACTTCACAATTTATCACCATGGAGGAAATTAGGTTGTCACCGACAATGGATTAAGACATTGTCGAATGAACCCAGTGGAGAGAGGGATGTTATTTACACAAACTACTTCGTACTCTGCATGCAGGTAAGTCAGGTAGCACACAGACAAATTATTAAAACGGATTGTGACCCAAGACATTTATTTCTAGGTTTATGATGCATATGCAAAACGTGTTTAGCAGGCATTGCCCATAGAAAGAATGAAATCTTCCTTGTCTAGGAAGAATATTCAGAGCCAGCCCACATTTCAATTTTTTTGTGGAGTAGGATATGTTATAGAAGAGACAGTTATCAGGACCTATGTGCCTCATTACTTCTGCCATACTAGGCTGTTATAGGAAACTTCCTTATTCCAAGTTAGACCTTTGGCTCATCTGGGGAGCTCAGGATTAGAAACCTGGATAGCACGGGGCTGCTAGGCACACAGAAGATTCCAGCTGCATTCACCTGAATGCTCTCAGAAGCCCCATTCAGAACTTTGAACTAAACATGCAAAGGTCAACGTGAGCCCAGGAGATGTTGAAGGGGGGGTTGACACTCATGCTCCTTACTTTTACATATCCTCCGACATTTCTCCAATGAAAATAGGGATGTCCTATTCCATTATTATTATTATTATTATTATTATTATTATTATTATTATTTATTATTATTCCCCGCCCATCTGACTGGCTTTCCCCAGCCACTCTGGGCGGTTTCCAACATATATAAAAACACAATAAAACACAAAACATTTAAAACTTCCCTATTTAGGGCTGCCTTCAGATGTCTTCTAAAGACTGTATAGTTACTTATCTCCTTGACTGACATAGCTCCATACACTCCAACATTTCTCCGATGAAAACAGGGGCTTCTCAAGGAAAAGGGGGGCATTCTGGGATCAAATCAGAAACTGGGACAACATCTGTAAATCTAGGACTGTCCCTGGAAAATAGGGACACTTGGAGGGTCTGCTTTTAGCTTTTCCAGACCTGCCCAAGATGGTTATCTTCTGTCTCCACAGCCAGAGGCACACATGTTTCTGAATACCAGTTACTGGAAACCACAGAAGGGGAGAGTGACCTTGTGCTCCAGTCTTGCTTGAGGGTTTTCCACAGGCATCTGGGTGACCACTGTGACAACAGGATGCTGCACTAGGTGGGCTATGGGTCTGATCCAGCAGGCTCTTCTTACATTCTCATGTCTTCATAGGGCTTACGACTTCATGGTGTTTAAGCATTAAGCTTTAGTTTGCATTACGTACTGAAGCCTAATTTCTATAAAATAAAAAGGGGAAGCATCTGCCTACCTTCTCTACAAGGAGCCCAACCCCACACAAAAGCACCAGGAGGGAATCTAGGTAGGTGGTAAGAATGCATCTGTCTCGCTGCCTCGTTTTTGTATGCATCACAATTTTCTCATTAATGCTTACTCTTGTCTAGATGCATGATATAATATGTCGGGGTGCTACGCCTCAGCAGCGAAAAGCAAGCAGATGGACAATTAATAAATGCTTGACAGGAATTTAAAAGCAAATCAAAACACAGGGCTGAGTCACACAGGCTGGCTGTGGCATGGGTGAAACATTCCCACAGCTTCTTCCCAGGCCACTCTAGTGGGTGACTGTGAAAGAACTACCTGGGTGGGCCCATGACATTGCTCCTTCCCACTTGAACCATGTTCATCTGGGAGGAGGACTTGAAAGGAAACTACACTTGGTGATAAACACACTTTAAAAAAAGAAGCAGCTTGCTCAGTCTTGGTGCTTCTATTTTGAAGCAAAAGCTGCAGTGTGGATCTGCAGATCTGGTAAGGAGTAGTTTCTGGAGAAGGGTTTGGGAAATGTCCCGAGGGCCAGATAGAGAGGAATGTAGGGCCACATTCTGTCCCCAGGCCCAAAGGGGGGTGGGGAAATGCAGCTATTGGAAATATAGTGTCTTAAGCTCTTTTCCTAGGCTAAACACACCCAATTTCTTCAGGTCTACGACGTAGCCTTGAGATCCTTTACCTGCCGTACTTTGCGATATTATTCTCTCACAGCTGTTTGTCCTCCTTGAACTGTGGCACACTGAGCTCAGTTCAACACTCTATGTGAAGCCTTATCAGATGTGTGCGTCTCATCTGAGTTGAAAAGAAGGTGAGGGAGAAGGAACAGGCAAAGATATCCGTGTGGTTCCAGCCAGAGCTGGATATCACAGCGTTCCAAAGTATTAAGGGAACGAATGCCAATCAACACAACAACAAACGTTTGTTTCTTATTATGATAATTTATAATCTGCCCTTCGTTCAAGGTCCCAGGGTGGAAATACATCAATGTTTAAAACCAAACATTTAAAATTAATGCAAAATAACAACAAGAAGAAGAAACTTTTGCCAGAAAAAGAAACTGGCAAAAATTTCACAGTAAATATTAGAAAGCAGGAGTGGAGCGACATGCTCTCTTTAACCCATGATCACACTCATGCTTTAATAAACCAACCCTTAAACTCTGGTAATCTATTATGCACGGGTTTTTCACTACAAGACAAAGGTTGTAAGCACTGAAGATCTTCTGGCTGGGGGCTATGGGCTCAGCGGAAGTACAGCTATTCCAGTGGAACACCACATATGAACATAAGAGCCCTTATGGATCAGCTCAAAGGCCCATCTAGTTCAGCGTCCTCTTCTCATAGTGACCAACCAGAAGCCTGTGGGAAGCCCCCAGGTACTAACTGAGTGCAACAGTGTTCTCCTCACTTGTGATTTTCAGCAATTGGTATTCAGAGACATATTGCCTCTGACAGCAGAGGTAGAGCATACCTGTCATGGACTGGTTGGACACAGAAGAATGGTGGGAGGAATCAGCTGAGGAACCACCAAGGGAAGAAACTTCAGAGCCCAGGGAGTGATGGTGGGACAATGATGAGTAGCCAGAGGGAAGAAGATGTAAGAGGGCTTAATGACCTGAGAGAGTCAGTGGCAGAGAGAAGTCCAGAATCAGGCAAAAGCTGAAGCAGGCTAGGGGGAAGAGGGCAACCAAGAGGCCAAGATGAGTCAGGCTGGTGAAGAGTCATGGGTGTCATCCAGCTACGGCAAGCTCCCCTTCTGACTTGTCTCCCAGAACCAGAAGAGAACTTAAATGGGTGGAACAGCTTCAGGCTGTACACAGACACAGTCTCTGATTGCTTGGGAAAAAAGCTATGGTGAGGGGGGGACTTAGATGGCCCCGGGGAGGTGAGGATTTTTAGTTTTGGCAACTGATTCATGGGGCCAAACCATGAGCTGCTGTACTCATTAGGCCTGACACTCAGCCAAGTCTGTGAAGATCGTGTTTTTGCTAATAAAGACTTGATTCCAACTTTGAACAGTGTGACTTACTGCTGGCTCACCATTTGACAATACCCATTTGGCAGTACAAATAAAATATGGCAGCAGAACACCCCAGATACGCCAGACGAATGGTTGAAATGGTTTGGAATTTTGGGTGTAGAATGGGAAGCACAAGGGAGGAGCGCAACCTCAGCCCTTCTCCTATTGATGGCAGAAATTTACACTAGCCCCAGACGTAGCACAATAAATTTCTTCTCGTTGACTTCTAAGAGTTGTGGTGGCTTTTCTAATGGTGTAGTGACAACATAATTTCAGTACTAGCATAATGTGAGCATAGGTTTCCTCTGTCCAGCTGCAATCCTCTAACTGAAAGTAAATACCATTCAACTCAGCAGGGCTTACTCACATGTGCACAGAGTTACACTGTCCAAGTTGTTCGTTGTAAAGTTACCTGGATTCCTTTTGGAGGAAGGGTGGCATGTAGAATTGAGAATAAAACTAAAATAAATCTCATACTGTGCTTTAAATATGGTCTGCCTGATTATAATTTATCTTTCAGAATTTCTGAACCATTTTCCAAGCAAATCTTTAGCTTCTTTTATAGTGACTAGTGACTTCTTATATTATTTACTGTTTGTATTATGAATAACTTGAATGGAATTGTTTGAATTCTGTTTTGTTGTTCTGTCTGTTCCCAGGAGGAAGGTTCCTGCCCAGTGCATTGGCAGTTTCCAATTTTATTAAATGTACATTTTCCAGTACCGTTTTGAGACTTGCCTTTTCTTTTCTGTAATGCCAGACAACTTTCCTGCTCTGTGTTAAAACAAACAAACAAACAAGTCCACGACGTTAAACAAACATGACAGGTGCTGGTGACTATTGTGAGCAGCAGAGAATAGTGTCATGGCAAGAAGGAAGGATTATGGTCCCAGCAGGCCTGAACTGGGAAAGGGAATAATGTGTATAGAATGGGAATGATTGAACTATCTTGCAGAAGACCCTAAGCAAAGGATGCTGTAGAATTCAGCATAATTTAATGTGATTAGCCTTTGTCCTTGCACATCGGTTGCGAATGGAGCCCCCTTCCAGAATGGCATGCGTTTTTGTTTGTTTGTTTGTATTTTTTTGCTGGAGTACACTGGAATGTCACTGATGCAATAATCATCATGCATTTGCAATGGATTCATATTAGATCATCTGCACATCTGCACATTATTGATTGCTCATTTATTTATTTTATTTATAAATGTATCCATATGCCACCAATTCCTCCAATATACAGTGGTACCTCGGGTTAAGTACTTAATTCGTTTTGGAGGTCCATTCTTAACCTGAAACTGTTCTTAACCTGAAGCACCACTTTAGCTAATGGGGTCTCCTGCTGCCGCCACGCTGCCGGAGCACGATTTCTGTTCTCATCCTGAAGCAAAGTTCTTAACCAAAGGTACTATTTCTGGGTTAGCGGAGTCTGTAACCTGAAGCATATATAACCTGAAGTATATGTAACCCGAGGTACCACTGTAACATGGGGGAACATGGGTGAAGCAAACCCCTGCAGCCAGCAGGGGAATACACAGGAAACATCAAACTGAGCAGGATTCCCTTGCTGGAAACATGCCCATGCAAACAAATCTCCCTTTTCCACCCAACGCCGCACCCCTGGCAGTCCTAGATCATTCTGGGAGGCCTGACCCAATGGGTTCGTCTCCCCCTGACTCAGCTGAAGCCTAGTTCTGCCCAAAATGGCACATTTCAGTTTGAGATTCGGCTAAATCTGGTGTAAGTCCTTATTGCCTAAACAATGGCATTTTTAGCCATGCTCAGAAACAGTACATTGAATACACCTGCATATAGGGATGCCAACGTGAATAAAATATTGGGAGGGGTCAAGTAAGCCCTGCCCCACATAATCGTATGACACGGTACACACACACGATTTGAATGGCAATGCTCATCAACTTTTGGCCCCCTCAAATATTTTATGGGGGGGGCAAAGACCCCTCATCCCCTAGGAGTTGACTTCTAGGCATTCATAGCATTAATGGGCAGCAAGTTCCGGTGGCTAGCTGCCGCCGCACTAAATACCTATTTTCTCAGAATTACAGAATCAACATTATGTGGCGTTTGTAAAAGTGCCAGTCCCACGGGATCAAATGCAAAGGCTTGCTCTTCAGTCGGATGACAGATTGGATCTTTGGACATCAAGGGGGTTAAACTGTTGGCTAGAACTAGCAGAGCTGCCAAGATTCATGTTTGTTTACGTCCTTCATTCACTCCTTTCTGAAGAGTCACGGTCAGTAAGCATCTGTTTCGCTGCTCCATCCCACAGAATACAGAGTGGGGCTAAAAAAGCTGTTAACCTGGAATTGGGTAAGGCCAGGTCTGGTGATTTAGGCTGGCAAGCTGACATTTGGTGATTCGGAAATGGGGCTTGAGCTGTTCAAAAACAACACAAAAATTTAAAAAATGGGGGAGATTCCAATTTTGGATGCTAGGAGAATGAACTGCTAAGTGAGAAATTCCTTGTTCTAATCTTGGCTGCAAATTCAGTGGCTTGCCTTGCCTTGGTCAAGCCCCTACTTCTCCATGGCTCTGATCTGTAATAACACTGGCAATTAATTATGCTGGCCTGCTTTGCATGACTGCTGTCTAAAAACGTGACTGAGATGATTATCTGGAGCATTCCGGGGACATCTGAAAAGACCTGTGTAAATGTTAAGGGTTGTAGCCACTGAAGTGCCACTCATGCAAATATTTTCAATTTCACAATGGAACATCTCTTCTCCCCCTGCATGCCCCCCCAATCTGTTCTGGGTTTGCCCCCAGTGCTCTGGAGAAGATGGGGGGGGGCATGTGGGAAGAGGAAGTCCTTGCACAAGTGAGACAGCTACATTAGATGAAATCCTAAATACTTTTTGTCCAGGAAGTCTCCTAGTCTTTTCCACTCTCTAGCAATGGACATTGCAGATTTCCACAATATATTGCTCCTCACAGTATTTAAACCATTTTGTACGTCCATGAGAATATCTAATTATGAAAAAAGAAATAGAATTAGAAATTTTCAGGGTAGGATTTAGGAGAACAAATGTTGAAATTTGTTTTGTACCTACAGTGGTACCTCGGGTTAAGTACTTAACTTGTTCCGGAGGTCTGTTCTTAACCTGAAATTGTTCTTAACCTGAAGCACCACTTTAGCTAATGGGGCCTCCTGCTGCCACCGCACGATTTCTGTTCTCATCCTGAAGCAAAGTTCTATTTCTGGGTTAGCGGAGTCTGTAACCTGAAGCGTATGTAACCCGAGGTACCACTGTATTTGAAATGATGGTGGTGAAGTAATTATGTTGCAGAGAACCAGTCCAAATTGGGTTGGATAATTGTTCCTCGGGATCATAAAAATATGATTGGAAACAGAATTCCTAATGCGGAGACTCAGTGTTTTTAGATGCAAGTGTAAGTACACTATGTGTACCACTGACCCATGAATCTTTGCTTAATGTGTGTGCAATCGTTCAACATTATATGCTAGTCTAATAAAAGGTGTCACCTAACTAATTTAAATTTAGAAAATAGCTAAGGATTGTGAATCCAGAACTGCTATATGGCTTAGAGATCAAAGGTCATGCAAACAAACTTTGTCAGCAAGCTAAACAAGAGAGGCTGTAACAGACTTTAACAAAAGAAAGTAGAAGAATAGGCTTAAATTTATTGTTCGTCTTGAAAGCTTGGCTATACGCAGCAGGCTGCCTTTTTTCTTTTCTTTTCTTTTGCTTAGCATAAATTTAAATATGGAAGCAGAATGAAGGCAAGTACCTGCAGCCTTTCAGTCACACATTTGTGCATGTGATACATGCATGCGCTGCAATTTAGCTTCACATTTAAGTAGCTGCAAACATGTTTAGAAGGGAACAGAGGCACCAGCTTGCGCCCAAAATTGAAGGAGCCCGGCATGCATCACATGTGTGCAACTTCATGCGCACATGACATCACACGCATCTCCCGACGCCACACAATAATTTCCAAATGTTTTAATATTTCCTCAAAAGGGAGTTGCTCCTTCTGCATGATAATTTGGGTTGCCCTTTTGCAGTTCTGTGATATCCCTTTTCCCCCCATGCAGTCACCAGAACTGTATTCTGTACACAGTATTAAGTGTGGCAACAGCATAGATCTGTGTAATGACATTATGATATTGGCAGTTTTACTTTTCAATTGCTTTCCCAATGTTCCGCAGTGTGGAATTTGCGGTTTTTGCCGCTGCTGAACGCTGGGTTGACATTTTCATCAAGTTACCCACTACGACCCCGAGATATCTTTCCTCGTCAGTCATTGCCAATTTAGACCTCATTACTGCACATGAGAAGCTGGATGTTCTGCCTCAGTGTGCACCACTTTAGACTTGCTTACGTCGAATTGCATTTCATGTCCATTCACCCAGTTTGAAGGCATAGTTTCGGAGTTCCTTGCATGCCCTTTCATTTTAACTAACCTGAATAATTTGTCATCAGCAAACGTGGTCACTCCGCTGCTCACCCCTGACTCTAGCTCATTAATGAACAACTTAAAGAGCACTTTCCCCAATACAAATCCTTGAAGCCCTCCATTATATAGTACCTGAATGAAACAGCACTTTCTCCATCTGCAGTTCCCAACAGAGGCATGCTGGATGTAGAACACAGCTATTACAGCTAGTAGCCATTGAGAGCCTTGATTAAAAGCTACCCAGGCAATCACTACCAGTTATTGTTATACATTGTGATTCTTAGGAGCTTGGGATTTGTTAGGTTAAAAAAAAAGGTGGGGGACAATATCCTGCTCAGCTTCTTTGCCCAGATGCTTCTTCATATAGCTGCCTGATTCATCTGTTACCTTGACACTTTTCCAGAAGAGGGATCTCCTTTTCTTTGTCTCTTGAACACAGTAGAACTGTAATGACCTTCATCTTTATTTAGGAGGTGCATATCTTCCATCCTCAATGTGGCTTGCAACACAGACACCTTCCTTTTCCAAAGAATGCTTAAGGAACCCAATCATCCATGTTGTTGTTTAGTCGTTTAGTCGTGTCCGACTCTTCGTGACCCCATGGACCAGAGCACGCCAGGCACTTCTGTCTTCCACTGCCTCCCGCAGTTTGGTCAAACCCAATCATCCATATCCAAATCAACCACCCATACAGAATGTCAGCCTGGGACAGACAGTCCTTTGCAATTATCAAAAGAGAATTTTTTGACACCCTTTGAAAACTACTATTCATCTGGCGCTCTCTCTCTGTGTGTGTGTGTGTGTGTGTGTGTGTGTGTGTGTGACTGTCACACTGGTTCCAAGCCTCTTTATGTGTGCTGTGTAGATGTGCCTGTGAATCTAATGAAAAGGATTGCACTAAATTGAATGTAATTTTAGTTCTTTCATTTAACTCAGTTGTGGATTGGGCTACTGGGAGCTGTAAATAGCTGCAATTGCTAGGCTTCCTTGCTCACTGACATAGAGAAGCTAGGGCTATACTTCCACAAATCTCTTATACCAAGACCCACCTCACATTCTGCTGTGTAAAAAAAGAAGTTTGAGGTTTGGTTCTTTCAACTTCACAAAGCGTCAGTTCCTTGACAGTTTGCAACTGCTCTTCTCTGTATTTCTCTCTCTGTCTCCCAGCTGCTATATTTTCACAAAGTTTCCATTTCTCACAGTTGAGGTGATCATCCGTTCTTCCACGATAGAGCTGTTATAATTAGAACGCGGCTATGGCGCGACTGATAAGCTATTATTAGGGCCGTGCATGGTGTTTGTGGAGGCGATCCCACAGAGAACCAACTTTGCTGCTCACATAATGCAAAAACAACTCCAGCGAAATCGATGGAAGTTATTCCTGCTTAGGTTAGGGGAAGATTGGGCATGCGGCCAGCGATGGCTTCAAGCCAGAGGTTTCTCTGATTATTTATACAGCCCTTCCAGACTCCAGCTCACAAATCTTTTAAGCCAAAGCACTAGAGTTACAAGCCAGTCCAATCTTATTGACAAAGGTATGCGTCCCCTTCACAATCTACCGTGTATTGAGTTTTGAAAAAGGTATGTCAAGAATTTGATTGGAGATTTCTTGCTCTTGGCAAAACCCCTGGCAAGCCAAATTGACTTTCATGGTTGAGCTGGGCAAATGGAGTTGCTCAGGGCATGATTTAAGCAGCCCTGGGAAACAGCCAGACTAGGCCTCTGAACCACCAGTGGCAATACCCAGTGGAGGTTGTTCCATTAGAGCAAATGGTGCCTTGTCTCACCAATATCACCTTCTTGCCTTTGTGCTTATGATCAGTCTGAGGGTGGCACTGGTTGTCAGCTTCTTAGCCTCCTCAGCCTCAAGGTTGCCTTAGGAGAAGAAACTAGAATACGTTGGCTCCATTTGCCATTGGCTCTGGCTCCATCTACAGTTGGTCTTCCTGCCTTCCACCCAACAAGGCCCAATGGACACCACTCACCACTGTTAATGTGCTACTGGAGAAGCACAGGAACCACCTTCTGCAATATCTCCTGCACTGTCTATGGAGAAGAATCACGTGGGTCAGTCACATTGACATGGTTTGTTCCAACAGCCGTCCCTGAGGTGTGGATATGTTGGATGGAGCTTCATAATGTGGCTGACCATTGTGGTTCCTTCTTGCAGATGTTACTGGAGTAGCAAAGGAATGTGAATGGGACTGGTGATGAGAAGAAGACTGAATCCCCTTCCTGCGGCTTGGGGGAGACACCCAGGAGTTTAGGATTTTCTTTTAATGGATGGGGACTTGAGTCAGGAGTCAGGTGCGAGCCAAGGACCAGAGATAGCAGGGCCAAACTGCATGTTAGGAATGGATGAATCTGTCCATTGTGATTTCTCTGTTTCTCATTTTTACAGGCTCCTGTTCAGTTCTCCACATGTCCACATCAGTTTGCTTTTATTTTAAAATCCTTTTGGTATTTTAATGTGAATTTCACCTCCTATAAACGTTTGTATGCAAATTTTGCCTAATGCACACATCTTTGCAAAACAATTTCCTCTAATGTAATGCACTTTTTGAAGGCTATTTTCACAAATATGCACATTTTTATGCACACTTCATTATATGTGCTTTTGAATATATCACTTGGTTGGAAAACTGCAATCAAAGAAGAGTGATTTGCAAATGGTGCCTCTGTTTCACTTCCCGGATTCTTTTGGAAACGGCAAATTTAGGAGAGCTGCCATTAAATATGAACTGAATCTAACATGTTCCTTATCTCTATTGCACGTTATGTATACGTAGCTGTGCCTTCGAGTTCAGCTTGCTCATTTTTTCCAAATGCTGAAAGAAATGTGCACACTCATTTCCCCTCAATAGTCCTGATTATTACAAGTCCAGAAAGAACATTCGTATCAAGCCTACAAGGTCTACACTCACTTAGGTTTATGCCCTGGGCAGAAATAATCACCATCATCTTCATCACCACCATCATCTTTTATTTATATCCCACTCTTCTCCTCAAAGTACCATGGTGCCCAGCATCATCATAAAAGCATAGAATGTAATCAATAAAAACACAAGTCCAGCTAACAAACAGGTTCAAAGCAGAAGCTTGAAAGAATTTTGAAATTTCCTTCGAGACTGTTTTGCATTTCCTGTGCCCTGGCATTCTGCACTGATCCTTCATTATTGTGATAATGACTGTTTTTCGGGTTTTTGCTTTACAGCGGTTCTCAACCTGTGGGTCCCCAGATGTTGTTGGACTAGAACTCCCATCATCCCTGAGCTCTGGCCTCACTAGCTAGGGGTGATGGGAGTTGTAGTTCAACAACATCTGGGGACCCACAGGTTGAGAAAGGCTGCTTTACACTATGTTGTTCTATCTGTGAGTTATTTTAAGCTGTTTTAAATGTTGTGTTTAAATATTGTAACCCACCCTGATATCTTAGGATGAATGGTGGGACAATAAAAGCAGCAGCAGCAAATGCAAAAACAACAATAACATTACGTTATTGTTAATTTATATGCTGCCTTTTGTCCAAAAAAGGTCGTCCAAAGCAATTCATGAAGAAGAAACAGATAGATGGAAACAGAATTATGAAAATACAAAATAATGCAGATAGCAAACAATGCTAATAATACCAAAAAATGTCAAGAGAAGGGAAGAATAAATACTCAAGCAACAGCTTCTAAGGGCCCCAGGCAGGGGGAAAGTAGGGAAAAACAGGTGAGGTTCTCCTCAATGGCTCCATCAGCCTCTCCCCTGTAGCCCTGCCTGCTGGGTAGCAGCTCTTTTTTCAGAAGTTTAATTCTACATTGCACATATTTTAATGGTTACATTTTTTTGTAACCTGCTTTAGGCCCCTTTGGCTATAAATACTTCTTCTAGTACTACTGTTAAACACAGGGGCAGGCTTTGGTAATATGGCCCCTGAGCGAGGACAAAATTTGGTGCCCCACCCCCAAAATATTTATTGTTTTCACAATAATTCCTTTTGGTGCAGTTGCCTTTTTAATAGATCTTCTCTCTTTTTTTTTAAAATAATTTTTATTAACTGGCCAATCACATCAAATTAAATCACATCACATAAATTCCAAATTACAAAGCCAAATTTTTAAATTTTGTTGGGGGAACCCATACTTCAAGATCCAAAGGGGGATTCAAATCATCTTCTTATTACTGCGTTAGTGTCCAAATCAGTCCCAATCAGTCCAGACAAAGTTCATAATTCTATCCAGTCTTATCTTGGTGTTTCCACATCGTATCTTCATATAATTTCTCTTTTTCTTTTACGATCTCTTCTGTTAGTCTCCTTAAGCCGATAAGCAAATATAATAATACTGTGTGAATTTCCCGTTCTTCCAATCTAAGTCCAGATGGTTTCCATATATCTCCTTCGTAGATAACATCACTCTTTCCATCATAAATCAGGCATTTTTCGCTCTTAAATCCCACAGAGGAGTTAATCCACGATATGTAAACAGCACTATTTCTCTCTTTCTCCTCCCAGACCCAAGAGCTCCAACAATGCCTCCCAAGATGGCGACGGCATTTTTAACTGCGTCATTCCAAAACTCTTAACTTTCCAGCTTCGTCTTGAAACATTGCTTTGGTTCGAAAGTTTATCTCCACACAGCCTTAAATCACAGCTTAAGTCCTTAAAGTTCTGACTTATTAGGGGAGGGGATTCTTGTTAAATCACGTAAAAAGGAATGGAACTTTTTAATAGATCTTCTCAATAGACACACATAAACTTCACTTTGTTACAAAACAGAAGTTGCTGTTGTTGCTTTTAAGCGCCCCCTTGGTTTCACACCTGGTGTAGGGGAACCACACACCCTGCCCAAAATTCAGTGCTGATTACTACTACTTTTAAAAAATAATAGCAGCAGCAGCAGCAGCAGCAGCAGCAGCAACAACAACAACAACAACAACAACAACAACAACAACAACAACAGAAGAAGAAGAAGAAGAAGAAGAAGAAGAAGAAGAAGAAGAAGAAGAAGGGAAATAAGCATGACAGCATGTCAGAAGGGGTTCACAGACCTGATCCCATGCACACTCACAAACGCACGTTCTGAAATCTTATGATGAAGATCAGCATTGAAATCTATAAATAGATAAACAATACAGATTAAACATTGTGCATGTGTGTATATGAGAGAGGGATACTTTCTTCCTTAATGAAGTGAGGTTACAGGGAACCAGGCAGAGGGCGCCTGCCCTGTGGAACACTCTCCAATTAGATGTCAAGGAAATAAACAACTACCTGACTTTTGGAAGACATCTGAAGGCAGCCCTGTTCAGGGAAGATTTTAATGTTTGATGTTTTATCGTGTTTTAAATATTCTGTTGGGAGCTGCCCAGAGTGGCTGGGGAAACCCAGCCAGATGGGCGGGGTATAAATAATAAATTATTATTATTATTGAAAGAACACCACATAAAACATGGAAGAAAAGGCTATAAGAGGGTGTTTTTATGAGTTAAATTTCCTACTGAGAGAAATTATCACGGCTGACTTTTCCTGCCTGGAACAGAAAATCCAACTTTCCCCTCGATTCACATGCATTGGGAAGTTTTGTACACACGCCATTGAGAGGAATCAGCTTGGATCCTGCTCTCCTGCCGCTAACATTCCCATAATCTTCCCCTTTAGGAAGCTGCCTCGCATTGCCTGCAGGCTGGTCTGCCTTTGGGGAAGCAGCACCCCATCTCTTCCAGGGCCAAGTTGCCTCCATGGCTGCAATCTGGGAGTGACGTCTTACTGTCAGCGACACCCGGGGCTGGGAAATGCCTCTCCCCAGTGGCTAATTGAGTCATTAGAAAAGAGTTCTTCACTTTGGTCCCATGTAGCTTCTGGTTATGCTAGCAAGCCGCCGAGCTGCATTAAATTACCCCTTTTAGCTTCGTAAGTGTCCATCTGCAGCAACAATCACTTTTCCGTCCGAGTCTTTTGTTCTTTCGCAAATGTGCAAAAAAACCCGTGGATTATTGCTCCCTCCCCCTGCTGGTTCTGCTGACAGAGAACTTTTTCCCCATACAGCTTTATAATTAGGTACCAGACTCTTGTGGGAAGAGATAATAGCATGGTACATTTTGGGATTCTGCAAATGTTCGGGGAGAATGAGTGCTCTTTCTTATTCTTTTCCAAATGCAATGATTACGTCCCTCAGATCATGGGAAACCTCAAAGCAACTTGCAGGCAGAATCTGCAAGATTCTGTCCTGACCCTGAATGCCTGGAGTAGGAAGCAAACCAAGCCGTTGATCCATTTATCTCAGTGTTGTTTACATCAGGGGTAAGGGATCATTTTTTTTGCTTGAGGGCTGCATTCCCTCACAGAAAAATATTATGGAGGAAACATGCCAGCGGCAGGTAGGACAAGAAGCAAAAAAAGAATTGAGGCCAGAGGCACACATAGGAATAGCAACAAATAATGTGCTTACTTTGTACAATAGGCAACATTCTACGCACACAATTCTACCCACCATTAAGAAAATCAAGAGGCAATAGTACAATTCAGGGTTGCCTTCCAGCCAGGCAGGAATACTCTGGGATGCTCCAGGGATCATCCCAATGGTTGGATAGAGAGACTTGGAAATTCCTCAGCCCTGGTCTACATCAACTATCCATACTGTCCACAGTTTTAGGGAAGGGTCCTTTACAGCCCTATTAGGAGATGAACTCTGCACCCTTTTTCATGCAAATTGTGTGCTCTTCTACTAAGTTATTGACTTTCAGTGAGCTTCTTGCATCTCTCTCTCTCTCTCTCTCTCTCTCTCTCTCTCTCTCTCACACACACACACACACACACACTTGTGTTTCCCAGGCTAAGATATTGGAACTTTACTGCAGTATATTTCTCCAAGGGTGCACTTTTATATTATAATTATATTGTTATTATTATTAGAGTTTCCTCATTCAGTGGAAATTGCTTCAGGCCCACTAGCTGAAGCTTCATCCTCTCTACAGGCTGAGAAGAGTTACTCATGCACAAGGGGGGGGGGTGTATCAGCAGGATGAAGGAGACCCCAAAGTTTGCAGAAGTACAAATAAAAACTTCAGGAGAAAAATCCTTAAATGGGGCGGTGGGGGAGGGAGAACCTACAAATAGCTCATTGGGGACTGAACACACTCAGTGGCCATGGGATGCTGACTGGATATTGGGAGAAAGGGACAGAAAACATGGGAAATGAATGGCTGGAATCTTGAGGAGCATTTTGCTGCATGTCCCATCTGCTTGCTTCTAAATACCAAAATATGTAGTGCATGGTTCAGTGCTGTGCATGGTATTATTTCCAGTGTAGATAGCAGCCACTGGGAACCCACAATCTAGGATCAGATGGAGGTTTTCCTTCTGCACCAAAGCCACTATTTAGCCTTAGAAAGATCTTAAACATTTTTTTAATATACATTTTTTTTTTATTTTTTAACATATCATTTCCAACAGGCATTTAACATAACTTCTTATACAATATTTTAGAATTCTGTCAACAACCTCTGAAGATTTTCTGTTCTTTATCACTTGTTCTGCATTTCTTAGTTTCTCTATTACTTTTAATTATCATTAACTAATAATTCCCTTCATAATCTTCCTTGCAATATTTCACATAATCCTCCTTACAAAACTTCTTGCAGTCCTACTAGCATAATCTGTTTATTACAATTGCTTTTCATATAGTTCAAGTATTTACTCCAGTCTTCTACGAATCTCTGGTCCTGCAGGTATCAAATCCTTCCTGTTAATTTATCTAATTCTGCATAGTCCATTGTTATACATTTTAAAAATTGTTTTACTTTGAGTTCCTAGAATTGTCATTTTTTTCCAGTCTTGAGGAAGTCAGAAGTTACAGAGCCAGACAAGGACACTTTAAATAATGCAAACAGACCCTTGACAGCGGCTTTGCCAGCCTTCCCAAATCTGCAGAAAGGCTTCAGGGGAGGCAACATTCCTCTACAGCAGAGCTATAGGCAGCAGAGCTATCCATGGTCCTGAAAGGTTTGTCTGAATCAGAATGCATACTGTCTACTAAAGCGACATTCTCCTAAGCCTGACTTCAGGAGTCTGCCTTCTGACACCTCACCTTGCTAGAGGACATGTTACCTGATGTGATCTTACTTAAGCTAGACTACCCCACTTCCCAGAAAGTTCCAGCCCCCAGGAAAACAGGATACATACAGTCTACCACTCAGTGAATACCATGGATGTTTGTGCTGGTTTTTGAAATCTTCATTTCAAAACACAGGGTTTTCTTTTTTTCTTAACTGAAAATCAAGATGACAGGTTTTTTTTAAAGGAACAGAAATTATTTTGGTTGAGCTATACGCAGAAGAAGGAAGGGGGAATGAATTCAAATGTCTATTTAGAACAAACTTTCATTTTCATGTGTCTTTTCTGGTTGTGTCTATGTTGGGCATTGTGGAAAGCGCTTTATTCTGGCATGTGGATTTGTTTTGGATTTTATGTTGAAAATTATCTTGTGTTATAAAAGTGTCCCAAAAAGATTTGCAAAATTTTGTTTATGGCATTGGCTGAGATTTAGGAGACTTACAAGACCAAAGTGCAATAGATATTACAAATAGAATGCAGATGCCATGAATAACAGAAGGGAATCTGTCTCTGCCTCCTCCATCACATGTCTGTTGGTCTGACTCTGCTACCATTCATGTTTTGAAGGAAAAGATCTGAATGTACTGGGTCTGGACCTATGGTATTCCCCATAGGGTCTTCATGCAATTTAGAACCCAGCAGTGGTGTTCATTCTTTGTATTCAATGAATGGACCACTGTGTACCTGTGCGTACCAATATTTGCATTGTAAAAAACCAGGTGCAATGCAGATGTTTTGGACTACAACTTATATCAGCTTCACCCAGCTTGGCCTATGGTGAGGAGTGGTGGCAGCAACATCTGGAGAGCTCCAGACTGAGAAAGCTGCATTTAAGGGGAAAACTAAATAATAAGGTCTAGTTCTGCACGTAGTGGCCACAAGGAGTTCCTACATAATCTCATATTATGGGTCAGAGCTTCTATCTAGATTTGTACCCCAACATTCTTCTGTTTGAAACAAGTGCCTCAAAGCTCTACTTTGAAGCCTAATTAGCAATAAGTAAATTCAGTGAGATTTGATTCTGTTTAGGATCTGGCTGCAAGGCAGACAGCACAGCTGTCTTCCACAAGCGGAAATATGGATCTAAAATTCCCTGCCAAGATCGAAGGGGAGGGGGCGCTGTGGTTAATGGAAACAAGAAATATAAGTGTTCTTGTACTTAACAAAACTCCATTTTCACCAGATTGGGTGTATGGCATTTTGTCTGTTCACTCAGTAGCTAGCTGATATTTAAGCCTGGTTGGAAAAGAACTGGGTGAGGGGAGGCTCATGAACGATGGAGATTAGGCTGGCATGCAGCAAAGGTGCAACTAAGAAAAGGCTGCAGAGGGCAATCTAGCTTTCATGAATTCCGAAGCACATCTGCTATTTATAACCACCATTTGAGGGTTTCTACATTGCATGCACCTTGCAGAAATGATTGCTTGGAGGCTGCTTTTTATGAGTCGGAATATGTGATATTATACCAGGCGTCGGCAATGCGACACTCATTGGTGCAGGGGCACCCTTGAGATGTTGCCCTGCTACCCATGAAGCCCCTGAACCCATCTCAACAAGTCACTTCCCCTTTGATCATGAGATGATGTGTGTGATTATCCTTTTCTCCCTTGAAAAGTACATACAGCTAAAGGAGGAAGTTGGATGAATGATGCTCATTTCAGCTCTATGGCTCTTTGAAGGCTTGGATTTATTTTGCTGGATGTATATGTATGTGTGCTTTCTCTCTTTGTATGTCTCGGGGTAGGGGGCCAGTAATTACCAGAACTTGTGGCACCTTCGGCACTTGCTCAAAATTCAAATGTGCCCTAAAGGGCTTGGATGGCCCCTGTATTATACTGTGAATAATTGTATAATATCATGACTTTGCAATCAGTATACATTTGCTCAGTCAGTACTTCCTGCATTCATTTTCTTTTCAGATAAAGAAACCCAACAACTTTCCCCTCTCATCGTAAAGATCAAGGGGCATAAAGGTCACCCTGTTCTGTGAGGCTCTTCCCAGCAAACAAATAACATTTCCGGTATTAAGTTCATTTTTGGATATTTAATGAATAATGCAGATCCTTGAGTCTGCCTGCTTTGACTACAATAATTAGTGCAGAGTAAACAAACACTTTATGCCTTGCTTTATGAATGGTATGGTGCCACTTTAAATATTAATATGTTTTGATTGTAGTGACCAATCAATTCTACCCAGGCCGGGGTAACAGCTACAGTCTGCATAACGAAGTTGAGCTGATTAGGGCAAGGTACAACTATTTTAACTCTTTCCCATCTGCGACGGCTACTGTGAATCTGGATGGCAGGGAGGGGGGTGTATATAAAGGCATTGTAGAGAAAAATCAAACTGAAGAGGGTGCTGATACAAAGCAGTTTCATGTGCAATGCCTTGGCAATTAAAGAAATATCTTATCCGGAGGCACCGTAGGTAAATATGTCAAGCAAAATGCCTAATTATCTGGAGCCATTATGACATCTCATCTTTCCCTTCTCTGTACATTTTTGCTTTTCAAGCTGGTCATTCAGATTGCACTATGTAACCCATTCCCATTGTTTGTTGGCAAATTCCTAATTAAATCTGTGGCTTATTGTTGCACAACATTCCAAATTCCAAGTGGTTCAAGATTCCAGGGGTTCCAGGCACTCAAGAAGGGTTTGTGTTTCATTTTGGAAAGAGGTACAGTGGAGATTGTGGTGTCTTGATGATATATGGTTTATTTACACATATCAACAACCTGAGCCTATGATGGAGGGGTTCACAGCATTAACAGGGTCTTGCTTCTACCAGAGCCACAGCCTTGGATTCTAGCAAAAATCAGGCAGGGCTCTGTCTCTCTGCCACTTTTGCATCCACCTTCTAGCCCACAGAACCCAACTCTCCCCCCCTGGTCATTACCAGGTTGGCCTGGCTATTCCAGCAATTGAATCCGTGCTGGATCCAGGAATTAGAAGGGTGGCTCATGCATGCAGCCTATCCCTCCCTGCCCTGCAAACTCATAACAGTATGAAACATTGTTTTGGAGTGGCCAGGAGTGAGATGAGGAGGAATCAGAGTTAAATTGATTGAGGACCAGGCTTCTTGGTCCAATATTCTAAAACCACGTGTTTAGATTTTCAACAAGTGTTTGCCAGAAGTGTAAACCAGTAATGCTGAATGCAGTAGTTTTGTAGAACCACAGATCTTGGTTTGCACTGCATAGGGCATGAATCCAAATCAAGGATGTTATAGAATAATATAGAACAGGTGTGGGGAACTTTTGGCCTTCCAGATGTGGCTGAACTATAACTCCCATCATCTTTGGCCACATGCCATGCTTGCTGGAGCTGATGAGAGTCATCCATAGGGGAGACAGAGGAAGACTCATGGATTGAACTAGTGTTATTATGTTTTGCTGAAGTCCCTTGAGTTGCTCTTTAATACAGCTGTGGTTCTTTCACCCATACTACATCCTTGAGTCTTACTTTCTGAATGTGGGAGCAAAATACTCTACCCAGACTGAGGGCAAGGATTTGGTAGACTTGAAGGCGGCTGTAGATCACATTGTACCCTCTCTTGATTTTTTCTCCTGCTGAGAGTACACTTTCCCATATTTTACTACTGTTTCCCCCCCCCCCTTGGAGATGGCAAATGGTCTTTGCTGTCTCGTTTAAAACCAATCAGCTCTGTAATTAAAATGTAGCACTTTTCCTAGAACACTGCAAAACCTCTATATTCTTGTTCAGCAGATCTGTTCCTATTTATGTGTTTTGCAGGATGATTACTTTAACTGTATAAATATATTTCTTAAAAATGCCAGCATAGTTTAAGGAGGATAAAAATATATTCTGTTCTTTTGCTATAATCACTAACCGATTCAAGAACAAGAAGCAGAGAGCAGGAATAGCCAGAAATCTTTCACAATGAAGGGAATTAGCTGCTGGGTAGGAAGTCCCCAAAGATTTGTACTGGAATAAGTGGTTTTAACTTGTTCATAAGTAACTTGAGGTCAGGGTTGAGCAATAAGGTAGCCATGTTTGTGAAGAATATCAAACAGTTTAGGATCATAGGCACCCAAGAGTTTTTCAAAGAACTTCAAAAGATCTACCCAATTATGTGAATAGCCAACAAAGCTGCAAGTGGGGTTCAGTGCAAGTAAATAACAAAGATGTATACTGGGAAGAAGAAAACAAGGGGGGGTGTTCACCTATGCACCTATGCATTAGTTCACCTATGCAATAATGAGGCCTGGACTGGTAAGAATTAATTGGGAAAGAGGGGGTTAACTTGGGATCATGGTGGGCAGCTTAATGAAGATGTCAACTCTGTGTGCAGTTGCTGTGAAAAAGTCAAATTCCATGCTAGGGGTTATGAGGAAAGGAAATGGGCATAAAATAAAAATAAAAGCCAGCATCATAATTAGTGATCTTCTTGAAGTATGTATGTTTACCTGGTTTGGAAAATAAATGTTTCTCCCTCATAAGAGCCAGTGTGGTGTAGTGGTTAAGAGCGGTAGACTTGTAATTTGGTGAACCGGGTTCGCTTCCCCGCTCCTCCACATGCAGCTGCTGGGTGACCTTGGGCTAGTCACACTTCTTTGAAGTCTCTCAGCCCCACTCACCTCACAGAGTGTTTGTTGTGGGGGAGGAAGGGAAAGGAAAATGTTAGCCGCTTTGAGACTCCTTCGGGTAGTGATAAAGCGGGATATCAAATCCAAACTCTTCTTCTTTTCTTCATAATGCTCTCTGTTGGCTGCATTACAATGGTACAACTACCATTTCAAGAAGACATTCTTCTCCGACTCGGAATTATGCCAAGCTTCTGATGATTCTGTGATGGGAAGCACATGCAATTTTTCAGGCTGCCTGAGTGAATGCTCAATAGGGCCATCATATATCCCAGAAAGCCCATGTCCCTGAGTAAAGCAGCTAGAGGTCTTTATAATGGCAGCTGCACAGTCATCTGTTGGGGACATTCTACCTCTGGATTTCCTGCACAGTTGTATATTTGTGTATTTGTGTGTGTGGTTAGACTAGATCTCTTGTAAGTTCTACTCTAACTCCATGATCCTATGTCTTATTTCTCCACCCACCCACACTCCAAAGAAACAACAACCACACTTACCTTGTCTGAATTGTGACCTTAAAAAAAGGCTTTGGAAAATCCTTGATCACATTCTCTCCCCAACACACTCACTATAATAAATACAGTTTCTTATCTAATCAGCATGCAGCCCAATCAGATCCCCTGCTCTTTAATGTTTGATTGACATACTGGGGCATAGTGAAGCACTAGAGAAAGGGATGTTTAATTCTTTCCCTGTGCTATTTTACCTGTGGAATCCCCCCCCCCTTTGCCCTGGGCAAAACACACAGGGACCCATGTGCATGATTTCATTTGTAAATAGAAATGCATCCTCTGTTGATTCTCTAAGGTCTCTGTGAAGGCCACCTATCTTACAAGCAAGCATTCACTACAATCAATTTACTTTGCAGGGCATTTTTAGTCATGAGCACCCCATCCATGTAATGTTCCCCCAAGGCATGCTCACCTGGCACCAATTTTGAAGTCATTTTGTAAAGACCTTTTCATTGGCATTTCAGCACATATTGTAAGCTAGCCTCAATTATGTGTTGTTGTTTTTTAGAATCCATTTTGCTAAATTGTACAGACTGGCTGTCATTGCCTTGCTTTCTTTGCCCTTTGTAATGTTCTCTATATTTAGGTTGCAAGCCTATAGCCATTTACCTAGGAGTAAGACCCAGGGAAGAGGGACACAGGTGGGGCTGTGGGTTAAACCACAGAGCCTAGGACTTGCCGATCAGAAGGTTGGTGGTTCAAATCCCCGCAACGGGGTGAGCTCCCGTTGCTTGGCCCCTGCTCCTGCCAACCTAGAAGTTTGAAAGCACGTCAAAGTGCAAGTAGATAAATAGGTACCGCTCTGGAGGGAAGGTAAATGACATTTCCGTGCGCTGCTCTGGTTTGCCAGAAGCAGCTTAGTCATGCTGGCCACATGACCCGGAAGCTGTACGCCGGCTCCCTCGGCCAAGAAAGCGAGATGAGCGCTGCAACCCCAGAGTCGGTCACGACTGGACCTAATGGTCAGGGGTCCCTTTACCTTTACCTTTAAGACCCAGGGAACTCAGTGGGACTTATGACAATATACTGGGGAAGACCATCACTCCGTGGTTTTCTGGAGACTTCTAGGGAGGGCAGCATCTCAGTAGCAGAGCATCAGTTTTACATGCAGAAGATCACTGGCATCTCCAGACAGGGCTGAGAATGTCCCCTTCCTGCAACCCAGGACAGATACTGCCAGTCAGTGTAGATGCTACTGAGTTAGATTGACCAATGCTTTGACAGGGTATAAGGCAACCTCCTGATATTGCTGTGGTTCTGATTATATTCCATCCTGCCTTTAGAGTCTTTACTGAAGGGGAGCATTGAAAATTTCAAAATAAAGGTGGTCGAATAAACAAAAAAAATGATGTCTGGATAGATATGAATCATGCAGTATTAGGAGCGTGTTGTGCAGGAGTTCTCTCACTAAGCCTGTGCAAACATATTTGTGTAGCCAAGCACAATTGGGTTGTTTGCTTCAACATATCATCTGATTGACATGGGGTCAGAAAAGGAGGGCTCCCTCATTCTTCCTATAAAGCATTGTGCCGAGGGATGTAGAGCTGCAGCCACCCTGATCTGAATCATTATGTATTACCCACAGGATCTGCATTGTTAAGGATGAAATCCACTTGGTAACTGGCACATCACCACCCTGCTGTGCTAATGAAAATATATGGGCGGCATGCAAAGGCAGTTTTGTCCATTCTACAAATGGCCGAGACCTCTGGACTCAACTGCGGGAGGAAAACAAGTTGCAACAACATGTCAACCCATCAGTGAAAATAAGTAATACAACAAATCCAATAAATTGTCAGCTCACACAAGGAATCTAAAGTAACAGCCGCAAAGACTAACTCCGTTGGCTCTGGCTATTTACTAAGTTGGAACTTCTCACTGCAAATGAAAATTAATGGGGGAAAGACCAGAGGATAAGGATACCGAGCTACACTAAGAGAAATCCTCATTTGTATGCATTAAACAATAATAAAAACAAGCTCCGTTGAAGTTGTAGCCTGCAAAGAATGCACCACAATGTGCTAGGCTGGTATCTGATTGCAGCACTTTGTAAACAGGTAGAAAGGTGCACACTGAGGCAGCTGGCCAGAGTTCTGCCTGTTGTTCCTTCTCTGACTGCCACACATTGTTCAAACTAGGGAACAGGAGCCTGTACAGAGAGCAATATATAGAGTCTCTGAATGCAGTGGGGGAGCCCATCCCCGTGCTGCCTAGGGCAGGCGCGCTCCTGAGGGGAGCGTGGCACAGAGGGTGCCCTGAATGCCCAGCCAAAGCTCTTCAAAAATGATGGGTACAGACTATGCATTCAAAGACAATATATACCAGATGGTAAAGATCTCTTCCCACTCCCACAGGCCAAATTTGACAGATAGGTGTGATAAAATATGTATTTAGACACATTTAATTTTGATATTGGCATAAACATTTAAAATCTGGATTTTTGTGTGGATATTCATTCAGATTTATTTATTTATTTAAAAAACCAGAATAATGGGAATGGAATGGAATGGACTTGATATACCTGCATTAATCTGGTTTTTTTTTTTAAAAAAAGAAAGCATGCAAAATTGACAGGAACCAGAAACTAATCTATCCATCCGTACCTCGAGGTTTGCTCTAAATGGGCATCTGGGTAGAAATGGTGGCCAGCTATAACCTTGGATGGAGCACATTGATGGCAGTGGAAAATATGAGCCATGCATTGCCATTCCCCTGACCCTGGGGATTGCCAAAGTTTTGGGACTCGTGGGGACATCTGCAAACTGAAAAAAACTGTCTTGCATGCCACACACATGCCAGGAAAGGTGACCCATACCCTGGCAAACCATAATGCAGTAAAGTAGCTTTAGAGAACCTGGTGCTCTGCAGAACATTGACCTGCATCTCTCATCTACCCCAGTCAGCATGGGGCTGATGGGAGTTGTGGTCCAACAAGATTGGGGAGGGGGGAAAACCAATTTGATGAAGGATGCAATAAACATTATTATTTTAAACTTGTATGTGTAGGGATGTGAATGCCTTCATTGTGGCATCTTGCTAGCCATCTCAGTACTCTCAGTTTCCCTTGGAATTCTTTGGATTCTGTCTCTCCCTGTCCCCTGAGCAGGCACCTCCAAGTTTGCCTGAAATCTGTCTTTGGATTAAATTTCATTAACACATTTTTGTGATGGTTAATCTTTTCTGCGGAAGCCATCCCTAAATTGCTCCTGCCTTAAAAGATTGGTTTCAGATCCCGGCAAGCAGATTTTTTTTATGTGTATTGATGAATTATTCCAGCATCTGTTTACTATCTGAAATGCTGCTGCTATCATCTAACAGCCAGACATTCTGACTCCACTCACCCAAAGCATCGCTGAATCGCTTTGCCTTTGCAATCAATGCTACATTATAGCACAAAAAAATGCATTGTGGATCTAATAAGTTTTAATTAAGTTCCGTAGTATCAAAAATGGAGTGTTATGAAGCAGGTGTTCCAGTATTAATTAAACAATGTGCTTCATCTGCAAAGCATTTTGCACCAAAACAATGAAGACCACGGGGAGGGTGTGTGTGTGTGTGTGTGTGTGTGTGTGTGTGTATATATATATATATATATATATATATATATATATATATATATTCAGGATTCATGTTGTGATGCCTTTTTTTTTTTTGCAAAGTCATTCCTAGCATCTACAATTCCATGGGGGGGAGCGGGGGGGGGGATATCTTAGATCATTCTTAGTTCAGTCAGCAGAAGGGGGGGTGAGAATGGCTGCATATTTTTTAAAAAACCCAATTTATTTGTAAACAGGGTTCCAAGGCAGTGATTTTTGCCAGGGATATAGCAGAGGACCCTCATTAGATCCTTATGACCAACATACAAAGAGCCTGTAGGATCAGGTCAGCCTAGTCCAGAATCCTGTTACAAAAGTGGCCAACCTATTACCTGTGGGAAACGTGCAATCAGGACCTGAATGCAAGAGCCTCTTCCCCCCTTTGCAGTTTTCAAAATAATTCCCCAGATAAATTACAGAATAATTCCCCAGATACACAAAGACTGATATTTACATTTAAAACATGCATGTTCAATGCAAGCACAGCATCACATCTAGATTGGCCTGTTCAGGTTTTCATATCTGCCAAGACATTATTACTTCAAAACAGTGGTGTAGCATGGTTTGCCAGTGTCCGCGGCAGGTGTGTAGGCATGTGGCAAGAGGGCAGGGCCCAGAGGATGAATGGAGCCTGCCACACCAGCCCAGCCCTCAGTGCTGATGTCACCAGAATGCCACCAGCCCTGCAAGGCTAGGATGCAGGGCAGTGTGAGAAGGATGCAACAGCCATGCACCCTTCAATCCCAGCCTCAACTATAGTGTCCTCATCACATCACCTTGCCAGCCCTGAGCTGCTTGTGATGCTGGAATCTGATCTGAATGATTCGCCTGGCAAAGAATTCAGATCAGATCCCAGCCTCACAAAGGGGTTCAGGGCTGGCAGGGTGGTGTGAGCAGGAAAGAAAGTTCTCATCAAAGAAAAGGGAAATTCTGACCTCGCCTTGCATATTAACTTTCCATTTATAGGGAGTCCTTGCTTTTGGGGAAGCATTTGAACATGCCACCCCTGCAGCTTCTGAAATGGTATGCCCCAGATAGCAATGGCTGGATCTTTTTCCAGTTTATGTCAATTTCACATGTGATTCGTAAACTCATTCAATCCCATTTCTGCATTAATCTGCAATATTTTGTTAAAAGGAAAAGAAATCCAATGAAAATCCATACTTAAATGTGCATTTTATCTCAAAATTATCCCAACATGCATACTTTTTAATACTCCTTGATACATTTTTGAACCAAGTACCCTATCACAAAATTCAAAGGAGTGCAAAATCCAAAAGATAATTAGATTCCAAATTGTATATTAGTCCAGAATATGCAAATGATGTCAGTTCACTGAAAAATGAGGAGCAAACAGAATTCTCATCCATCTCTAGCCCAGGGGACCATTTGATCTGTTTCTTTGAAGCTGTTTTTTTAAAGTTAAGTCAGAAGTATTTCAGGTCATCCAGTGCTGGCAGAGAAGGCTTTCTTCCCTTCCCATAACAAAATGGCTGTGTCAGTGACCATTGATGGAACAGTGCAGTCAACAGAGACTGTAAAAGTAGTTTCCTGCCCTTACACATTGGACTGCCCTGGGTTGCAGTGGCCCCAGAGATGCTTGCCTGTTACCTGCCTTCCCCTGAGACCTTGCCCAACTTTCTGATTATGTACTATGGAACCCAACTGGAAAGGTGGGCAATTTTTACCTGGAGGGACCACAGCTCTGTGGTAGAGCATCTGCTTTAAAGGGAGACAGCCCCATGGGTCAAACTTTGGCATCTTAAGTATCTCAGGGAGCAGGTGGTGTGAAGAACCTTTTTTTGAGACTCTGGAGAGCAGCTACCAGTCACAGTAGAGATTATTGACTAGCTTGGGGCGGGGAAGCTGTACCCCTCCAGATATTATTGGACTACAACTCCCATGAGCCCCAGCCAGCAAGGCTTAATGATCAGCGATGATGGGAGATGTAGTCCAATAAGCACTGGAGGGCCACAAATTCCAGAACCTTGGGCGAAATGGACAAATATTATGACCCAGCAGAAAGCAATTTCCCATGGATGACTCCTAAGATTTCGCGGAAGCATCTGCAGTGACTTGATAACTTGGTGATCAGTTTATAAAACATATCTACCAGGCGAGTTTAACTGACCATTCTCTTTATGTTCACATCAGCTTCTGATGTGATAAAGCAAGAAACAAATCTGAAAGGAGCCAACAGTGTAATGTGTTAGGCTAGATTAGATGAGGAAAAAGCCTGTGTGATATACCGAGGAAATACTGTATCCTTTCCCCCCAAGCAGTTTGGCCAAGTTTGATGCTTTCACAGCCCATATTTGAAAGCCATCGTCAGAAACAGTGGGGAACTATAAACATTAAATATCTTCAGGAATCTGGCCATTTATTTTCATTGGTCCAGCTTGGATGATCATTTGAGGCTTCATTAACCATGGTTTATGAAACTGTGAATGTGTATCAGAGCCGTGAGCTCCTCCCTTTTCTTCTCCTCTCCCTCCTCCCATCATGCACCAGCTTCAGCATGAAACTCTTGATTTATTTCCCAGTTTTGTGTTTCTCCAGAAACCCCCAGTTTGCATGCAATGAGGGACTTTGGCATAGTAGAATCTAGGACTTTCATGCTGAAGCTATTGCATGATTCCAGGAAGAGAAGGGTTAAGGAGGAGTGCACAGCCCTGACACTCGTTCCTGCTTTCATAAACCATGGTTGTGAAGTCTCAGACGATAGCCTGAACTGGGTTAAAAGCTATGATCCTAACAATCTTGATTGGTAATTGGCAAATGGTGTAATGGAGTGGTGGTACTTGCCTGACCTCCCAACAACTGAGTTGCTACAAGAAGAGGATGGGTGAAGTGTCAGGGTGGTGCAAGTTCCCTGGCTGGAACATCAGGTTGGCTCCACATGTGTTTAGTTTGGCCTCTTTGTAGCTAATATTCCTTATGGTGGGGAATTCTTCCATTTGCCAGCTTCAAACAAGCATCATTCTTGCTCCTTGCTCCTCTGTTGGCTATTCTGTGTGTTCAAAACAGACTGATACTCATCTAGACTGCAACATGTAAAAGTGCAGTGCTGTGCATGTTCTCCTGCTATCTTCACTACTTCCTAGTAAGTGATTTCAGGGCTGCAGCCTTTTCAAATAGTCAGCTAGCATCTGTTAAATTAATATTTTTTAAATCAGTTTTTTTTTAAAAAATGCCCCCAGAGAATTAGGCAGCAGTTCCCCAGGTCCCCACTATTTTAAAATTATTTGTGTGTGTGTGTGTGTGTGTGTGTGTGTGTGTGTGTGTGTGTGTGTGTTGCAGGTGTCTGGTACTTTTACAGAAGTAGCCTTACCCACCTTCTCTCACATAGTCGTCTAAAAACAAGGATGTAGTTTTCCTTTAGAAATATTGTTCAATTGATATTTACATTTGAGTGACATCTCTGCAAAGGGGCAAGCAGCCCTCTTCAGATGCTCCTGCTTGTTTCTTGTAGAACCACTCTCAGAGCCGCCTTCTAGGAGAAGAGCCATTTTCACCAACAGTGAATTCTGTGGTCTGATGCACCCTATTCCACAACCAACATGCTTCACTTGCCATAATTTTAAAGCATTATTTCATTTTCTCTAGCTAGGTGTTCCTTAAATACCTCTTTTTCCTATATTGGGCTCTTTGCATCATGTGTTTTGTTATCAATAGGTTGGGCACTGTTTTTTCTAGTGTTTTGCATAGAGTAAAGAAGCTTTTGGTTATTCCCCTAACCTCTTATTCTAGAGTGTGTATTGAATTAAAGCACTTCTAGGCAGTTAATTGTGCACATTTTAATTGATTAATTGATTGATTTGTGGCTTCTTTGTATCTATTAAAGGGGAGACACATGTTTCATTGTTCTGTTTGAGCCCATTAATGAGCCGCTGCCTTATGAAGTGTTCATTCTGTTCTGGAGCGGAGCGATGGCTGCTCCCTTTGTCTTCTTCTGAGACTGCCAAGGATGCAACCTTCCTCCACTTTCTCCACTCACCTGTTTTCACTGCAGCACACCCAATATTCCTCCACCTCCTTCTCCTTTCTCAGAACCCTCATGCAAAAGCCAGCATTAGGGAAGGAGGAGGATTCTTGTTCATTTTGCATTTTTTGAGTGAACCAACCTAATCTGCACACCCTGGGCTAATAATACACAGATGGGATCGTAATTATCCTTTGTTTTTTACACTTCTCTCCAAATTTTGCAATGCAATTGTCAGCTGAAGGAAGGTTCTGAGGTGTGGGAAAACTTGGGGTGTGCATTAGCTCTGTCCAATGGACAAAATAATGAGGCAAATCACAGTGATTTGGTGGCCTCCTACTCCATCCCGAGTCTAATTGCAATGTCAATAAACACCAAGTCAGCTCAGGGAGCCCCACAACACCCTGTTTCTGTGCACTTCTCTGCTCTATGTTCCCTATATTCTCTAAGTTTGTGGGATTTGCATGACGTGAGCTTGTCCAAACTGTTCCTTGAAAACCTCTGGGTTTGTTTGTTTTTTTGTTTGTTTGTTTTGGTTAAAGCAGAGCAACAGAATATGGAGGGGGGGAGAGGGAGAGGGAGCGAGAGAGCACTATATGCTTTATTTATTTATTTATCCATCTATCCATTCATCCATCAATCCAGAGAGAGAGAGAACCAGTGTGGTGTAGTGGTTAAGAGCGGTAGACTTGTAATCTGGTGAACCGCGTCTCTGCTCCTCCACACGCAGCTGCTGGGTGACCTTGGGCTAGTTACACTTCTTTAAAGTCTCTCAGCCCCACTCACCTCACAGAGTGTTTGTTGTGGGGGAGGAAGGGAAAGGAGAATGTTAGCCGCTTTGAGACTCTTTCGGGTAGTGATAAAGTGGGATATCAAATCCAAACTACTACTCTTCTTCTTCTTCTTCTTCTTCTTCTTCTTCTTCTTCTTCTTCCATCCATCAAACATTGCCCTGCTTTAATAACCACCACCACCACAACAAAATGGCAAAACAAAACACTTGTGAGTTCTTCAGAATCCCAGAGCCAGTTCTATCAGAGTCCTGTATTGGTCTACTGGAGACCCATATAGGCCTACTGGGAGGCATGTAAAGTCCCAGGGCTACAATTTCTATCTTTGACCTAAACAACCACCCGAAGGAAAGGCCAGTGTGAAGGTGCAAAGGGGGAAAAATGTATAAGCAAGCATATACATTGTGATGTATTCTGTGATCTGTGTTTGCCTGAGCTTGAGTCTGGACTAAGGATTCTGATTCGATACATGCTATCCAATCTTAAGCTCCAAGTTACGATTCGCAGCTTTGGGGGTTCAGGAGAAAACAACAACTGGAGACTGATCTTCGGGACAGTCTGCGTGGTTTCTGTGTTATACAGGGAAGGAACACAGCTCAGTGATAGAGCATCTGATTGTCTTTCAGAAGGCCCCAATTTCTCAGCATCTCTAGGAGAGAGAACCCTCTGGGGAGAAGCCTGTCTGAAATCCTGAAGACCTACTGAGCTAGATTGACTCAGTAAAAGGCAGCTTCCTATATTCCCAAATATCAATTCAGGCAAACTGAACAAGGACAGGAAGTATGACCAAAATTTTTTAATGAGGGAATTAATATATTCATCCCCCCCTTTATTTTCTAAGCAGTTTCACAGGTGGCAAACTATGCATTTACTGGCACTGTTTAAGTATGAAGACTAAAGGGAAGAAATAATAATAATAATAATAAAAATCTACCCTATTTATTCTTTCAATGCCATCTCTCCATTTCCAATTTACCTATAAACAGTACAACCATGCCCGGCTTGCAAAACACAACCATATTTCAAATTTCCGATTTATTTTTTTAAGTATGTGCAAGAATACATTTTCTCTCTTTTTTCTCCCCATGTAGCGATTCATTGTGAATAACTAACAATATTTCCTGCTCCCTGTGACAGGTTCATGAATGAGACAGAATGAGCTGGCATATCTATAATTCAGAAGCACAATAAAATCAGGCATCCTTACTAAAGGCATTTTTTAAAATTATTTTTTAGAATAAATCTCTCCTGTACTTTTCATTTTGCCCAGAGGGGTTTTGCAGCCACTGAACAGCCCTGACCATAAACCATAGTAAATCAAAGTGTTGATATTAGTTTATAGATAAAATCGAAGGTGACCCCAACCACTAAGAACCTTCATTCTCCATGCATCATTTCCACTGAAGTTCAAAATGGATATAAGGTGGGCGAAATTCTCTTCATGGCTGTGCCTAAGGGACTGATTTCGGAAACTGGTGTGCTAAATTAATAATTTAGCCAGTGACCTTAATAGGTTTCTGCACTGTACTTATTAAAAGCAATCTCTTACAGACGTGAAAATCAAACTGGATGGAGGGTTTTGTGTGTGTCCCCCCTCCCATACCATCCTATCATACTGATAGCAAAGTCATGTTCTGAGTGCTGATCCATATAGGTCCAAAATGGTGCCATCCATCCATCTACAAGGTATCAGCAGGCCTGAGGCTTTTCCTCAACTGCATAACAGACCCTCCAAGTGCCCCTATTTTCCAGGGACAGTCCTGGATTTACAGAAGCCATCTTGGTTTCTGAATTGATCCCAGAATGTCCCACTTTTCCTTAGGACATCCCTATTTCCATCAGAGAAATGTTGGAGGGTATGGAGTTATGTGACCCCCGAGCCAAGGAGATAAGTAACTAGACAACCTTTAGAAGACAGCTGAGGGCAGCCCTGTATAGGGAAGGTTTAAAATGTCTAATGTTTTCATATGTTTTCATATATGTTGGAAGCCACCCAGTGTGGCTGGGGCAACCTAGTCAGATGGGTGGGCTATAAATAATAAAAAAAATGTTGTTGTTGTTGACATTTCTATTTTCATCAGAGAAACATTGGAGGGTATGACATAGCCTTAATTTGTATGCTGCCCCATATCATAAAAAAATACCTGGGGGGCTTTAAGAAATGAAACCATAAAATCCAAAGTAGCCAAAGAACCCTCACTGCATCGCCAAAGTTACAACGGGTCGCCAGTCTATTAAGCCTGATGGGAGAGAGTTGTGGGATAGCACAGTGGCAGAGCATCAGATTTCCATGCACAAGGTCCCAGCTTCAATCCCTGGGAGGGAATCCTGTCTGAATCCAGTGTAGCTTGGTCAACCAACGGTTTGACTTAGGATAAGGCCATTTCCTATGCTCCTAGTTTTGCACTGTGCTTTCTGAGGTCCCTGGAGATGTCACTGTTTATATTCCAGACTCCTTGCATGCAAGGCGCATCATCTGCTACTGTGCTGTGGACCCTTCCCTTAAATTTCCCGGCTCAGAAACTGACGCTGCTTTGCCACTATGCTGTGCAAACCCCTAAGCAGAAAGCCTTCTTGTTTGGCTGCTCCTCTTCCTCTTTCCTGAGCCTGCCCAAGTCTGCCTGTTTTTGTTTAAATGCAAAGCATGGATGTCTGCCCCATCTCCTACCAGCTGCATCCATTACCACAGGCTGTTAAATGTATGCAGCCCAGGACAAAGCCCTCGCTTTCTCCCTCCTCTTGTTGATTTCAGGCTAGAGTCTTAATGCAGGTCTGGTGCTTTGGAGATCTCTACCTTTAAGCTCATT